>NC_134354.1:592901661-593501661 GCF_048569485.1 Anomaloglossus baeobatrachus | reverse complement strand
GGGAAGACTGGCAGTGGCGGCCCTACTATTCCTGGCTGCGCACCCGCGAGTGGCGTAGTCAGACTATATTTTTATTTTTCTTTTCTTTTTATTTAAAAACTGTTCGACGGTGCCCCCCCGGTCCGGGACCCTTCGAGCCACGGACCGCCTGGATCCGAGCAGTTCGGCTGCCCCGGAGCGCGACAACAGCATATTAAATTAAATTAGGGACGCAATCTCTATGTAGAGTGCCAGGCGGCTATGCAGCAGCAGCAGCTTGCCCACATCTTCCACCCTCTGCCACCCTACACATATCTATATATATAATTACCTTATTCTGTCTGTCTGTCTTGCTCCAAAATGAAGTCATTACAGTGATAACCATCACCACAGTGCGTGCGCTAAAGAGCCTGCGACCAACGGCTCAGCTAAGTGAACAGCACAAACTACGACACGACAGGACGATGCACGACACCTTTCCCCACACCCACAGGTGACTGCTGCACCCCCGGGATCCCAGACCGGGAACCCAGCCGAGACATACCCTTGAGTTACTGGGATCGTGCCGGGAGCCGGCGTACTCTGGGAACCATGGTACACATCGGGTAACTAAGCAAAGCGCTTTGCATAGTTAACCAATTGTGTACCATGGTTACCAGCGTAACTCTGCTCCACCCCCCCCGCACTCCGCCCTCCACATGTATACACTGAACACACACACACACGGATAGTCACCTGTCCCCAGCCATGGCCCCGCTTGGCTCAACCCCCCTGTACTGCGCCCTCCGCATGTATACACTGAACACACACCCCAGCACTATTGCACCCATCATCCCCGCACACACACAGGCACTACCGTTTCCATCATCCCTGTACACATGCAGGCACTACCACTCCCATCATCATCACTGCACACACCTCGGCACTACTGCACCAATCATCCCCGCACACGCGCAGGCACTACCGCTCCCATCATGCCCACATACACGCAGGCACTACCGCTCCCATCATCATCACTGCACACACCCCGGCACTACTGCACCAATCATCCCCGCACATGCGCAGGCACTACTGCTCCCATCATCCCCGCACACACGCAGGCACTACCGCGCCCATCATCATCCCTGCACACACCCCGGCACTTCCACACTCATCATCATCACTGCACACACAAGCACTACTGCACTCATCATCATCCCCGCAAACAAGCAAGCACTACCTGAGTGAAGTCTCTGGTGCTCTACGGCGCTCCCTGTCAGCTTTATATAGCAGAGCTGAAAGCGTCGTGTGGATTACTTCGGACCTGGAGGGGTGTTTGGGGATTAATAAAGTGGTAAATGAGGGGTTTTTTTTGTCTTTTATTCCAAATAAAGGATTTTTCGTTGTGTGTGTTTATTTACTTTCACTTACAGGTTAATCATGGAAGGTATCTCGGGGAGACGCCTGCCATAATTAACCTATGACTTAAGGCCCTGTCACACACAGAGATAAATCTGCGGCAGATCTGTGGTTGCAGTGAAATTGTGGACAATCAGTGCCAGGTTTGTGGCTGTGTACAAATGGAACAATATGTCCATGATTTCACTGCAACCACAGATCTGCCAAAGATTTATCTGTGTGTGTGACGGGGCCTTTAGTGGCAGCTATAAGCTGCCATTTAACTCCTTATTACCCTTATTGCCACTGCACCAGGGCAATACAGGATGAGTCGGGTAGAGTCCCGGGACTGTCGCATCTAATGCATGCGGCAATTCCGGGTGGCTGCTGGCTGATATTGTTAGGGTGGTGGGCTCCCCGTAATGTGGCGCTCCCCATCCTGATAATACCAGCCTTCAGCCATATGGCTTTATCTTGGCTGGTATCAAAATTGGGGGGGACCGCAGTTTTTTTTTTTTTAATTATTTATTCATGTATTGTACCTCACGATATAGACCCGCCCACCGGCGGCTGTGATTGGTTGCAGTGAGACACCTGTCACTCAGCGTGGAGGCATGTCCGACTGCAACCAATTATAGGCGCCGGTGGGCGGGGGAAGCAGGGAATACATGATTGAATAATGAGCGGCCGGCATTTTCAAAAGTAGGAGAAGCTGCCAGAGCAGTGTGACAGCTGTGAAGCGCCGCACCAATGATCGGTGAGTATGAGAGAGGAGGAGAGAAAAGGGGGAGAAGGGGGGGAGAGAGGGGGGATAGAGAAGGGGGGTGAAAGGGAGGAGCGTGGTGGTGAGGGGGGAGATGGGGAGGAGAGGGGGGAGAAGAGTCCAGGAGTGATTTTAACCGATTTAGTTTTGCTGGACATGCTGAGCATGCGCAGTAGAACGTGACAGGATCCGTCAACGCTTAGTGCATTGCGGTGGAATCCACCCCAATAGACAATCATTAGACACCTTGGCGGATTCTAACTGAATCCGTCAAGGTGCGATATTTTAACAATCCAAAAAATGCTACATGCAGTGTTCCCTCCGCCCTACGCTGTGTCAAATTAATGACGCAGCGTCGTCCAGTGGATGCCACGCAGACACTTGCGTTACAGTGCTTTAAATCAAAGTCCCTGACCCCTGTCTAATGCTTACCCTCTGACTCTTTTCGCCATCTTGTGCTTGTATCTCCTGAATGGCTAGAAGGCAGAAGTTTATTTCACAAACACTAAATGCAACTCTATGAGAGCCAGAACAAGGCCAGAATGAGGCTCTCATAGACTTGTAAAGAATTGTGACCTCTGGCTCGTTCCATGAAACACTGCCTGCCTGCCTGCCATCAAAAGGAGCATTGGTGAAAACGGATCAAGACGATGCACTGTGAATAAAAGACAGAGGGCAGGGGACTTACATTTAAAGCATCAAAATGCTGGAGTGGTGTTTTAAGCCGTGAAAAGAACGAACAGCAATGGGAAGTGGTTAAACTGATATTTTGAGGTATGAACAGCAATTCTGAAATGGTCTCACAGCAAGCAAACTTGTATACTATTATACATAAGAATTATCTGTTAGAAAACATCACACTGACTTCTACTGGTGTTATGAGCATGCTCTGTGACAAATGTAATCGACATTGTCGAGAAATGGCAAAGAAGGAGTTAGATCCTGTGATATCAGCCTACAGCTTTATAATAGAAATATTACTATTGATGTAAACAAACTATAATGGTAGTATACTGTCAACTAGGGGTGGGCAATTACTTTTCCCGAGGGGCCACATGAGAGACTGTGACTGGTGTGGAGGTCCGAACCAATATGATGAAATTAATTCTGCTCAATATTAATATTAACATATTCATTACAAATAATATCAATATAAAATAATTATTATATCGTTTAATATTGAGCAGATTTATGTATGCTGACACCCCCCTGTATACAGTACAAGCACATTCACAGTCCCCTTATATACGGTAATGCATGAGCCCGAACATAGCTCCCTACACACAGGATGCCCTCAGATATCCCCTATACAGTATACCATATGAGTCCACACACCGCCCCTGTATTATTCGGTAGGAGCCCCCGAATAGCTCCTGTATACAGTATGAACCCCCACATAGCCTACCTATACACAGTATGAGCCCCCACAAAGCCCCCATATACTGTATGAGCTCCCCACATAGCCCCTATATATAGTATGAGCCCCACACTGCCACTTACGTCCAGAATGAGCCCCCACGTAGTTCCAATATACAGTATGAGCACCCCATATAGTCTCTCTATATACCGTATGAGCCCACACACAGCCCCCTATATACAGTATGAGCCCATACACAGCCCCCTATATACAGTATGAGCCCCCACACAGCCCCCTACACACAATATGAGCCCGCACACAACCCCCTACATACTGTTTCAACTCCTAAAAATCCCATTTATACAGTCTGAGCCCCCACATAGCCCCTTATATACAGTATGAACCCCCACATAGCCTCCTAAATTCATTATGAGACCCACATAGTCCTCTATATACATTATGAGCCCTACACAGCACACGCGATTCTGATGTCATTGTGTTTGCTGTGCCTCACACTGATTGGTGGAAGATGGAGGCAGCGGCACTGTCCTCCACAAATGTGTTCTCCGCTATCTGCATCTTGTGGATGCAAATAGAGATGACATCAGGCAACGGGCAGCAGCAGCGGCAAATGGTCGGCAAGTTCATGATGTGGTCAGCGGTCCACTGTTTTTAGCCCTTTGACTGTCTCGGTCTGTGGCCCTTATCCAGCTCCCTGACTTTCCTGACTTTTCACTGCTTTTTTGTCGATTTTTTGGGGGGGAGCAGATTACATGTGCGCTTTGTATATGTTTAACAAAGTTTACCAAAGTTAGTTTTATTTACCATAAATGCTTCAAACATGCTGCAGCTTTCAATTTTCATAATAAAATGCAGCAAAAATCTCTGCAGAAATCCTGCACATACTGTAAACATATCCTAAACTGTTTTTTTTTTATTATTCTAGGTTTTACTGAATGAAACTTTAGAATTCCGATTACTCTGTTTTCTGTCAATCACGTAAGAAAAGAATCCTTCCTCCACAGCGCAGGGGAGTAACAGAAGGAGCCAAGCTTCAAAAGTGTAACATTGTTCCTTCTTCCCGCTTGCATATTCAAATGACGTTTTTTGTGATTTCGAGAATGTAAACAAATGAACGAATGATTTAAAGGGGGATTACAGGATATTCCAACTAACGACTATCTGGATTCTTAGAGATTTGGCTCATTCCCTAGTTTTCTTGCCGTTTGTGGCTGCATCTGAGATGTATGAATCACGTTAGGAATGTAGTTGAGAACTCTTGCAATGTAAACAGCTGCAGATACTTCAAATATTTCTGGACATGTGATCTGAAAGCGCGTTATAAATTTATTGCTAAAAATACAGTAACAAGTAACTGTGAGGTGTTAGTGATCAGTCGTATCACAAAGCTCACTGAAAATGCATTTAAATATTCATGAAAACATTAAAGTAGTGTAAAAACTGAAGCAAAACTGAAGACACAAGCCCAATTTAATATATTGTACATTACTGAACAGATGTGCTGTAGGTTTATACTAAGAGGAATAGATATCATACATTGCTCATAGAAGAATCTCCAAAGGAAACAGCTGGGTCTAGAACTTCACATCCACGAAAAGCATGACACATACTTACTATTTTAGGCTCTTCTAAACCTCTAGAAAACAAATGTACAGGCTGTCAAATGTTCACATTTTACCCTGTGTTACATATTATTAAACAAATGTATGAGATATCATATGTTAGTTTTAGTAGATGGCACACAATTTATTCTTCAGTCGTGCAGCAGGTACTATCGGGCTGACAATGTCATTTACAAAAAGTATGGATGTGCCAGGGCAGCATAGGCAATGCCTTACTGACTGTGCGGAGTGTGGTTATGTAAAAGGTTAATGGAGTCTGTGTCTGCAAGGCAAGCAAGGGTTTAACGGACCCACTGGGCCACAGCAAACAGAAAACCTAGAGGGGCTTGACTATGGAACCACACTTAGTTTTCCCCAGAGACTCTAATGGTGTGGGTACTGCACTCAAGAAGATTGATGCTGCGATGGCTGGCCCCAGGGGTATGGGCACAGTCTCTGAAGATAGAAAAGGTAGCAGCAGCCGCTGTCGTGGATTCAGCTGGGATAGATGCGGTAGCAGTGGCTGATGTGGACACTCAGGACATTGGTAACATGATAGCCAGCTGGCATGGACACTTACGGCACCAGCAGTGGACTTGTAAAGCATGGAACAGCAGATTAGAAGCACACTGAAACACAAACACGAATCAGCAGCAGAATATAGCACAGTGACAGCAGCACTGAAGACCTGAGTACTAGCAACATATCTAACTCGTTACCCAGGCACCTCCCTTAAGGGGAAGGTGCCTTAAATACCTTAAGTCTCACAGCTGACCTGAGAGGCACTTCCAAGTCAGGGCACTGGCCCCTTAAGAAAAGAGGCGTTTCTATGAGCATTCTCCGGGCAGTCCCAGGCAGCCAGTGTGGTGTGTGCAGGTTCTGGGAGACAGCCACATAGACTGAGGATGGGGCAGCGCCGATTGTCCTCTAGGAAGGTGAGAGGGATGATGCCCTCACCGGGGGAGAGGGGCAAGAGTGTTACGCTCATCGGTGGTTGGCTCGAGCTCCTCATGGACCCAGGGGTCACGTCGCTCTGAAAGGGGGGGTTGGCGCTACACGTAGGGACTTCAGTGGAGAGGTCCACGGCCGGAGCCGTGGTTGTTTGTAGGGTATTTGAGTTTGTGACGCCACCGACGGGTTGTAGTGAATGGATGGACACCACCGCTGCCGTTGACTAGGCTCCCGGGGACGGTGTTGCGCAGCTTGGTGTTGACCCCTCCGTGGGTAGGGGGATGATGGTTTCGGGGGCCCGAGGGAGGTGCTGAGGCGGGGGATTGGATGCGTGCTGGCATGTTGGTGCGGTGCGGTGCGCGGCCCGAAGGCACTGTTGTACTCACTATTACAAACACGCTGGAGTCTCTGGTAAACCAAACAAGATGGTGGATGTTGCCCGCAGCCGGCTGCGCTTTTCCCCTTTTGTAGGTTGGTGGTTTCCACCTTTCTCCTGCTCCTCACTTGTGTAGAAATGATGACTCCGATGCCTGAGCAACGGTAGTCTGCTTCCCAGCCTGGTGTGTGCTGGGAGAGCCCTTTTTGCCCGCAGACGCTGGCCTGTCCCGTCTCTATGCCTGGGTGGTGGCTTTCTACCCTTATGGTTGGGCTGTTGTCTTCAGTCGGGTCTTAGGTGGGAAAGGGCCTAAAGTCCAGTCCTCAATCAGTTGATTTGACTCAGCCCAGTTGTTTCTGGGCCTCGTACTGGGTCTGAGTACCCCTCCTGGTGATCCGGTTTCCAATCGGTTCCTCGGTTCGGTACCGGTGGGCCACCACCCGTCCCCAGTCCTTACGGTTCCACCGGCTGTAATCCCAGCTCCTGCAGGCAGCCACCACCGTCTGCCTCCTTGCCAGAGGTGACTGGGCTCCAACACAGACACCTGGTGTAGACTATGGCAGACCTGGACACACTCCTCTCCACTTCACTGTCAAAGCTCATCTAGACCACTGTTTTTTCCCACCTCAGGGCTTGTGAAAGCCTCAGTGGGCGGGGTCAACCACCTGGCTCCGCCCCCTGGTGTTAACATCAAACCCGGAGGGAGGTGACAAGGATTTTGTAGTTTGGCTGCTGTCACCTTATTAAGGGGGGGGAGGTGTTTGTGTAAAGGCCTACCTGTGACTACCTGGCTAGTCCAGGGCATCACACTTCAGTGATTGGCTATTTTAGTGATGTAATAATAGCAAAGGTTCTCCTTTATAAACCCTTTCCTTTGTGACTCCCCCCTCTTTTCTCCCTGCTAGCAGTGGAACAAGGAGACCTACCTCCTAAATTATGTTTATTGTACACTGATGAGCAAAAGGGTAATAATGTTTTGAACTTTTGAAGTTCGGGCTTCTTATCTCACTATCCACTACAGCTTTGAGCGTGAGTCTACCTTCACTTTATAGACAATCATCTTGGTTAAAACATACATAAATTTGACTTGCAACACTTTAGCATATGATTAGTTATGCAGATTCTTGTCATGTCACTATATTGTTACTGTTTTGCTCCTTAAAATGATTTTTTATTATTTTGTTAGTATTTTGTAAATCTACGTTTAACTTTTCAACACTGGCTGCATCCTTTTGTGCATGCTGTTGATCAGATTCAAGCATGTCTGATCCCAGGTCTCTTTTACAAGTTTCCATAGTTGGTGCACCCAAAGGGTGTGCGCGTGGGCACGCCCCTTTGAAGAAACAGCTGAATGCATACATAAAATGAATTGAGCAGTATGCACCAACATTGGAAACTTGTAAAAGAGATCTGGTATCTGACATGCTTGAATCTGATCAAGAGCATGCACAGAAGGATTCAGCTAACCACAATAATTCAATTGGGTTGAGGTCTGGGGACTTTGGGGACCAATCCAGCACCCCTACTTCATTGTCATTGAATCATTTCTTCACCAATCTCAATGCATGCTATGGGTCATAGTTATGCTGGAAGTCATCCTTTTCATACCCATAGTACTCAAGTGTATGAAGTAACACGTTTTGTAGGATACTAATATATGGATCAGCATTGAGACCATGATTGATCCTGGTTAAGTATTCAATGCCTTGATTGTGAACCAAACCTATATCATCAGGCTTCCTTCACCAAAGTTTCTTCAATATTCCATGTTAGCCCCTTTTTCCTTTGTTTCTTCCAGACCCATTTACACCAATTAGTGTCTAGTCATTCGACTTTCATCTTATTGTTCCAATTCACTCATTTCCAATCTTCTACTGTTTTTTTCCCCCCATTTTTTAAAACTCAAGCCAACAATTGTTATGACGATATTGAAGTTGAAGTTTCTTCTTTTTTGGGGCCACCATTCCAGACTTGTGTAACACGTGTCGCATAGTGCTTGCATGAACATCTGTGATCTCACTATAATGAAATAGACGAGCCAACCTCCACACCAAAACTGATATAACTTGTGATGAACTGAGTGTTGACTGATATTTTGCCTGGACTTCTACCTCTTGGCTTTTGAATGGATGAACGGTCTTCATTTTCAAAAACCTCTGTGAGGGTACTCTTAAAAAAGGGTATGTGGGAGTACTCTTAAAAAAAGGCTCTGTGGAGGCACTGTGCACCAGGCTCTGTGGGGGTACTCTGGAAAGAAGCTCTCTGGTGCCACTCTGCACCAGGCTCTGTGGTGGCATTCTTAAAAAGGGTGAGAGGGGGGCTCGGAAATCAGGCTTTGTGGGGGTACTCTGAAAAAACGTGTTGTGGAGGCACTCTGCACCAAGCTCTATGGGGGGACTCTGAAAACAGAATAGAAGTAAGGATGGCACATTGTCCTTGTAGTCGGGATCCAGCAGGCTCGTAACCAATAGCATTGGCATTATTCAGCATTGTTAACAATTTGGACAACCCGGAGGTCTTTAAGCAGGCACCACAGCATTTACTTGTTCACGTGTGCCAGGCTGCCCAGAGACAACAATAAGCTGTCCTTCATGGGTGGTGTATCATCTCTGTCTTCTGTATGCCTACAGCCATGCTCCAATGATGCTCGTGAGCTGTGTTGAGTGCCACCTTGCTTTGAACAGCATTCTTCCTCCTCATTATCTAAAATTGTCCCCTGGCTGGACAATTGTGTGCCTGGATACTGTTGGTACAGGAACCCACCCTCCAAGCTATGTGTGGTCCCTTTCCTCCTCCTCTTCTTCCCGTGCCACCACTTCCTCGATCATTGTATGAAGCATTTGTTCAAGGAGGCATAGAAGTGGGATAGTAACAGTGATGATGATCATGGCTGGTCATGTTAGTGGAGTGCTCACAACAATAGACCAACACAGCACACATGTCCTGCATGGAGGCCCATTCATTGGTCGTGAAGTGGTGTTGCTCGGCAAAGCAACTCACCCATGCGTACTGCAGCTGAAATTCTACCATCTCCTGCTGTTGCTTACACAGTCTCTCAACCTTGTGTGTACTGTATGTCGCATATGAGGCAGTGAGCTGAAATGCAGATGTGACTCTACAGATTAAACACGCAAGCAGCAGCAGGCTGAGAATGGCAAAAGAGCGCACAGATGGTCCACACTTTCGGCACAACTCTGACATCTCATGGCGACTTTCCAGCAACCTCTACACCACCAAATTCAGAACATGCACCAGTTAAGGGAAGTGTGTCAAACCAGCTCGGCCCAGAGCTGGTTAGAGATTTCGCCCATTACGGCACACCATGAGGCCGGGCTTGAGGTTCAGCTATACCAACCACTCTTTGGTCTGTTGTTTGATCTCCGCCCACAGCTCCTGCGTGGGGTGGGACATTTCCCACAAATAGATAAGTTTCAGAACAACCTGCTGTCATTTCCCTCTGGCTGTGCTGAAGATGGTCATGCAGGTCTTACGGAAAGGATGAGGAGGTGGAGGAGGAAGTGGAATAGGAGGAGGAGGCAACACAGAAAGAAAAACATCAAGCAATCCTCGGTGGGGGAAATACATGAGCCGAAATTCTTTCCATCTCAGGCTCAGCCACCATATTTACCCAGCTGGCTGTTAGGTAGATTCAACGTCTCTTCCCATGCTTACTGGTCCTTGTATCAGTGGCTATGTCGACTTTGCACTGATGGCGTTGTGCAGGGCACACCTGATTTTGTCTTCAATATGCTCAGGCAGGGTAGGGATGGCCCATCTGGAAAAGTAGTGGCAGCAGGGAACCATGTTCTGTGGGACAGTCAAACCATAAGTTAAGTTTTTTTCTAAAGTTTCCATCTCCACCAGCAGGAATGATAGCATTTCAAAGACCAGGAATTTGGAAATGCTGTCATTCATGACCAAGGCTTGTGGGTTTGTAGTGCATTACGTCATCTTTCTCTTTAGTGTTTTGGGGATGGACAGCTGAATGTTTCTATGAGACAGTGTGGAGATGATCGGTGACACTGCTGGTGGTGGTGCTTCCACATCCTCTCGTTGCAAGAAACCAGGTGGCAGTGTTGCTCAAGAGATAACAGTCTGGTACCGGGGTTACACGTGGGGACCGACGTCCCAACATGTGTTTCACGTCACTACGCTGTGTCAGGGGACTGTCCCCACGTGTAACCCCAGTACCAGACTGTTATTGAGCTGCTAGTTTATGGGTGAGTGATATTGGTTGCCCTTATGTGTGATTATTCATGGATGGTAGTGAGCTACAATCATTATGATGTAATCCTGTTAGTCACAATTGTTCGGCACCATCTGATGTTAGTTCCCACTGTATCCCATTACTGAATTTATACATCATATTTACTGGTCCTTTTATTCCGGGGGCACGTGGGGTTCTTTTCCCTTTTGCACTATACCCCATCCCTATTTTGTTTAATTATTTGTATTCTGGAGCAAAAATGAAATACATTGTTATAATAATAATATTTTTGTGTTGCTTATTAGGATACTATGTCTACTCTTGGCAAAATTTAAAGACTCCTTTCTTTCTGAGTTTATAATGTATGTTTTTGGGAGTTGTTGCCCATTTGTTTAATATGAGATCTGTGGGTGGTCCTTGTCTTTTTCATTATTTCTCCTTATTCATTGCACCTCAAAAAGTGCAAGGTATTATATGGCCTGTTTACATAAAGACCCAGAAAATTATATATCTGCCTGTGTGCAGAGTGCGCTCACAGAACATTGTTTCAGAGTACACCCTCAAATCTTGTTTTCAGAGTAACCCAACAGAGCCTTTTCTCAGAGTAACCCCACAGAGCCTGTGTTGAGAGTAACCCCACAAAGTGTTTTTTTTTTCAGAGCTGTTTTTGAGAGTACTCCCACAGAGCCTGGTGCAGAGTGGCACCAAGGAGCCTTTTATCTGTGTAGGCAGAGAGAGGGGTAGCCTGGTAAAGCTGAATGAAGTTCATTGCTACAACTATACGGCTGTGTATACATTTCCATAATTATACTGTTAAAGAAAAACGTAAAACTTGGATAGGTAGAAATAATCTATCCCAATTGCCTTCCGGTTGACCCATTCAATATACACTGTGTGCAGAATTATTAGGTAAATGAGTATTTTGATCACATGATAATTTTTATACATGTTGTCCTACTCCAAGCTGTATAGGCTTAAGAACCAACTACCAATTAAGTAAATCAGGTGATGTGCATCTCTGTAATGAGGAGAGGTTGGGGTGTAATGACATCAACACCCTATATAAGGTGTGCGTAATTATTAGGCAACTTCCTTTCCTTTGGCAAAATGGGTCAGAAGAGAGAATTGACAGGCTCTGAAAAGTTAAAAAATTGTGTCTTGCAGAGGGATGCAGCACTCTTGAAATTGCCAAACTTTTGAAGCGTGATCACAGAAAAATCAAGCATTTCATGGCAAATAGCCAACAGAGTCGCAAGAAACGTGTTGGGCAAAAAAGGCGCAAAATAACTGCCCATGAATTGAGGAAAATCAAGCGTGAAGCTGCCAAGATGCCATTTGCCACCAGTTTGGCCATATTTCAGAGCTGCAAAGTTACTGGAGTATCAAAAAGCACAAGGCGTGCCATAATCAGGGACATGGCCAAGGTAAAGAAGGCTGAAAAATGACCACCTTTAAACAAGAAACATAAGATAAAACATCAAGACTGGGCCAAGAAATATCTTAAGACTGATTTTTCAAAGGTTTTATGGACTGATGAAATGAGAGTGACTCTTGATAGGCCAGATGGATGGGCCAGAGCCTGGATCAGTTAAGGGCAAAGAGCTCCACTCCGACTCAGATGCCAGCAAGTTGGAGGTGGGGTACTGGTATGGACTGGTATCATCAAAGGTGAACTTGTGGGACCTTTTCGGGTTGAGGATGGAGTGAAGCTCAGCTCCCAGACCTACTGCCAGTTTCTGGAAGACAACTTCATCAAGCAGTAGTACAGGAAGAAGTCGGTATTGTTCAAGAAAAACATGATTTTCATGCAGGACAATGCTCCATCACATGCATCCAACTACTCCACAGCGTGGCTGGCAAGTAAAGATCTAAAAGATGAAAAATAATGACATGACCCCATTATGCACCTGATCTGAACCCCATAGAGAACCTATGGCCCCTCATAAAATGTGAAATCTACAGGGAGGGAAAGCAGTACACTTCTCGAAACAGTGTCTGGGAGGCTGTGGTGGCTGCTGCACGCAATGTTGATCGTAAACAGATCAAGCAACTGACAGAATCTATGGATGGTAGCCTGTTGAGTGTCATTATAAAGAAAGATGGCTATATTGGTCACTAATAGTGATGAGCGAGTACTAAAAAGCTCGGGTGCTCGAAGCTCGGGCCGAGCCTCCCAAGATACTCGTGTACTCGGCCCGAGCAACGAGCCCAATGTTATCCTATGGGAGACCCGAGTATTTTTGTGAAATGACCACCGGCAGCATGTAGAAACCCTAAAAATGGCACAAAAGTCTCAGAAGAGTGCTCAAATGACATGGCAACAGCATGGGGAAGACCCCTTGAAGCATTTATCACTCAAAAGTCACAGCTGTGAACAATTTTGTCCGCGTTTTACGCCATTTTTACGGACTCACCAGAAAACCTTCCAAAATGACACCAAAATGAATTTTCATGGCGGAAATGTTAAGGGCACATACCCAATAGTGAGATAGAGCTAATGTATGTTACTTTTTGAGATCAATACATGAAAGATTTTACGTAAAACATTGTGTGGCACTCCGATGTCCCTGAGAAGAGACGTGCATAAAGGCCTCTGAGTCTAATGTGCCCATTTAGAGGAACTGAGTCTTTGTAGTATTTTCCTTTGCCAGGGCAGTCCAAAATTGTGAGGTTCACCAATGCCCCTGCATACAGACGTGCATGATGGCCTGTAAACCTGAAGTGCCCATTGTAAGGAAGTGGGTCTATTGTAGTATAGCCCTTAGGCAGGGCAGCCAAAAATTGGGAGGCTCCACATTGTCCCTGGATAGAGACGTGCATGATGGCCTGTAAACCTGAAGTGCCCATTGTAAGGAAGTGGGTCTATTGTAGTATAGCCCTTAGGCAGGGCAACCAAAAATTGGGAGGCTCCACATTGTCCCTGGATAGAGACGTGCATGATGGCCTGTAAACCTGAAGTGCCCATTGTAAGGAAGTGGGTCTATTGTAGTATAGCCCTTAGGCAGGGCAGCCAAAAATTGGGAGGCTCCACATTGTCCCTGGATAGAGACGTGCATGATGGCCTGTAAACCTGAAGTGCCCATTGTAAGGAAGTGGGTCTATTGTAGTATAGCCCTTAGGCAGGGCAGCCAAAAATTGGGAGGCTCCACATTGTCCCTGGATAGAGACGTGCATGATGGCCTGTAAACCTGAAGTGCCCATTGTAAGGAAGTGGGTCTATTGTAGTATAGCCCTTAGGCAGGGCAGCCAAAAATTGGGAGGCTCCACGTTGTCCCTGGATAGAGACGTGCATGATGGCCTGTAAACCTGAAGTGCCCATTGTAAGGAAGTGGGTCTATTGTAGTATAGCCCTTAGGCAGGGCAGCCAAAAATTGGGAGGCTCCACATTGTCCCTGGATAGAGACGTGCATGATGGCCTGTAAACCTGAAGTGCCCATTGTAAGGAAGTGGGTCTATTGTAGTATAGCCCTTAGGCAGGGCAGCCAAAAATTGGGAGGCTCCACGTTGTCCCTGGATAGAGACCTGTTAGGTTCTTAGTGCCTCCGTGCTTGCATTTAAAAACCGCACGTGTGTGCCTGTTGGTGGCAGCTTTCCGCTGCACTTGTGTGCGTTTTGCAAAAACTTGGATATAACGCACAAGTCTAGTGAATACACATCAGCACAGCATTGCAAAATGCGCAAGGGCGTTGTCAACGAACAAGGAAGTGGACGTGATGGTGGTGCAGGCAGAGGCCGAGGTCGTGGGCAAGCTCTAATTTCGCCACAACAGAGGGCCACATCTAGTCGCTCGCACGTCCTGTCCCAAATTCTTGGGGACCGCAGCAGTACACCGCTCTTGAACCAAGACCAGTGTCAACAGGTTGTTAGTTGGATAGCGGATAATGCTTCCAGTCAGATTGGCACCACCACAAACACTCTGTCTTCCACACGGTCAAGTGTCAGTAGCCGTGATACTGCACCGCACATTTCAGAACCTGATCCTCCTTCCTACCACCAGGCCGAGTACACGTCCACGGACATTACTGATCCCACACTTGGACACTCGGAAGAGCTGTTCGTTCACGTTTCCATTCACACATTCTGGCCTCTCGCCAGCTCCTGTTGAAGTGGGCCATGACGAGATTGTATGTACAGATGCCCAAATATTTGAGCAGCCACGTTCTCACGAAGTTGGCAACGTGTCTCAACAAGGGGTGGACGATGATGAGACACAATTGTCAGGAAGTAAGGAGGAGGAGAAGGGTGCGGAAGAGGAAGACGACGTGGTGGATGATCCAGTAACTGACCCAACCTGGCAGGAGGATATGCAGAGCGAGGACAGCAGTGCACAGGGGGAGGGAGGCGTAGCATCCCAACAGGCAGTAAGAAGCACAATTATATAACGCACAAGTCTAGTGAATACACGTCAGCACAGCATTGCAAAATGCGCAAGGGCGTTGGCAAGGAACAAGGAAGTGGACGTGATGGTGGTGCAGGCAGAGGCCGAGGTCGTGGGCAAGCTCTAATTTCGCCACAACAGAGGGCCACATCTAGTCGCTCGCACGTCCTGTCCCAAATTCTTGGGGACCGCAGCAGTACACCGCTCTTGAACCAAGACCAGTGTCAACAGGTTGTTAGTTGGATAGCGGATAATGCTTCCAGTCAGATTGGCACCACCACAAACACTCTGTCTTCCACACGGTCAAGTGTCAGTAGCCGTGATACTGCACCGCACATTTCAGAACCTGATCCTCCTTCCTACCACAAGGCTGAGTACACGTCCTCGGACATTAATGATCCCACACTTGGACACTCGGAAGAGCTGTTCACGTTTCAATTCGCACATTCTGGCCTCTCGCCAGCTCATGTTGAAGTGGGTCATGAGGAGATCGTATGTACAGATGCCCAAATATTTGAGCAGCCACGTTCTCACGAAGTTGGCAACGTGTCTCAACAAGGGGTGGACGATGATGAGACACAATTGTCAGGAAGTCAGGAGGAGGAGCAGGGTGCGGAAGAGGAAGACGACGTGGTGGATGATCCAGTAACTGACCCAACCTGGCAGGAGGATATGCAGAGCGAGGACAGCAGTGCACAGGGGGAGGGAGGCGTAGCATCCCAACAGGCAGTAAGAAGCAGGGTGGTGGCCCCAGGCAGACGTCAGGCAACTGTTCCCCGGAACAACACGACACAAGGTGCCTGTACAAATGTTAGGTCTTCCCGAGTCTGGCAGTTTTTTAAGTTGGCTCCAGATGATTCTAAAAAGGCCATTTGAAACACCTGCCGTGCCAGCATCAGCAGGGGTACCAAAACTAGCAGCCTGACCACCACCAGCATGATCAGGCACATGTCAGCCAAGCACCCGACTTTGTGGGATGTACAACATAGTCGAGGAGCAGTGCTTGCTGATGTCACTGCTTCGTCTTCGCTTGTTGTGCATGTGAGCCAATCCCCTGTCCATGCTGCCCGCGAACAAGCCTCCTCCGGCCCTGCACCTGCAGTTGCCCACGCAGAAATAACACCATCATCAAGCACGTCCTTGTCCCAGCGCAGCGTTCAGTTATCCATTCAGCAAACCTTTGAACGCAGGCGCAAATACACTGCCAACGACCCACATGCCACACTTCTAAATGCTAACATTTCGCGACTGCTTGCGCTGGAAATGTTGCCTTTTAGGCTGGTTGAGACAGAAGCATTCCGCGACCTGATGGTGGCAGCTGTCCCACATTACTCGGTCCCCAGCCGCCACTATTTCTCCCGGTGTGCCGTCCCCGCATTGCATAACCACGTGTCACAAAACATCACACGTGCCCTGAACAACGCTGTTTCAGCCAAAGTCCACCTAACCACAGACACGTGGACAAGTGCATGTGGGCAAGGCCGCTACATCTCGTTGACGTCACACTGGGTTAATATTGTGGAAGCTGGGACCCAGTCTGAGCGAGGGACGGAACACGTCCTTCACACACCAAGTTTTGCAGGCCCTACCTCAGTCAGGGTTTCACCCACACTCTACAGCTCCGGAATGTCATGCTCCTCAGCCTCCTCCTCCTCCTGCGCATCCTCATCCACTTTACCCTACACACCAGTCCCAAGCTGGAAGTGTTGCGGGCGGAGGAGGGGACGCTGCGCTCTCCCACTGCTCGGGTCCGGCTGCCGCTGCTCTACGGCTGCTGCTGCTCGGTGGCTCGAGCGATGGCCGGATCCCGGGGACTCGAGCGGCGCTCATCGCCCGTGAGTGAAAAGGGGTCGTTTGGGTTTTGGGGATATTGTCCGTGACGCCATCCACGGTTGTGGTGATTGTGTGGACACCACCGCTGCTCTGGACGGGGATCCCGGGAGCCTGTGACAGGGAGCAGCTTTGTTGTTATTTCTCCACGCCGTGGGTAGGGGGGTTGGTTGTCCCAGGGCCCGGTGATGGGGTAGAGATGGATGACAGGCGGGTTGCGGGGCCTGATGAGGTGCAAAGTCGCAGGGGCAGCGCTGTGCCGCACGGCACGGAGGTACTCACTCAGCCCAATGATGATGACACAGTTCACGGTAAAACAAGTGGCTGGATGGACGGGTCCCTCGGACGGCTGCGGTTGTTCCTCCCTGCAGGTTAGTGATGACTGTCTCTCCCTGCACCTAAGTTCAGTGTTGGTAGTGATGGTTTCCCACCGGTAACCCGCTCCTCGACCTGGATATGGGCCGGAGGAGCCCCTTTTGCCCACAGGCGCTGGCCCTGGGAGACGGTTGCCCTTGGCGGTGGCGGTGTCTCCCCTTCACGGTTGGACGGTTGCCTTCTATCGTGACTTGGCTGTTTGGAAACCCTGAGGTCCCCTTCACTAACGGATTTGGCAAATTCACGGCGACACCAAGCCTTGCCGGGATCCGAAAGGCCCCTGCCAATGGTGCTGGCTTCTCTTTGTATACTGGTCCGGTACGGCCGGGTCACCACCCGTCCACGGTCCTTACGGCAGACTCCAATCGGCCTCCACTGCAGACGGTCACCACATCCTGCCAACCTTGCTGTCCTGTCCGGGCCACACACCCGGACCAACTTCAGGCTCTTTGCTGTCACTTTTCTCCTCTCTACTACTTTCCTCCTTCAACTTCCTTAGCTTAACTCTCACTGCCTGTGTTTTCCCTCCTCCTTGGTGGGTGGAGACCAACCGCCTGGCTCCACCCCCTGGTGTGGACAACAGCCCCTGGGGAAGGCAACAAGGATTTTGTGTTTTGACTATGATATGCCTGCAGGGAGTGTGGGGTGTGTAAGTGTTGTGCTCTGTGGCCCCTGGCTTGTCCAGGGCGACACAGAAGCACTGCAGCACTGCCTCGGCGAAGCGGCAACAGGCTGTGCTGAAGCTAATCTGCATAGGTGACAAACCCCACAATGCAGAAGAGGTGTGGACAGCTCTGAAACAGCAGGCAGATCACTGGCTCACACCTCTGAACCTAAAGCCAGGAAAGGTCGTGTGTGACAATGGCCGGAACCTGGTGGCGGCTTTGAGGCGAGGCCAGCTGACACATGTTCCATGCGTGGCCCATGTGCTCAACCTCGTGGTTCAGCGGTTTCTAAAGTCATACCCAGAGCTGTCTGATCTGCTGGTAAAAGTTCGCCGCCTGTCTGCACATTTTCGAAAGTCACCTACTGCTTCAGCCGGCCTTGCCGGCTTTCAGCGCCATTTGCATCTTCCGGCTCACAGACTGGTGTGTGATGTCCCCACGCGTTGGAATTCAACTCTGCACATGTTGGTCAGGATATGTGAGCAGAAGAGGGCAGTTGTTGAGTACCTGCATCACCTAAGCCGTAGGGAAATGGGTCAAACTCCACACATAACACCTGAGGAGTGGAGATGGATGTCCGACCTATGTACCATCCGCCAAAACTTTGAGGACTCCACCAAGATGGTGAGCGGCGATGACGACATTATTAGCGTCACCATACCGCTTCTCTGCCTTCTAAAATGGTCTCTGCTCAAAAAACAACCATGATGCATTGCAGGCGGAGCGCGATGAGTTTGAGCAAGAAACAGTAGTGGGTGTGGGTGATAACACACAGCCCAGCCTCGTCTCATCACAACGTGCAGTGGAGGACTATGACGAGGAGGAGGATGAAGACATGGAGCAACTCTCTGGCCAAATTGAGGATATGACATGCAGTCATATCCTCGGTTCAGCGTGGCTGGCCAGAGGACAGGGTAGATGATGATGAGGAGGAGGAGGAGGAGGAGGAGGACAGCATGTTCAGTCATCGTGTTGGTCAGGATACTGAAGTGATGGCTGTTAAGAGTCTGGCACACATGGCTGACTTTATGGTAAGCTGCCTGTCTCGTGACCCTCGCGTTAAGAACATCTTGGCCGACAATCATTACTGGTTGGTAACACTGTTAGACCCACGCTACAAGGAGAACTTTATGTCTCTTATTCCCAAGGCGGAGAGGTCAGGAAAAATGCAGCAGTTCCAGAAGGCCATAGTCACGGAAGTAGGCAAAGCATTCCCCTCACAAAACGATAGCGGCATAGGTCAGGAATCAGTGGACAACCAAGGCGTACAGCCGAGAGGGGCACAAGTCCAATCCGCCAGAGGTAGGGGAACAGTCTTTAAGATGTGGGACAGTTTTCTCAGCCCCTCACATACCACAGCCCCTGAGGTGCGGGGTAGTGCCACAAGAAATCCTAAGTTTGCCCAGATGCTCAAGGAGTACCTTGGCATAAATTGGCTCTCTACGCCTTGGAAGTCCTGGCCTGCCCTGCCGCTAGCGTTTTGTCAGAGCGTGTTTTTAGTGCCGCAGGTGGAATCATTACAGATAAACGCACCTGCCTGTCAACTGTAAATGCTGACAGGCTGACTCTAATCAAGATGAACAAGGGTTGGATTGGGCCAGACTTCACCACACCACCAGCAAATGACAGCGGAATTTAAAGTTTGTAACGAGATTTTGCCATGTACCTCCACTCACCCATGGTAACACACTTCTGGACTTTGGCTAATCGCTGGACTGCTCCTCCTTCTCCTCATGCGCCACCATAATGACCGTTACAATAGTTAGGCCGTTGTTTCAGGTATACCCCCAGTGGTAAATTTTTTCGCCCATTCTTTCAGAATGGGCATTACAACGACAGGAGACCCGCTCCTTTGCAATGGGAACAATGTTTTGAGGCCCTCATGCACATCTCTATCCAGGGACAATATGGAGCCTGACGCTGCCACCGACAGGCACACACGTGCGGTTTTTAAATGCAAGCACGGACGCACTAAGAACCTAACAGGTTTTTAGGAGCGACAATTACTGAGAAGTCTGACACTATCAGACACTGCTGACTGACGTGTATTATTCACTAGACTTGTGCGTTATATAATAGTTTGTGAAAAATGCACACAAGTGCACCTGCACGCTGCCACAGACAGGCACACACGTGCGGTTTTTAAATGCAAGCACGGACGCAATAAGAACCTAACAGGTTTTTAGGAGCGACAATTACTGAGAAGTCTGACACTATCAGCCACTGCTGACTGACGTGTATTATACACTACACTTGTGCGTTATATAATAGTTTGTGAAAAACGTGCACCTGTACGCTGCCACCGACAGGCACACACGTGCGGTTTTTAAATGCAAGCACGGACGCACTAAGAACCTAACAGGTTTTTAGGAGCGACAATTACTGAGAAGTCTGACACTATCAGCCACTGCTGACTGACGTGTATTATACACTACACTTGTGCGTTATATAATAGTTTGTGAAAAACGTGCACCTGTACGCTGCCACCGACAGGCACACACGTGCGGTTTTTAAATGCAAGCACGGACGCAATAAGAACCTAACAGGTTTTTAGGAGCGACAATTACTGAGAAGTCTGACACTATCAGCCACTGCTGACTGATGTGTATTATACACTACACTTGTGCGTTATATAATAGTTTGTGAAAAACGTGCACCTGTACGCTGCCACCGACAGGCACACACGTGCGGTTTTTAAATGCAAGCACGGACGCACTAAGAACCTAACAGGTTTTTAGGAGCGACAATTACTGAGAAGTCTGACACTATCAGACACTGCTGACTGACGTGTATTATTCACTAGACTTGTGCGTTATATAATAGTTTGTGAAAAATGCACACAAGTGCACCTGTACGCTGCCACAGACAGGCACACACGTGCGGTTTTTAAATGCAAGCACGGACGCAATAAGAACCTAACTGGTTTTTAGGAGCGACAATTACTGAGAAGTCTGACACTATCAGCCACTGCTGACTGACGTGTATTATACACTACACTTGTGCGTTATATAATAGTTTGTGAAAAACGTGCACCTGTACGCTGCCACCGACAGGCACACACGTGCGGTTTTTAAATGCAAGCACGGACGCAATAAGAACCTAACAGGTTTTTAGGAGCGACAATTACTGAGAAGTCTGACACTATCTGGACTGTTTTAGACTGTATACACCAGCCCCAGATATGATGAAGGCTGGTATACGGTCACCACTAGGAATGGCTATATACCCTGCCTGCCTGCCTGCCTGTATACTGCTACAATAGTCCTGACAAGGACTCTTTTGGTCACTAGCCTGTATTCCAACCTGGCTATACCCTGCCTGTATACAGCAACAATAGTCCTGAGAAGGACTCTGCTACTGTACTCCAACCTGGCTATACCCTGCCTGCCTGTATACAACTAGAATAGTCCTGAGAAGGACTTTTGGTCACACTGTTTGCAGCCCTGCTACGGAAATAGCTATAAAGGGCCGCAAACCTTTCCCTGAAGCAGCGACCCTCTCCCTGCACTGACTGTCTGGATAGCTGTGAGCAGAGCACAGCGCGCCCGCCGGTATAAAGGCTCGGTCACGCTGTGCAGGCCGGCCAATCACTGCAATTCCACAACTAACAGGGCTGTGGCATTGCAGTGGTCTGCCAGCCAATCCCTGCATGAGGGCTGGCTCTCAAAAGAGCGCCAACATGCAGGGATGAAGACCACGAGTACAGCACGAGTATCGCGAGATTACTCGGTCCCCGCCGAGTAGACCGAGTACAGTGATACTCGTGCGAGTACCGAGTAGTAACAAGCATGCTCGCTCATCACTAGTCACTAATTTTTTTGGGTTTTGTTTTTGCATGTCAGAAATGTTTATTTCTAAATTTTGTGCAGTTATATTGGTTTACCTGGTGAAAATAAACAAGTGAGATGGGAATATATGGTATTTGGTTTTTATTAAGTTGCCTAATAATTCTGCACAGTAATAGTTACCTGCACAAACAGATATCCTCTTAAGATAGCCAAATCTAAAAAAAAACCCACTCCAACTTCCAAAAATATTAAGCTTTGATATTTATGAGTCTTTTGGGTTGATTGAGAACATACTTGTTGATCAATAATAAAAAAATCCTCTAAAATACAACTTGACTAATAATTCTGCACATGGTGTATATATATAACTATTATTATTTTTATTATTAATAATGACCGATTAATTTTAACCTGTAGTTAATAAAGTTCAATGTTTGCTAACGACCGTTTAATAACTTTACAAAAGTGGTAGCTATATTTATGAAACTTGAGCCATCCTCATGAAAACCCCAGCAAATGATATGACATGTTTACTCATTTGTAGTAAGACCTTGACACTTTATGAGTTGTGTTTTGCAACAGAAGAATAGATATGGCAAGAGCAAAGATAAGAAATCAGTAATATACCTATGTTTCATGCTATAACACATGATTACCCCTGGGATCATTGCAGTTAAGAAATACTTCTGCTTTTTGAAATATGATAGTATATTTATAGTGGTGCTTGAAAGTTTTTGAACACTTCTGAATTTTTCACATTTCTGTATAAATTTGATAGAAAACTACACCAGATTTTCACACATGTCCCAAAATTAAAAAAAAGAGAACTGCACTAAAGAGATGATGATACATGATTCCTTTTGGTTGTCCTGATGAAGGAGACGGATATATCTCTGAAACACATAGACCTGTGAACAAATAAAAGGGAATTAATCAATCCATTGAATCTTGTGGTTTTAACACAACTTAACCCGTATGCCTTCCTTTTGAACACTGGATGAGAAAAGGAATGACTTTTTTACATGCCAGTGTGAAAACACCCATAAAGGGATAATCATTATCAAAGTTTGAAAATTGCTAATTATTAGACATTTTTGTCAAATTTCTGATATTTTTATAAATAAACATAAACCATATTGACCTAAATTTGCCATTATCATAAAATATGTGTCATGAAAAAGCAATGTCAAATTCATTGGGATTTGTTGAAACATGCAGAATTATTGCCACATAAAATGACAAGCCAGATTTGAAAAATTTGGCCTTGTCACTATGTAGACCTTTTGAGATCCACTCTAGATCAAATACCAGCAAAATGTTAGAAGATATTTCATATGTTTGATATACAGGGTAAACCAAAAAGTAGGTGGACAGTAGATGGGATGGGGTTTGTGTTAGAGGTTGCTCATGGCTTATTGGAGGATGACCCAGACAGGCGGATGCAATTTAATAAGTTCATGCTGAACGAAATTAGAGAAAATCCAATTAGATAACATTGCACAAGTAAAGCAGACATCTGGGGGCTGCCACCCTCACCTGTCAGCTTTACCTTGGCTAGTTATCAAAAACAAGGGGAATCTCATGTCATTTTTTAAAATTATTTAAATAAATAATTTTAAAAAAGCATCACGGGTTTCTTCCTATTTTTAAATAACCAGCTAAGATAAAGCAGTAAGTAAGGATCGGGTATTATATGGCCGGGAGGGCCCATGGTTATTTGTCCCCTCCCAGCCTAAAAATAATAGCCTGCAGCAGCCTCAGAAGTGGCGCATCCATTAGAAGCGCCAATTATGGAGCTTTGTGAGGCTCTTCCCGATTGCCCTGGTGCGGTGGCAATCGGGGTAATAGTTTTTGGGTTCATGTCAGCTGTGAATTGGAAGTTGACACCAAGTCCAGGAGTTAGTAATGGATAGGCATTTATCAGATTCTCTATTCACCAATTTAGTTCCATAGGAATCGATGGGCACAGTGGGACATTACTACATTAGAATAATAGGAGAAAATAGGTGCAGGACCAAACCACCATGTTACCTGCTCCTATGCTGTGGCTATCTGGAAGGAAGTAGAGGCTCCCAGATGAACCTGCCAGGCGGTGCTCGCTAAATAGGAAATACAAGTCCAAGTATAGTCTGGGCAGTAGATGAATAGAGCGGCACTTGCTATGGCATAAAAATTCCAGCTTTATTGAAGAAGGTGCATAAAAAGCCGGTTCTAGCCCAGGTGCTGGCACTCTAGAGGATGGCGGCCGTTTTGCACAAAAGCGCTTCTATAGGTCCAAGAAGGGAAATAGCATATAGCATAAACCAACATTACCACCATACCCGAATTCGAGCAGTACGAGCACTCAGGGGCGGTACACATGTCCAATTCTGTAACAGCTGACAGGCTCTCTCTCACCCTGACTGTAGCGGGTAAAAAAGTGGAGGTTCTGCAGCTGGGGACCCTTTGTGACAATACTTTTGATGGTGACAGAGGATGAAAAAGCAGCAGATGTAGTTGATGAGGCAGGCAGTGGTTTGGGATGCCTGCTATGCCACATTTTAGCACACTAGATTGCCAGAGTAACATATGTTAGAAGAGCATGTGCCGGTTCATGCATGAAGTTGTCACAGCCATCTCTCCGCATCTAGAGACTTGTGACAGGATCTGGGCCAGAGTCTCTCTTTGCCATCTGAGAGTCCTCACATTAAATGTAATTCCATTTCCTTTGCTGCTGAAAGGGTTATTTATTGTCAGTTTTCCTTTCAAGCAGCTTCCGACTAATGGCCTCAGGTGCTTCTGATTGGTAACCACTCCCTTCCCCAATATATGGTTACATCTCCCTGTAGAGGGTGCCAGTTATTCTTAATCCATTCTGTAGCTAGACCTCAAAGTGGAAGGAGATGCTGGAGCCCTTGTTATAGCAAAGAGGTGTAGGTTGCAGTCCTTGTATCTGACTACAGCTGTGAAGTTGGGCTTTATCCATTGTCATTTCCTTTGTCTGTTGTACCTTTCCTTGTGCAGTGGCGGGACTAGCAATCCTCAACTGCCAGCTCAGTAGCGAGGGCTATTACAGGGTCTCTCAGGGCTTCAGGTATCCTGCTCAGTGACTGGCTAGCAGTGCAGGGGGCAGCTGCAGGTGAGTGCAGGAGGTGTCCCATCATCACTCTCCCTAGCACCAGGGCCCACCATTGTTTAAGTGTCCCTGGTGTACCCCTTGTTTGTTGTGGTGAAACCCGTTTGTTGTGTGTCTCACAGTGCGCCAGAGCTTTCAAGTCTGTGAGGGACAGTAGTAGTCAAATTATTGGAACTTTTGCCTCTACTGAGTCTTTGTTTACAAACTTGGCAGATAACAAAAGTTGGCTCCTCCTTCATGGTCTTAACACTAGAACTACTGAGGTAGTCATTTTGACTACTTTGCACCATGTATTTCTATATAGGTGTCACGAGTCCAGTAGTTCTAGTGTTAAAAAGGCCCAGGCTAGACAACCCTTCCTGCGAATTGCAGAGCGCTGCTGGCCACAGCTAGAGTTGTGGCTGAGAATGTAGTGTTTGTCGTGGTTGTATCACTATGTGATTTTGTAGGGATAGCCAGTGTAACCTCCTCGTTTTTTTCCTCCTCTGCTGAGCTAGTCAGCTGCGTGCTTCAGGGATCACACCAAGTGGGATCTCCAGCCTCATTATCATCTTCTCTGTCATCCCACTCATCACTCTGACAGTTAACCTCCTCTTACTGCCCTGACAACACAGTATAGTACGTGTGCGCCTTAGGTATCTGAGTCTCGTCATCATTATCTCCACCCTTGGGGCTTAAAACTTGGTGACAAAGGTCTGGATTCTGCTCAGACCCCACTTCATCCAACCCAGATCCAATGACAAAGATTTTGGGCATTGCTGTAAATGCTTTCCTCTTCTTGTGTCAGGGAATCTTTAAAGCAGACCTCTGATACCCATGAAATACTGTAGAATGTGTGAAAATATCTGGAGACTTGCTCATCTGTGGTTCACCACAGTTAGTTGGGCAGTTGGAGAGTTTTGACGCTGAGGGAAACAAGAGTAATTGCGGTGCCACTTCTGAGGACTGTACTGTGTGGGAAGTTTAGGA
The DNA here is from genome assembly GCF_048569485.1 of Anomaloglossus baeobatrachus. Classification (NCBI taxonomy): domain Eukaryota; kingdom Metazoa; phylum Chordata; class Amphibia; order Anura; family Aromobatidae; genus Anomaloglossus; species Anomaloglossus baeobatrachus. The sequence goes on along the minus strand of NC_134354.1, from coordinate 593,475,909 downwards.
AGAGGAAGAGAGGCCACTTGATGCAGTGCTTGCCATCCACTGTAGCACATGCTCTTTCTGGTCCTCATTTCCAAGTCATACAGCTGTGAGGTTGCCAAAGAAATGGAGTGGAGTAGCCTGTCCAGTAACAGTTGTCAGTTGTCTTTGGCTAGGACAAGCCAGTGTTTGTTCAGTAGAGCTTTCAGAAACTTTAGCACCTACCCCACGTACACCTCGAACACCATGGTTATTACCCCTTCCACCACTTCCACACATGTTTGATATACCCTTTCCCTATTTTAGGCTAAGTGCGCACTTTGCGTTTTTACCTGCGTTTCCGCAGCGTTTTGAACTGCAGCGTTTTAATGCCAAAAGGCATGCGTTTTGCTTTTCCAGCAATGCCTATGGGAAATAGGGATTTTTTGTGCGCACTATGCAGTTCAAAACGCTGTGTTTAATTTGCATATTTTTGGGCAAAAACTCAGCGTTTAGAGAAGCAGCATGTCAATTGTTTTTGCCATTTGGGCAGCGTTTTGCTGTCATTAGCGGCAATGGGAAATGTCAAAACGCACACACAATCAAAATTCCAGTGTTTTACATGATTTTTAGCTGCAGAAAACATGCTTTTTGGACAAAATAAACGCATGTGTTTTTTACTTTAGAATATTGGAATAATATGTCCCTTTACACACACACACAGAGTCCGACAATTAAGTTAATGAAATACCATAATTTAATGTTATTTTATGCATATATATTAAAAAATAGTTCTATATTTATTAAAAATATTTATTTTGTGTATGATTTTAATCATTATATTTATCATCATTTTTTCCTGTTTTTTTCATAGTGTTTGAATGTTTAAACTTTAGTAGTGTCTTTGTATTGAAAACGCATCTGACTTTAGGCAATGAAAAAGCATGTAAATCTCGGTAAAAACGCGGTAAAAAAAAGCACGTGTATTTATCGCATTTTTGTGGTCAAAACCAACTTTGGCAAAAACCATTTCTGCCAGAGGATGCGTTTAGAACTGCAACTACCTCGTCGCAAAGTGCGCACATAGCCTTAAGCAGCTGTTTCACAACCCTAGTCACACACCTGTCAATCATCTATCACTAAATTAACAATCAGTATTTAGGTGATAAAATGACAAATTTGACCAGATTTTGCAGTATTTAGATGCAGAAATAGCAATTTGGAGCTGGCACCAGATTTTCAAGTATATAAATGCAAAAATAGCAATTTAGAGCTGGAACACAGATGTTGCCCTATTTAGATACAGAAATAGCAATTTGGATCTGGGACACAGTTGTGGCCATATTTAGATGCAGAAATTGCAAGTTTGAGATGGAGAACACAGTTAGCTATCCCTAGATGATTAAATGCCGATTTGTGGCACACGATGTTCCCTACACTGCAGTTCCCTATTTTACATTATCGATCTCAGGGCTAACTATCTCAACTACCTATGATTAAACCCCTAGCTAAGCTAACTGCCTAGCAACAGCAGCATCGTCCCTAAGCATTAGTAAACACAAAATAGTGCCGACGCCGCATGTCCGCATTTTATATACAGCGGGACATGCAACTTAGGCAGCCAATGACACAAGCCCTGTGTCTCAAAATTGTGGATGTTTTCTGCACCCTGATTGGCTGCTGGAATATCCACACAAAGTTAAGAAAAATAAAAAAATAAAAATCCACTGCTCTTTCATCTTTTTTTCTCCCCCTCCCCTAATCAAACACGTCCCCCTGCTCATCATACAGCACCACTATAGTAGCTAAAGTGATAGTAAAACATTAGAAAAGCCTCAAACAGTTATTGAACAAACTAAACATTGCCACTTTTGTGAAACTTGTATGGATTTCCAAGCCCTAGCCGAATCGGCCAAGGCTCATACTGAATTTCAGATTGGCGAACCTTTATAAAACAAGTTCGCTCATCTCTAGTCATAAGCTCTCAATACAAGTCATTGAGAACCCCAATGAGGCTCACACAAACTTGCATTGAGTTGTTGTGACGCCCTGGCAAAACCAGGGAGTCACAGGGTTAATCCTCCTCGGTAATCAGATTCCACACTGGTGCAGCAAGGCAGACACAACCCTTCCCCCCTGTGGAGTCTAGGAGCTAAACAGAGCAGCAGGGGAGGGGCTCAAGCAGAGTGTGTAAGGAGTGTGAACAGAGCAGACCGGGGGAGAGATAGCTCCCGGCTGCTGAAGAGAAGGGAATTGTGAGGAAGGGGCCTGTGGTGGCCGGGGCAGGGTAGCGGCCCGCCGGCACGAAGGGAAGACCCGGATCACTGCAGGGGGAGTGGGCTCCCCGTTCCCGACTGAGGAGAGTGAGAGTGGAGAACAAGGAAAGAGAAAGAGGCATCTGGCTGCAGGGCAAGAGCAGGGGTCTGCTGTACCGTGTGTGGGATCCAAACACCCTCTGTACCGAAGGCTGCGGACACCTGCAGTTTCTAGTTTACCAGTGACTCAGTGTGGTTCAATCGTGAGTACAACAGTGCCATCCAGCACTGCACCGCAACCCTGCACCCTGTAACCTCCCAACCAGGCCCCGAGACACATCCCCCTACCCACGGAGGGGTCAACACCTAGCTGCGCCACTACACCATTCCCGGGAGTCCCCGTACCTTCACTGCAGCGGTGGTGTCCAAAATCCCCACAACCCGTGGGTGGCGTCTAGAGTTGAGCGCGGTTCGTGATTCGCGGTTCTCCAGTTCGCGTGATTTTGGGGGGTGAACTAGAACTCGAGCTTTTTGCTAAAAGCTCGATAGTTCTAGTTACGTTCGAGAACGGTTCTAGCAGCAAAAGCAGGGCTTTTTTACAGCTACAGTGTGCAGGGAGCCATCGCTGGCAGCCTGCGGTAAGCTGGTAACCAAGATAAACATCGGGTATCCAAGGAAAGCGCTTTGGTTAGTAACCCGATATTTATCCTAGTTACTGTGCAGGAAGTCCACACTTCCCCGCTCAGCTCGCTCCGCCACCCTCCTGCACGCGGTATGTACACACACACACACACACACAGACACACACTCACACACACACTCACACTCACCTGTCCCCAGCCATGCAGTCCACGACACTGACGTCCTCAGCACCACATGGTGCCGCTAGGCTCCACCTACTTTGCACTCCGCCGCCCGCACACATAGCCCCGCTAGGCTCCGCCCACCTGACACTCTGCACACATTACCCCGCTAGGCTCCGCCCACCTGGCACTCTGCACACATTACCCCACTAGGCTCCGCCCACCTGGAACTCTGCACACATTACCCCACTAGGCTCCTCCCACCTGGCACTCTGCACACATTACCCTGCTAGACTCTGCCCACCTGGCACTCTGCCCACATTACCCCGCTAGGCTCCGCCTACCTCGCACTCAGCACACATGGCCCCGCTCGGCTTACCTGCGGTGATGAAGTCCCGCCCTCCCGACCTCAGCGATGTCACTGTCCTCCATGGCCGCCACTTGTCACATCACCTTCTCTCGCTTCCGAACCGAGACTGTGGCTAGCGGTGACGTCACGGGCCTCTCGCGATACTTGGCTGTGAAGGTCATTGAACTCAGTGACAGGTGCTGTCAGCAGTGCAGGAGATCAGCGCAGGTAATGTACCTCGCTGACAGCAGCACTTGTCATCCCCTGCAGTGACCTGGGCTGACCGATTGATGTTAGCTCAGGTCACTGCATTGCTCTCCCAGCCAATGGGGAACATCCTGCTCTTCATTGACTGGGACAGTGTGGATCGTCATGGTAACCGCTTGGATTACACCAGACCTGGATTTGTTTTTCTTTCTAATAAATTGGTGAAAGAGGGAATGTATTAGGCAGTGTTTTTTCAAATAAAAATGTGTTTGTCGTCCATTTTTTTTTATTACTGACTGGGTTGGTGATGTCGGGTATCCGATAAACGCGTGACATCACTAACCCCAGGGCTTGATGCCAGGTGACATTACACATCTGGTATCAACCCCATATATTACCCCGTTTGCCACCGCACCAGGGCACGGGATGAGCTGGGGCGAAGCACCAGGATTGGCGCATCTAATGGATGCGCCACTTCTGAGGCGGCTGCGGCCTGCTATTTTTAGGCTGGGGAGAGTCCAATAACCATGGACCTCCCTAGTCTGAGAATATCAGACCCGAGCTGTCTTCTTTACCTTGGCTGGTGGTCCAATTTTGGGGGAACCCCCATGTGGTTTTTTTTTAATTATTTATTTAATTTAAAATAACAGCTTGGGGTGCCCTCAGTTTTGGATTACCAGCCAAGGTGAAGCTGCCAGCTGTGGTCTGCAGGCTGCAGCCGTCTGCATTACCCTAGCTGGCTACAAAAATAGGGGGAACCCCACATCATTTTTTTCATTTTTTTGGCTAAATACAAGGCTAAACACCCCTTAGTGCCACATGAAAGGCACCAAAGGGTGCAAAATTACAAAATGCAGGAGAGTGGGACATTATGTGTCTTTCTGCTATTATAATGACAGAAAAGACTGATGTGAAGTGCAAAAGCACTAGAAAATCACCAGAGCGCTCTACGCTGTGAAAAGCAGTAGAAAATGGCACTGGAGTGAACATGTGACCGCCTCATGTAGGTTGAAGCTATGGATCTGTACCGCCCTGGGGGCTTGGCTGCTCTCCGCCGAGCCGCTAGGATCTGGGCTCGGGTTGTCGGTGGCTCGAGCGCCTCCGGGCAAGGGGTCACGTCGCTCTGGAAAGGGGGGGGTTGGTTGTTTGGTTTGGGGTGGACCGGTAACACGGCCAGAGCCGCGGTGACCGGTAACAGTTCGTGATGCCACCCACGGGCCGCTGCGGTGAGGGTGCGGGGGCTCGTCCGGGATCGGTGGTGGGTCGCAGCTAGGTGTTGACCCCTCCGTTGGGTAGGGGGTTTGTTGGTCCCAGGGCCAGGTGGCAGGAGCGGGGGGTGCAGGACGCAGGGGCTCGCTTGCAGCGCGGTGCCTGATGGCACTGGTGTACTCACTATTAAACCACACAGAGTCAATGGTAAACCAAGTTCGGTGTAGATCGGTGCTCGCAGCCGGCTGCGTGTTTCCCCAGTGAGGTTGGTGATGTCGCCTTTCTCCTGCACCTTTAAATTTGCTATAGTGACTCCTATGCTTCAGCAACGGTAGTCCGCTCCCCGGCTTTTGGGTACCGGAGGAGCCCTTTTGCCCGCAGGCGCTGGCCCTTTGGATGTCTGGCCCTTGGCAGTGGCTCTTATCCGGAATTGGTGGGCTGTTGCCGTCTATCAGGACTTTGGGTGGGAATGAACCCCTGAGGTCCAGACCGCAATCAGTAGATTTGTCTGAGCCCGGTTGCTTCTGGGCTAGAACGGGGTCTGAGTACCCTGCCTGGTGCTCCGGTTGACTTGTTAGCTCCCCGGTTCGGGTTCGAAGGGTCACCACCCTCTTCTCGATCCCTATGTTTCCGCAGTTCAGTCCCTGACCGGACTCCTGCAGACGGCCACCACCGTCTGCCTGCCTGACCATTCCAAGGGGTCCTAGGCTCCATCCTAGGCCCCTGACTCTCAGCTCGCCACTTTTACTCCTCTCACTACTCCTCTCCCCACTCGACTCACTTGTCCTTTCCCTGCCTCAGGCCAGCAGACTCCTCGGAGGGCGTGCCTATCTGCCTGGCTCCGCCCACCTGTTGTGCCTTGCTAGACCTGAGGGAGGCGGTCAGGACTTGTTGGCTGCTGGTGCCTCACTGGGGTGGGGGTGTGTGTGGTGTTGTGTGTTGTTACCTGTGACCCCTGGGGGTCCAGGGCATCACAGATCCTGGGTAAATTTATGTATTTTCCCTCCTTCAGTTTTTTTGCAGTACGCAAACAAACGGAAGGCACACGAATGACATATGGACTGTATATGGAACAGAAACGGATGCCACACGGATGCACCCGTAAAAAAAAGAACCATTTTTTGCGGACCGCAAAACTGGATCGGTCGTGTCAATGTAGCCTTATTCTGATCTGCCATTTATAAACAGCAGGCAGAAATAAGTGAATAGCGCCCCCCAGCGTCAGAAAATCTCCGGGGTTTCAGGGGGTAGCTGAGACCCTGGAGATCATGATTTAGGCCGGTTTTTCCGATCCCCGCTCACGTGATCACCGGTATACACCGTATACCGATGATCACGTTACAGTAAATGACAGCGTCGGTAAAAAATTATTTATCTCCCATCTGGCATGAACAAACATGATAAATCTCCTCCCCGGTCCCCTCCGGTCCCCCGGTGTCGCCAAAGTGCCCCCCCTGACCCCCTCCCAGAAATCCAAGACTGCCGCACGCACAGCAGCGCGCCAGCTGCATTCACCCTACTCCTCTGATTTCTGTCGCATGTGCCATGACACATGCGACAGAAAAATCCTCCCCAGGCCCTGCCAGGTCACCCCCTATAACCCCACCGGTGTTCCCCGGTGTCCCACGGTACCTGTGCAGTGTTGATCCCCCGCGGCCCTCTCTTTCACAATAGACGCTGCCGCATCCACACAGAGCGGCTGTCAGCTCAGCTTCCTGTGTTCAGACACAGTGAGTGGTGGTTATGCATCTATAAGCTAAATGGGCGGCATGGTGGCTCAGTGGTTAGCACTGCAGTCTTGCAGCGCTGAAGTCCTGGGTTCAATTCCCACCAATTCCCACCAAGTGACACCATCTGCAAGGAGTTTGTATGTTCTCCCCGTGTTTGCGTGGGTTTCCTCCGGGTACTCTGGTTTCCTCCCACACTCCAAAGACATACAGATAGGGAATTTAGATTGTGAGCCCCAATAGGGACAGTGTTCCCAATGTATGCAAAGTGCTATGGAATTAATAGCACTAAATAAATGAATACATTATTATTATTACTGCAATGCCCTGCTCATGAGGTAAGGAACATAGTTGATCAGGAGAGCTATATACTACATTTCCAAATGGAGGTATTTGATTTTATAGTTGCCCTGCTGAACGTGAGAGTCCGTTATATGCCACAAGAAAACACATCTAAATAGCGAGCTCTGTTGTTTAGTATTCATTCAGCTGGATAACTGGACTTAAAGGGGTATTCCATCTCCAAGATCCTATCCCCAATATATAGTAGGTGGAATAGCAATAATATCAGCAAATACCAATATTTGGAAATGTAGAATAGTTCTCCTGATTTGGCATGCCCTTACCTCATGAGCAGGGCATTGCAGCTTTGGTAGCAACCGTTACGACATGGACTGTGGACCCGGGGAGAGTGGGTGCAGATTCATTGCACCCACACTCCTCACATGGAGGGTCTGCACTCCTAGAAAATGGGGGATACGTTCCCTAAGTGTCTCCCCCCATATTCTAGACAGTCCAGAGTCGTCGTGGGACCCCATTATTTTTTTTCTTACAATAAATTAGTGAAAGAGGGAATGTTTTGGGGAGGTTTTTTTCAAATAAATTTTTTTTCTCGATTTTGTTTTGTTAGTACTGACAGTTTATGATGTCGGGTATCTGATAGACACCATGACATCACAAACTGCTGGGCTTGATGTCAGGTCAGGTGACTTTACAGCTAGTATCAAACCCATTTATTACCCCGTTTGCCACTGCACCAGGGCACGGGATGAGCTTAGGTGAAGCGCCAGGATTGGCGCATCTAGTGGATGCGCCACGTCTGGGGTGCCTGCAGCCTGCTATTTTTAGGCTGTGAAGGCCCAATAACTATGGACCTTCCCACCCTGAGAATACCAGACCACAGCTGTCCGCTTTACCTTGGCTGGTGATCCAATTTGGGGGGGACCCTACTTTTTTTTGTAATTATTAATATTTATAAAATAATTATAAAAAAAGAGCCTGGAGGGACCTCCACATTGGATCCCCAACCACGGTAAAGCTGCCAGCTGTGGTTTTCAGGCTACAGCCGTCTGCTTTACCCTAGCTGGTTATCAAAAATGGGGGGACCCAACATCATTTTTTTTTTAACTATTTTTTAAATAGAAAAAATTAATGGGCTTCCCTGTATTTTGATTGCCAGCCAAGGTAACGCCAGGCAGATGGGGGTGGCAACCCATAGCTGTCTGCTTTATCTGCACTGAGAATCAAAAATACCGCTGAGCGCTACGTCATTTTTTTTAAAGATTTATTTTTACAGCACTGTCATGTCAGGCAATCAAAATACAGGGAAGCCCTTTTTGTTTTTAGTTATTTAAATAAATAATTAAAAAATATATATATGGGCTCCCGCTGCATTTTTCGTATTGCTAGCTAAGGGTAATCCAAGCAGCTACTGGCTGCTAACCCCCACTGCTTTTGTGTTACCTTCACTGGCATTGGAAATTCCAGGGAAGCATTTTTTATTTTTTTGGCAAAAAACTACAAAAAAAATTACGGGCGCTTCGCCATATTTTTGTATGGTAGCCAGGTACAGCAGGCAGGTACGGCTGCCCCCAACCCCCGGCTGCCTATTTGTACCCGACTGGGAACTAAAAATATAGGGAAGCCATTTTTTTACTTAATTCATGAATTTTATGAAATAATTAAAAAAAAACAAAAAAAAACGACGTAGGCTTCGCCCCATTTTTGTGTCCAGCCGGGTACAACTAGGCAGCTGGGGAGTGGAATCCACAGCACAGGTTAGCCCGAGGTTTCTGGGCCCCTCTGCTGCGAATTGCAGTCCGTAGCCGCCCCAGAAAATGGCGCTCTCATAGAAGCGCCATCATCTGGCGCTGTATCCAACTCTTCCAACAGCCCTAGAGCCGGGTGGCTTGTTGGGTAATCATGAGTTAATACTGGCTTTGTTTTACTAGCCAGTATTAAGCCAGAGATTCTTAATGTCAGGCAAGTTTGACCCGGCCATTAAGAATCTCCAATAAAGGGTTAAAAAAAAGACACCACACAGAGAAAAAATACTTTAATAGAAATAAATACACAGACACATTAGAGACTCCATCTTTTTTACCCCCTGTCACCCCTCCACGATCCTGCTCTTCTGTCTTCTTTCCCCTTCAACACATGCAGCTCTGTCTGCTCCATCAGACAGCACAGCTGCATGGGGGAAGACGCTGTGCTCCGTGCAGAAATCACTCTGTGAGAGTGACCACAGGCTCCCGGCTGTAAGCGGTGGCACGGGTTGCCATAGCAGCTCTGCTCCGATCACGTGATTCTGGTGCCGCTGCGTGCTGGTAGCGGGACGTCCCCGTCACCGCTACCAAGCACGTTGCTATGGCAACGGTGATCTCCGTGATTGACTGGCTGTGTCAGCCGGTCAGGAGCCGGCTTCTGCGGACGCTGGTAACTACGGTAAACATCGGGTAACCCAGAAACCCTTTCCTTGGTTACCCGATATTTACCTTCGTTACCAACGTCCGCCTCTCTCACGCTGTCAGTGCCAGCTCCCTGCACACATAGCCAGACTACACATCAGGTTAAATTAACCCGATGTGTACTCTGGCTAGGAGTGCAGGGAGCCAGCACTAAGCGGTGTGCGCTGGTAACCAAGTTAAATATCGTGTTGGTTACCCGATATTTACCTTAGTTACCAAGCGCAGCATCGCTTCCACGTGTCTCTGCTGGCTGGGGGCTGGTCACTTGTTGCTGGTGAGAACTGCCTGTGTGACAGCTCACCAGCAACCCGTGTAGCGACGCTCTAGCGATCCCTGCCAGGTCAGGCTGCTGGTGGGATCGCTGGAGCGTCGCTTAGTGTGACGGTACCTTAAGGGAACGGGGAAGCAGAGCGGGGAGTCAACCGTGTGCTAGAGCATGTCGCCGGTACACGGCGATACACAAAACGTGCACAACAGAGAGATGCAATGACAGGTCCTACATGACGCGTCATAGTCATGTGACCAGTCTGTAGCCAATGAGATAACAGACACGTGACTGGTCACATGGCTATTTTGACGTCACGATAGGTCCTGCATCACTGCTGGCAGTGCTGGTTACCGGGAAGATTCAGCGATCATCGGATGGAATAGCGGCAGGAGACAGAGTGCAGGAGGGATCGCGGGGACCGGTAAGTGTTATTGCAATGTTTATTAACTGTATGTGTACATTTATAATGTGTTTTTATGTGTTTATGATTGCCTCCCATTGTTTCCTATGCGGTTCGAGTGGTTCGCCGAACCGGTTCGCCGAACCGAACTCGAACGAGATCTCCGTTCTGCAAACCGAACTCAAGCCGAACCACGGCCGGTTCACTCATCTCTAGTGGCGTAACGAACTGTACAACACAACCACCCCACAACCCTTGCGTGCACCGCCACTACACCCTTCCAGAGCGACGTGACCCCCGGGTCTGGAGGCACTCGAGCCACCGACACACGAGCCCGGACCCGAGCGGCTCGGCGGCCGCAGCCGAGGCCGCGGGGTGGTACACATCGACTCTTCTGGCGTCACGAACAGGATTTAACCAGTCTACTTACCGGTAGAAGTGCGCCCTGTAATCCCAGTCAGCGGCGTCCCGCTAAAAAATCCAAAGATCCGCCATATTGGGCGCAAAGATTTCCTGCTCGAGTCGTCTTCCCGAGCAGTGAAGACGTGAAAAGCGAAGCCCCGCCCCCGAAAAGGTGAAGTGCTGTAAAAAGACCAAGGGGGGCGGGCGAAGATTAGGCCCCATGTGATCCTGGGGATAAGAAGCAGGAACGCCTTGTTCCTGGAACCCATGCGTGCAACATCCCGTGTGTGCAACATGTCTGCCCCGTCTGGAAGGCCCGAATTCCCGGAGCCCACGCCTGGATCATCGTCATGGATGGAAGCCCGGACGACCCTTATGTGCTGCCGGCTGCAGGTCCAGGTGAGGTACCTGATGGAGCAGTGGACGGCCGAGATGGGGGAGATCGCAGCGGGCGTGCGGGCGCGCGAGATGGGGATGAATTTGGAGGAGAGGGCGAGCGACCCACGCCCCTATGTCCTTGATGGACCGGCCGCTGTGGCTGAGGGACCCGGTCTGTCCCCGATTCTCCTGTCACCCCCTCCGCTCTCCATGTTGGCCCCCAGCTACCCCTCCGCTTGGCCCGCCGCCCCCAACACCCAGACGCCCTGAAGGACCCGCCTGTGGATGCAGCCCACGGGCGACTGTATGCGCAGCCCGCTCCCGTCCCGCTTCCGTGGAAGGTAAACACCTGGAAGAAGCCCATTCCCGAGGAGGCCCCATTGCTCCCGGAAGCGACCACGCCCGAGGAAGTCCAGGACCCGGCAGTTTGCCCAGCCAAGACGAAGGTGCCCAGTCCCCAGAGGCCCGCCCGGCGGGCAAAGCTGGCCGCTACCCAGACTCAGGCCTCGGCTGAGGCGGTGCAGGGTTGTTGCTGCAGGGTAGCATCTCGGGCCACGACACAGCGGGATACCCAGGTGCCGATGGTGGTTGGCACGGGGGAACTCCAGCTGGGCCCAACCTGTGCGCCTGAGGGGCAGGTAGACGTCCCTTATTGGGAGCGGCAGTGGAGCCAGCTGGGCCGCGAAATCGAGGCCCGGGAGAAGAAGGAGGCCGAGGTCCTGGCCCACACAATTTAGAAAAAGGACAATTTGAGGTGTGCCACCGTCTTAGTGCGGGGCCCGAGGTACGAGGGCCAGGTCCGGCGCTTTGACCCCGACAGGGGGTACGGATTTCTGTACGAGCCTGGCTTGGAAAAGGAGGTGTTCGTGGCCCACCGGGACGTGTACCCCCATCTGCCTTTGGGCCACCCGGACCGTGACCTAATCCCTGGTGAGTTGGTCACCTACACCCGCCACTGTGGAGAAAGGGGCTGGTTTGCCCTGAACGTCCAGAAAAGGGCACGGCAAATGGGCCCGCAGCGCACCCGGACCACTCCCCCACTGTACAGCACAGATGTGGAGCTGGAGGAGGAATATGAGGAAGGCGACCTCAAATAGGCAGCGGATCCCCGTTGCCAAAGTACTGTCCCCGTTGGGACCCTACAGCAAGTCTCCGTTGGGACCTACAGTTATTTTATGGCAGCGCTGAGCTGTGGAAGCGCCCGTCCCCGTTGGGACTGATGTTGTCCCTGTTGTCCCCACTCCCAAAGAACACGGCCGAGAACTTGCAGGCCACCCAAAAACTATTGGGTTTGTAAATATTCTGCCCCACTTGCCCTTCCCGCAACTGCCAGTCTCCGGAGAGGCTGGTTGGGGGAAGGACCCGCAGCAGAGCAGGCTGGGGTCCGGTCACCACCAGGACCGGTGACCATTCTCCGGGTCAGGGGTCCCCCCCTGAGTGACTGCCGGGTGCGAGACACCGTACCTGTTCCCGCTTTGGTAGCCTGGGCCAGGTTCCTGTTTCCGGACTGGGGAAAAGGGGTGCTGCCCACTTCTTAGGAGCAGCATCAAGGTCTAGGTTGCTTGGGTGAGAAAGCGGAAGGACATGGACCCGTTCCCTGTTATTAATAAAAATGTTCCGTTTGTAACGGTTTAAGAATGTGCCTCCCGTAAGGGAAGGAATGAAAAGAATGCTTACTGTTTATATGTTTTGTTCCCGTGTTTTTATATCTTTTCAGAAAAATAAAACCGGTGGTGGACGGGCAGCCCGCGGACGGTCTGTATTAAACCAAGGGGGAATGTGACGCCCTGGACCCCAGGGGTCACAGGTCACTACACAACATCATACACCCCCCTTCCCTGGACAGGTCACACCAGTCACCAATGAAACCCTTGTTGCCACCCTCCAGGGTTGATGTCCACGCCAGGTGGTTGGCCCCGCCCAACGAGGAGTTCACAGACCTGGAGGTGGGAAAACACAGTTGTCAGTGAGTAGTCAGTCAGACAGTCAGTGAGAGAGTCCCGTTGTGGGCAGTAGAGTGAGTGAGGAGTGGAGACTGTGGATGTCTGGGTGGGAGCCCAAGCACGTCCAGCAAGGTCGGCAAACGGTGGTGGCCATCTGCAGGAGTTGGCAAAGGTCAGCGGAACCGTAGGACCAGGGTCGGGCGGTGGCCCGCCGGTACCCAACCGGGGAGCCGATTGGAGCCAAGCACCAGGCAGGGTACTCAGACCCCGACTAGGCTTAAAGCCAACCTCTAGTCAAATTTTCTGATCGCGGTCTGTACCTCAGGGGTTCATTCCCACCCAAGTCCCGAGTGAAGGCAAAAGCCCAACCGTTATGAATAAGTGCCACCGCCAAGGGCCAGAGATCCAAAGGGCCAATGTCTGCGGGCAAAAGGGCTCCTCCGGCACGTATACGTCAGGGAGCGGACTCCCGGTGCCCAGGCATTTTAGTCAAGACACAAAACACGGGTGCAGGGAACGACAGCCACCATCAACCCATCCAGGGAAAACACCGCAGCCGGCTGCGGGCCCCCGTCCATCCAGCCATTTGGTTTACCAGAGACTTTGTCCATCTGTGTCTGAGTGAATACACCAGTGCCATCCGGCACCGCGCTGCGCTGCACCGCAACCCTGCACCCTGCGAACCCCATCCTATGGGGAACCCAACCATCTACCGGGCCCTGGGACCAACCGCCCCTACCCACGGAGGGGTCAACACCTAGCTGCTCCCCGCCATTGCTCCCGGGAACCCCGTCACTAGCAGCGGTGGTGCCCACCATCACCACAACCCGTGGGTGGCGTCACGAACTCTATATATATCCCAAATCCATATTCCACCCCCTTTTCACTCATGGGCGAGGAGCACTGCTCGAGCCCCGGGTCCGGCCCGCTCGAGCCACCGAGGAGAAGGCACCGGATCCGAGCGTGATCTCCCCGAGCAGCCCCCGCGACAGGGAAAGCTGGCCCCCGCCCTCGACAACTTGGCGTCAAATTGTGACCTACCGAGCATTCTATGAAACACTGGAGCAGCTGGCAGTAATGTTTTAACACCGGTGTCCCCACACTGTCCCACTTCCTCCTCCCAGCAGGGACGCCGACACACTCACCCTCCCAGCAGCTCAAAGGTGAGGTTTGCATCCATCCTCTGCTGGCTTCTAGGGCCTGCACATGCCGCATAGGTCTCCCAGTAGTCTTCTTAAGGCACATGTGCCTCAGGCTCTTAAAGGCCCAGCTTGCCCTAATCCAGAAGTGCCTCTCAACTTATGGCTGAGAGGCACTAGGTACTTAAGATATCCTCCCCCTAAGGGAGGCGCCTGAGCAACGTTATTTTACTGTTAGAGACACAGTGCTAGTTGTCAGGTCCCATTCCCTGTATCCTGTGTCCGTTATCTGTACCTGTTAACCTGTAGCTGTGTTCTAGTACCCACCTGAATCAACCGTACCTATCGTACCTTCTGTACACGCTGCACCAAACGTACTTGTTGTACCTGCTAAATCGTCCATACCTTCGGTACCTGCTGTACCTGCCATATCTGCTGTACCTGCCAAACACGCTGTACCTGCTACATTTGCTTTATCTGCTATAGCCGCTGTGCCTGTTACACCTGCGGTATTTGCCATACCCTCTGCAGCGGCCTGTTCCAGTCATCCAGTCTGCACCAGTCTGTACCAGCAGTTAAGCCTGCACCAGCCGTCCTGTCTGCACCTGAGACTGTACCTGCATCCTCGACCCCTGGTATCAGCTGCCACAATACCTTGATATTCCCTGTCCACACCAACCAGCAAAACAATTTGCTCATGGTATGAACCCCACTGGCTCCAGTACCACCCAGCTCGCAGGACTGCAACAAAATAAAATAAATAAATAAATCTTTATTTTTATATAGCGCTAACATTCCACAGCGCTTTACATACATCAAGAACACTGTCCCCATTGGGGCTCACAATCTAAATTCCCTATCTGTATGTCTTTGGAGTGGAGTGTGGGAGGAAACCGGGGTACCCGGAGGAAACCCACGCAAACACGAGGTGAACATACAGACTCCTTGCAGATGTTGTCCTTGGTGGGATTCAAACCCAGGACCCCAGCGCTGCAAGACTGCAGTGCTAACCACTGAGCCACCTTGCCGCCAAAAGATGGTCCATCAACGGAAGCAATAAGACTGAATCATGATATACTTGCTGTCAGTGGACGTCCGTCTGCACGCTTTGATACCAACGAGTCCACCTGATCATGTCTCAGTTGAAGGGTCTACCTCAGCAGTTAATCCAGTTCCAGCCTCCAGTCCCCGATTGTCTACTCCTCCATGGTTTGACGGTGAATCCCAGCAATGTAGAGGATTAATAAATCCTTGCACACTGCACTTTCAACTTTTGTAACACCAGTTCACTTCAGATCAGGCCAAAGTAGCCTTTCTGATAACTCATCTGACTGGTAAGGCCCTTGATCAATCTACGAGAGAGAAATGATCCAATTGTCTCCAACCTGCAAGCCTTCCTGGAGATGTTTCACAAGGTATTCAATGAGCTGGGTCGAGTCACCTCAGCAGCGTCTTCGCTTCATATACTGCGCCAAGCAGGTCTCACCATATGCCATCCATTTCCACACCCTGTCTTCAGAATTTGTCACATTCCTGCCTGATCTGCCCGACTAATAGTGATGCCAGCAAATCTTCTGGGTCTGCCATGTGCCTACTGGTCTTGTGGAGATGTCTTTAACACCCATGACAGCCGCTATGAGTATTGAGTTGAGTTTATCGAATCCGAGAAAATTCGGATCAGGCGGATCACTGCTCCGGATTCTGGTGCTCATATAAGTCTATAGGGACCAGAATACGGAGGTTAAAAATGTTTGTGGAGGGGATAGGGGGGTAGGAGCGCATACAGTGTACTCACCCGAGGCTGTGTCATGGCAGCAAGACTCTTTCACTTGTTGAGCGGAACAAGTGGCCTGAAAAATTGCCAGATTTTGTTGACATTTACAATAATATTCCTGTGGGCTCCACAAAATGCACACCCGCTTACCTCATACGAGACAGACCTGGGAGACTCCCAGTGGATTTAGAGATGGAAGTTGAACTGCCTGAAGCTTACTCGCCCGATGCGGATTGGGACTCACATCGCCAGATCCAGTATAAACAGATCCAAGAATATGTTGAAGAGAATTTGAATCAGAGAAAAGAGAGAAGCAAGAAAAGAACTTCAACAAGCAGGCAAGAGAGCTACTCCTTTCTCACCAAGTGAAATGGGAGAAGGAACCCTACGTGGTGCAAGCCTCTAATGCGGGCGTCACACGAGACGATCTGTAGTGCGATATGTCGTTGGGGTCACGGTTTCCGTGACGCACATCCGGCATCGTTTGCGACGTCATCCCGTGTGACACCTACGAGCGTCTGTAAACGATCGCAAATTGGTTACGGATCGCGAATCGTTTACACGTCGCTCATTTTTAAAAAATCGTTTATTCTACTTTGCGCTGGTTGTTCATCGTACCCGGGGTAGCACACATCGCTCCGTGTGACACCCCGGGAACGATGAAGACAGCTTACCTGCGTCCTGTGGCTCTCGCCGGCTATGCGGAAGGAAGGAGGTGGGCGGGATATTTACGTCCCGCTCATCTCCGCCCCTCCGCTTCTATGGCCGGCCGCTATCTGACGTCGCTGTGACGCCGAACGTCCCTCCCCCTTCAGGAAGTGGACGTTCGCCGCCCACAGTGAGGTCGTTTAGGAGGTAAGTACGTGTGACGGGGATTTAACGACTTTGTGCGCCACGGGCAACTAATTGCCCGTGACGCACAAACGACGGGGGTGGGTATGATCGCTCGTGCAATCGCACGATAGATCGTACCGTGTTTTACATTTTTTTTTTCTCTTCTCACATACATTTACCACACACATCTAGTGCAGTTGATTATATATATATATATATATATATATATAGAACAACATGAAGAACGATCCAGCAAGGCAGAATGACTCCAAAGGGCAACAAAAGTTTTTTTTTTCTCTGACTTTATTATCTAAGAATAAAAAATTCCAGAGCTCTTGACAAGTTGTTAAGTGCAAGGTATATGCAGTATGGACTACGCGTTTCGGCGGACGCAGCCGCCTTCTTCACGGTCCCAAGACAAAACATACATATCTTGGAAGTCTCCCACTTCGGGTCCGTGCAATAAGGAGAACAAGGACGCCGGGGCTTGAGCTCTGACAGGTAAGCTGGTCTACAACCTTTATTTCAAAATATATATATATATATATATATATATATAAAATATATAAGCTGAATGTGTGTATGTATGTGTGTATGTGTGTGTGTATGTCCGGGATTGGCAGCTGCACCATCCCAGCTACAGCCACAAAATTTTGCACACTCACACGTCTGGACCCCGACAGCATCATAGGCTATGTTGTGAGGCGAAATTTTAACTCCGCGCGTTCCAATTTACCAATCACTTTTGCCCCTATCTACATAATAGGGAAAAAGTGAAACGAAAAGTGTATCTGCACCGTCGCATTTACAATCACAAAATTTTGCACACTCACACGTCTGGACCCCGAGAGCGTCATAGGCCATGTTGTGAGGCGAAATTTTAATCCTGCGCGTTCCAATTTACCAATCAATTTTGCCCCTATCTACATAATGGGGAAAAAGTGAAACGAAAAGTGCATCCGCACCGTCGCATTTACAATCACAAAATTTTGCACAGACACCTCATGTGACCCAAGGAATGTTGTAGACTATGTTTTGACAAGAAAATGTAACCCCGTGCTTTACAGTTACTCTCCAAAAACATGCTTTCATTAAAGTAAATGGAGCCTGGAACTTCAGGTTATTAGTAGGAGCTGTGAGTGGTTGCTATAGGAACAAAAGACATTCATAGTATAAGAAGCTTATATGTGAGGTAATAAGATGTCGGTGGGGAGACGGATAGAGAGAGTCAGAGAAAGACAGACAGGTAAGAGACAGAGAGATAGAGACAGACAGGGAAAGAGACAGACAGAGACAAACGGTGAAAGAGACAGACAGAGACAGACTGGGAAAGAGACAGACCTGAAAAGAGACAGATGGGGAAAGAGACAGACAGACAGGGAAGGAGGAGACAGACCTGGGAAAGAGACAGATGAGGAAAGAAACAGAGAGATTGAGACAGACAAAGAAAGAGACAGAGACAGGCAAACGAGGAAAGAGGCAGACCTGGAAAGAGACAGACCTGGAAAGAGACAGACCTGGAAAAAGACAGACCTGGAAAAAGACAGACCTGGAAAGAGGCAGACCTGGAAAGAGACAGACCTGGAAAGAGACAGACGGGGAAAGAGACAGACGGGGAAAGAGACAGACGGGGAAAGAGACAGACGGGGAAAGAGACAGATCTGGAAAGAGACAGATGGAGCACATTACTTGGGCAATTTAGCTAAATCTGTGTGGAATATCTGTGGTGTTGAAATATATGCTGTGAAATGCTTCTATTAGCTTAGTTTTTGCCTTTTAATATTTACATTTCTGTCTATTTGTTTTGTGTTTTTTGTGTGCAGAATACAGTTTTGTTAATACATTCTATTTTGTTAACAGCTGTTATTAAACCGGGCGAAGCCGGGTAGTACAGCTACTCTTTAATAAATGCCCAAATTTACATTGACATTTTTGACACTTTTCTTATCCCATCAATTGAAAGGGGATGATGTTTGGGGATGATGAAATCATTAATCAAGATGATAATGCATCCTGCCATAGAGCAACAACTGTGAAAACATTCCTTGAAAGAAGACACATGAGGTCAATGACATGGCCTGCAAATAGTCTGTATCTCAAACCAATTGAAAATCTTTGGTGGAAGTTGAAGAAAATGGTCCATGACAAGGCTCCAACCGGCAAAGCTGATCTGGCAACAGCAATCAGAGAAAGTTGGAGCCAGATTGATGAAGAATACGGTTTGTCACTCATTAAGTCCATGTCTCAGAGACTGCAAGCTGTTATAAGCCAGAGGTGGTGCAACAAAATACTAGTGATGTATTGGAGTGGTTTTTTGTTTGTTTGTTTTTCATGATTCCATAATTTTTCTCCTTGTTTGGTCTTTAAAAGTAACCGCTACTGGCTAGCACATTGTTTTCATGATATTTTTTTTTAGTGTTTCTTAAAGCCAGAAAGTTGCTATTTGAAATTACTTTAGTTTTGTACCATGTCTGTGATCTGCTTTTTTTAAACAAAAGTAAACAACTGAATGAACATCCTCAGAGCCGGGTGATTCCATCATTTTTGCCAGGGGTTGTATATATATATATATCTATATATATATATATATATATAACTATACATATATATATATATATATATATATATATATATATATATATATATATTAATTTATTAAACTTGCAATTGTGAATAATTAAATTAAATTGAGATAGGATAAGCATTCTTAAGGGCGCTTTACACGCTACAATATATCTTACGATGTGTCGGCGGGCTCGTCGTAAGTGACACACATCCGGCATCGTAAGTTACATTGTAGCACGTAACAGCTAAGTGCGATTGCGATTGAACGGTAAAACTTTCATCGCATGTACGTCGTTCAATTCCTAAAAATTGAACGTCAGGTTGTTCATCGTACTCGGGGTAGCACACATCGCAGTGTGTGACACCCCTGGAACGATGAACAGCAGCTTACCTGCGTCCCATGGCTCCCGCCGGCTATGCGGAAGGAAGGAGGTGGGCGGGATGTTTAAGTCTCGCTCATCTCCGCCCCTCCGCTTCTATTGGCCGGCTGCCATGTGACGTCGATGTGACGCCGAACGTCCCTCCCACTCCAGGATGTGGATGTTCGCCGCCCACATCAAGGTCGTATGGATGGGTAAGTACGTGTGACGGGGGGTTACTCATTTGTGCGACACGTTCAACAAATTGAACGTGCCGCACATACGATGGGGGCGGGTACGATCGCATACGATATCGTATGCTGGATCGTATGGTGTAAAGCAGGCTTTACTTTCAATTTTGCTTATAAATACTTTATTTTTTGCTTAAAGTTCTAATACCTTACTTCTTTTTGCAGATATATACCTTCAGACTTTTCATAACACTTCTTTTGAACTGTGGAGAATATCTAATGTGTTCTTTTTTATACATTGTGTTAATCATTTTTCAATGTCATATGCACTAAAGTTAGGTGACCTTTGCACATATAATGTTAATGTTAACCTGGTTAAGGGTTAACCAGCACGTAACACCAAGAAGATCTGTCAGTTTTGCTTTAGGAATGGATAAAAATCATAACATGCTTAAAGATCGTTGTCATTACTTCTTAGCTTGTCGATTCTTTGAAGTAGGAATACAAGCAGGGGTTCTCTGGAAAGCGATATATTCATAAGGGGATCCTCTGTAATAATAAAGTTAGCAATCACTGTGCTAATGTCCAGTAAACCAAACAAAGATGCATAAAATATCAATGTTGTTAGTATATTCAATTGGTTTAGGTTTGGTAGTTATGGTCCCATTCGTATAAGAAATTGAGAGCTATGATATGATGTTAACAGAAAACAGTAATTTTGGTAGTGATAATTTACATTCTTCCTGAGTAAGAAACGTAGATTTGTAAATAGATGCTAAATTGCATGAAACATTGAAAAAAGTATGTCTTGAATTCTGAGAACACAGGGTGTCGACTTTCTTCTACAACGCATAAACGTTTAGTGGTTTCCTGAATGTTTTTGGAATGAAGTTCTTGCTTTAGTTCTTTCTTAGATTTAGAGGCCTTTCTCTATGACACCCATATGCTTTATAGGTATTTGAGAAGGATGTATCCTAATTAGTGATGGGCGAACTCCCTGATGTTCATGTTCGGGAGACTCGCCAGAATGTTTTGTAAAGTTCAAGTTCGGGTTCTGAGATAATGCGAACTTGCGTCCAAACACCGAACTTGGACTTTACAGTTATGGGTATGGGGCAGGGGTGGGCTGTAAAATAGAGACTATAGTTAATAATAAAAATTATCATTATATTTACAGGTCCTGTGACGCTTCATGCAGACCCGCTCAGCCGCTGTCTCCTGGCTGCTTCTGCTTCTGGGTCTGATCATTGCTGTGCCCGCAGGTGACCACCACTGACTTACAAGACCTTCCATGACGTCATAGCCATGTGACCAGTCTGGTGTGAATGTTGTGCAGACATTGGGTTAGAGACTGGTCACATGGCTATTATGTCACAGAAGGTCCTGTAGCCCATGAGGTAACAACATTCACACGAGACTGGTCACATGGCTATGACGTCATTTAAGGACCTGTTAGTCAATGGAGGTTACCTGGGGGCACAGCTGCATCAACTATGCACTTGGGTGAAGTCTCTGACAGCTCTAAGCTGAGTTTGTGTGAGCAGACCTGTGTTTGAATCCTAGCACAGATGTAGGAGAGCTGAAGATGCTCGCGCACCTTTGGACTACGCCAAAGGGTTTTGTTTTGAGTAATAAAGATGGAGTCCTAAATGTCTTCTGTTTTATTTCTAATAAAATATTTTTCTCTGTGTTGTTGTTTTATTTTACTGCTAAAATAACAGATGATCACAGACAGCGTCACAGATTGGGCGTCTGGGATTGGGCGTCTGGGATTGGGCGTCTGGGATTGGAGTAACCTGAAAAGAACCCATACATTCTAGCATTTTGAATGTATGGGCAGATTCCAGGTTACTCCAACAGCCAACCACAGATACCCATTCTGCGTGACAGCATCTGTAATTGGCTGTTGGGTCTCTCACACATATAATAGTATAAAAAGAAATAAATAATAAAAAAAATGACGAAGCGCTCTATATGTGAATGATATACTTGGGCGTTAAAGATGGTGGGGGTCAATATTAAGCTTTCAAACAGTACCTCTTCACCTAGCACACACCTTCTACTTAGGACCTGACAATTGGATCTGTTATTGTACTGGGCAGTCAATACAGCTTTTGAGAGCTTTGGGTGACCATCACCAAGTGGCTGGTTCACTCTTTCATTGAACCACTGCATACTGTGAAGACCCCACATAACCTGCCATTTTGGAGATGCTTTGATCCAATTACTTAGCCATCTTGCTAGGATGGATGATTGCCCATTTTTTCTACTTTTAAAGCAGGCGCATCAAATCCATTTTCAAAGAGGGCCACATCAACATTGTGGTTGCTTTGAAAGGTCCGCTTATAATTGTAAGGGCTCATGCAGATCTTTATGCAACATGGTACAATTATGGACTATAATGCGCAAACTGGCCAGGGGCTATAAGATATCTGTCCCAGGGTAGAAGGGCTATACCAGAGCTTTTCCTGGGTAGAAGGACTATAAGAGAGCTATCCCTGGATAAAATGGTTATGATAGCTTTCTCTGGATTGTAGGGCTGTACAAGAGCTGTCCCTGGGTAGTAGCACTATAAAACAGCTGTCTATGGGTGATAGGGGCTAGGGTAGTAGAGCTATCTAAGAGCTGTCCCTGGGTTGTAGGGCTAAGGGCACAATCCCTGTGTCGTAGGGTTAAGGGAACTGTCCTGGGTTGTAAATGTGACGCCCTGGACTAGCCAGGTAGTCACAGACATACCAACACACACACCCCCACCCTAGGCAGTTACAGCAGCCAAACACAAAAACCCTTGTTGCCTTCCTCCAGAGTCTGATGTCCACACCAGGTGGGGAGGAGCCAGGTGGTTGGCCCCACCCACCGAGGAGTTCACAGGCCTGGAGGCGGGAAAAAGCGGAGAGTTTAGTCTTGGAGGTGAAAGTGAGAGGAGTGAACACTTGAGGTGTCTGGGTTGGAGCCCAGACACTGACAGCAAGGTTGGCAGACTGTGGTGGCCATCTGCAGGAGTTAGTGGAACTCCGCAGAGCCGCAAGGACCGGGGTCGGGCATCGGCCCGCCGGTACTGGACCGGGGAACGAGGTGAAGCTAAGCACACAGGCAGGGCAATCGGACCCCGACCAGGCTTGGAGCCGCCGTCAATAGTCAAATCCGAATGTGACAGGAATCGCAGGCGTTTCCCAACTACCAACTCCCGATTGAAGGCAACCGTCCACCCAGAGAGGATATACAGCCACCGCCACAGGCTAGAGATCCAAGGACCAGCGCCTGCGGGCAAAACGGGCTCCTACGGCACCTATACGCCAGGGAGCGGACTACCGGTGGGCAACCACAGGAGTCAGAACATTCTAAAAGGTGCAGGGAAAGACAGCCACCATCAGCCATCCGGGGAGAGCACAATAACAACACTGCAGCCGGCTGCGGGACCCGTCTATCCGGTCGTTTTGGTTTACCAGAGACTCTGTCAGTGATTGTCTGAGTGAGTACACCAATGCCGTCTGGCACCGCGCCGCGCAGTCCCTGCACCCCAGCCATCCAGTCTCCCCGTTACACCACCGGGCCCCGGGATCACCAACTCCTGCTCACGGAGGGGACAACATCTCACTTGCACCCTACCATCTCTCCCGGGATCCCCATCACCAGCAGCGGTGGTGCCATTGTGACGCCCTGGGCAAGCCAGGGGTCACAGGTCATAACACCACCACACCCTACACCCCGGATAGGTACACCAAAGCTACACAAAAATCCTTGTTGCCTTCCTCCAGGGGCTGATGTCCACACCAGGGGGTGGGCCAGGCGGTTGGCTCCGCCCACCGAGGAGTTCACAGCCCTGGAGGCGGGAAAACCAGGCAGATGAGTTTAGGGAGAGTGAGAGTTAAGAGTGAAGTGGTAGAGGAGCAAGAGAGGAAGGAGAAGGAGGACAGTGAGAGTAGTGACAGAGAAAGTGACAGTTGAGAACGCCTGAAATTGGTCCGGGTGTGTGCCCCGGACTGAGAACAGCAAGGTCAGCAGACGGCGGTGACCATCTGCAGGAGAGGCTGCTTGGAGGTTGCCGAAAGGACCGTGGACGGGTGGTGGCCCGGCGGTACCGGAGCGGTATACGAATAGAAGCCAGCACCATTGGCAGGGGCCTTTCGGATCCCGGCAAGGCTAGGAGTCACCGTGAATTTGCCAAATCCGTCAGTGAAGGGGACCTCTGGGTCTCCCAACAACCAAGTCCCAATTGAAGGCAACAGTCCAACCGTTAGAGAGAGACACCGCCACCGCCAAGGAACCAGTTTCTCAGGGCCAGCGCCTGCAGGCAAAGAGGGGCTCCTCCGGCACATATCCAAGCCGGGGAGCGGGTTACCGGTGGGAACCCATCGCTACCAACATAGACATAGGTGCAGGAAAAGGGACCATCACCGTCAACTACTGGGGAAAAGCAACAGCAGCCATCCGTGGGAACCGTCTTTCCAGCCGTGTGTTTTACCGAGAACTGTGTCCCCGTCTCAGGCTAAGTGAGTACCACAGTGCCGTGAGGCACAGCGCTGCCCCCGCGTCCCTGCACCCCACCAAGCCCTGCACCGGCCCCGCCATCCCTCATCCTCCAACTCATCACTGGGCCCCGGGACGACCACCCCCTACCCACGGAGGGGAGAACCAACAACTTTGCTGCTCCCTGTCATCGCTCCCGGGATCCCCATACAGAGCAGCGGTGGTGTCAATACAATCACCACAACCATGGGTGGCATCACGGACAATAAACTATCCCAAAAACCAAACCCCTTTCACTCACGGGCGAGGAGCGCTGCTCGAGTCCCCGGGATCCGGCCCATCGCTCGGGCCACTGAGCAGAAGCAGGCCGCAGCAGCAGCGGCGGCCGGACCCGAGCAGTGGGAGAGCGCAGCGTCCCCTCCTCCGCCCGCGACACCATCACCACCACGTCCCGTGGGTGGCGTCACGAACAATCTCCCTAACCAAACCACCCCCTTTTCACTCACGGGTGAGGAGCGCTGCTCGAGTCCCCGGGTCCGGTCCACCGCTCGAGCCACAGAGCAACAGCAGCAGAAGCCCCGGACCCGAGCGTGGCGAGCGCATCCCCTCCGCCTGCGACATAAATCCCACCACAAACTTCCCCTACCAGTATTGCATACCCCCAAAAACACACCACAGCATCCCTCTGTATTATAGCCCCACAAATCCCAACACAGGCATCCCCCGGCATTATAGACCCACCAAATCCCTGGTTGTAGGGCTAAGGGGCACTTTGCACACTGCGACATCGCAGGTGCGATGTCGGTGGGGTCAAATTGAAAGTGACGCACATCCGGCATCGCATGCGACATCGCAGTGTGTAAAGCCTAGATGATACGATTAACGAGCGCAAAAGCGTCGTAATCGTATCATCGGTGCAGCGTCGGCGTAATAATTACGCTGACGCGACGGTCCGATGTTGTTCCTCGCTCCTGCGGCAGCACACATCACTGTGTGTGAAGCCGCAGGAGCGAGGAACATCTCCTACCGGCGTCACCGCGGCTTCCGTAGGATATGCGGAAGGAAGGAGGTGGGCAGGATGTTTACATCCTGCTCATCTCCGCCCCTCCGCTCCGATTGGCCGCCTGCCGTGTGACATCACAGTGACGCTGCATGACCCGCCCCCTTAACAAGGAGGTGGGTCGCCGGCCACAGGGACGTCGCACGGCAGGTGAGTGTGTGTGTGAAGCTGGCGTAGCGATAATTTTCGCTACGCCAGCTATCACCACATATCGCTGCTGCGACGGGGGCGGGGACTATCGCACTCGGCATCGCAGCATCGGCCTGCGATGTCGCAGTGTGCAAAGTGCCCCTAAGGGTACTATCCCTCTTTTGTAGTGCAAAGGACACCATTCTTTGGGTGTAAATCCCACCATAAGCTTCCCCCACCAGCATTGCACCCCCCCCCCACAATCCACTACAGGCATCCCCCTGTATTACATCTCTCCAAATTCAACAACAGGTATCCCCCGGCATTGTAGAGCCCTCAAACCCCATCACGCTTTGCAATTTTTCACCTGGAGATTCTTATTTGATGTAGTAAACGAGGGATAAAGATGGAGAGTGTGTGTCACATCTCTCCTGAATTTCAGCTAATTCGCTGAATCGCACCCTGCACTCCGGGCCAGAAGTGACACTGACAACACATGATGGAAAATATTTCAAACCTACCAGGAATCCATACATTCTAGAATGTAGATTTTATGCATGCACAGTACAAACTGACAGAAAATGTTTAAAAATCATAGACGGTGCTTTTTTCTACTGGACAATATGGATGACTGAGAAAAGGACCTGAGTTTTATTGGCAATCCAGCTCGCGGGCCACATAAACTGATGAGGTGGTCCAGAGTTGGCTTGAGTTTGACAACCCTAAAGCATCTAAAGCATCATCTTTAACAACAGGTTGCTTACTTGCAATCAAACATTTCTCACCTTTTAACTGGTGTCATTGACATTAAAAAAATTTATTTACTTCCAATGTGGTGGTTTTAATGCTGATATATGGCAATTACCTGAAAATAATTTTTATTCATGGGTAGTTTAGTAGTCTGAACTAGGGATGAACGAACCCAAACGGTAAAGTTCGGGGTTTGTACCAGACACTGGTTGTCCAAGTCTCGGACTCGAACACAGACTATTGAAAACGTCAGTGTCTGAGTTTGGGTACTGTTCATATGTTAATAAAGTTTGCTGAAAGCATGGAGCACAGCTAATCAATAAGCTTTATGCATGCGGAAGTTGCGTGTACGCCGCTGTGAGCAATAAAGGGCACCCACCTATTTTTGATAACAAGTGCAGGTAAAGAATACAGTTGGGGTCTGCAACACTCAGCTTTCAGCTTTACCTTGGCCAGTTATCAATTATAGAGTAGATCCCATGCTGGGGCAAATCATGCCACACTAGCGGTGTTTGCCCCTAATTTTTAAATAAATAATTTTAAAATGGTGTGTGGTCTCCTCTATTTTTTAATAAACAGCCAAGGTAAAGCAGACAGCTGAGTGCTTGTATTATCAGGCTGTGAAGGCAAATGATTATTCGGCCCCTCTTAACCTAAAAATAGCAGCCTGCAGCTGTCTCTAAAGTGGCGCATCCATTAGATGTGCCAATTCTGGTGCTTTATCAGCTCTTCCTATTGCCCTGGTGTGGTGGCAATCAGTTTAATGCTTTGGGGGATAATATCAGCTTTGAATTGACAACTGACATTAAGTCCAGGGGTTAGTAATGGATAAGCGTCTTTCAGACACCCCATTACTAACCTCGTAAGTATAAAGTTAAAATACACTGTTTATTTCAATAAAAACTTCCCAACAAGCCCTCGTTCACCAATTTATTGAATAAAAATTTTTTTTCGAAGTTCCAACATAATCCAATTGGAAATAAAAATTTCTTTGGTTACTGTCAGTCAGTGGTAGCTTGGAATTTCGGACTGCTGCTGACCAGTTGTGACATATGAAGCCTCGTTCCGAGAACATTCTCTGAATGAAGTTCCATAGGAATTGAAGGGAATCAAGGGACATTATTCCATTGGATTATGTTGGAACTTTCAGGATTTATTTTTAATTAATAAACTGGTGAATAAGGTAGCATGGTGGAGTGTGTCTTAGCCATTTGGAATACGTTGGAACATCAATGATTTTCTAAATTCAATAAATTGGTGAACAAGGGTGTGTGGGGGAATGTTAATTGAAATAAACTTTTTTTTCCTGTGTGTATTTTTTTTTTATCTGTATACTTGCCACACTAGTAATGGGGGTGTCTGGTAAATGCCTCTCCATTACTAACCCCTGGGCTTGTCAGCTGTCAATTCACAGCAAGCATCAAACACAAAAGTATTATCCTGATATCCACTGCACCAGAGCCATCAGGAAAAGCCTGGCAAAGCGCCAGAATTTGCATATCTAATGGATGTGCCACTTCTAGAGCTGCTGCGGGCTCCTATTTTTAGACTAGGGGGGGTCTAAATAACCATGGCCTTTCCAGTTTGCTAATACCACCTCCATCTGTCTGCTTTATCTTGGCTGATTATCAAAAATAGGCCGGAGCCCAGGCCGGGTTTTTAATTATTTATTTAAACAATTTTTTTAAAAAACGTCATGGGATCCCCTTTATTTTTGATAACCAGCCATTGTAAAGATGACAGCTAAGGGTTGCAGCCCACAGTTGTCTGTTTTACCTGAAGGGGATATCAAAAATAGGCGGAAGTCCATGTCTTTTTTTTTTTTTTTTCATTTACTCCCTATCCACATTTGTTGTAAGGGCATCTGCCCCATTTTGCTTCCTTTTAGAGCCCCTTAGGCCTTACTTTGATCATTTTACAGCCATTTTGCAAGACAGAAGTTTGGATCTCCATTGATTTGTTTGGATTTTAGGGTACGGGATCAAGTTTGAGTCAAGTCCAGGTCCCAAACCGAACTTTTAACTAAAGTTCGGCCAAAGCCGGTGAACCCAAACTTCCACGAGTCTGCTGATCGCTATTCTTAACATTATATTCAACTTTCCCTTGATGTAATGGATATCATCTCTCTGTTCACTGACTTTTTGTTAAGTCTGTGATAGACTTGTGCTTTTACATAGGAGCTGATCTGAGGAAGCAGAGCTACAGGAAGATAGAGAGCAGCTGCCTGAACCAATAATGGATATGTCTCAGACTACCCTGTAGGCAGTATAGCTGAGCTGTGGCCACAGATAATAACTCTGCACTTTTGTAACGAAGTTGGAAAGAAACAGATAGCAAACTTGGAGGACAATAGATAGCAGGTAAGCGTCACTCATGACTAAAGTGGGCTTTACACGCTACAATATATCTAACAAGATGTCGGCGGGGCCACGTTGTAAGTGACGCACATCCGGCATCGTTAGTGATATCGTAGCGTGTGACAGCTATGAACGAGCAGAAATACTCACTTTCTCGTTCATCTGACACGTCGCTCATTTTCTAAAAATCGAGCGTCCTGTTGTTCATGGTTCCCGAGGCAGCACACATCGCTCCGTGTGACACCCCGGGAACGATGAACACAGCTTACCTGCGTCCCGCCGGCAATGCGGAAGGAAGGAGGTGGGCGGAATGTTTACGTCCCGCTCATCTCCGCCTCTCCGCTTCTATTGGCCGGCCACTGTTTGACGTCGCTGTGACGCCGAACGTCCCTCCCCCTTGAGGAAGTGGATGTTCGCCGCCCACAGCGAGGTCGTTTGGAAGGTAAGTACGTGTGATGGTGGGTTACAGCATGGTGCAACACGGGTAAGAAATTTCCCGTGCTGCACAAACGATGGTGGCGGGTGCGATCACAAATGTGATCGCACAATTAATTATCACGTTTAAAGCAGCCTTTAAGGCCCCTTTACACACTGAGACTTTCTAGCGATCCCACCAGCGATCTCGACCTGGCCAGGATCGCTGGAAAGTCTCTAACAGTCGCTCGTGAGCTGTCAAACAGGCAGATCTGGCCAACGACGAAGCAGCGAAATGGACCTGCAGAACAACCTTGCTGGAAAGGGAACGCTAACATGCCTATGGGCTGGGTCGCTAACGATGTCGTTGTAACGGTGTCAAACACACCGATACATGCTGCGCAGCGGGAAACAAAGGACCAAAGAATGAACGACTTGTAGCGATTAGCGACCTCACAGCGGGGGCCAGGTCGCTGATGCGTCACACACTGCAATGTCGCTGGGGAGGTTGCTATTATGTCACAAAACCGGTGACGTTGCAGTGATATCGCTAGCGATGTTGCAGTGTGTAAAGGGGCTTTTAGAATTCACTGAAGATTGTAAATGCAGTGCAATACTTCTGCCCATTAGAATTGTCACATCAACAATCAGCTTTGAGTCTGAAGTTTTAATTTTACCACCCCATAACAAAAGTAAATTTATAACTACGGCAGGTTTCACACATCCATAAAACACGGACCATGTTTGGACTGTGACACTGCTAAGTCTCCAGACCTGAGCTAACTGCTTCATGATACATGCCAATGATGAGATAGGTAACTCAGGTGAGGAGGCTCGGTAGAGTCTTTCAATCTGAACATGGTCCGAGGACAGGGCCCGTGTGAAACTGGCCTAAGTAGTAAATTGAGCGCAAAATCATTTTAAATTACGATTTGCTGTATTTCACTTACAAGACGAGAACTTAAAAGGCCCATAAAGATAAAAGACATTGAAAGCAAAGAAAATATTTTGGAATTATTGGATAGCTCATGGTTATGTTGACCCATTTTCATTACAGTCGTGTTCTGCGGTTTGTTTTTGCTAAAATGATCAAGCAAGAAGAAATACAAAGGAACCTTTTCATATCCTTATGTTTCCAAAGAATGGGGGTGAGGGACAAATGATAGACAAACATATTTTAACCATCAGTTCTTAAGTGAAGAAACATGTGGTTTTCAGCAGGAAGCAATTTAGATGTCCCGGCCATTTAATACCATTTAGGAAAACCATAAATGTAATATCTGTTTTTCATTAATATTCAAATATTGCAGTGCACTAATGTTTTCAGACACACCATGAGATCTGAGCTACACAGAGTAAATTATCTTTCTCAAGAAAAGATCCCATGTACTAACGCCAAGCTGCAGAATTACAAGGGGGTCGTTACATTGTCCAAACATAAATGACAGTTATTCTGTACTTTGCAGTGGTGAAAAGATATTGGCACCAAACTATAAATGCATGGCTATTTTGTACTACAAAAAAATATGGTAGCTATGCAAAAAATTCCAAAAAAGCAAACATCTAAAATATTCTAATTTCTAAGTTCAGAGAAAGAAAGCTCCAGAAGTGACAGTAGATCACACTAAAACACTTTTCTGAAATACATTGCAGTAGCAAACCAGATTATTTCCGTCAGTACTACAAGGACACAGGTTTTACATTTTATGACAGTGAGATCTATGTGTGGTGAGATTCCCTTCTCTCCAACTGTGAGGGGGTTGGATCTATACAGCATCAGAATGGCAATTGTCTCATGCTCACATTAGCAGGATTTATGGCAGACTCATCAATTCACATGTTCTGCCATTCTACTACAAAGAACACGCTAGGAGAATCATTTGCTTGTTTGTTTCATAACTTTCTCTACACTGTGTACAGAAT
The DNA here is from genome assembly GCF_048569485.1 of Anomaloglossus baeobatrachus. Classification (NCBI taxonomy): domain Eukaryota; kingdom Metazoa; phylum Chordata; class Amphibia; order Anura; family Aromobatidae; genus Anomaloglossus; species Anomaloglossus baeobatrachus. The sequence goes on along the minus strand of NC_134354.1, from coordinate 593,445,301 downwards.
TATTAGGAAAGTTGTATTTTAGAGAATTTTTTGTTATTATTGATCAAGTACTATGTTCTCAATCAACCCAAAGGACTCAGAAATATCAAAGCTTAATATTTTTGGAAGTTGGAGTTGGTTTTTTTTAGATTTGGCTATCTTAGACCCGCAACACACATCCGTTTTTTTTGTACGTGTGCGGTACGTATTTGCACGTACCGGAGACACGTACACACGGAGACCCATGTTATTCAATGGTAGATGGCACACACACGTAAAATGACACGGAACGTGTGTCCGTGTGACAAGTACGTGTGTGCGCTTTTCTGCACGGACGACATGTCCGTTTTTGGCCGGCAGCACGCAGGCACTGACCCACTAAAGTCTATGGGTCCGTGCCTGCACGGACCGCACACAGACTATGTCAGTGTTCAGCACGTTTCGTGCGTGTGCATTTTTACACTAGCGATTTTTTAAATTAAATTCAGTATACTTACCTTTTTTTCTGCTGTTCTCAGTCATACTTACATTGGCGCTCGGTTTTTTTCTTCCCCCGGCTCATACCGCTCCCCGATCACCAGCGCGGCGAGGAACAGCTGTGCAGAGAATACGCGTCATTATTTTTTCATCTTTTAGACCTTTACTGGCCAGCCACGCTGTGGAGTAGTTGGATGCATGTGATGGAGCATTGTCCTGCATGAAAATAATGTTTTCCTTGAATGATACCGACTTTTTCCTGTACCACTGCTTGAAGAAGTTGTCTTACAGAAACTGGCAGTAGGTCTGGGAGTTGAGCTTCACTCCATCCTCAACCCGAAAAGGTCCCACAAGTTCATCTTTGACGATACCAGCCCATACCAGTACCCCACCTCCACCTTGCTGGCATCTGAGTTGGAGTGGAGCGCTCTGACCTTCACTGATCAGCCTCTGGCCCATCCATCTGGCCCATCAAGAGTCACTCACATTTCATCAGTCCATAAAACCTTTGAAAAATCAGTCTTAAGATATTTTTTGTCCCAGTCTTGACATTTTATCTTATGTTTCTTGTTCAAAGGTGGTGGTTTTTCAGCCTTCCTTACCTTGGCCATGTACCTGAGTATGGCACACCTGGTGCTTTATGATACTCCAGTAACGTTACAGCTCTGAAATACGGCCAAACTGGTGGCAAATGGCATCTTGGCAGCTTCACACTTGATTTTCCTCAATTAATGGGCAGTTATTTTGCGCCTTTTTTGCCAAACACGCTTCTTGCGACCCTGTTGGCTATTTGCCATGAAAGGCTTGATTGTTCAGTGATCACGCTTCAAACGTTTGGCAATTTCAAGACTGCGGCATCCCTCTGCAAGACATCTCACAATTTTGGACTTTTCAGAGCCCGTCAAATCTTTCTTCTGACCCATTTTGCCAAAGGAAAGAAAGTTGCCTAATAATTAAGCACACCTTATATAGGGTGTTGATGTCATTACACCACACCCTCCTCATTACAGAGATGCACATCACCTGATTTTCTTAATTGGTAGTTGGCTCTCAAGCCTATACAGCTTGGAGTAGGATAACATGTATAAAAATTATCATGTGATCAAAATACTCATTTGCCTAATAATTCTGCACACAGTGTAGATTAAGTCATAAACAAGATGATTTTTTTCTCACCAATGAATCCCAATGGGCAGTAAATTGGTGAAATACAAATAAGTTGAAAATGTTCCTAACATCCAACCAAAGGGCAAAGCCTTACTTCAGAGAGAATGCTGTAAAATAGCAACCATGTAATATAATCTTGACTAAGTCTCCCTCTCTTAAACAAGCAATCCCATTAAGTTTTTCATTCATTAAATGTGTATACAGTGGGTAAGGAAAGTATTCAGACCCCTTTCAATTTTTCACTCTTTGCTTCATTGCAGCCATTTGGTAAATTCAAAAAAGTTCATTTTTCCTCATTAATGTACACTCTGCACCCCATATTGACAGAAAAAACCAGAAATATAGACATTTCTGCAAATTTATTAAACAAGAAAAACTGAAAAATCACATGGTCATAAATATTCAGACCCTTTGCTCAGAGACTCATATTTAGTCACATGCTTTCCATTTCCTTGTGATCCCCCCTTGAGATGGTTCTACTCCTTCATTGGAGTCCAGCTGTGTTTAATTAAACTGATAGGACTTGATTTGAAAAGGCACACACTTGTCTATATAAGACCTCACAGCTCACAGTGCTGTGCTCACATGAGAATCATGAGGTCAAAAGAACTGCCCAAGAAGCTCAGAGACAGAATTGTGGCAAGGCACAGATCTGGCTAAGGTTACAAAAGAATTTCTGCAATACTCAAGGTTCCTAAGAGCACAGTGGCCTCCAGAATCTTTAAATGGAAGAAGTTTGGAACCACCAGAACTCTTCCTAGACCTGGCTGTCCAGCTAAACTGAGCAATCGTGGGAGAAGAGCCTTGGTGAGAGAGGTAAAGAAGAACCCCAGGATCACTGTGGCTGAGCTCTAGAGATGCAGTAGGGAGATAGAAGAAAGTTCCACAAAGTCAACTATCACTGCAGCCCTCCATCTGTCGGACCTTTATGGCAGAGTGGCCCGACAGAAGCCTCTCCTCAATGCAAGACATAAGAAAGCCTGCATAGAGTTTGCAAAAAAACACATGAAGGACTCCTAGACTATGAGAAATAAGATTCTCTGGACTGATGAGATGAAAATAGAACTTTTTGGTGATAATTCTAAGCGGTATGTGTGGAGAAAACCAGGCACTCCTCCTCACCTGCCAAATACAATCCCAACAGTGATACATGGTGGTGGCAGCATTATGCTATGGGGGTGTTTTTCAGCTGCAGAGACAGGATAACTTGTTGCAATTGAAGGAAAGATGAATGCAGCCAAGTACAGAGATATCCTGGAAGAAAACCTCTTCCAGAGTGCTGTGTACCTTGGACTTGGCCAAAGGTTCACCTTACAACAGGACAATGACCCTAACCACACAGCTAAACTAACAAAGGAGTGGCTTCAGAACAATTCTGTGACCATTCTTGACTGGCCCAGCCAGAGCCCTGACCTAAACCCAATTGAGCATCTCTAGAGAGACCTGAAAATGGCTGTCCACCAATGTTTACCATCCAACTTGATGGAACTAGAGAGGAACTGCAAAGAAGAATGGTAGAGGATCCACAAATCCAGGTGTGAAAAACGTGTTGCATCATTCCCAAGAAGACTCATGGCTGTACTAGCTCAAAAGGGTGCATCTACTCATTACTGAGCAAAGGGTCTGAATACTTATGACCATGTGATATTTCAGTTTTTCTTGTTTAATTTGCAAACATTTCTACATTTCTGGGGGGTTTTCTGTCAAGATGGGGTGCAGAGTGTACATTAATTAGAAATAAATTGAACTTTTTTGAATTTACCAAATGGCTGCAATGAAACAAGGAGTGAAAAATTTAAAGGGGTCTGAATATTTTCTGTACCCACTGTATATGTGCATGTAATTTAGCGTGTGTATTAATATACTCACATATCTCTGCTCTCTCCAGTGACCAGCGTAGTTTTTCTTCTGTTCTGAGTGACATCACCACTCTGCACACTGTCGGAGTCACACTACATGCCGTGTGACCTGGAAGTGATTATTACCTTCTGGACCTGTGGAGTGTCAGAATGAGGCTCCATAGGTTTTCATTGTAAAAAGAGACTTTCTGCTCACACATAGAGCATAGAGTGAGCCACTTAGTCGGAATTGCAGTGATGTCACTGAAGAGGAATGGAATGGCACTGGACATAATAAAGCACAAAGGCGAGTGAGTATATTAATATACTAACACTACATAACATACTCATACATTTAAAAATAAAAAAAACTTAATGGCAGTGCTAGTTCACTAATTTAGAGAGAAATTTTCATTTTCCTAATTATATAAATTTGAGAAAGGTTTATATTCAGTTCTTTTTTTATTTTATGAGGTTTCCTAAGAGGCAATAAGTAGAGATGAGCGGACCCGTGGTAGATCGGTTAGGTGGGTTCAGCCAGACTTTTGATAAAGTTCGGCTTGGGACTCAAACTTGACCTTTACCGCAATGGAAGTCACTAATTGGGCAGTTCGGGTCTCCACCCACATGTAACCCAGCCATAACCAGAACACTTCCGGGGACAGTAGGGCGGCATTTTTCCATTGTTTGTTTGATGCACACTAGATCCAGTCGCGCTGTTGTTATCCACAATACAAGCTGTTGAAGCACTGAGCGTACCTGAGCACAGCAATGCTTGCGTGAGTGGTTTGCATATGTACCGCCCCGTGGGCTCGGCTGCGACCGCCGAGCCACTCGGATCCGTGCTCATACAGTGGGTGGCTCGAGCTCCTCACGGACCCGGTGTTCACGTCGCTCTGCAAGGGGGTTGGCGCTACACGCAGGGACTTCGGTGGGGAGTTCCACGGCCAGGGCCGCAGTGGTTTGGAAGGGACGTAAGTTTGTGACGCCACCCACGGGTTGTGGTGAATGAATGGACACCACCGCTGCCGTTAACTAGGCCTCCCGGGGACGGTGTTGCGCAGCTTGGTGTTGACCCCTCTGTGGGTAGGGGAGTGATGGTCCCGGGGACCCGAGGGAGGTGCTGAGGCGTGGGGACAGATGCGTGTTGGATGCTGGTGCGGTGCGGTGTGCGGCCCGAAGGCACTGGTGTACTCACTATGACACAATACACTGGAGTCTCTGGTAAACCAAATGGGATGATGAACGGGGCCCACAGCCGGCTGCAGCTTCTCCCTTATCAGGTTGGTGGTTTACGCCTTTCTCCTGCACCTCTTTGTGTGAATGTTTGACTGCTATGCCTAAGCAACGGTTGTCCTGTCTCTGGCTTGCTGGTTGCCGGTAGAGCCCTCTTTGCCCGCAGACGCTGGCCCCTTGGGTCTCTATGCCTTGGCGGTGGCTTTACCCTGTATGGTTGGGCTGTTGTCTTCTAATGGGTCTTGTGGGGGAAAGGTCCTTAAGTCCAGTCCTCAATCAGTTGATTTGACTCAGCCCTGTCGGTTCGGGGCTTCGTACTGGGTCTAAGTACCCCTCCTGGTGCTCTGGTTTCCAATCGGTTCCCCAGTTCGGTACTGGCGGGCCACCGCCCGACCCCGGTCCCTACGGTTCCACCGGCTGTAATCCCAGCTCCTGCAGGCGGCCACCACCGTCTGCCTCCTTGCCAGAGGTGACTGGACTCCGACCCAGACACCTGAGTAGACTATTGGTAGGCCTGGTCACAGGTCTGCCCTTGAACTCGACCTCTCTCCTTCACTGTCAAGACTAGACTACTACACACTGAACTTGTGTCTTTTTCCCGCCTCCAGGCCTGTGAACTCCTCGGTGGGTGAAGCAAACCGCCTGGCTCCACACCCCTGGTGTGGACATCAAACCTGGAGGGTGGTGACAAGGTTTTTAAGTTTGGCTGCTGTCACCTTTTTAGGGAGGGGGTGTGTGTGCATGGGACTACCTGGGACGACCTGACTAGTCCAGGGCGTTACACATACATAAAGCCCCTGAACTGCGAACTCAAACTCTGTTTTTTTGTAAAGTCTGTGTTTGATATGAGCAGGGCCAGATTAAGGTTGGTGGGGGTCCCTGGGCAGAAAATCTGGCGGGGGCCCAATAACATTAACATTTTTAGCCATAACAGTAGAGCACGAACTGTAGCATTTAGCTATAAATACTGGACCTCAGTCTCACATTCCCCCTCCTCAGCATAATGTGCCCTCCATACTGTGCCCTAACACTGGCCACCATGCTTCCCCTTCTCTATAATGCACCTCAGTCTCACATTCCCCCTTCTCAGCATACTGTGCCCTCACACTGGCCACCATACTGCTCCTTCTCTATACTGCCTACCTGCTTCACTATCCAGTCCTGCCCCTTCTCTACACTGCACCTCAGTCTCACATTCCCCCTCCTCAGCATACAGTGCCCTCCATACTGTGCCCTAACACTGACCACCATGCTTCCCCTTCTGTTACGAACCGGCGCCGCCATAGCCGCAAGCAGCCTGCTGCGGTTCCTAATGCGCCCAGGTGCCGGCTGCCGTTCTTGGCCGTGCCTTGGGTCGTCCAGTTGGCTGCTCCTTCCACCATGCCTAAGTGTGGAGAGGCGGCTAGTGCGCATGCGTGCGCCGATTTACCCCAGCCAGAGTCTAAGCCCGGTGTTTTGCCTAGTGAGCATGCTCAGCCTGATTGTGTTATGTCTGAGACTAAGTCCTCAGTTCAGGCTACTGAGCATGCTCCCACAATTAACCCTAACAGCCTCTTTGCAAAGGTACTTGGACTTCGTGCTGTGTCTAAGTTCTGGGATGTGCCTACTGAGCATGCTCAAACTGATAGTCTGCTTTCTGAGCCTGTTGCTCAGGCTACTGAGCATGCTCAGGCACTTAGTGCATCAGAGGCTAGGTCCGGTAAGGACCTCACTGAGCATGTCCGTGAGGTGGCAGGCCCTGATAGGGCAGAGGGTGTCAGGTGTCCTGATGATGTGGCAACTCCGGACTGGCTCGCAGAGGCCCGCCCCTATGATCTGGCACCTCACCATTGGTCGTCAGACGATGACTGGTGAGGTGTTTGGGGAGTGGCTGCCATGAGGTCATCAATGACGTGGCGGTTCCGGATAGGTCGCATGTGACGTCACTGATGACATGGCACTCTGCTATTGGACCTTGGTGGTTCCACCCTGGGTTTGGGGCGGACCCAGGTTATAAAAGGGGCTGGAGGCAACATGGAGGCGCGCAGTCTTCATTTAGAGTTCTTGGTGGCATAACCTTTGTTGGAAGCGGTAGGTAGGGCTAGGCGAACGGTGCCTGTCACGCCGAGATTCGTGGCTCAGCACATGAGGGTCAGGCGCCGTGCTTCCTTGCTACCATTCCTGTTGTGCTACAGCAGTCCAGTGGCATTAACTGGACTGCGGCTGCTGCGTCACCTGTTCAGTTGTGCCTCCTACGCACACGGACAAAATACCTGTTGCGTCACCAGTCCGAGAGTGCCCTCTACGCACACGGACAGTGTACCTGCTGTGCCACCTGTCCGGTTGTGTCCTCTACGCGCACGGACAGCGCACCCCAGAACCCCTGTAAAGTTAACAGGGTGTTCCTGGATTGGGTGTGTGAACCCTATTATCCTCCTCGGCTTCCCAGTCAAATGCTACTGGTGTGACTACCTGGTCTGACGTGTCCTTTACACACGTGGCCAGTCGAGTGGTGGCCAGAAACGCTAATCAGAGGACCGCTCGGCCTGACGTGTCTTACACACGTGGCCAACAGGGCGCTGTCGCAGCGGTCTTCTCGGTCAACGCTAACTGGTTACCATCCGGCCTGACGTGTTGTTACACACGTGGTTGGAGTAGCGTCCGCTCCACCGAAACGCTAACTGGGTTGTCATCCGGTCTGACATGTCCCTACACACGTGACCGGTTCCTTGAGTTATCTCAGAGCCATCCAGCTCTATAGTCTCCGCCTAACCCACAGGGTGCCAGCAGCTCCATTACCATCTGGAGCACAGTGGGCCCCGACTGGCGATTGGGATATATACCCCTGGTCCTAATCTGCCGGTCCCCCCATAACAGTAAGACTGCGCCAGGGTCTGGCTGGCATGGCGGAGATGGAGCAGCTACGTCAGTTCATACTGCAGCTTGATGCCAGAGTGAGGTCTCTGGAGAAGTCTGCTCTTGCTGCTGATATGGATGATGTGGTGGCTCAAGCGGCTGCAATGGTGTCCGTCACCAAGCCTACTCCAACCCTCCCTCACCTCTCACTGCCCAACAAGTTTACGGGGAACAGCAAGGCATGTAGGGGATTCATGAACCAGTGCTCAGTCCATCTAGAGCTGTTGGCTGCACGGTTTCCTACAGAGAAGTCGAAGGTGGGGTTTATCATCTCCTTGCTCTCTGATAGAGCACTGGAGTGGGCTACACCATTGTGGGAGAGGAATGACCCCATATTACAGGACTCTAAGGAGTTTTTGGAGTCCTTGCGACAAGTGTTCCTGGGGCCTCAGGTCACTCACGACTCGGCCCTACAGCTACTGACTTTGGAGCAGGGGCGTACCTCCTCAAGTCAATATGCTGTGAGTTTCAGGACACTTGCTGCAGAACTGCGGTGGTCAGAGAGGACTCTCATTCCACTGTTCTGGAGGGGATTAGCCTCGCACGTGAAGGACGCATTAGCGTCGCGTGAGGTACCAACTACCCTTGAGGGCCTCATGACTCTGGCTACCCGCATTCACCTGCGGACCTCCGAACGTCAGCTGGAGCGCAGGTCAGAGGGTCATTCAGCCACTGTAGTGGTCTCTCCTACTGCACCTCCCTTAAAGGACATCTCTGTCCCTATGGACATCGCTAGGGTTGGTGTTGCTAGGTCTTTGAGTCGCAAGGGCATTTCCTGTTTCGCTTGTGGGCAGTATGGTCATTATGCCAACCGTTGCCCAAAGCGTCAGGGTAAAGCCTGCTTTACACGGTACGACCGATTGTGCGATTTCACAATCGATCGTATCCCCCCCTGGCCTTTTTGCGTCACGGGCAAATCGCTGCCCGTGTCGCACAAAGTTAGTAACCCCCGTCACACATACTTACCTCTCGTGCGACCTCGCTGTGGGCGGCGAACGTCCACTTCCTGGAGTGGGAGGGACGTTCGGCGTCACAGCGACGTCACACGGCCGCCGGCCAATAGAAGCGGAGGGGCGGAGATGAGCAGGACGTAAACATCCCGCCCACCTCCTTCCTTCCACATAGAGCCGGTGGCGGCCGCGGGAGGCAGGTGAGCTGCTCATCGTTCCCGTGGTGTCACACGGAGCGGCGTGTGCTACCACGGAAACGATGGTCAACTAAATCAAACGATATTATGGAACCTAACGAGCAGTACCCGACTCACGATTTGTGAGCGATACTGCGTCGCTAGGAGGTGTCACACAGGCCGGCATCGCCAGCGATGCCGGATGTGCGTCACAAAAACCGTGACCCCGACGATCTATCGCACGATAGATTGTCTGGTGTAAAGCACCCTTTAGCGACCGCGATTGGTGACCATAGCTGGACGTAGACTGGACTCTGCGTCATCCATTAGGGTGACGTTTCCCACGTCCATTTCCTTTAAGGGGTCAACATGGTCCACAAGGGCAAGTGTGGACACAGACAGGTGCTGGGGATAGTTTCATCTCCTCCTCTTTTTGTGTTGTTACACACGTGGTCGGAGTAGCGTCCGCTCCACCGAAACGCTAACTGGGTTGTCGTCCGGTCTGACGTGTCCCTACACACGTGACCGGTTCCTTGAGTTATCTCAGAGCCATCCAGCTCTATAGTCTCCGCCTAACCCACAGGGTGCCAGCAGCTCCATTACCATCTGGAGCACGGTGGGCTCCGACTGGCGATTGGGATATATACCCCTGGTCCTAATCTGCCGGTCCCCCCGTAACACCTTCTCTATACTGCACCTCAGTCTCACATTCCCCCTTCTCAGCATACTGTGTCCTCACACTGGCCACCATGCTGCCCCTTCTCTATACTCCCTACCTGCTTCATTATCCAGTCACTATACTGTACCTCCGTCTCACTTTCCCCCTTCTCAGCATACTGTGCCCTCCATACTGTGCCCTCCATACTGTGCCCTCACACTGGCCACCATACTGATCCTTCTCTATACTGCCTACCTCCTTCACTATACAGTCACTATACTGTACCTCCGTCTCACATTCCCCCTCCTCAGCATACTGTACCCTTCATACTGTGCCCTGACACTGGCCACCATACTGCCCCCTTCTCAACACTGCACCTCAGTCTCATTCCCCCAGCTTAGCATACTGTGCCCTCCATACTGTGCCCTCACACTGGCCACCATGCTGTCCCTTCTCTATACTGCCTACCTCCTTCACTATCCAGTCACTACACTTTACCTCTATCTCACATTCCCCCAGCTCAGCATACTGTGCCCTCCATACTGTGCCCTCACACTGGCCACCATGCTGTCCCTTCTCTATACTGCCTACCTCCTTCACTATCAAGTCACTACATGGTACCTCCATCTCACATTCCCCTTCCTCAGCATACTGTGCCCTCCATACTGTGACCTCACATTGGCCACCATGCTGCCCCTTCTCTATACTGCTTATCCCCCCCACTACACAGTCTCTATACTATGCCCCTCACACTTTTCTTTCCCAATACTGTCCACTTACAATTTTCTCCCACCATACTGCTGCCTCACACTTTCTAATGGTGCCCCCCTGATTGATGTGCAGGGGCAAATATGCCGCATGCCCCCAAAGGTACACCCCTGTACAGTGTACAGGAGAATACATTCCATGTGATGGTCTGGCTCACTGCTTTTTATGGTGCTCAGGAGAATGGAGTTCAATAGTAGAAAAGAACAGTACAGGAGAATACATGACTGGTACATGCAGGGCCGGCTCCAGGTTTTTGTAGGCCCTGGGCGAAAGAGTCTCAGTGGGCCCCATCCACACATAGACATACACAGATACATACACATACGGGCATACGTACACATACAGTATATATTTAAAGAGAAATTGACAAAAACACAAATAGAAATAAATCTAGACATAGTCATATACACTGACATACATAGATATACATCATACATGCACACAGAGACACATTTTTATATTTTTATATATACTATATTTTTAATATTGGGAAGCCGGCAACAGACTCATTCACCTCCCCACCTGTCTCCATCCAGCTCCTCCTGTGCATGTGTCTGTGCCACGCTAGATGGTGGCCGTCACTAACAGACATGGCCACAAATAGAGCACACTGACACCGCTGTATATACAAATCACAAGAGAGGCTGGGGACATACACATTACTGGGGGGCATACATATTACTGAGAGAAGGGGTATATAGCAATGGAGGGCATACAGCTCTAGAGGGGGGACAGTGGCTCTGAGGTGGGGGAACAAACAGCTCTGAGGTGGGGGGGGTGACATGCAGCTCTGGGGGTATACAGCTCTGGGGTGGAGGGGACATACAACTCTAGGTGTATAGTAGTATGCAGCCCCCATATTCCTCCATATAGTGTTATGAAGCTCCCATAGTCCTCCATATAGTATTATGTAGCCCCCATGTAGCATTATGCAGCCCCCATATGGCACTATGCAGCCACCAGATGGCACTATGCAACCCCCATATAACATTAAGTAGCCCCCATATGGCACAATGCAGACCCATATAGCATTAGGCACCCTCATGTAGTATACAGCCCCCATATAGCACAATGCAGACCCAGATAGTATTAGGCACCCTCATGTAGTACACAGCCCGTATATATCACAATGCAGACTCAGATAGCATTAGGCATCCTCATGTAGTATACAGCCCGTATATAGCACAGTGCAGACCCAGATAGCATTAGGCATCTTCACGTAGTATACAGCTCGTATATAGCACAATGCAGACCCAGATAGCATCAGGCACCCTCATGTAGTATACAGCCCCTATATAGCACAGTGCAGACCAGATAGCATTAGGCACCCTCATGTAGTATACAGCCCGTATATAGGACAATGCAGACCCAGATAGCATTAGGCTTCCTCATGTAGTATACAGCCTGTATATAGCACAGTGCAGACCAGATAGCATTAGGCACCGTCATGTAGTATACAGCCCGTATATAGCACAGTGCAGAGCCAGATTGCATTAAGCACCCTCATGTAGTATACAGCCTGTATATAGCACAGTGCAGAGCCAGATAGCATTAGGCATCATCACATAGTACACAGCCCTTATATAGCACAGTGCAGACCCAGATAGCATTAGGCATCCTCACGTAGTATACAGCCTGTATATAGCACAGTGCAGAGCCACATAGCATTAGGCATCCTCACGTAGTATACAGCCCATATATAGCACAGTGCAGAGCCAGATAGCATTAGGCATCCTCACACAGTACACAGCCCTTATATAGCACAGTGCAGTGCCAGATAGCATTAGGCACCCTCATGTAGTATATAGCTGCCATATAATTTAATGCACCCCCATGGTCGTCTAGCCACAGTGATTGTACATACTCACTTCTCCTCATTCCCCCGGTGCTCTGGTCTCCTTGGTGCGTCTATTGCTGTAGCTCACTCTGACCGCCCTGCAGGCGCGCAGTGATGACATCACTGCACTCTGCTGCAGAGCTGTCAGAGGCAGACAGACACAGGGGGAAGAATCCTGAGAGAGAGCACGCCGCTCCATCTCATCATTGCTCTCAATTGTATCGGCAACTGCGATGCCGATACAATTAAAAGCGTGATCCTCAGCGGGGGGAGGCCGGTGACAGCGCGGGAACCGGGCCCCCCTGACTGTCGGTTCGCCACTCCTGCCACTGCATTTGACCAGGTTTACTGTGATACAGACACCAGATGATATACAATATACACATTATTATATGCCATCTTATGTGTGTACACAGTATATCACACTACTCTGTACTCTGGATGTGGTATATAATGTACACAGATATACAATGTCCTGCACTGATCCCACCTGGACCTACAGGACCTCACATATTCTATATGTAATATGGGCCATATAGTGTAATGTGTGCTGCAGGCTCAGTTGTGATCAGTGCAGGATTCTGTGTAGTGATGTCTGTGCTGGAGATCAGTGTGAGTTATTGTAGGGTAGGGATGAGGCTGCAGCCGATGACCCGGCACTGACAGCCCGACCTGATCTGCAGCAGTTCACACTCCTGCAATAACTCACACTGATCTCCGGCAGAGTGGCCGCTGAGCTGACACTATGGAATCCCGTCATGCTCCCTCCTCACTGCAGCCTCCTGCCTGGCACCATGATGGATGACGTCATACTCACTGTGTTCCACACTGAGGCCTCCGCTCCGGTCCTCCCACAAGCTCCTCTTTGGCAGGAGGAAGAAGCAGCAGGCGCGCGGTGACGTCATCCTTGCAGAGCAGCCCACACAGCGTGCAGTGGGCGTGTCTGCAGCACAGTGACAGCCGGGATTGAAAATCTTTAAGGCTATGTGCGCACGTTGCGTACTAGCCCTGCAGAAATTTCTGCAGCAATCTGAAGAGCACACATGCGCTTCAAATCGCTGCAGAAAATGTCCGTAGAAAAAAAAAAAAAAAGCAGATTCCATGCGCTCTGCCTGCAGCTCCTGCCATAGACAGAGCAGGAGCTGCCGGCAAAGCGCACGGAAGAAGTGACATGCAGCTCTAAGACGCAACGTGCGCACGGCCCCTGCACAATCTCCATAGATTATGCAGGGGACGCAGGACGCATGCAGTTACGCTGCGCTACAAAGCGCAGCGTAACTGCATGAATTACGCACATGTGCGCACATAGCCTAAAGGTACAGTGCGGTCCTCAAGTACTGCTGCGTTAATAAAATGGTGGCCACACAGATGGTGGTGGGGACCCCCTCAGAAGCTGTTGTGGTGGGGGCCTCGGGGTTGAAGCCCCACCTGCCCTGCCTATAATCCGGCCCTGGATATGAGCACCGAACCTCGGGTTCACTCATCTCTAGCAACAAGTGCTCTGTAGGCCTCATTCAGACATCCATACTTTTTGACGTGCCTGAAAACTGCCAATTTGTCACCTGAGTTTTGCTATCTGTTTGTCAATTTTTTACAATCTGTGTGCCATCCATGTTTCATGTGAAAATAAACAAAAGATTAAACTATAACAATACCCTCCTGAAGATAATCTTACGTTTAGACTTAAAGGCTTTGTTCCACAAAGTACTGTATATTTTAATCAATAGATCATGTATTAATAATAAGTTCCACAATTGGATGTGCTAAAAAATGTTTGTGTGCTGAGAAAATTTAATGTCTGCAAAAAACAAGAGTACAAAGCAACATTGCAGCATGAGATCACAGCTGATTCTTTCTGTGAGGTAAACCATTTCCCTGCCTGTTTTTAAACAAGTTTATCTCATAGCAATAATCTGCAAATCCATGCTGTAATGTCTGTATGTTTTTTGTTTCCTCCCCTGCCCAGGAGCTGGGATATGATCAGACCATATTACTGCAGGGTTAGACACTGCCATTTGTGGGGCATGTCAGTGGGGCTACACTGAATGCACCCTGACTGCTGAGCCCCGTATATAAAGGGTTAAATCCATCTCCCATGCCCGAATCCGTCCCCCTTGTGTTTGTCCAATCCCACTGTTTTCCCCCTCCTACTGTTTTTCCCTATATAATCCCCCTACTTCCTGGCTTCGGTCTCTCCTCAGCCTGAGACCCGGACGCTGCTGTGCTGCTGGATACCCGGACACACTTGCGCTGCTGGTGAGAGATGGCCGACACTTTGGCTGCTGCCATAAGGGACAGAATCAGGAGGGATGGTGACGCCTAGCTTAACACTTTCTTACATGTGCCAGGTCCCGTCCCTCCTGAGGCTCAGGCGGCGATTCCCGGCGGCAGGCGGTCCACTCGGCGTACCCGTCCGCCGGAGCGCCTGAGTCCTACACCGATAATGTCGCGGGGCGTGCGCACTTCTCGTGCGCGTGCCTCACGACTAGCCCCCCAAAACCCACCTGCGGTCGGTAGCTGGGAAGTCGCGCCTAGTACCTGACACTTCCACCCGGCTCCCGGCCGCGGCGGCTGTGAGCCGGGACTCCCCCCCTGGCCGCGTGTATCCGCGGTCGGGAGCTGTGACGTCGCGGGGCGTGCGTGCTTCTTGCGCGCGCGCCTCGAGACTAGTACCGCCCACTTCCACCCAGCTACCGACGGCAGCGGCTGTGCACCGGGACTATCATCCTGGCTGCGTGGATCTGCAGTCGGGAGCTGTTAACCCCCCTGTAACACCAATGCATGTGGATTCCTCCCCCCTCACCCTCTCCCAGCTCCTCACCCCCTCTCAGCTTCCGGCCGTGGCTGATGCACGCAGGCACTGTTTCCCTGTCAGTGTGGAGCCACGGCCGGTATTAGTTAACCCCTGCCTACCCGAACCACCATTGCTACATCCTCCATCACCACTTATAATGCAGGGTCGCCATGTCTGCGGCCCCTCGTCTATAGAGGGGTCTGCACACATGGTGCACCCCCACGCTCCACCCCAGTCTCCTCAACATGATGCACCCCTGGCTGCTAGGGCGTTAATAAGCCCTTCTACCCCCCTTTCACAACCCCCACTGCTGGCCTTGCCACCATTACAGCAGGAGGCTGCAGGTGTGCACCCTGCAGTGCCTGCCACCACCCCACAAGCCCCATCTGCCCCAGGTGCACCTGCCCCAGTCTGTCAACCACCGTATCTTGCTGGTCCAACGCAGGTGGTTGCTGGAACACCGGCCCTCGGTCGTAGCCACCGTGGGCGCGTTAACCGCTCCTCCTCGCTTTCCTCGCCGTCACCCCCTCGCACCCCTCGCCGGCACGGACGCTCTGTTGGATCACGTGGCAGACGTAGCTGCCATTCCGCCCGTCGTTCCCGATCCTCTTGGAGGAGCCGCCATTCTCGTTCATCGGGGTGGCGTTCTACTTCCACTACACCGGATTCCTCAGTCGTGCCCCATGGGCATCACCGCCGTCGTTACCAACCTTCTCAGGGGGAGATTGTTATTCCCTCAGCACGTCGGCAGCCTGTGGCATTTGTTGATCCTGTACAGAAGCCTTCTGACGCTCCCCTCCCGGATGCTGGTGAGTATCGATACTCGGGGGCCGGGGGGGATAGTGCGGGTATGGCAGCGGCTATTAAAACATTTTTAGATAATTTGCAGCCTGCGGCGGGGGGGAATATTCTAGTTGGCCCTTCATCTCCTGGTCAACCTTTTATACAATCTAACCCTCTGCCTCGCTCCGATATTCATAGGGACGCTTTCTTTTGCGGCGTTACTCCTTTGGGATCCCACTTGACTGAGGAGACCGTCCGAAAAATTTGGGCGAACGAATATGTTGATATATGGTGTTTAGTTTCGACCGATCAGCATACAATTGATAAGGAGCGGCGTACATCTGATCGTCCTTTTGCGGGGACACCCAAAGTGGCGAAGTCCATTAACAATTGGCTTCAGGCATTTTTTGCTATGGGATGTGTCACGGGACAAAAGCACCCTGAGCGCTGTTCCGAGTTGTTTATATATCTCGACACCATATATAATTCTTATAAAGCTCATGGGGGATCAGCCTGGTGGTGCTACGATGAGGATTTTCGTCGTCGTTTAGCCCTTCATCCCCAGTTGGGCTGGGGAGTTAAAGCCACGGACACCTGGCTGCGTTTAATGTTGGCCCAGAAGGATTATAACCCCTTTCATTCTGTGCCTCATAGCACCTCTGCCGGCTTCGGCCCAGTGGCCGTTCGTTGACCTGGCACGTGTTGGTTATTCAATGAAAGCCACTGCCGCTTCTTTGGCCTTTGTAAATTTAAGCACGAGTGCTCCGCTTGTGGTGGACCGCACGCATCAGCCCAGTGCCCCCAACCATCTGCAAAACTGCCAGCAACGCCACTTCACAGGCCAAATAATGATGCCAGTGAGCCTTATGATGGCGACATGGCTTGACCGATACTCAATAAAGGAGCAGCTGCTCAGCGGTAATTTGGCTTCACTTTTGTTTTAATTTTCATCCTTTATCCTTCCTAGGGAACCTTCGTTTGCTCCAGTCCATAAGCGGATTCGGATTTTCACCGTGTTCCTTCAAATGCTGTACGTTGAATTGCAATTGGCGGGATCCTGTTTTCTTTTCCTGACACCAAGTCGACTTTTCGTATTTTACAAGTTCACCTGTCTGCCATCATTTTCTGAGTTGTTTTCAACCCCTTTCTTGGATGATTTTCTCTTGTCCGCCCAGTTTTGCCGCCTCATGTACACCCTTGCCCAACATGTGCGTAGTTATTGCCATAACATTTTTGTATTCACCCCTGGTAATTCAGTCATTTAAAGCATTAGCGCTTAGATGCTTGACCCTAACATCTGTTTTCGCATCTGTTTTCGCACCCGTCATGTTCTCGGTTTGTAATTCTATTGCTAATACTTTGCCCGTTTGGTAGTGCAGCGGTTGGGCCATTCTTATATTTTGAGTTGGTCAGGGAGCGGTGCAACGGACGAAGCCTCCAGTATACAATTTTTATTGGGCCCTCAGGACGGGGTTGTGCTATCTATCATGGGTGGGGGTCGGAGCGCAGTCTAGTGACTTTTGCTCCTCCGTGGCGGTCAGTGGTCGAAAATGGTGGATGTTAAGCGAAGGCTGATTGCGCCGGGAGTCCGGCCTGGCATTACGCCTCGTTGACATGGTATATTTGGTTGGTTAATTATACCTGTTATTTCAAAAGCTGTGACCGACCCCAACCCAACAAAAGATGAGAGTTTGTACATATTTGGTTATCTCTCCAATAAAGTTCATTTTGGTTTACTACATTTGTGTGTTTTGTTCGGGCATGGGACACTCGATACGGTGGTGGGGTCTCAGCAGTCTGTGGGGCATGTCAGTGGGGCTACACTGAATGCACCCTGACTGCTGAGCCCCGTATATAAAGGGTTAAATCCATCTCCCATGCCCGAATCCGTCCCCCTTGTGTTTGTCCAATCCCACTGTTTTCCCCCTCCTACTGTTTTTTCCCAATATAATCCCCCTACTTCCTGGCTTCGGTCTCTCCTCAGCCTGAGACCCAGACGCTGCTGTGCTGCTGGATACCTGGACACACATGCGCTGCTGGCCCACCCCTCCTCCCCTTTTGTTGTATGTTATATTGTTTAAGTCACAGCGGTCAGTGGTCGAAAATGGTGGATGTTAAGCGAAGGCTTATTGCGCCGGGAGTCCGGCCTGGCATTACGCCTCGTTGACATGGTATATTTGGTTGGTTAATTATACCTGTTATTTCAAAAGCTGTGACCGACCCCAACCAAACAAAAGATGAGAGTTTGTACATATTTGGTTATCTCTCCAATAAAGCTCATTTTGGTTTACTACATTTGTGTGTTTTGTTCGGGCATGGGACACTCGATACGGTGGTGGGGTCTCAGCAGTCACACTTTACATTTAGGTAGGTGGAATATGACAAAGAAACATCGACATGAATACCTGGACTTAATGTGTTACAAGACAAGATTTCCCAAAGCATCAAAGTGCACTTGTTGGCTTTTTTTTCTTTGAATAGGACATAGTTTTGATGCTGCACCTTCTTTACCCATATAAGCTATCCAATTCATATGATGATTAATTGATTCAACAGATTAGGCCACAGGTTATTCATAGGTCATTTGTAGACATTTTCGGTGTTGGACTAGTGTGAACCTTCACAGCCCCATAAAGAGTAATGTGCAATGTCCTGTTTTGTTCTGACATGTCTCTATCATAATCATCATTAAACTTTTCAGCAATTTGTGATACAGTAGTTTTTTTTTCCAAGTCAGACTAGATGGGTTAGCTTTTCCTCCCCAACTTAATTAGTGTTAGGCGTTGATGAACCTGTTACCAGTTCACCGATTGTCAATGATTAATTGAAGAATGTACGTCTGGAACTCCAATGGTGTGAACAAGATGCAAAACTCAAAAAACATAAAACTATATAATAAGGTAAAGAGTTGCACACTAGTCACAATGTATGGAGAAATAATGAAATGCAGAACTGCTATGGGAATACTAGAATGAAAAATAAAATGAACTATCTCAAAAATTGAAAGAACTTGAAAATAAAATATGCATAACTGCTATGAATAATAGGAATACAAGAGATGTTTAGCTATTGTATTGATGAATGCAAAAGAGCCCCAAAACCACGCCAAAGTAATCTCTATTTTTGGGGTCCCTAACTTATGTGTAACCTCACCTGCAGTGAAAAAACTTGCTCTGTATGGGAAGCAAAGGACCAAGCTATATATGTGAAATGAAACACATGGCTATGATTTTTCAGATAGTTCACTGTATTTTTCATTCTAGTATTCCCATAGCAGTTCTGCTTTTCATTATTTCCCCAAACATTGTGACTAGCGTGCAACTCTTTACCTTATTGTACACCAATTGTAAATGGACCACGTTTAGTAGCTGCTAACACAGTCACTTAGGTATAGTCTTTCTGAAACTCACTTATATTTTATTGCTTACCTATTTTTCCTTCGTTCAATATATAAACTTCAAGAACTGCCACTTGATGTCTAATATATCTCATCCCTTGATAGGTGTTAGACTGCTGAGACAACGTTATTCACTTCAGTGCTTTTAATGATATAACTAGTTAGTGTATATACTGTATATTCACAGGATAAGCTATAGCCTAACTCTACTGTTTCTTACCGTACTAGCAAAAAAAAAAAATTCCCATCAGAGATAAGCATTAGGGATAATCGAATACCCTATTATTCGCGTCGACGGATATCCGGCGAATACCTCGCCGCTATTTGAGTATTCGCGAATATTCGACCCCCAATGTAAGTCTAATGGGAAACCAGAATAATTTTATGTCGGACCTGTCGGTGACCTGTGATGACTGAGGAAAAGGCTGAATGAGCATGGGCACAGCCTGTAGAAGGTGCCTCACTGCATTTCTGGTGTCTCTGAATAACGTTGTCAGAGCAGCACGCGGCGTTTACTTAGTTGCCAGAACAGCTCTCAAACCAAAGTAAAAGAGGGGCAATTGCTAAGAAACAGTTTCTAGTGCCTAATAACTGTAACAAAATGTCAAATCAAGCCCCGACCTCCCAAAAAAACACTTTAGCATATGTTCACACGTTTAGTTTTTTACATTTTTCATTCTTTTTGATTAGAAAGGGCTGTAATTATACATTATATTGGTGTCTGTCTCACACCTGCTTTTTTGGGGCATATTTGACATCAGCTTTAAAAGGTCAGCTACAATGTGCCCGTTGGGATGTTGACCTTGCCCTCCTCCTCCTCCACCAACACCACCGGCTCCAGTGGCCCTCTAAGGGCCACTGGCTGTTCTCAAATCTCAGACTTCTTAGGGCTCTCAGGTGGGCCCTGTAACATACATTGAGGAGGGATGGCAGTCATTTGTAGTTTTCTGCGTCCCCGATATCATTAGTGTGAAAGTTGGAATACACACTCCATAACACTTTACAGTGCTATTGCCAATGTGGCCATTTGGATGTTGGCCTTGCTCTCTTCCTCCTCCTTCTCCTCCACCAACACCACTACCTCCAGTGGCCCTCTATTAAAATTCTATTCAAAGGATTCAGAAATGTATGTTTTATGGACAAATGAACGCCACGCTGGGACATCGAAGCTGATATCGTTGATGATGATTGCATCTGACCAAACGCAGGTTGGAAGCAGGAGGGCATAATCGCCTGCTTCCTAGACTGCAGTTTCTGAAGCATGCAGCACCGTGGAAGTAGCAGTTGTTTCACTCTGGAACTTAGGCTTTATTCCACTAGCTAACATCGAGGATTTAAAAACATTCCGTTTCCCCAGGGGGGAATGGTTCAAAGACCATGTAGCACAGCATCAGAAGTTACTCCCAACAGCTCCCAACAGCTTATTTTAAAAAAAATGGTAGGATAAGCAACAGGGCATAACATGCCAAGGAGTTTAATACATTCAGTTCCCCTAGTGTGTAGTGGTTCAGACACTATGGAGCACTACATCAGTAGGTACTCCCAAGAGCTTTTTATTAAAAAATGGTAGCTTAAGCAACAGAGCATAACATGCCAAGGAGTTTAATACATTCATTTTCTCACACTGCCAAAAGGTCGCAGAAAGCCTCTGCTCCCACAAACCGATATGGCAAAATCTCAAGAGCTATCAATCGTGCAATGTGTGCAGTTATAGTTTCTGCCCTTGGGTGCGTAACGGGGTATTTTTGCTTCTTTTTGAAGGTCTGTGGTATGGACAATTGAACAGAACGTTGGGCCCCTGAAGCGGATGTTGTCGTTGATGATTGAGTTTGGCCAACATCAAGTTGGGAGAAGGAGGCATCAGCGCCACCTTCTTGCACACCAGTTTGGGAAGCAGGCAGCCCAGGGGAAGTGTCAGAGTTTTGAGTCTGGAAATCGGGTTTTTCACCTAAAGCTGTCAACCGCCTAGTGGTGTGCTTGGCTAACATATGGTTTCTCATTCTGGAGGTGCCCAAGCTGGAAGTATTTTTGCCTCTGCTAAGCTTGGTCTGACATATTTGACAAATGGCAACTGTTTGGTCCGAAGGACTCTGGGGAAAAAACTCCCACACAATCGAACCATGGACCCTTGAACTCTGAGATGGCTGAGGTGGTGCACGGACCCTTGGACTCTGAGATGCCACAGGTGGTGGTGTCATGTGCACAGTTGATTGACCTCTGGCAGTGGTCGAAACCCTATGTCTTACAGCCTTATTGCGGACTATGGGCACATGCTCCTCTGCACTGCTGCTCTCGCAATCCATGTCACCCGTCCATGTTGGATCAGTCACCTCATCATCGAACAGGTCGACTTCAAATTCCTGAAGGTCAATATCTTCGGGAATGAATGTTTCAGGCTGACCTGAGGGCAACTGTGTCTCATCATCCTCCAACACTTCCACCTGATTGCCCAGCATGTCACGGCCAACAACATGGCTTTCTTCTGGGATTAGGTGCTCAAAGATCTGTGCATCACTGCACACCATGGCCTCACCTGAGTTGGTGGTGTTGTGCGGTGAGAGGCAAGAAAGGTCAAATGGTCCCGTAAACAGCTCCTCAGAGTAACCTGCTTTGGTGTCATATGTTTCCTTAGAATACTGATGTTGTGAGGAAGGATGACTAGGCTGAGGATTCAATGGCCCAGCCTCTGGGCTACTCAAGTCTGTCTGTGTGGACCTTTGGGATTTGCTACTTGACAAGTAACTGGAGGCATTTTCTGCTAGCCAACTCGTTACCTGTTCGAACTGTTCAAGGCGCAAGAGTGCTTTTCCTCGTGGACAAGAAAATTGAGATAGAAAGGCAGAGGTAGATAAAGCAGGAACCTTTTTCTTTGGCTCGATGACACTGCTTGGGCGACCACCACTGTCACTACCACCTCGACCACGGCCTTTACCCTCTCTTTTCCCCATTTTTTTGGTTTGATTATTGAAGGTGAATACTTTAACATGACGTTTTCTACAGGCAGTGGAACAACACTTATGCCGGGTTGTTAAACTTGTGTTAATAGTTTCCCACGATAGCTGTTTCTGTAAGTCTAAAAAACAAAAGGTACCTTTATTGGACAAACTACCACTTGGAGTAGTCGACAAAGATGTTGTGAATGTCTTTCAGCCCCAAAAGAAAACAGGGTTTGACAACACTTTTATTTTTGTATTGTTTTTTGGCACTCAAACTGTGTTTTAGTAAGAGCAAGCCACTAGGTAGGTTCTGTAAAATATGATGCCCCAAAATTATTCAAGGTTGTTGCTAAGAAGGTACTGGCCTTGAGGCACAAGTAGTGCCCCTGACACCAAGTATTAATGAAAATTGGGTAACACTCAGACTGTGTGTTAGTTGCAGAAAGCCACTATGTAGGTTCTGTAAGATATGAAGCCCCCAAAAGTATACTAGGTTGCTTGTAGGAAGGTACTGGCCTTGAAGCAGATGTTGTGCCCCTGACACCAAGTATTAATAAAAATTGGGTAACACTGAGACTGGGTGTTAGTTGCAGCAAGCCACTATGTAGGTTCTGTAAGATATGAAGCCCCCAAAAGTATGCTAGGTTGCTTGTAGGAAGATATTGGCCTTGAGGCAGAAGTTGTGCCACTGACACCTAGTATTAATAAAAATTTGGTAACACTCAGACTGTGAATTGAGATGGTGGCTGACAGGCACTACACTACATCTGAACGCGTTGTTCTTACAATTTTGGGACCTTTTTTTGCAAGTTGTAATACCTATTGCTAGTATAACAGACACAAGGGATGTAGCAGTGCTGAGATTGTTGATTATTAGTAGCAGATGTCAGGACAGCTATAAATCTCTCCCTGCCTCTGAGTAAGCTGTCTCAATATCACACATTGCAGTAACAGACCGTATGCAGCACTAATAAGAGGAGTTGTTTTTTTTTTGCAGCAGTTCTATGATTTACACAGCTGCTAGTACACAATGGACACTATGGACACTGTCTTCAGCCCTTAAAAGGACTATTTTGGATTCTGCAGCAGGAACACTATCTCATAGTACAAACTGTCCCTATACCTGTTTCTATGATTTACACAGTCGCTAACAGCTAATGCTAAATAGCTTCAGTCCTTAGAAGGACTAGTATTAGTTGGCTGGAAAAACGCTCTACCGCACACAGTACAGTCTCGCTACACCGGCAGCTCAGGAATGAATGCGTGCACACAAAATGGCGCCTGCCTTATATAGCCTCTATGATGCTGTGCGGCCAAGCCAATCACAGTAACATCACAACAAAGATGGCTGCGGCGTTACTGTGAGGGCAAGCAATGTCACATGTGTTCATTGGCTGGGAAAAGGCGCCAGGAAGTCCAGAAACGAAAATGAAAGTATCAGAGCGAATACCATATTAGCCGTCGGATAGCGAACACCTCGAATACCCTATTATCCGCCGGATACCGAATAGTGGCGAATATATTCGCTCATCTCTAATAAGCATCTAAACACACAAAGATCATGTTAGACTCTTGGCTTCATCATCACAATTTAGCCATTTGAATTCAATAGTATGAATTAATTTAGTTATAATAAGCATGATGCTGTCTTGATTTGCATTCTAATAATGATGTCATTAATTTATATCTAAGTTCATAGCATTCTCAGGTTTGTATTATTTCTGGAAGTGGTACAAAATCATTGTGAGCCATCTATTAAAAATAATGGATTTCAAAGGGAATTTATTAGTCAAGCATAAGCTACACATGTCAAGAAAAAATCTGTTATTGAAGTTAATTGTTTTTCTTCATTTTGTCACAATAGAGCGATTACCAAAAAGAACATTAGACACATCATGGGGTCTTTATGACTCCAAAATCTTGTCCGGACCGCAGTCAGTGGATGCTTTTAAATTGGGTGGGAAGGTCAAGAACTACTTCAGGGGGAATTTAAATCATGTTTTCACTAGAGATAAGAAAAGAATATAACAGAAGTCACTTTCTCACCAAGACTTAAAACAATCTACAAAATGTATACAGTGTAACAGCTGGTACATATTATACTTTGCATTGATAATATACAAAATGGTTTAATACCATATACTTTATGAAAAATATCAGTGTTCCTTTAAAGTTAATGGTGGGACGTTTTGGGTTTGGGTCTTTGTTTAAAATTGCCAATTTCTCATGATAGCCAGTGGTTTTCACTGCATGTTCACAAGTCTAGAAAAAAACCAAGGAGAAAATTGTAGAAAAAATACCCTGACTATAAATAAATAAATTGCAAGTGCTTAATAAACAGGGTACTTAGTATATACATTTTTGCAAAAAGGTAAGAAGCTGTCTCACCTCGTCACGGTGTACCCATCTGAGACAGTCCCTAACCTACTAAAGTTAAAAACATATTCTGTACCTGACTTGTGTCATGTCAAAACTTCAATATGGATGGTAAAGTGGTTAGCTGGGTCCCAGATTAAATACACAGCAAAAAGTGAGAAGCAGGTAATTGTTCAGCCTCAGTATCAGGAGGGCTGCACCCCCAACTTGCATTAAAGCAAGATAACAGACAAAAAACACCAAAAAACTGAGCTGTGACAATTGTTCAATAAACATGCACCATTATAAGCATGTGAATTGCAGCCTCAAGACTAGAAAAAAACCAAGGAGAAAATTGTAGAAAAAATACCCTGACTATAAATAAATAAATTGCAAGTGCTTAATAAACAGGGTACTTAGTATATACATTTTTGCAAAAAGGTAAGAAGCTGTCTCACCTCGTCACGGTGTACCCATCTGAGACAGTCCCTAACCTACTAAAGTTAAAAACATATTCTGTACCTGACTTGTGTCATGTCAAAACTTCAATATGGATGGTAAAGTGGTTAGCTGGGTCCCAGATTAAATACACAGCAAAAAGTGAGAAGCAGGTAATTGTTCAGCCTCAGTATCAGGAGGGCTGCACCCCCAACTTGCATTAAAGCAAGATAACAGACAAAAAACACCAAAAAACTGAGCTGTGACAATTGTTCAATAAACATGCACCATTACAAGCATGTGAATTGCAGCCTCAAGACTAGAAAAAAACCAAGGAGAAAATTGTAGAAAAAATACCCTGACTATAAATAAATAAATTGCAAGTGCTTAATAAACAGGGTACTTAGTATATACATTTTTGCAAAAAGGTAAGAAGCTGTCTCACCTCGTCACGGTGTACCCATCTGAGACAGTCCCTAACCTACTAAAGTTAAAAGCATATTCTGTACCTGACTTGTGTCATGTCAAAACTTCAATATGGATGGTAAAGTGGTTAGCTGGGTCCCAGATTAAATACACAGCAAAAAGTGAGAAGCAGGTAATTGTTCAGCCTCAGTATCAGGAGGGCTGCACCCCCAACTTGCATTAAAGCAAGATAACAGACAAAAAACACCAAAAAACTGAGCTGTGACAATTGTTCAATAAACATGCACCATTACAAGCATGTGAATTGCAGCCTCAAGACTAGAAAAAAACCAAGGAGAAAATTGTAGAAAAAATACCCTGACTATAAATAAATAAATTGCAAGTGCTTAATAAACAGGGTACTTAGTATATACATTTTTGCAAAAAGGTAAGAAGCTGTCTCACCTCGTCACGGTGTACCCATCTGAGACAGTCCCTAACCTACTAAAGTTAAAAACATATTCTGTACCTGACTTGTGTCATGTCAAAACTTCATTATGGATGGTAAAGTGGTTAGCTGGGTCCCAGATTAAATACACAGCAAAAAGTGAGAAGCAGGTAATTGTTCAGCCTCAGTATCAGGAGGGCTGCACCCCCAACTTGCATTAAAGCAAGATAACAGACAAAAAACACCAAAAAACTGAGCTGTGACAATTGTTCAATAAACATGCACCATTACAAGCATGTGAATTGCAGCCTCAAGACTAGAAAAAAACCAAGGAGAAAATTGTAGAAAAAATACCCTGACTATAAATAAATAAATTGCAAGTGCTTAATAAACAGGGTACTTAGTATATACATTTTTGCAAAAAGGTAAGAAGCTGTCTCACCTCGTCACGGTGTACCCATCTGAGACAGTCCCTAACCTACTAAAGTTAAAAACATATTCTGTACCTGACTTGTGTCATGTCAAAACTTCAATATGGATGGTAAAGTGGTTAGCTGGGTCCCAGATTAAATACACAGCAAAAAGTGAGAAGCAGGTAATTGTTCAGCCTCAGTATCAGGAGGGCTGCACCCCCAACTTGCATTAAAGCAAGATAACAGACAAAAAACACCAAAAAACTGAGCTGTGACAATTGTTCAATAAACATGCACCATTACAAGCATGTGAATTGCAGCCTCAAGACTAGAAAAAAACCAAGGAGAAAATTGTAGAAAAAATACCCTGACTATAAATAAATAAATTGCAAGTGCTTAATAAACAGGGTACTTAGTATATACATTTTTGCAAAAAGGTAAGAAGCTGTCTCACCTCGTCACGGTGTACCCATCTGAGACAGTCCCTAACCTACTAAAGTTAAAAACATATTCTGTACCTGACTTGTGTCATGTCAAAACTTCAATATGGATGGTAAAGTGGTTAGCTGGGTCCCAGATTAAATACACAGCAAAAAGTGAGAAGCAGGTAATTGTTCAGCCTCAGTATCAGGAGGGCTGCACCCCCAACTTGCATTAAAGCAAGATAACAGACAAAAAACACCAAAAAACTGAGCTGTGTCTAGGCCTTGATTCCACTTGCGTTTTGCATGGATGAGTGCGATCCAATAAAACATCGGATTGCACTCGCACCAGTGCAAAACTATGGGGCAATGTCCATCTGCGATTGATTTCTCATGCCATATTGGCATGAGAAATGAATCACAGCACGCTGAATTTGGCAGCGAGTCTTGGCTCACGCACCCATACAAGTCTATAGGTGCATGTGAAACATCGCACTGCACTCGCATGTCATCCGACTGCAGTGCGATGTACGCAGAGACAGGTAGTGGAGGAGAAGGATAAAGTGCTCCCTTCCTCTTTGTCATATCTGTGATCTGATCGCAAGATCAGATCACAGTCGCATGACCCCTGGCTCACTCTCACAGCAGAGCCTGAGCCGAATGTCAGAGGCTGAGCCGAAGCTATGCACAAGTGGAACCGAAGACAATGCCTTTGCACCGGGTTGACAAATATGTGGAAATTTTGATTCATACCCACCCAGCAGCCTGTTCCCTTTTTCCCCCTTCCCCTTGTACAGATATGTGTAGCTGTGTGATCAATTCTGAATTTGTTTGTGAGTTTGAGGTCTGAGCCTGAATTAACTTTTGCTACTTTTCTTTTTTTTTTTAGTCTATTTTTATGTTTTGGGGTTTAACACCTGGCATCTGTAATACTGGACAGAGAATGTTTTCGGTTATGTATTGAATCACACTAGTTTTGTGGCTAACTGAGGCCCAGAGATGTGATATCCCCTTGGATGACACAAGGGCTGAGTCTAATAATGAGAGTTACATAGCAAAATTAAGCATTCTCTCTATCTAGTTTGGGGATCCCCAGTCTTGACGCGAGTTTTTCACCTCCAAAACTAAAAATTAAACCATTTATACATTAATATAGGATGCATAATCACTATAAAAATCATAACTGTAGTGTAAGTTTTGCTTATTCAATTAACATACATATAGGTTTATTGGCTATGTATAGAAGGGTCCTCGGACACACTTAGCATGGCCAAGAGCTCAGTTTACCATTTTGTCCCATTAATTACAATCCTTCTAATCTCCCCTTATGTTATTGTCAACACTTTGAAGCACAGTCTGAATTAAATCCCCAGCCCTGCGCACACTGACACTTGAGAAGAAGAACGTAAATACTGTTAACCCTCCTCTGTCAGCAGCGGCCACGCTGCACAGGATCACACAAGAGCAGACAATTGTTAGGGTACCTGGTGCAGTGCGAAGTTCCCTACTGGATGCCTCTTCATGGCCTTACCCATGTAAACTTCACATGGAGACTAGAGGCTGGAATGAAGCAATGATGCTGGAATGGAAGTGATAGTTTTGTTTTGGACAAATGATACCAAGCGTTTGGTCTGGATACCAAGTAAGCAATGCTATGAAGATGTCTTCATAAGGTCACACTGGTTCAACTCCCAGGATTATAGCGTGAGGTTGCGTAATGTACTTCAGAACGGTCTTCATTCCAGGTCCCTAGTAGTGGATCCAGTGGAATGGCCATTTCTCAAAGTGTCCGAAAACCTGTTTTTCAACGTGACAAAGGAAGTGTGCATGTTGCTGGTGCTACTGTAAACAACCAGCATGGCTTACACATGCTAACATGGCATGTGGAGTCTCTGGACTTGTCTCCCATCAAATATATTTGTGATGTTATTGCTCGGCAATTGCAACAAAAGCTGTTAGAAGCAGGGGCGTAACGATTGGAGTCACAGAGGTTACAAACAGAACTTGGCCTCTGCAGGGGGGGGGGGGGGAGGACCCGCTGATGCCAATGCCCATTTCACCTAGATGTGGGTCCTCAGATGCACATTCAGCTGAAATGTATTGTGGCACAGAGAGAGACTTGCCAGCTCCCTGCGCTGCAATATATTCTGTCGGCTAATCAGAGCCTGGCAGCTAACATTGGCTTGCCAGTCAAAAGGGGTGCATGGCACTGACTATGTGCTGTCATAATCAGCATGCTGAAGTCAGCTGCTGATGTCTGTGCCAGCTATAGAAGAAGACGATGCATGTCGTGTGAGTGGGCTAAGGTAAGAATAATCAATTGTTTATTTTTAAATGTGTTTGAATGTGAATGGAGGACATTATAACTTGATGGAGGCCCAGGATGGCAGACATTGTATCAGGAAATGGCCCAAGATAGGAGACATTGTTATATGATGGGGCCCAGGATCTGAGCATTAATCCTGGAAGGGCCAATAACAGGGGACATTATTACTGGAAGGGGCCCTTGGATTACCGGATAGCAAATACTATGTGAAGAAGACAGGAGAGCCACATTATGACTGGAAAGGGTCCAGGATGAAAGACACTATGACAGTAATGGGCCAGCATGGGTGACATTATTACTCAAAGGAGTCCAGGCAGGGGGACATTATAATTGGAAGGAGGCAAGGATGGAGGACATTATATCTACAGAGAACTCAAGATGGGTGACATTATTAAATAAAGGACTAAGGACATTATTACTAGATAAGCCAAGAGGAGTGCATTATCACTGGAAAGGGCCCAGGATGAAGGATATTATTACTGGAAGCGGCCCAGGATGGAGGACACTTTTACAGGAAGGGGCCAGGACAAAGGACATTATTACAGGAAGGGGCCAGGACAATGGATATTATTACATGGGGGGTGAGGGGGGAGAACATGCATGTCTTTATAAGATCTAGAACGATAGAAGGGCCTATACATGTGATCAACATATGGATGGAGATGCAAGTCCAAATTCTGCACTGGGGCCCATCAAACTCTAGTTATGCCACTGGCTAGCAGTAAAAAGTAAATGACTAATAACATAAAATTAGCTATAAGTGAAAGCTAATAAAGCTGAATCAATCCTAATGAAGAAAAATAAATGCATTAAATAAAATGCCACCAACTACTGTAGAATTGATAATAAGAAAAAAAGTACAAGGTCAATAGTAAACTATTCTATGGTATTATAGCTACAAACTAAGACAATGACAAGTATAAGGCCTAAAATTCAATATTTATTTCACAAATTAAAATTAGGATAAAATTACATAACAGTAATATTATGGTGAGATAGGTATGGGGTGCGGATGGAGTCAAAGTGAATTTGCTTTACATGAGGTATAAAGTTACATGTGCTGTAAGTGTCAACGTGCTTAGATGTAAACAAAACATATATATTTTTTAATAAATCTGCATTGAAATATTCCCATGCTTGTTTACAATAAAAAATTAAATATGCTAAAAGTGCTTGCATGCTTAGAAATAAGTAATTAATGAATAAATTAATAAATATATACACAGTATGTAAGCAGATTTCTACATGTTCTGTTATAGTGCAGATAACCAAGGTGTAAGTATGCCAAAATCAAAGTTATGCAGAAGGCTCTAACTTGAATATGAGTATATAGCACATAAAAATACTTCCTGCATATGGTTGTTTTAATTGCCCTAATTTAACCCCTTAAGGACGAAGCCAGTTTTGTACTTAATGCCCAGATAATTTTTTGCAATTCTGACCAGTGTCATTTTATGAGGTTATAACTCTGGAACGCTTCAACGGATTCCGGTGATTCTGACAATGATTTTTCGTCACATATTGTACTTCATGATAGTTATAAATTTAGAACGATATTTTTTGCTTTTATTTGTGAAAAAATCAGAAATTTGATGAAAATTTTGCAATTTTCAAACTTTTAATTTTTATGCCCATAAACCAGAGAGTTATGTCACACAAAATAGTTAATAAATAACATTTCCCACATGTCTACTTTACATTAGCACAATTTCTGAAACAAAATTTTTTGGGGTTAGGAAGGTAGAAGGGGTCAAAGTTCATCAGCAATTTCCCATTTTTTCAACAAAATTCACAAAACCATTTTTTTAGAGACCACATCACATTTGAAGTGACTTTGAGAGGCCTAGGTGACAGAAAATACCCAAAAGTGACATCATTCTAAAAACTGCTCCTCTCAAAGTACTCAAAACCACATCCAAGAAGTTTATTAACCTTTCAGGTACTTCACAGGAACTAAAGCAATGTGGAATGAAAAAAAGCAAAAAATAAAATTTTACCTAAAATGTTGCTCTACCCCAAATGTTTTTACTTTTAGAAGAAAAAACACAACAAATTTGACCCCAAAACTTGTTATCCACTTTCTTATGAATGCGCCAATACCCCACATGTGGTCAGAAACCTTTGTTTGGAGAAATGGGAGGGCTCGGAACAGAAGGCGCAATATTTGAATTTTGGAAAGCAAATTTGGCTGAAATAGATTGCGGGCACCATGTTGCATTTACATGTCCACCAAGGTACCTAAACAGCAGAAACCCCTCACAAGTGATGCCATTTTGGAAACTAGACCTCTCAAGGCTTCTATCTAGGGGTATAGTGAGCATTTTGGACCCACAGGTACTTCACAGATTTTGATAACGTTACGTTGTCATATTGAAAATTTTCTTTTTTTTCTCAAAAATGTTGCTTTAGCATCAATTTTCTCACTTTTTCAAGAGGTAATTCCAAAAATTTGACCCCAATGTTTGTTGCCCACTTTTTTATGAGCGCGGTGATACCTGACATGTGGTCTGAAACCTTTGTTTGGAGAAATGGGAGGGCTTGGAACGGAAGGAGCAATATTTGAATTTTGGAAAGGAAATTTGGCTGAAAAAGATTGCGGGCACCATGTCGCATTTGAAGGACCCCCAAGGTACGTAAACAGCAAAAAAACCCTACAAGTGACCCCATATTGGAAACTAGGCCCCTCAAGGAATGTATCTAGATGTTTGGTGAGTACCCTGAACCCCCAGGTGTTTCACAGAAGTTTATAATGTTGAGCCATGAAAATAAAAAAATAAATTTTTTCCACAAAATTGTTACTTCAACCAGGTAGCTTTTTTTCACAAGGGTAACAGGAAAAAAATCACCATGAAATTTATTGTGCAATTTCTCCTGAGTTTGGTGATATCTTGTATGGGGTGGAAATCAACTGTTTGGACACACGACAGGGCTCGGAAGAGAAGGAGTGCCATTTGACTGCAAAATTGGCTGGAATCAATAGCGGATGCCATGTTGCATTAGGAGAGCCCCTGAGGTGCCTAAACAGTGGAGGTCCCCCACAAGTGACCCCATTCTGGAAAATAGACCCCTCAAGGAATTTATCTAGATGTTTGGTGAGTACCCTGAACCCCCAGGTGCTTCACAGAAGTTTATAATGTTGAGCTGTGAAAATTAAAAAAATACATTTTTACCACTAAATTGTTACTTCAACCAGACAGCTTTTTTTTTTTATCAAGCATAAAAGGGAAAAAAACCAGCATAAAATTTATTGTGCAATTTCTCCTGAGTATGCTGATAACTTATGTGTGGTGGAAATAAACTGTTTGGGTGCACGGCAGGGCTCGGAAGGGAAGTAGCGCCATTTGACTGCACAATTGGCTGGAATCATTAGCGGACGCTATGTCGCATTTGGAAAGCCCCTAAAGTGCTTAAACAGTGGAGCTCCCCCACACTGACCCCATTCTGGAAACAAGACACCTCAAGGCTTTTATCTAGGTGTATAGTGAGCATTTTGAATCCACGAGTACTTCACAGAATTTGATAAGCTTAGGTTGCCATATTAAAAATTTTCATTTTTTTCAGAAAAATGTTGATTTAGCATCACATTTAATAATAATAATAATAATAATAATAATAATAATAATAATAATAATAATTAACATTTCTCACTTTTTCAAGATGCAACAACAAATCTTGGGCCCCACAGGTTGTTATCCAATTTCTTTTGACTGCAGGGATACTCCACATGTGGTCAAAAACCTCTGCTTGGATAAATGAGAGGGCTTGGAATGGAAGGAGCAGCATTTGAATTTTGGAAAAGTTGAAATAAATTGCACGCACTATGTCACATTAGCAGGACCCCTTGCGTACCTATAAAGCAGAAACCCCACACAAGTGACCCCATTTTGGAAACTAGACACCTCAAGGATTTTATTCAGGAGTATAGTAAGCATTTTGATTCCACAGGTACTTCACAAAAATGTTGCTGTAGCAACAAATTTCTCACTGTTAGGCTATGTGGCCATGATCCAGCGACACGGCGTCTAGTACACAGTGTCAGCCTTCCTGCAGAGATGTGAGTGTTGTCCACAGGAAAATGCAGCTGCCCATGCCCACGATTTGGGTTCAGGCTGCTGTGGACTTTATCTCTATTCTACCTGCAGAGAACACTCTTGTCTCCGCAGCATAAATTGACATGCTGAGGCTCGGGAAGCTGCACCACAGGTCGGTTTATGCTGCGGAGAAAAGAAGCACAGTGTGCATGGGATTTCTAAAAATCCTTCCACTGTGCTTCTACTGCACAAAGCAGCATTATGGATGCAGGGAAAACACTCTGCGCCCAAAACGATGCAAACCCTGATTGTGGGCACACAGCCTAAAATGCTACAATGGAGTAATGGATAGATGTAAAACATATAACATCCCACCCCCTGCATATTCTAAGCTGGCGCCCTTTAGTGACTTTCATGTGGCACTAAAGGGTGCCTAGCCTTGTATTTAGCCAAAAAAAAATTAAAATAAATGACTTGGGGCCCCCCTATTTTTTAATAGCCAGCTAGGGTAAAGCAGACAGCTGTAGCCTGCAAACCACAGCTGACAGCTTCACCTTGGCTGGTGATCAATTTGGAGGGCTCCTCAAGCTGTTTTTTTTTAAATTTTTTATAAATACATAATTAAAAAACAAATAAACGTGGGGTCCCCCCATATTAGATCACCAGCCAAGGTGAAGCTGACAGCTGGGGTCTGGTATTCTCAGGGTGGGGTGGGAAGAGCCATTTTATTGGACTCTTCCCAGCCTAAAAATAGCAGGCCGCAGTCGACCCAGAAGTGGCGCATCCATTAGATGTGCCAATCCTGGCACTTCGCCCCAACTCATCCCGTTGCCCTGGTGCGGTGGCAAACTGGTTAATATATGGGGTTGATACCACATGTTTAATGTCACCTGGCAACAAGCCCAGCAGTTAGTGATGTTATGGCATCTATCTGATACCAGACATAACTAATTGACAGTAATTAGAAAGAAATTGACAAAAAAAAATTATTTGACAAAACACTCCCCAAAACATTCCCTCTTTCACCAATTTATTGAAAAGAAAAAAAAATCGGGTCCCCTGTAATCTATTTTGGAAGTCCCACAACGATTCTGGACCTTCTAGAATATGGGGGCACGTTCAGGGAACGTATCTTCCATTTTCTAGAAGTGCAGACCCTCTATTTGAGGAGAATGAGTGCAACAAATCTGCACCTACCCTCCCCGGGTCACAGCAGCAGAGTGCCGAGCAGCCAGCACAGCTCACACTGAACACAGGAAGCTGGCTGTCAGCTGTTCTGCACATGTGACCAGCGTGCACTGTGAAGGAGGAGGGATCGCGGTGGATGAAAGCTGTAAAAGGTACGGGGGACACCGGGGAACACTGGGGGGGGAATAGGAGTGACCTGGCAGGGCCTGGGGAGCAGTTTTTTGTCGCATGTGTCATGGCACATGCAACAGAAATCAGAGGAAAAGGGTAAATGCGGGCGACGCGCTGCTGTGCGCGTGGCCATCTTAGATTTTCGGGAGGGGGTTGGGGAAGCACTTTGGCGACACCGGGGGGCCGGGGAGGAGATTTATCTCCCATCTGACATATTTGTTCATGCCAGATGGGAGATAAATAATTTTTTACCGGCGCTGTCATTTACTGTAACGTGATCATCGGTATAAGGTGTATACCAGTGATCACGTGAGCGGGGACCGGAATAAACGGCCTGAATCATGATCTCCAGGGTCTCCGCTACCCCCGGTAGCTGAACTCCAGAGATTTTCTGACGCAGGGGGGCGCTATTCACTTATTTCTGCCTGCCATTTATAAACGGCAGATCAGAATAAGTACCTAATGCTGCCGCCATTTATCTCCGTAAGGCTGTCGTAATGGGGTTAAAGTGCCTGCAAGTTATAATGCTTCTGGGTTGCTACATACATTGCCCCATTTAGTAAAGACTTACATGTGGATTAATAGTAGACTTCCGTCTGGTCTCACAGCACCAATTTATGCTTCATACTGTAATTCCTCAGGATGTGTGTGTGTTGGGTAACTCAGTTGCGGTACTCCACTGAATGGGGTAAAGTTTAAATACAGCCATGGTCATTATGTGAGTAGCCGAAAGAGACGAGCCGGATTCACAGTGCTCTCCCTTATTGTTCCAGTTGTACAAAGCCTGGCTGGACTGTTCCACGTCTCGTGAGGGGAGGCTTGTCAAGATACTTGGCTCCCTGAAGTTGGTCATTGGCCAGAAGTGGAAAATGTTGTTTGTTTTTCCCTCCTCCCAGTTTGTTTTGCTCATGTTGCGCACTCCTGTGCTGGATAGCAGGACTGTGTCCCATGGACTCTGAACCTGTGATCCATGGACTATGCTGTGTCCCATGGACTCTGCAACTGGCCCCATGGCTTTTGCCCTGTCCCCATGGACTATACCCTTTTGCCCCATGCACCGTGAGACTGTGAGACTGCTTGTCAGGCAGTGCTGAGCCATTTACATGGACTGTTCTTCACAAAGAATAGGGGAAAAACTGGAGAACTCAAGGCCTTGTCAGGTCCTGTGGTTTGTAACATTTTAAAGGATCTGCCCAGGGAGAGGAATCAAATGAAACCTGGGCTTCCTGTGATGTGTCTGCAATGTTAAAAGGAATGTGCCCAGGAGAATAGATTCAAATGCATCCTGAGCTCCCAGTGATTTATTGTGCCTTGCTCAGGAAAAGAATGTCCGCATGCGAGCCCTTGAGGACTCTGGGCTCTTGCTGGCCTACGAGCTCTGTGTTTATATGTTGGCTCTAGGGCTATGAGTGTTAAAGTAATAGTAATAGTAGTAATCTTTGTTCTGGGGTCCCAACCATGTGGAACCTGGGTCAGGATATCCCACTTCAGAGACCCAAGCACCTGGTGCTGGTACAAAAAAAAATGTTAAAGTATTGATTAAAATGCTAATGTTTTATGCCATGTGGTATAGTTGTTTTGTGTCCTGCAGGCTTGTCTGGTTGGGCAAAACCAGAGTTAAAGAGGGGAGGAGGGTAAGAGGGTGCTAGACCCCTGTGCCACTGCCCTGAAGACACTGGTCAACATTAAAGTATAATAATGTGAACTGTATTTATGTGTATAATGTATTCCTGCCTAGGGTGTAAGTGTCAAAAATAGCAGTTGCACTCAAGTAGAAGGAAGGAGAAAAACTCCCCAAAGCTGTACAAGGTGAACATTGGAATGTGAAAATGCAATACTGCAAAGAAAACATGAAAAATTTGAAAAAAAATTTGGGGAAGAAAATGAGTTACTTTGCAAATAAAAGTGGCCAAGTTTACTCGAGCCCAATTACCACACCAAGGTATAACTCTCTTCTGGGTCTTAAGGCCGCTTTACACACTACGATTTATCTGACGATATGTCGTCGGGGTCACGGTTTTCGTGACGCACTTCCATCATCGATAGCGACGTCGTTGCGTGTGACACCTACGTGCAACTCTGAACAATCGCAAATAGGGTGAAAATCGTTGATCGTTGAAACCGCGTTCAGTTTCAAAATATTGTTCTTTGTGTGGAACGCAGCAGACATATTGCTACGTTTGACACCCTGCCAACGATGAACAACATCCAAACGACTGCCTTGGTCAAACAATATATCGCTGAACGATGTAGCGTCGGTTGTGAGATGGGTACGTGTGACCGCTACAAAACGACCTATGAGCGATCTCGGCAAATCGTAACAACGATCTGGGCATGTCACATCGCTAACGAGATCGCTAGCGATATCGTTGTGTGTAAAGCAGCCTTTAATCTAAA
The DNA here is from genome assembly GCF_048569485.1 of Anomaloglossus baeobatrachus. NCBI lineage: Eukaryota > Metazoa > Chordata > Amphibia > Anura > Aromobatidae > Anomaloglossus > Anomaloglossus baeobatrachus. The sequence continues at coordinate 593,408,816 of NC_134354.1, read as the reverse complement.
TTTCTGCGTCTTTTTGTGTCATTCCTGACCTCTTTATAAGGGCCAAAGAAGAACCTACAAAAGGAAAATTAAAACACCTGAGGCCACTGGGAGGAGTGCGCAGACAAAGGACATGACTCCATAATAAAAAATACAAGAATTACCAGCACTTCCTAATCTTCTAGTCTGAACTGGTGCAAACTGAACATAGCATACATTATCAAAAATAGCAGTTGCACTCAAGTAGAGGGAAGGAGAAAAATAATGATGTATATGGTGAACATTGGAATGTGAAAATGCATTACTGCAAAGAAAACATGAAAAATTTGAAAAATGTTTTTGGGAAAAAATTAGTTATATTTTTTTCTTTTAAACCAATACTGGCTTTTGGAAAGTCACGACACAAGCAAGCCTTTTTTTCAATTTTTTTTTTTCACCACTTAAATAAAATTAAACTATACAAGTTTGGAATTTACGAAATCATATCAAGCTTCAGAATTATAAGGCCCAGTGAATTTTATGGTAAAATGAACGCTATAAGTAAAAAATAAAAAAAACAATTGCAGAATTTCACTTTTTTTGCTAAAAAATTGTTTAAAAGAACTGAAGTCCTCAGTGGTTGATACCTTTTAATGGCTAACTGAAAAGATGGTAATAATAGCTAGCTTTCGAGACTACTCAGGTCTCTTCATTTCGCAACACTCGGAATTTTTTTTCTGCTTACCATTTCATCATATGATATAATGAATGTGTGTCATTCAAAAGTACAAATCCTGCAAAAAAAAACCCCAACAAGTCCTCACATGGTTATATTGATGGAAAATAAAAAGCTATGACTCTTAGTAATGAGGGGGGGGAGAATGAAGCTAAAAGTCACCCAGTCCTTAAAGGTAATTTATCATCAGGCTTTTGATAGCTCATCGGAGAGCAGGATGATGTAGGCAAAGATACCCTGATTACAGCAATGTATCATTTACATTACTATCTTCAGTCATTCTGACACAATTAGAATGTTTAGATTTAGCATGTAGCAGAGGTGAGAGAGCTGTCCAGCTCACACCAAGCTAACTACATAGATTGTACATTGACAGGGAGGTGGACTGACATGTGTGTGACATTGTACTTTAGTAATGGAAATCACTAGGAGATAAAGCCTTTAGTTGACGTAAACAACAGCAAACAGCCTGATAAGAAAGGCTTAGCTGTTTTTTTTAAACCCATACAGCATGCTGCCTTCAGATTACAAAAATGTGCTGACAGATTCCTTTTAAGGGGTTAATAACCACAAAACAAAGAAATGACATAAACTGACAAAGGCAGATGGAGTAAGGCACCAGTCCAATCTGTCACAAGTTGAAAATGGGCAAACAAACTAGTAAGTAACTAAATGATTCTTGGTTGCCCTCCATGACAGGATACAAGTCAGACAGTCCACGGGGTCATGGAGTAACTAGAAAAAGATAAAGCTCCAGAAAACTATTGGAGTAACACCGATAGCACTTAGCTTAAGTTGTATGGAGTTAACGCTGCGGGCTGTGGCAAATTCTTTACTCATTTAGATCCATCCATCTTATTTCCTCCTTAGGATGTCCAAAAAAGAAAGTATCTCCCATAGCCAACACTCTAACTTTTGCCAGGTAGAGCATGGAATAGGAAACTTGTAAACTGTGTTGAGGGTGTTTAACATCCAGAAATTGTGCTCTTTTTTTTGAAACCTTAATTGAGCAGTCTGGACAACAGGAGATTTTATGACCATTAAGGGAAATATCCCCCTTATTGTGTTCAGCCCTAAATATGGCATCTTTGTCCTTGTAATAGAGCATCTTGATTTAAACCGGATATGCAGGGGCACCTGGGGGCTTCGGCCTAGTGGGCTCTCTATGCGCTCTCTCCACTGCATACATCAGAAACAGGGAATTCACAAACAGCGAATGCAGCCATTTTTCAAAATGCTCAATAAGATTGTTTCCCTATCTTCCAGAATGCTGTTGAGGAGAGCCATTGGATCAAATACTTAATTAACCTCTTGACCGGGGATTGTGGTAAATGTGTCAATTTGCCTTACATGAGCCAGGTTTTCAAATATAACTAAAATGACCACCGATGACATCATAGACCCTCCCATTAGCATGGAACCACCTGATGACGTCCCTCCCATCAGCATCACCATGGATCCCTCCAATGATGTCATAGACCCGCCTACAAGGATGCCCACCAATCAGCTCATGGACTAACACATTGTTCACCCCACTGACCAATGGACACACCCAAGTGTGCCCACTGTAGGGGTGACCATGCCCCTTTTCCTAGTTTTTATAAATGCATGTTCTTGAATAAATCTCTGTGTCTTGGCCGACTTTGGTCGACGAAAGATGAATATCTGACTGTGTGTCTGATCTCATTTTTCAAGCATGCACTCGATCCACACCAATTAGAATCAGGCAGTAGGCAACTTGTGGAACTTTGTAAAAGTTCACCCTAACAATGCCAGTCACTATTACAATATTCCTCCTCAGCCTGTTCTCCGGTTCATCTGTTTTTGAAAATAGGGCTATCATGGAAACCTTCAAAAGTAACCTGAAGACCCACCTCTTCCGACATCTTACAATCTGAAGAAGTCCTCCGTCCCCCACACCATAGTGTTGAATGACCCGCTCTACCCTCACCTACTGTATCCTCAACCCCTTCCCTGTAGCCTGTGAGCCCTTGCAGGTAGGGTCCTCTCTCCTCCTGTACCAGTCTGTGCCTCGAAATCTTTACGATTATTGTACTTGTTTATGTATGCCCCTTTTTCACATGTAAACCACCATGGAATAAATGGCACTATAATAATAAATAATAATAATAAATCTGCTGATCATGCTTCTGTGAACCATGGGTTAATGCGACAGCTTATCCTCCAAGTCACTGATTTTCACTTTTGCTTCTGTCATGCGATCTGTTACTTTTTGAAGACCCTGTCACATGTATGATGAATCATCCTTTAGCAGACTCATTTGTGAAGTGAAGATAGATCTGTGCTGCATTGTGTCACTGCAGTAAGCACATCCCTTAGCATGGGTTCAGCTACAGACTGGTCAGGGTTAATGACAGGGCATGGTGCTTCAGACTTCAGGACAGGGAGGTTATCATAGAATGTAACTGCAGTTCCCTCTAACTCCCTTCTTAGTTTTAGATCTTGTACAGAAATGTGAAGCCCCACAGGTGTTGTGTCGGTGCATTACCTTCAGGGACTCCACTCAGCTGGATCTGGTCACAGGTAGGAGATCTTCTTCTTGTCGTGACGCCACTCTCAGTATTGCGGTCAGTGGGGACCGCCACTGCAGGTTAAGGGATGCCTGGGGCTGATGGTGGGTGCAGCCAGTTGTAGTAGCCTCCTGAGAGTGAGGCAAGCCCCAGGGCCCTGTGTAGATGTGTAGAACTACAAGGTGCAGAATGACTCAACACAGGCAGGATGTCTTTCAGGGTTTTTACTCACAGTTGATGGCAGGGTGAGTGACCCGGGCGTAGCTGGGATGAACCAAGTGGGAACCAGGTGTCCTTCAGGCTGACTTGTGAGGGTGACTACTAACTCGCCTTCCTTAGCCCTTGGTGGTTTGGGGTAACCCCGACTTTGAGTCCCTATGGGGGTCACCCAGGGAAGATGCTGCAGCCTCTCTCCCCTTCGTTTGCCGTTTGCTTGTCGCCTGGACCAGGCCACTCCAGCTGCTTGCCTCCTGTGACCTATGGGCCCTAACTGTGGCTACGTGGCTGCGGCTTTTGTGGTGTTGTGGCGTGGGCTTTGAGAGCCCCACACCGGCAGGTTTAGCAAAAGAAAGCTGGATCTATCTCCGCTTCGGGATCTGCCGCCCGTTTGGGCCTGGTACTCTCTAGCAGTCTCCTTACTTCCCACTCCGTTGCTCTCTCTCTAGCTGAAGATGGATTTCGGGTAGCACTCCTAGTTGACCGTTCTCCCCCGTCGGTAGCCACTGCGCGGACGCTGTCAGACTACAGCAGCCCACGGGATCTGCTCCTCACTCGAGCTCCCTGGACTCTGCACTGAACTGGCTCACATCTGGGACCTTCACTGCTGCTCCTGTCTGAGCTTCACTTTCCTGCTCCTCACTCCTCCACACTCTGCTTCAGACCGTTTTCTCCTCCTTCTCTTTTCCCTTTGTGCCTGCCTACGCCACCTAGCAACCAGACTCTCTTACCACACCCCTTGAGAGGAGATGGAGGCTTTTGGCCCCCTCCACTATTCCAGTGAAGGTGAAGGCTTTTCCCCCTCCTGGGATCCCCAGGGGTCCTCTCAAAGGTACATGTGTGAGACCTGATCACTATGCGCCTGTGTACCACACCTCAGTCAGCCTTCTGGATTACCTGTGTTGTACTGTCCCCAGTATGGGTGCAGTACTCAGTGGTGCCTGACCAGGTCAGGGGCGCCACATTCCCCCTTAGTTATCACCAGCACGTCCTCGGGCTGCAAGACAACATTTTAAAATGCATAAAACGTTAAAACATGGTAAAACATTTTAAGACCACCAGCTATCATACATCACCACCCTCCACCCACAAGTCCGTTAACCCACCCAAAACCCTCTCAGGAGGCAGGTCACCGGTTTCTTTTTGGTAACCAGGTCTGGGCCATCCACTTCCCCAGACCTTTCCTCCAATCTTCCTCTCCCGTTGGCCGCGCCTTCAGCCACTTCTGGCAGGATGTAGAGGCGGCTTTCAGGGTCTGGTGGTTTCAGGGTCTACCTGGCCTGGTGGATCCGCGCCTTCAGCCTCTTCTGGCAGGATGTAGAGGCGGCCTCCACAGTTGGTGCTGACCAGGTACCCTCTTTGTGGTGGAGAGCCAGGCCCCATAAACAGGCATGCTCTCTGGTCGCAGGCGAGCCAAGGCCCTATATACGGACGGGCTCCTCCTGGTTGCAGACGAGCCAAGCCCCTAAACAGGCTGACTCTGGTGGTGCTGCCACTGGTGTAACTATTTACACTGCGAGAGTTTGTGGCTATAGCAAGTTCATAGCCTTAAGGTTTATTTCTCACAATAGTTTTTGTGGGCACATACTTAAACGTAAACGTTGCAAAACTTCAAACTTTTCAAAACTTTCACTTCTTACTTTACATGAACTTTATGCGGACTCCTCCTCACCAGGGCTTGGGCCTGTAGGGCTGCGGCACCTGTCGTTTTCTTGACCTCTTTCTTCATCTGTAGTGGTCTCATCAGTAGGGTCTTTTTCTGTTCTTTCTTTATCTCTGTCTTTCCTTTCTTCTTCTGTGTCTCTGTCTTCCTCTTCTGTGGTGACTGCAGGGCTTCTGCAAGGACTTCTAGGGCATGGTGCAACATCTAGGGCATACCAGCCTCTTTCTCCCTGATGCATAGTGAACTCCACTGAGTCTCCTATCTTCAAATTTCTTCCAGGGTGTCCTCTGGGCAAATGGGCTCTCACATCCCTTCGATTGACAAAAATCCCTTCCTTCACACCAGGTGATACTATAAAGCCGTACCCTGATTTGAGGCTGAAATCTTCGACAATTCCTCGACGCAGGGGTCCTCTGATCTGTGCTTTGGCTCTTCTCAGGAACCGTTTTTCTTGTAGGTCTCTGGCCGTGACTTCTCTCTGCTCTGGGGATGGCGGTGCAGGGAAAGACTGGGTTCTACTGCGGCGCTGTGTCTTGCGGGCTAGATCCTGCGAAGTGCAGCTTACAAGCTCCCAGGTGGGGCGATTGGGCAGGTCTTCTTCAGCAGGAGGTGTTAGGTCTTCCTCGTCCCAGCGGGAATATGGCAGCATCTCCGGCTCTGGGACTAGCACTGCTGCTGGCTCCGGGGGCAACTCCTCAGCTTCTTGCCCTCCTCTCCCCCTTAGTTCTTCGCTGCACTCTGGTCGTGGCAGCGCTGGGGATGAGTGTTCCTTGGCTGGCCCAGGCGGTGGACTCTTCGGCGTAGTTGCTGCAGGGGTTGCCTTAGGGGTGTGCGGAGGGAGCATGTACTGGTCCACCATCTCCTGTGGGAACTTGGCCTCCAGGTCAGCCTTCAGCTGCCAGTATGCGGGGTCCTCACCTACCAGGGATTTCCTAGTAGGGACTTCCTTAGGCTGGGGAGCGGTGTCTGCTCTGGCCCTGCAGGCCGGGGAAAATGGTGAGGTAGTCTTTTCTTGGCGGGCCGCGCCTGTCATGGCGGCGGCCTGGTCTTGGCGGGCCGGGCAGGGCATCGCTGCGGCGGCCTGGTCTTGGCGGGCCGCGCCTGGCATGGCGGCGGCCTGGTCTGTGCGGGCCGAGCCTGGCGTGGCGGCGGCCTGGATCTGCGTCGCTGTTGCGGCCAGTTCTTGGCGGGCCGGACTGGGCATTGCAGCCGCGGTCTGAATGGGCGTCGCATCCTCAATGGGGTCCGTGCAGGGGGAGCTGGGCGTCGCTGCAGTGATCGGGGCTTGACGGGCCGCACCTGGCGGGGCTGCGGCCTGGTTCAGCATCTCACTTGCGGCTCGGACGAGCGTCGCTGCTGCGGTAGGGTCTTGGCGGACTGGGCTCAGCAGGGTGGCAGCCTGGGTCAGTGTCACACCTGCGGCACGGATGAGTATCGCCGTGGCAGTCGGACCTTTGCGGGCCAGGCGGGGTGTCGCTGCGGCGGCCTGGATTTGGCGGGCCGCACCTAGCGCGGCTGCGGCCTCGCTCAGCGTCGCCGCGCCAGGCGCCTCTTCTGGGACCGCGGTCGTGGCAGCAGGGGTCGGAGCACTTGCGCTGGCCGGGGCAACTCTGGACTCACCCATCGGTGGCACCATCGGGATCTGAGTCGTCGCCGCTCGGTCTGGCATGCGTCGCGCGGCTCCCTCCTCGTAGGTCCGAACCGCCGCAGCCATCTCCAGAAGCTCCGTGCGTTCCTCTCTGAGCTGTCGTATAATCCTGGCCTCCAGCTGGTCGCAGAAGATAGCAAGCTCCCGGCACCACCAGGCAGCAGAGCCTGGTTCTGGGTATCCGCGTCTGGACTCCATTTCCTCTAGCACGCTACTGGCTTCTCCTCTGCTCCGCCGTCTCTCGACGCTTCCGCTCTCTCTACAAGCGAGGTCAGAACCCTGCAGGGGATCTCTGGGTAGCCACACCTCTTCGTGGGCGGTAACTTCTTCCAGCGCGGGCTGCTGTTGTTTTTCAGCGCGCTTTTCATGGTGGCAATATGGCGGCGCTTCCAATTTTTCAAGCGGACCGCCCAGGCACATGGTCACCTGTCTGAACAGGTCTAGTCCTTATCCTGTTCGTGACGCCAGATGTGAAGCCCCACAGGTGTTGTGTCGGTGCATTACCTTCAGGGACTCCACTCAGCTGGATCTGGTCACAGGTAGGAGATCTTCTTCTTGTCGTGACGCCACTCTCAGTATTGCGGTCAGTGGGGACCGCCACTGCAGGTTAAGGGATGCCTGGGGCTGATGGTGGGTGCAGCCAGTTGTAGTAGCCTCCTGAGAGTGAGGCAAGCCCCAGGGCCCTGTGTAGATGTGTAGAACTACAAGGCGCAGAATGACTCAACACAGGCAGGATGTCTTTCAGGGTTTTTACTCACAGTTGATGGCAGGGTGAGTGACCCGGGCGTAGCTGGGATGAACCAAGTGGGAACCAGGTGTCCTTCAGGCTGACTTGTGAGGGTGACTACTAACTCGCCTTCCTTAGCCCTTGGTGGTTTGGGGTAACCCCGACTTTGAGTCCCTATGGGGGTCACCCAGGGAAGATGCTGCAGCCTCTCTCCCCTTCGTTTGCCGTTTGCTTGTCGCCTGGACCAGGCCACTCCAGCTGCTTGCCTCCTGTGACCTATGGGCCCTAACTGTGGCTACGTGGCTGCGGCTTTTGTGGTGTTGTGGCGTGGGCTTTGAGAGCCCCACACCGGCAGGTTTAGCAAAAGAAAGCTGGATCTATCTCCGCTTCGGGATCTGCCGCCCGTTTGGGCCTGGTACTCTCTAGCAGTCTCCTTACTTCCCACTCCGTTGCTCTCTCTCTAGCTGAAGATGGATTTCGGGTAGCACTCCTAGTTGACCGTTCTCCCCCGTCGGTAGCCACTGCGCGGACGCTGTCAGACTACAGCAGCCCACGGGATCTGCTCCTCACTCGAGCTCCCTGGACTCTGCACTGAACTGGCTCACATCTGGGACCTTCACTGCTGCTCCTGTCTGAGCTTCACTTTCCTGCTCCTCACTCCTCCACACTCTGCTTCAGACCGTTTTCTCCTCCTTCTCTTTTCCCTTTGTGCCTGCCTACGCCACCTAGCAACCAGACTCTCTTACCACACCCCTTGAGAGGAGATGGAGGCTTTTGGCCCCCTCCACTATTCCAGTGAAGGTGAAGGCTTTTCCCCCTCCTGGGATCCCCAGGGGTCCTCTCAAAGGTACATGTGTGAGACCTGATCACTATGCGCCTGTGTACCACACCTCAGTCAGCCTTCTGGATTACCTGTGTTGTACTGTCCCCAGTATGGGTGCAGTACTCAGTGGTGCCTGACCAGGTCAGGGGCGCCACAGAAACACTGTCCGGTTGCGGCTGTAGTTCCTCTGCAGGGGAGGCTTCTTTAAAGGGGGTTCTGGCAAAACTAGCCAGCTTTACCACTGTCTTATCTTACCTTGGATTCATAAGCTTTCTTGAGATGAGGAGATTCTCCATTTGTTGCAGGGCAAGGAAAAGGCTACATGTGTAGCATTCACAATAGTGGTACTTAATTTGGGGGGAAACGCAAGAGAAAATCATTATGAAGAGTTGGTGGAAAATCTCGGCTGTAACATATCCTTAAAGATTAATTTCTTACATTCGCATCTAGACTTTCTTCCACCAAACTGCGGAGCAGTGACCAATGAGCACAGCGAGAGATATCTCCAAGATATTGCAGCGGTAAAGAAAAGAAATCAAGTAAAATGGAATCCTTCAATGCTTCCAGATTACTGTTGGACAATTGTTAAGATCGCTTTACACGCAACGACATTGCAAACGAGATAACGTTGGGGTCACAGAATTCGTGACACATATCAGGCCTCGTTAGCGACATCATTGCGTATGACACTTACGAGAGACCACTAACGATCACAAATACTCACCAAATCGTTGATCGTTGACACGTCGTTCATTTTGCAAATATCGTGCTGGGCACAGGTTGTCCGTCGTTCCTGAGGCAGCACACATCGCTACGTGTGACACCCCGGGATTGACGAACAAGAGCGTTCCTGCGTCCTCCGGCAATGAGGTAGGAGTGACGTGAATGCGGCTGCTCTCTACCCCTCCACTTCTATTGGTGGCCCGCTGATCTCGCTGTGACGCCGCACGAACCACCCGCTTAAAAAAGAGGTTGTTCACCGCCCACAGCGACGTTGCTAGGAAGGTAAGTACGTGTGACGCGTCCTAGCGATATTGTTCGCCACTGGCAGTGATTTGCCCATGACGTACAAACGACGGGGGCAGGTGCGATCACTAGCGACATCGCTAGCGATGTCGCAGCGTGTAAAGTGGCCTTAAGAGATTATCTGATGTAGGAGTACAAGAGACAAGCAAAAAAGAGTTATGACTGAATGAAGACCAAATTTCTGCAACTGTTTATAATTGGCAATAGTGTTTAGACATGTTTTAATTATTTGAACTGTTGCTCAGTTTCCTCTAAATAAATATCAGACAATTGGCAGAAAAAAATATTCTGCAGCTTTATATTTGCAAAAATAATAATGTTTCAAAGTAGTGAAAAATGTATGCATTACTTATATATAGCAGTAAAAGGAAAACTGATATCATAGTAGCGAAAGCCAACTACAAATTTTCATTGGCAGATTTGAATTCAAGAGGTCAAAATAACTAAGAAATGGTTTATGTCATAACTGAACCTGAGAACACTTAAAAATATGTAGAACAGTGTTATCTATCATCCATCTATTTATTATCCATCATCATCGAAATCAGTAATTTGTTGAATGCATTTTACTCCGGTATGTCTTACACCATGTCACCAAACAGCACAGTGAGTATCTGTAGCCCTATATACAGGCCCCCTGACTGATTACAAGATTGTAGACACCTGTGATGCTAATTAGTGGACACAACTTGATTTAACATGTCCCTTTTATCACATTATTTTCAGGGGTACCATCATTTCTGTCAGGGCCTATTTCATGAGTTTTATTTTTTTAAACATTCTGTGGAAGCTGAAAAGCAATGTCTGACTTTGTTCATTTTCATAGATTTTTTTTATTTATTATTACGTTTGTCAGATTCAAGTTATTTCTGTGACCATTGTGGGTTTTTCTTTCATTAAACAAGGGGTACCAACAAAATACCCAAAAGAGACACAATTTTAAAAACTACACCCCTAAGAATGTTCAAAAAAATTCATTAAGTTAATTAATCCTTTAAATGCTTCACAGAAATTAAAACAATGTGGAAGGAAACAAATTTACATTTTTATTTTTCCCACAAAAATGTTGATTTAGACCCAAATTTTGCATTTTCACAAGGCTAACAGAATAAAATACACAGTACATTTTGTTGTGCAATTTCTCCTGAGTACACTCATACCCCATGTGGTGGAAAACTACTGTTTAGGCGCACAGCAAGGCTCGGAATGGAAGGAGCACAATTTGACTTTTGAAACGCAAAATCGTCTGGAATCGATAGCGGCCTTCATGTTGCGCTTGCAAAGACCCTGATGTGCCTAAACAGTTGAATCCCCCAAAGTGACCTCATTTTGGTAACTAGACACCCTCAAAGAATTTAATTAGATGTGTGGCGAGCACCTTGAACTCCCATGTGCTTCAGAGAATTTTATATTTTTATATTACATTTGAAGAACTGCTATGGTGCCAAAACAGAAGAAATTACCCACAGGTGACCCCATTTTGGAAAGTATACCTCTTGAGGAATTCATCTAGGGATATAGTGAGCATGTTAAACCCACAGATTATTCATAAAATTACATCATATTGGCCTGCGGAAATGAAAAATTATTTTCTTTACACTAAAATGTTGTTTTAGCTCCATTTTCAAATGGGCTATTAAGAGGAAATAGGCCACATAATTTGTTACACAATTTCTTTTGCAGGGCACATTTTTAGACTGGCTTGGGGACTCCATTTGTACTGCACTTGATGTGCCTAAACAATGGAAACCCTCCTCCCAAGTGAACATTTATTAGAATTTACACCCCTCTGCGAATTCAAAAACAAACACACAGTGGAAGTTGCAGAGTGAAAATTGCAAATATCCACTGTAGTGCTCAATATATAGTAGCGCCAAATACCTTGTGCCCAGCTTGTGCTTTTGGAACCACACACCCATAAAATATGTGGGCTTTTGTCACTACGTTATTGTTAAATATGTGTATGTTAACTGCGTTTTTTTTTGGTGGGAGGCATGTCGCTTTTCCAGACTGCTTTACCACTACCAGTAACATGAGCACAACCTATATTTCTGTTAGCAGGTGACAGAGCCAAGTGAGGACTTGTTATATTGTGGGTTGAGTTTAATCTTTTATTGGTGTCATTTTGGAGGTACAGAACATTTTGGATCAGTTTACACATATCTGGTGCTTTTAACTGAGCACTTACATCGGGGTTTCCATCTAAATATCTTAAGCATGTGATTTAGATGAAGCCTCCAACAAATCCATTCACTAATGAGGCAGGTGGAGTTACTCCAGATTCCGTTTAGTCTCTATTTAGTAGTTTTTCATGTACTTTTTTACACTCTGTATGTATAAATTCTGGCTGGCGACTGGTCCATGCAGCTGCTTTTGAATCCCCTATTAAATCGATGGCTGGACCATATATGACAAGCTTTTCTCCTCCCATTCACCTTTTGTGCCTCCAGTATTTCCTCATAGACTGTAAGCTTGCGAGCAGGGCCCTCACTCATCTTGGTATCTGAATTTTGTTATTTTGTATTGTCTCATCGACTGTACAAGTCCCCTCTGAATTGTAAAGCGCTGCGGAATATGTTGGCACTATATAAATAAAAATTATTATTATTTCATTGCTGCACAAACCTATAGCTGGCTGTGATTTTGTGCACGCCTAAAAGAGGGACACCGCTGGATCATAGGCCAGACAGAGCCCACAGTGACTCCCTCTGCCTCTGTATAGGGAATCTTCTATCAGGGGTTGTGTCTGAATCACATATTTCAGAGAGTTACATGGAAACCCGTCTGGAGGTGTACCGCACCCGTGTCAGCAGCCGAGCCGCTCGGATCCGGAGCCATGGTGGCTCGAGGAGTCTCCGGACCCGGGTGGGGGTCGTGCGGACACTCGAATTGAAAAGGGGGGAGATATGTACAGGGGGATTGGAAGTTCGTGACACCACCCACGGTGCATGGTAAGATGTAGTACCACCGCTGCTGTTGGGAGCGCCCGGTGGCGGTGGTATGGCAGCAAGGTGTTTAACCCCTCCGTGGGTAGGGGGTTTGCCCCAGGGTCCAGTGATGGTAGTGAAGGGGTGCTGTTGGGGAGGAAAGGGTTTTCTGCATACTCACTCAGTCCAAGAATACTGACACCGACAATTTGTAAACCAGAATTCTGAGCACTGCTGCAGCAGGGAGGGAGCACGCGTGGATCTGTGCCCCTTGGTGTTGCTTGTTAGCCTGTGACCTTTTCTGTGGCACTTTCTTCACTATTTAGACCCTATAGTGTGGAATTAGTCGGGTCCCGCTCACCCGTATGGCTAACGAGTGAGCTTGCTCTTAGGGTTCACGCTTGGGATTTTCTGGACTAGATACTGGAAATGTCCTATCTCATCATTGCACTAGTACCCCAATTTTGGAGTGGGTGGAGGATGAATCTTGAAGACTTCACCCTCGTCGGGTAAATTACCGGGCTGCGTGAAGCTACTTCCCGGCCTAGGGTCCACGTACCCCGTCGTGCCCTGGCCCCTGCCCGGAGATGGCTCAAGGACGCCGGCTGCCTTGGCAGATCTATGCCCCTTCACACGATCCCCTGCGACTGGGGCTCCAGCTCCTACCAGGTGCAGACCAATGTCTGCCACCTAGTATTCTGCAAGGAGCCCTGCTCCTGACCTCCTCTCTTCTCTCCTCACACTTCACACTTCCCCTATTCCCTTCAGGCCCCTCCAATGGTGTGTCTGGTGGGTGTGGTGCAAAGTGTTGCTAGGGTTTTGACTGGATCTGCTCTTAGCAACACCGAAGGACAGGGATCTGTAACCAAGGAGGACTTGGATACCATGCTGATGGCCAGATTGCACAATACCCTGTGACAACCTGATAGGCCAGGTAGTCACATAAGCACTCAACGTGGAGTGCAGGATAATTAAGAGCTGAGCCTTACTGTCATCTTTGGGAGGAAGAATGAACAAATCAAGAGCAGGTCAAGAATTCGTTATATTTATTTTTTAACACCGTTCGCCATGCAGTATAAGTGATTACACAGCTTTATTTTTCAGGTTCATGCCATTATCTCACACTAATAAATACTTTCCTTTGCATAGTTATGTAGTTACATATTTAGATAGTTTGAAAAAAGACCTAGGTACTTGAGTACAGAAGGAAATCCAAGGCACTCACGTCCAGTGAATAAAATCTTCTTTTATTGCTATATTTACATATTGCGACATATGGAAATTCCCCTCTCAATGGAGGCCAAGGTAGGAGAAGGGGGAGGGGAGGACAAAGTGCAGACAACTGCAGATTTGGTACGACAATGGACCGTTTCGCGCAACTGTTACTCATACCCTTGCCCGAAGTGGTGTAGGCTGTCACGTAAGCCGAGCTCCTAGCGGCAATCGTGCTTGCACATCTAATGTGCACACATGATCTCCAGGACAGCATACCGCTATGTCCTAGGTCGAGAAGTCACTACAAAATAGAACATACTGGTATGTCCAAGTTTTGGAAAGGGTTAAAGGGAACTTGACATGGTGTACATACAACTTACAGTATGGACAGCATGATATGGAGAAGGAGAAGAGGAACAAAATGATACATAATTTTGTTGGAAAAGATTCATTACAACTTGGATTTTACTCTTTGAAATTTCTGGTGTTTGTATATATGAGTCCTGTAAGTGGTTTTACTTGGTATAAACAGAAAACACTGGCACCCATCAAGAGGGATAAACATAACTGCAAACTGATAGCTGCTGGCTCTACCAACGGGCCCTGTCTGCTGACCCATGAAAACTGTAATAACTATGGTACTGCCGTAATAATTGACTATGCAAATGGCTAAAACAGTTGTACTTATAATGCTAGCTTGCTAATGTTGAACACAAAATCAAATTAACCCATGTGTGTCCTTACAATGAACAGCTGTTTAAAATATGAATAGAAAATAGACACCTACAATGTACTTGATGGAGTACGAGCCCTTTATGGGCAAGTAGTCCCTGACTGAGGGCCTAGGTTGGAGGAGAAGGAATGGAGCGGTGTCCGGCAGCTGTTTTGTACCAAGGGGCACATGATTAAAGTTTGTTTAAAAAAAAAAAAAAAGAGGAGGGATTGTGGAATGTGGCAGGGGGCGCCCTGGTGTTAATGGGCTGGTTAGGGCTTGGGCTCCTCCCCCTCCCTTGCATGGTGCTCACCCTATAGTTGGTGGGTTTATGGTTTAGCCCTTGGGCTTATAGGTTCCCCCACCCCCGTTTTCTTCCTCTTCCGGCATCGGCTGACGAGAGCTCAGCGCGTGTCGTTACCTCTCTCCAGTGATGGCTGACAGGGAGCTTTTGGCGGTGCTGGCTGCACGCCTCCAGTCCGGCGACCCGCACTTCAGGGAGCACCTCCTGAATATCATAGGTGGTGAGGTGAGCGGCGCGCCTGCTTCTAATATACAGCAGACTTTGGTAGAGAGGGGCAGGCGTTCGGCAAGGAGGACACGTCCCCCTCAGCGTTTGAGTCCCAGTTTCCCTGACAGGCGGCGAGGTAATGGGGGAAGTGTGAGACAGCCTCGGGCTTCCTCTGCTTCTTGCGTCGTGGCCACGCCCCCCGGAATCCCGCCCCCTGTGCAGTCTATCCCATACACGTGTGCTGCTGCAGCCCTGGCTTGCAACACTGACAGTATCATTAGCTCACGGGCCACACATAGCACGGAGGAGGCACAAACAGCTGCAGTGCTGGCATTGGGCTCAGTCACTGTTCAGCACATTACTATGGGAAATTCAGCACAGGCAACCTCTTCTGCAAAGGAAACATTAACCCTTCCTCCCACACAGGAGCAAGAAACTGTACAGCAGGGGTCCGCAGTGATAACTACTCCACCCCCCCCATCGGCCGAGTTTTACAGCAGAGCAGCCCCAGGCACGGGGTCTCCGGTTCAAGGTGCAGGGGAGCGGAGGTACCGCAGGAGGGATCGCTCCAGGTCTCGCTCTCGCGCCACGGCTCGGGACAGGACACCGGCGTCAAACTGCAGGCGCTGCAGCAGTCACAGATCTAGATCATCAAGAGGAAGCAGCAGGTCCCGTCGCTCACGTTCGTCGAGGTGGAGGTCGCCTTCAAGCAGCTCCGCTAGCTCCGCAGGGTCGGTGCGGAAAGGAAGACACAGGTCGTCGATGTCGGCCAGTGGGCCGTTCCGCGAGGCATCACAAGCCAGCGCGGTGCCGCTTTCCCTGCATGGGCCCACGCCGGTTCCAGCGTCTAGAGATGGTGAGTTTAACTATGCTGGGGCTTGGGGTACGGGGGATAGTGAGGATAGTTTAGCATCAGCGGTGAAAGCGCTGTTAGCAAGGTTAGCCCCCAGTGACCCCCCTCCCTCTGCCCCTTTGGTTTCACAGTCAGAGAGTTTAACCCGGGCTTCAGTTCATAAAGAAGCTTTTTTCTGTGGAATAAGTCCTTTAGGTTCACATTTGGAGGATGACACTAAAGCTAAAATATGGACGAACCAATATATAGATATTTGGTCTCTGGTGTCTGTTGATCAACACACGATTGACAGAGAGCGGAGACCAAACACGGACAGGTGGATTGACAGAAAACCAAAAGTAGCCAGAACAATGGGTAATTGGTTGCAGGCATTCTCGGTGCTGGGTCACGTAATGGGTCAAAAACACCCAGAGCGCTGTTCCGAGCTTTTTGCGTATATGGATTTGATTTATAACGCTTACAAATCTCACGGCGGTACAGCCTGGCACCGCTATGACGAGGAATTTCGCAGACGCCTCGCCTTGCAGCCTGAGATAGGTTGGGGAGTAAAAGCAACAGATGTGTGGCTGCGTTTAATGATGTCACAGAGGCCTTTTCAGCCGGCGGCCGCCCCCCCAGCATCCCACGGTCAAGGGGGAGCGGCCGTGCGTAGACCGGGGGCATGCTGGCTGTTTAACGAGGGCCACTGCCGTTTCTTTGGCCTGTGTAAATACAGGCACGAGTGTTCCTCTTGTGGCGGGCAGCATGCCGCGACAAAGTGTACAAAACCTGGCAGACAAGTCCGCCCGGCAGGTGCAGTTGAAGGAAAAGACCCCGGTGAAAGTGGAAGAGATGGGGCCATGGTTAGACCAATACCCCAATAAGTCCGCAGCGGCATGCCTACGAGTAGGATTTACTTACGGTTTCTTTATTCCGTTCGTATTCTCTAGCTGTCCGATGTTTTCAAGGAACCTGAAGTCTGCCGTTCAATACCCCCAGGTGGTAGCAGATAAGATTGCAAAAGAAGTCGCTTTGGGTAGGTTAATGGGACCGTTCAGTTCCCCTCCTTTTTCAAACTTGAGAGTGTCACCCATAGGTGTGGTACCTAAAAAGGAGCCGAACACGTACCGCCTTATCCACCACTTGTCATTCCCGAGGGGTTCTTCGGTGAATGATGGGATAGCTAAGGATGAAGTCTCGGTATCATATGTATCGTTTGATAGAGCAGTTGCCCTCCTTAGGGAAGCGGGGGAAGGTGCTTACATGGCAAAATCTGACGTTGAATCAGCGTTCCGGCTTCTCCCGGTCCACCCTGACTGTTATCACCTACTGGGCTGTCATTTTGGTGATGCATTCTATTACGATACATGTTTGCCGATGGGTTGCTCCATTTCTTGTTTTTATTTCGAGTTGTTTAGCACTTTTCTGGAGTGGGCTGCTCGCTATGAAGCGGGATCTAGAGCAATCATTCACTACCTGGACGATTTTCTTTTTGTTGCACAGGACAGTTCCAGGTGCAGTTATCTTTTGAATTCTTTTTGCTCCCTAATGCAACGCTTTGGAGTTCCCTTGTCATCAGAAAAGACCGTGGGTCCAGCTCGGTGCCTAACCTTTCTGGGCATCGAGCTGGACTCTGTTCAAATGGTTTTTCGCCTTCCACCCGATAAGATCAGTAAATTGCTGGGTTTGGTCAAGGGTTTTTTGGCGGTTTCCAAGGTCACCTTGAAACAAATGCAGTCACTGTTAGGCATGTTGGTGTTTGCGTGTCGTGTCATGCCTATGGGCAGAGTGTTTTCTCGGCGGTTGTCATTGGCAACGAGAGGGGTGTCCAGGCCTGAGCACCGGATTCGGGTTACTAGAGCAATGAAGGAGGATTTGGAGATATGGCGGGTTTTTCTGGAGAGCTACAACGGCCGTACGTGCTGGCAGGCGGAGGAAGTATCTAACAAGGAATTGGCATTATTTACGGATGCAGCAGGTTCCACTGGGTTTGGCGCCATTTTGGGTAAGGAATGGTGTGCTGCTCGATGGCCCCCCGAGTGGTTGCAAGGTGAGCTGTGTAGAAACCTTGCCTTCCTTGAACTTTTTCCAATTGTGGTGGCCATAGAACTGTGGGGCTTTGAGCTGAGCAACAAGAGGGTATGTTTTTGGTCTGATAATATGTCAGTCGTCCAAATGCTGAACAGTTTGTCATCCAGCTCCTTGCCGGTTACGTCATTTGGTTCTTCGCTGCCTTCAACACAACGTGTTTTTAGTTCTAGGCATATACCAGGTGTTCAAAACCAATGCGCTGATGCTCTTTCTCATTTCAAATGGCAGGAGTTCCACAGTTTGATGCCGGAAGCATGCAGTGTGGGCAAACCCTGCCCCCAGTTGGTGTGGGACTTGGTAACGAAGGAATGATGTCCCTGGTCAGAGCGTCAGTTGCAGAATCCACCTGGAACTCGTATGGTAAGGCGTGGAGGGAGTGGTGTGTCATGGCGGGGGAGAACCCCGAGGTCCTCCCCCCGGCTCGGCTCCGCGAGCTTGTGGTGGGTTTTTTGCTTCATCTCCGGGAAAAAGGTGTTCCATACTCGTCGGCGGTTAAAAAGGTGTCGGGTATTAGCTTTCACCTACGGCTGAGGGGAATGACGGATGTAACAAAGATCTTTCTCGTGCAGCAGGCACTAAAGGGTTGGAGGAAGCAGCATGTGCGGCGTGAGAATCGACGGCCGGTGTCGTATGAGCTGATGGGTCAATTGATCGGGGCTTTGGGATCTGTGTGCACGGACCCTTTTGAAGTGTCGCTTTTTAGTGCGGCTTTTTGTTTAGCCTTTTTTGGCGCGCTGCGGATAGGGGAGTTGGTATCAGTCTCAAAATTGCGTCCTGGTGGCCTTTTGCACAATGACGTAGTTTTAAGCAATGGCACGGTTCAGATGAGAATTCGGCGTTCGAAGACAGACCAAGGAGGCCTGGGTTCTTGGGTAGTTTTGCAACCAGTACAGGGGCATACGTGCCCACTGAGAATAATCACGGAATATTTAGCATGTCGAACTGAGGGTCAGGTCTTTTTATCCCATATTGATGGGTCCCCTTTAACGCGTTTTCAATTCATTTCGGTTTTGCGGAAATGTTTAGCGGTTGTTGGGGTTCCACCAGGAGATTTCGGGACTCATTCATTCAGAATTGGAGCAGCGACAGAAGCGTCCAGAGCAGGGTTGTCGATAGGTAAAGTGAAGCAGATTGGCAGGTGGAAATCGGACTGTGTAAATAGTTATGTTCGTCCGGAACTTTTGATCTAATGGTTTTTCTTCTACAGGTCACCGTCGCCCGAACGTGTGGCTGATTGGCCATTCATACATATTTTGGGCCTCACAAAGAGCGGCGTGCAGACCCGGTGGAAAAGAGCTCGGGCTACGGGACATCGATGTGTATTGGAGAGGGATCCGTGGGCTGGTATGGAACCAGGTGTTGCTAGAGGCAATGGAAATCAGCAGGATTGCACGGCCACCGACCATTTTAGTAATTCATGCTGGCGGTAATGACCTCTGTTTTCTCAAGTTGGCTGAATTGGTGACCTTAATGCGGGCGGATCTTGAGAGAATCATCAGTTTTTTCAGCGAGGTCATTTTAGTTTGGTCGGAGTTGATTCCCAGGGTCGTATGGCAGGGTGCAAGGGATGCGGAGGCAATAGAGCGGTCTCGCCGCACGATTAATTGTCGTCTATCACGTTTTGTGCGGTCCAAGTCTGGGGTGGTGATCCGTCATAGGCAACTGGAAGGGGATAATCGGCGGTTAATGGGAACGGATGGTGTCCACCTAAATGAGATAGGTTTGGACATATTTTTGTCAGGCCTTCAGGACGGGGTCGAGCAGGCGCTGTTGTTGTTACGTGGCGGTCGGGGCTTGGTGTAGGGGTACACAAGCCCCTTCATGGCGGTATTTTCAACAGTTAAGGGACCGAGGACGCACATGCCCTCCAGGAGCTGGAGGGGCAACCGTTTCGGTTCAAAGAGAGATGTCACTCACGTTTTGAGTGGAAGTTGGTTAAAACAAGTTTAAGGTTAAAATAAAGCTGTGGCCGACCCCGTCCACTAAAGGTTATGAAGTTGTAGTTGTTATTTCTGCGCCGGGACACATGGGTACGGGTTGTGAGCTTGTTCATGTCATCAGTCTGATGGAGTACGAGCCCTTTATGGGCAAGTAGTCCCTGACTGAGGGCCTAGGTTGGAGGAGAAGGAATGGAGCGGTGTCCGGCAGCTGTTTTGTACCAAGGGGCACATGATTAAAGTTTGTTTAAAAAAAAAAAAAAAGAGGAGGGATTGTGGAATGTGGCAGGGGGCGCCCTGGTGTTAATGGGCTGGTTAGGGCTTGGGCTCCTCCCCCTCCCTTGCATGGTGCTCACCCTATAGTTGGTGGGTTTATGGTTTAGCCCTTGGGCTTATAGGTTCCCCCACCCCCGTTTTCTTCCTCTTCCGGCATCGGCTGACGAGAGCTCCCCACCCACCCTCCCTGTTTGTGGTTTCAATTTGCTAACGATTATGATACAAGTCACAGCAGGCGGTATTTTCAACAGTTAAGGGACCGAGGACGCACATGCCCTCCAGGAGCTGGAGGGGCAACCGTTTCGGTTCAAAGAGAGATGTCACTCACGTTTTGAGTGGAAGTTGGTTAAAACAAGTTTAAGGTTAAAATAAAGCTGTGGCCGACCCCGTCCACTAAAGGTTATGAAGTTGTAGTTGTTATTTCTGCGCCGGGACACATGGGTACGGGTTGTGAGCTTGTTCATGTCATCAGTCTAGTGCAGCAGCAATCAAGATGCAGAAGATAAAACAATGTCCCATTAGGCCATGTGCACGTGTTTAGTATTTGGTAAGTTTTTTACCTCAGTATTTGTAGCCAAAACCAGGAGTGGAACAATCAGAAGAAAAATATAATAGAAACACGGCACCACTTTTCTATTTTTTACCCACTCCTGGTTTTGGCTACAAATACTGAGGTAAAATACTGACAAAGCATTCAATGTGTGCATATGGCCTTAGATTACAAAAATAAAGTAATAACTTAATAACTAGTCAATATGGAAAAAACACCCAGAGAAACTGCTAACATGATAATAGGATACCAGGACATCAAAACCTAAAGGATGTCCTGGCAAGGAAACATGAAAAGGTTCACTTACTCCAAGTGTAGTCATGTATATGGGATATTTGTCCTGACCATGCAAAAGGATCCAATGGGTGATGAGTCGACTATAGTTTCTATTCAGTTCAGCGATGTGGACTGAATCCCTTCGGTGTCCTCAATAAGGCATGGATAACAGAACCAAGAACCATACTAGTCAGCCAGCGACGTCACATACCTTCTCATCGCTAATATGTGTGGTTGTAAGGGATGCTACTGGCCAGAGAACCCTGGTTCTGTTATCCATGCCTAATTGAGCTAAGTACCAATGTATTATCCATTTGCATATTCCAATAGCTCAGTAGTGCTATAGTTTTTACTCCACATTTGGTTCTTCTTAGTGATTGACAATTATCTCCGCATGCCCAGCCATTCAGAGAAGACTGACAGTCATTCAACATGACCACCCACTGGACTCATATGCATACAAACACCAGGGATTTCATTGAATAAAATATACGCTGTAGTGAATTTTTTCACCCCCCAAAAAAGCTCCTCCTGCTCTATAATATCCTGCCTGCAGATCAGATGCCATTTTCAACATGGCAGGTTCCTTTTAAAGGTGTTATATGGCTGCCTGCGAAATATGTAAGAAAAAGTGTGAGACGGACTAGTGTAGTCTGCCATGGTTTCAATACATTTTTTGGGGGGACCATCTGTTTGGCAATATGGACACATTTTACATGATCTTATTGAACATTTAAAACAAATAGAAAATATACTTTAAAAAACTGTAAAGAAATTGGGGTGGTCACATTAAGAGAAACGTAAAATACACAGTACATTATTTAAATGGGTTAAGAACTGATCTACTATTCAGAACTGAAGAATAATTTACATGCCACATACATATTAATTTATTGCAATGTGGAATAAAATGTCTTGAGTCAGAAGGTATTCTTCCAATCCAGGACATTAATGACAAATAGTATGAATACTGATGTTCTGGTTTGACATAATGTAACATTTAATGACAACTTGTGTAATAATAAATTATTACATATCTCTTTCCTTGATGTAGCAACAACTTGATCTACGTCCAAAAGAAAAAAAAGACAGTTTTTGTGCGTGAGAAGTGATTGCCCAAAGGGAATATACATTAACAGGTAGCTTCTTGTACAGGTAATCTTGGCATCAATGCCTACAGCGAGCAAAAGTGGTTCACAATATTACTTCAAATAAATCTGCATAAAATTATTTTAATTTGCTTTTCTAGTTTCTACAAGAAAATCAAACATCTAAAGTAAGGAAACAAAAAGCAATTGTGCAGTCTGTAGATTTACATAGCGACAGCTGCATTACTAAAAAGGAGCATTTTCAATATCTAATGTTAACCTGTGTTGAGGCAGTGGTTAAATAGCAATGTCCTGATCTGTCAATCAAAACATGGAAATAAGGTCACGTTTCCCCATTTCATCACATTTACCCTAATCCAGCAGCATTGTTAAAGTGGAACTATCATGGTTAGGGATAAGAAAATTTGAAATGTAAAGTTGGAATTCCCAACAGACACCTGATGTCCAGATCTCGGACTGAAACACAGACTTTTAAAAAAAGTCTGTGTCTGAGTTTGGAGTTTGGGCACAGTTCATTAGCTAATAAAGCTTGTTGAAAGGCTGCAGTGCACGACGGGGGCGGGTGCTTTCACCAGCGATATCGCTGCGTGTAACACCCCCTTTAGTGCATGCAAAAGTTGCCTATACGCTACTAGGAACAATAAAAAGAAAAAAAGGATGTAAGTTCCTGCCTATTTTTGATAACCAGCGCAGGTAAAGCAAACATCTGGGGTGTGCAACCCTCAGCTGTCAGCTTTACCTTGAATGGTTATAAAAACAAAATTATAAGAACAGCTTGGACTCCGCCCTATTTTTGATAATCAACCACAGTAAAGCAGTTAGCTGAGGGCTGGTGCTATCAGGCTAGAAAGGCCCATGGTTATTTGGCCCCTCCCAGCCAAAAAATAGTAGCCCATCACATGTGCAAATTCTGGCTCTTTGCCTGGCTGTTCCCGATTGCCCTGGTGTGGTGATAATTCAGGTAATACTTTTGTCATTTGTGAATTGACAGCTGACATCAAGCCAAGGGGTTACTAATGCATAGGCGTCTATCAGACACTCCCATTACTAACCTGGTAAGTATAGAGTTAAAAAAAAAATCACACACAGGGAAAAAAATATATTTGAATAAACAATCCAGCACATTACCTCATTCACCAATTTATTGATTAAAAAAAATCCTCAACGTTCTGACGTAATCAACTTGGTGAATAAACACTCTCCCACACTTCCTCATTCACCGAATTATTAACTAAAAAGAAATACTGAAATATCCAATGTAATCCAATAGACTAATGCCCCATGATGGCCATCGATTCTTACAGAACTTCGTTATGAGAATGTTCTCAGAACAAGGCTCCATCTGTCACTCTCAGTCAGTGGGTGAGTGAATTCCAGGCTGCCGCTGACGGACTTTGGGTGCTGTTCAAATGTTGAATAAAATTTGTTGAAAGACTGCAGTACAGATAATCAACAAGCTTTTCGGCATGGGGAAGATGCCTGTATGCTACTATAAACAAAATACATTTTTTTAAAAAAGTGATGTGGAGTCCCTCCTATTTTTGATAACCAGTGCAGATAAAGCAGATAGCTGTGGCCTGCAGCCCTCAGCTCTGCTTTTTCTTGGCTGGTTATCAAAGATAGAGGGGACCAAACACCATTTTTTTAAATTATTTATTTAAATAATTAAAAAAAAATGACATGGAGTCCTCCCTATTTATGATAACCAGCAAAGGTAAATTGACAGATGGGAGCTTATATTATCAGGAAAGGGAGGCCCATGGTAATTTGGCCCTTTCCATCCTAAAAATAGCAGCCTGCATCTGCCCCAAAATTGGCGCATCTATTAGATACGCCAATTCT
The DNA here is from genome assembly GCF_048569485.1 of Anomaloglossus baeobatrachus. Taxonomy (NCBI): domain Eukaryota; kingdom Metazoa; phylum Chordata; class Amphibia; order Anura; family Aromobatidae; genus Anomaloglossus; species Anomaloglossus baeobatrachus. Next base: position 593,385,210 of record NC_134354.1, on the reverse strand, counting down.
GGCAATTTCCCCGGCTCTTCCGATTACTCTGGTGCGGTGGAAATTGGGGTAATACTTTTTGGGTTGATGTCATCTGTGAATTGACAACTAGCATCAAACCCAGGGGTTACTATTGGAGAGGTATCCATCATACACCCCCATTACTAACCTGTTAAGTATACAGCTGTCTGCTTTACCTAGCTGGTTATCAAAAATAAGGGGGACCCCAAGTTATTTTTTTACATTTATTCCCTATCCAAATTTGTTTGCAGGGCATTTGTTCTGCTCTTACTACCCATTATTATTCCATTTGTAGCCCCCTAGCCCTCACTACAGCCATTTTACAGCACCAAAGTTGAGGTCCCTATTGAATGGAGTTCGGTTTGGGGTCACGTTTCAGGTGAAGTCCAAGTCCCAAACTGAACTGTCAACAAAGGTTTGTCAGAACCCGGCGAACTCAAACATCCATATGACATTTATCCCTAGTGAACAGCCATCCCACCCAACTCTTTAGCTGATCACTAACCTGGCCCTAATCGTAGCTGAATAACCCTCTCAGCATCTAAGATGCTGGAGAATGTTTCCAGGTTCGCATCACTGAGGCTGACAACCTCAATGAAACATTTCTCCCCTAAAAGGATTTCACCAACGACCATCTTATATATGTACCCCGTTCCCTGCCCAAACCTGGGGGGTTTGGCATCTTTCGTCACTAAACTACTTAGTTTACTTACTCTAGAAACCACCTTGTTACTTGGGCATTCTTTACCTTCTGTTCCCTCATCTATTTCAGGGGCACATGATCTGACACCAGCCTGAACTTTCGACCTATCAGGTATTACTACAAGTTGTCAAACACCTACTTAATGGCCAAGCTCTCTTTCTCCATGATAGTGTCGTTCTATTTGCAGAAGGAGAGTTTCCTACTCAGGTATAGGATCGGATGTTCCTTGCCATTTACTTTCTACGACAATACGGTTTCTAACCTGACCTCTGAAGAGTCTGTCTGGACTAGAGATGAGCAATGTTCGAGGCTCGAGGTTCACCAATTTCATGTTAGAGTGATTTTGGGGGGTGTTTAAGACGTTCGACGAACTCGAGCTTTTTGCTAAAAGCTTGACAGTTCGAGTTACGTTCGAGAACGGTTCGAGCACCAAATACGTGGCTTTTCACAGTAAGGCTATGTGCACACGTTGCTGTCTGCATGCATCCTGCGTCCCCAGCACAATCCCTCTCTCTTTCCTACTCACCGATCACGGGCGCCTCGCTGCACGCTGTCACAAATCTGCGGCGTCTTTTCCTCTTTTGAAAATAGCTGCCGCTTCATTATTCAATTAGTTATTCCTTGCTTTCCCCACCCACCGGCGCCCATGATTGGTTGCAGTCAGACACACCCCCACGATGAGTGACAGCTGTCTCACTGCAACCAATCACAGCCGCCGGCGGGTATGCCAGTATAGCATTCTCTCTTGTTCACTCCCCCCTTATGAAGCTTGAGGCGAGACGCGTAGGGGCACACGCTGTGTGATTTCACTGGCATAACCTGACAGATGGGTAAGCAGTATTTGGCTAAATTTATATTTGCTTAAAATGAAATGCTCCGAATACATTTGTGTTGGCATGCATTGATGCAGCCACTTATATATGACATGATATAAGGAGATTTAACTGCTACTTATATCTGGAGAGTGTTTGTTGTTCACCTCTGAACTTCTATCCATCCAGCCAAACTGGCTTACCCTGCTATTCCCATGGCATGTCACCTTGATATATGATTTACCTTAGTTCCATGGGTTACTTCATCTTTAGCCTGTCATACTTTACATGTATGGGTGAATGTGCTACATCTTTCTGTCCTCATTTTCCCTATGTTCTTTAAAGCACTGTATTTAATCATACATTATGGAAATCCAACCTGCTTTTATATATTGTACAATAAAAATGTTTTTTATATGCATCAATTAAGGTTCTGATTTGGATTTATTATGACTCCTCTATGCACGTTTAGTCCTTTTGCTCTTTGGTCTTCAAAAATATAGCGAAGCCCATGTCATTTTTTTTTGGGGGGCAAAAAACTCCTGCATACAGTCCTGGATGTAGGATGCTAAGCCTTGTAGTTCTGCAGCTGCTGTCTGCTCTCCTACATACACTAGTTCTGCAGCTGTCTGCTCTCCTGCATACAATGAAGAACATATTGAAGAAGGAAATTACATCAGACCTTTTTTTTTTCATCAACAATCTTTAATGGCATTGTTCACTGATTAAAACACAGTGAGCACAAACGCAGCAAAAAAACGCACATACCCATAGAAACGCACTAAAACGCAGCTATATTTGCAATTTGCGTTTTTCATTGTGTTTTTGAATATCTCATTGAACTCAATGAGTGCAAAACGCAAAAATAATTGACATGCTGCGTTTTTGTGGGCACCACAAAAACGCAGCTAAAAAAACCGCTGTGTGCAGACAGCAAAAATGAAAACTCAGACTTTGCTGGGGAAGCAATGTCACAGCGTTTTCTGAGCAAAAACGCACCCGAAAAACGTGCAAAAACGCACTGTGTGAACTTACCCTAAAGGAGTTTGAAGAGAGAAAATCCTGTAGAGGCCTGGGGCACTTTTGTAGTGGAGGATATCAGATACAGGAGTAGACAATCCCAGTCCCAGCCATCTTTTTCCACAACTTTTCTGGGCATGGAATTCAAGGTTTTGTTGAACCTCTCTATGAGACTGTTTGTCTGTAGATGGTACACTGATGTCTTTAGTTACGATTTAGACATAAATGGAGTTCCTTGGTCTATCAGGATCTCTTTTGGCAGACCTAACCAGGAAAAGATATGAACCAGCTCTTGGGCTATGCTCCTGGAGTTCTTTTGTTGTGTAGTCTAGGACCACTTCTATATATTCATGTCCTTTGGTGGACTTAACCAGGGGTCCCACTAGATCCAAATGTCGCCGGCGGGGAGGAGGGTGTCAGCACACTACGCTCACCCCTTCTGCTCGGGTCCGGCGGCTGCTGCTCAGTGGTGGCTCGAGCTGTGGGCCGGATCCCGGGGGTTCTCGAGCGGCACTCCTCGCCCGTGAGTGAAAGGGGGGGTTGTTGGGTGTGGGGATAGTTTATTGTCCGTGACGCCACCCACGGTTGTGGTGATTTCACCACCGCTGCTCTATAGGCCCGGGGATGATGGTGTGTAGCAGCGAGATGTTGCGTTGCCCCTCCGTGGGTAGGGGTTGGTGATCCTGGGGCCCGGTGATGGTGAGGGAGATGCAGGGTTTGGTGGGTGCAGGGACGCGGGGGCAGCGCTGTGCCTTGCGGCACTGTGGTACTCACTCAGCCTGAGACACTGACACAGTTCTTAGTAAAACACTCGGCTGGATGGACGGGTACCCTCAGACGGCTGCGGTTGTTGTTTCTCCCCTGACCCAGTTTGGTGGTGTAAGTCCTTTCTTCTACTTCCGTGCACCCTTCTCCTGCACTCCGGCTTCCAGCTGGCTCCCCGACTCTGTACCGGGGGGCCACTGCCCAGCCCCGGCTACCTGCGGTTCCACCAGCTGTCTCCCCGGCTCCCTGCAGACGGCACCTAGCGTCTGCCGGACTCTGTCTACGAGGCCCTAGGCTCCAACCTAGGCCCCTGGCTCTGTCTGCCTCTCTGCAGACCTTCACTCTTCCTCTCCTAGGACTAGACTGGGCTTGTTTCCTGCCTCAAGCCAGCTCACTCCTGGGTGGGCATCTCCATCTCCTCACTCCGCCCACCTGGTGTATCAGCCCGAGGCAGAAAGCAGGTCACTTTGGGGATGTCTGCTGTGAACTGCTGGGGGTGGGGGTGTGTGTGTGTTGTTACCTGTGTCCCCTGGCTTGTCCAGGGCGACACATTCCCCCTTAGCAAAATGCAGACCGTCCTCGGGCTGCCCGTCCATCACCGGTTTTATTTTTCTTTTAAACTGCAAAAAAAAATCCAAAACATCAAACACAAGCATTCTTAATCCTCCCACAACGGGATGCACATTACTTTAACGTTGCAATAACAGTCAAACACTTTTAATAATAACTGTGTAACGGGTCCTTCAGTCACCCACCCAAACAACCTAGCCTTGGTGCTGCCCCTAAAACCCAGGCAGCACCCCTTGACCCCAGTCCAGGAACGGCTCCAGATTGGTCAACGGGAACGGTACTTCGCTGCCGTTGCGGCCGGGCGGACTGCCGGAGCCGTCGTCATCTCCGTCGCGGCCGGGCGGACTGCTGGGGCTGGTGGCAGGGCGGTGACAAAGGTGAGGCCTGGGGACCCCAGGTCTGGGTCCTCCCCCACAGACGCTGCGGGCTCCGCTACCGGTAACAGGGGTAACGGCTCGGTGCATCGCTGCGGCGGCCTCTTCCAGGAACCAATAAATGGCCGCAGGGTCCCGGCGTCCCTGCTTCCATAGCCGCGCTCACATGCGGCCAGCCGCCATTTCGTCCCCCTTAGCTCTTTCCCGGCCCCTCCTCTCTCGGGGCGGGGTTTTGGCCTTCGCGCCTCTGCTACTCGAGAAGACGCTCGAATGGGAACTTTTCGCGCCAAAGATGGCGGCTTCTGAAATTTTTCTGCCGGATACCTCCGGCGGTAACAAGGCGCACCTCTACCAAACGGCAGAGCGGTAAGATCCTGTTCGTGACGCCAAGTTGTCGCGGGCGGGGAGGAGGGTGTCAGCACACTACGCTCACCCCTTCTGCTCGGGTCCGGCGGCTGCTGCTCAGTGGTGGCTCGAGCTGTGGGCCGGATCCCGGGGGTTCTCGAGCGGCACTCCTCGCCCGTGAGTGAAAGGGGGGGTTGTTGGGTGTGGGGATAGTTTATTGTCCGTGACACCACCCACGGTTGTGGTGATTTCACCACCGCTGCTCTATAGGCCCAGGGATGATGGTGTGTAGCAGCGAGATGTTGCGTTGCCCCTCCGTGGGTAGGGGTTGGTGATCCCGGGGCCCGGTGATGGTGAGGGAGATGCAGGGTTTGGTGGGCACAGGGACGCGGGGGCAGCGCTGTGCCTTGCGGCACTGTGGTACTCACTCAGCCTGAGACACTGACACAGTTCTTAGTAAAACACTCGGCTGGATGGACGGGTACCCTCAGACGGCTGCGGTTGTTGTTTCTCCCCTGACCCAGTTTGGTGGTGTAAGTCCTTTCTTCTACTTCCGTGCACCCTTCTCCTGCACTCCGGCTTCCAGCTGGCTCCCCGACTCTGTACCGGGGGGCCACTGCCCAGCCCCGGCTACCTGCAGTTCCACCAGCTGTCTCCCCGGCTCCCTGCAGATGGCACCTAGCGTCTGCCGGACTCTCTCTACGAGGCCCTAGGCTCCAACCTAGGCCCCTGGCTCTGTCTGCCTCTCTGCAGACCTTCACTCTTCCTCTCCTAGGACTAGACTGGGCTTGTTTCCTGCCTCAAGCCAGCTCACTCCTGGGTGGGCGTCTCCATCTCCTCACTCCGCCCACCTGGTGTATCAGCCCGAGGCAGAAAGCAGGTCACTTTGGGGATGTCTGCTGTGAACTGCTGGGGGTGGGGGTGTGTGTGTGTTGTTACCTGTGTCCCCTGGCTTGTCCAGGGCGACACACAAACCTATCTGATTGCAGGTGCAACAAGATTCCCTTTAGGGTGGTCTGTCTGTTACCTGAGTAACTAGCACCCTTCAAGTCCTAGAATAAAGCAAAGTCCTGACATATAACAGGGTGTAACAGGTCCTTCACCACACTGACCTCATGGTACTTGGTGCCAATTTGTTTCCATGAGCACTCTGTCCACAGGGTAGTCCTTTGCGTCCTCGTGGAAACAGCGGATACCCAGCATCTTTCGCACAGTCGGTTGCTTATGGGATGTGGCCATCATTAGGGTCACCAGAATCCCCAAGTCCAACAGTCCTATTATTGGTACTACGTTTATGGTCACGGGTAGTGATGAGTGAGCGCTGATACACTCAAGTGCTTGGTACTTGAATCAAGCAAATCAGACTGCTTGGTAGCTCGTCTCGAGTAACAAGTATATTACAAAGTCAATGGGAAGCTTGAGCATTTTTCCAGAAAACTTCCCCAGGACGTCTGAGGGGCATGAAAATCACTTAAACGGATAGAAACAATGATCGAATGGATTGGTAACAGCATGGGGAAGATGGCTGCAAGCATCTTTCTCTGCCAGGTCGCTGCTAGGAACAATGTTATACAATTATTACGCCACTTTTATAAGCTGACAACAAAACATACAAAACTAAAGAAAATGGATTTTACTGGAAAAAGTGTTAGGAAACATTATTTCCTTTACACCTTTGTTCCACTTGCGCATTGCTTCAGAGAGCATCAGAAGCAATATGCTAATGACTAAATGAACTCTGATGAACTCGTTGCAACACCTGCGTTAGCATAGGTGTTGCAACAGTGACTTCACAGGTTCTTCAGACTTCATTGGGAACTCCGATGAACCCGTGACATCACTGCCATGCTCACACACCCTGGTGAGGGCGCCCCTGCGGTGACTTGGGCTCGCCTTATGAGGGCCAAGTGACTGCAGGGAAGCACACACAGCGGTGTGTGTGCCTGCAGGGATGGCTCTCACAATCAATGGGGAACGTTCGGCTCTCCATTGAATGTGCCAGTAGCATGGCATCGACGTGGGCCCACCCCAAATTGGATTACGGTGGACCAGGATTAGAGCTTTGAAAGAGAAATAAATTGGAAAAGAGGGTGTCTCTTGTCTTTATTTATTGAATAATTTTCTCTTTTAATGTCATTTCAGTTTCACTTTTGGGGAACGTCGTGGAACCTCACAATGGATTACAGCGGACTTTTGTATTTTTTAAAAAAAAAAACAAATTGGTGAACGAGGGTTGGAGTCAGGGAGTTTTTGTTCAAATAAACTTTTTTATTCTCCCTTCAACTACTGGATTAGTAATGGGGGTGTCTGCTAGATGCCACTTATTACTAATTCCAGGGCTTGATGCAAACTGGAGCTGACATCAACCCCACAAATATTACCCTATTTGCTACTGCATAAGGGCAACAGGATGAGCCGGGTCCAGCACCAAAATTGGGGCATCTAATGGATGCACCATTTCTGAGGTGGCTGCAGGCTGCTATTGTTAAGATGGAAAGAGCCAAATAATCATGGCCCTTCCCTCCCTATTAATATCAGCCCCCAGTTGTCTGTTGTACCTTGGCTGGTTCTAGTAAAATGGAGAGGACCCCACATCATTTTTTTTTTTGTAATTCAAAAAAATAAGCATGGGATCCCTTCTATTTTTAATAACCAGCCAAGGTACAGCAGACAGCTGTGGGTTGCAGCTGTATATGAATAATAAAGGGGACCCCACCTAATTTTTTTTTTAAATTAAAAAATAAAAATGCTGCAAAACAGCTGGCCAAGCTAACTATCTTTATATCTATTGAGCTATTCTGTTCTTTATGTCTATGTGACGCTCTGGCAAAACTAGGCAGTCACAGAGGTTGTACAAATCTCTCAGGTGCAAGCCTCCATTCTCCTTGGCATACCAACACAAAACCCGCAATCAGGTGCACAACACCAGCCAGTAAAGCTTAGTCACCACCCATGACAATAGGGACACACCAGTGGGCGGGACCAGGCGGATGGGAGCGCCCACCTAGGGGTCCTGAGGTGTCAGGGGAGGAAACCCGTCAGATTTGAAGTGGGAGATAAGTCTGGAGAGTTGAGGAGAGTGGAGTGTGAAGTGACAGCGGAGACAGGGGTTGGGGTCCCTGGACTACCGGACTACTGACTAGGTGGCAGATGGCAAGCAGGACCACAGGCGATGGAGATCCGGTTGCGGGAGACCTTAAGTGGACCGGGGCAGGGTTGTAGCCTGCCGGTGCCGACAGCGGGAATCTGGTCCGGAGGCCGTGAACAGTCGGGGTGCCTGGACCCTAGGGCGAAGAAGGTTTCAAGCCCCTTGTCAATTGACCAGCTGGAGACAAGGTTCCAGGCCTTGTTCACAGTAAGCCCAGAGAGCGAAACAGAAGCCCAATGCGGGGGATAGGGTGTCCGCCAGAACCCACAGAGATCCCAAGGGTCAGATTTCGCGGGCCACAGCTCCGAGTCCCAACATACAAAGTACCAGGAGTGGACTTCCCCGTTTTAAGTGGAGTTGTCCCATTGAAGACACTAACATTGAGAGCAGGAGGAAGGGACCCCTGTTTGCTACATCAGGGTGTGGGACCCGAATACACCTGCCGGAGGCAGCCGGTCAGTGGCAATTTGGTTTACCACTGGACTCTGTGTGCAATTCTTTGGAACTGGGAGTACACCATCCATCCCCGGTCCAACCCTGCATGACACTCTCTACAGCCATTACTCCCGTTCACCTGGGTCCCGGGACTACACCTCCCCTACCCATGGAGGGGATTCCATCCGGCTGCCCTGCTCCATCGTCCCCAGGCGTCCCATTACCAGGCAGCGGCGGTGCTACCAATTCTCACCACAACCCACGGGTGGTGTCACTAACAGGCTATAACCCTGTAAATATCTCCTTTTATTAGTGTTGTGGGCAGCGGGCCGCTGCACGCACCCCGGATCCGGTCGCCACTCGAGCCGCAGCCACGATCCAAGCGCCTCGAGTAGCCCCCCTGGCGTGGCCTGCGCGCCCCCCGCCCGCGACATTTATTTTATATGTTCTTTTTTATTTTCTTACTTTATATCTCTCTATTTATCTGTTCTATCTACCCTTCTATATCTATTTATTTATTTTTTCTGGCTTTGCACATCTTTTAGGCTGGTTTCACATCAGCGTTTTTCTGCCGCACAGCCGGATACGGCACAAGTACAGTACAGTTCAATATAGTTCACAGGCATCGCGACAAGCTCCGGTCACATGCTGTCACATGCTCCGGTCACATGACCGGAGCTTGCCAGTGAACTGTATTGAACTGTACTGCACTTGTGCCGGATCCGGCAGTGCGGCAGAAAAACGCTGATGTGAAACCAGCGTTGCACATTTAAAAACCATTTATTTTAGTGTCATGCATTTTTTTACCGGTACCAGTCACACGAATGTCGCAAGTATGAAAACACGGACATCGCACAGACGTCACATGTATGAAACACGGATGTCACACGGATGACCATACCGGTACGTTTGACTTGTACTTGTTTAGGCCTGAAACACCGCACCACACTTCCGCAAAAAACACGTGTGTGTCTCGCGTTCCGTTTTACGGGTCCATGTTCCGTTTTTGATGTCCGTTTCGCCGGTACGTGTGACATCTGTGTGATGGCGTATTCTCGCCGTGCGTTCGTGTTGAATGTCCGTGTATGCGTGAGATACATACGTGTCATGTCCGTGTTCAGTCCGTTTGTCTTGATCTATTGCTGATGGAAAATGACAATGAAAATGCCTATTCATGAGATTCTGGTGTGTCTAATTGGACTATCAGCTGCCATAATCACTACTAATTGGTAACCTTTGTTTAAACTCATTTAAAAGTGTTAAAATAGCTCAATAGACAGACACAAAGATGTCTCTTTCAAATGAATGTACTAAGTATCTATGCTAGTTGATTTCAAGGAGATTTGGTTTACGACGCCATATGCTAGTTTTTAAACCAACAAGTGAGAAAAGGATGTGGTTCCACCCCCTAGTCATGCTATGCAATACACATGGCCATTTTTATACATTATATGGTGAATTTAGAATATATCCTTTGAAGTTCCACGCCTACTGCCTAAACTATTAACTACTAAAAACGCACACGGACGGTACGGATAGCACACGTACATGCTGAGTGTCACGTACGTGCAGGCACGGACCCATTGACTTCATGGGTCCGTGTCTGCGTGATGTCGGAAAAACGCGGACATGTCAGCCGTGTGAAAAAACGCACACGTACAATCCACTCGGTCTCACGTTCCGTGTGGCTTTACGTGTGTGTGCCTGTTACCATAGGGTAACATTGGTGCACTTGTGCTCGTGCCGCCGGTACGTGTAAAAACGTCCCAAACACGCACCGGCGGCACGGATGTGTGTTGCAGGCCTTAAACACAGACGTCTGAAAGCGGTCTTACCACCATCAGATGATCTTCACCTCTCCCACTAATTCTGCTGAATGAATACAAAAGCCCACCTTACTGCATACTCATTTTGTTGAGTATAGTCTCTAATTATCTTTTCCCCAGCTACAGTATAAAAACCTGCCCCAGATGCCCTGGCACACGGACATGCTCCCATCAGTATAAACTTTGCCATATACTAGACACTACACATTGAATACACAAAGACTTATGATTCAGTTGTTCTTTTCCTTTAATGAGTCATTTTCATATGGGATCTTGAGTCTTGACTATATCTAGCATTCAGGGGATTTAGTGGGCAACGAATGATGATTTAATAGGGTAATATTATTTTCTACAGCAAAAGTATTACGACTTTGCCGCTGAGACCAGTAAATAATAGTATTGAGTGCAAACAACATCAGAATTAATGGTTATGAAGGTAATGATGAGGTAATGAATTACAAAATAACCCTGGCAACTAAATCAAAGCTGCAACAGAACAAAATAAGATGTTCTTCAGGCAAATGCCAAAGTTGACATATTGCCAATCTAAGCCTAGAAGCCAAAGAGTATTAGTTCTGAGCCAAACCAGAAAAAAACACCTCCAATTTCTGAAAGCTTTGAACTTTAATCATGAGGCAAAGGAACATAATTGAGTATCTGACAGTGTATACAATGTTTATATTGGTATATTATCAGCAACGCATAAAGGAAGAAGCCATCATGAACAGTATCTTCCCGTAGAAGTATTCTGATGGAAATAACGAATGCTAATCTTAGGCTATGTTCACACAGGGCGTTTTTGGCGATTGTTTTGGGCAAGAAAACCTGATCTCTTGGCAGTAAAGAAGCTGTGTTTTTAGCTGCATTTTTTGCAGTGTTTTTTGCTGTGTTTTTCATGTCATTTGTCTGCAGTATATGTTTAAATAAAGTTAGTTTCAATGACCAAAAATGCAGCAACAATGCAGCTGTTTTTTTCACTTTTCATTGCTTTCAATAGTGAAAGAAGCTGCAAAAACGCTGAAAGAATTGACTTGCTGCTTATTTCAAAAATGCAACAAAAATGTAGTATTTTGCCATTTCAGTCAGGACAAAAAAAGCAGGTGTGTGTGTCTGTGTGCGTGACATTTCTGGAATCTCGTAGGTTTTTGCTGGTCCTGTAAAAAGCAGCTTCATATTAGCATGGATTTGCATAAAACCAATGAAAAAACAAGCAAAAACCCCACACCAAAAACACCCTGTGTGAACATGGCCTTAATCAAATATAAATTATGCTGGAACTTGTTTTGTTTGACTTATGTCTAAGATTGTGTGTTATGCATAAAAATCCTATTATGTATATTTTACAAGTGCCAAGAATCAAAGCTTAAAAAAATCTAACATGGTGAAGGAATGTTTCTAGCTGGTGGTCATAGTATGACCAAAAATGAATAACCCCAGCATGACCATGGATGTAAAATGAGAATCCACCCAATGGATCCACCGGGGAAGGGAAAAACAGCAGTAGAAGGGGAAAAGGAAATATATTACTATCCCTTTTAATCCAAGAGGGTTAGGGATTAATAGGGTTAATTCCCATAGGCACAACATCAAAATAGGGTTTATGTTGCATGGTCTGTCGAAACATGTGACTAAATGCCATAATGGGAATTCAAAACTTAGAATCACCCCATTGAATGAATACCCCCCCTTTCTCATAATCGTACTGAGTTACTTAAGAGAAAGGAAACATATTGGATCTACAAACTTAATACGTTAAAACCATTTGGTCTCAACGAGGTGACGAATTTGTTTTATTAAGTCATTAGTATTCCTTAAATGATCTCACCTCTTTGTATGTATATATATTACTTCGTTATTATTATCTTTGTTTTTATGTTGGTGTTATTTATCCTGTTTTTTAAGTATATATATGTATATGTTTTGGTTTTAATCCAATGCTTTATTGCTATTAGGATCATTAATTTTCAGTATTTATATATATTTATTACACACATATTATATATATATATATATATATATAGGTATATATATATATTTTTTTTTTATATGCACATTTTTCTTATATTGGTTAGAATAACGCAAATTTTAATCCCAATTTTTTACACCAACACTGTTTTTATCTTTATGTGTGCGTTTTTATTCATATTTTTGTGCCATCACAGATATGATACACAACATTATCCATGATACAGAGCCGTTGCACAGTGATAATTTCAAACACCAGCTTCATACCGTCTAACCGAGCATGCGCGGTGATTCTTTTTCCCACGATCCTGACCGGGTTTAACCTTAGCACTCAACCCGATACTTATTACACTGCATTTACACTGACACGGCTTTTTAGCTGTGTGCAGGGTTACGGAACTGATACAACACAGCTTTTTCTATTTTGTTCTTTCCCCCCCCGTTCCGTGACTTTCTACACTGTTTAGACAACAAATAAACTTGGATATAATTTTTATTCAAACCTATACACATGGAAATTATAGCACACCCTGCTGATACAGCCTCACAACCACCTTGACTTTCTTTTTTAGACACTCACGTTAGTGTTGCACACTTATACCATAGTTGATTAGGGTATTTACTCATATATCTCTCTTGGATTAAAAGGGATAGTAATATATTTCCTTTTCCCCTTCTTCTGCTGTTTTTCCCTTCCCCGGTGGATCCATTGGGTGGATTCTCATTTTATCCCGAACACTCCCTGGATCCTGATTGTTATATTCCCCATACGAGGTTTTTGTTGTTTTTTTTTCCTTTTTTCCTTTTCAGATTGAATCACTCCCCGTCCTCTCTTCTTCCCCTCTTTTTTCTAACACATTTTGATAACCATGAATAGTGGCACAAGCGGTTGCACGCTCCTCACAGAGATTCTTGACAGCTTTGGCTTGAAACACCTGACGTTACATACGGTGTTCAAAACAAACATGGGTTACTCATACATCTACACTTATATATGTTTTTATGGTTGTTTTAACAATATCAGACACTTTCACACACATTTTTTAATAACAATTTTTTATTCATTATTTTTTAATCCTTGGGATAGGAAAAAGCGATGATGAGATTTTTTTACTTGAAATTTGGTTAATACAATACCAAAACGTCATTTGGTTGTTTTAAATGTATAGATTCCCGACGATTTTTTCTAAAAAGCGGTGGATCATGACGTCATCGCTATGGTATATAATGCTGTAGGAATTTGCTCTACAGCAGATTTAATGTTCTTTGCCTGACTGTCCTGAGGAAGGGAGCAGAGTCTCCCGAAACGCTTTGACCAGTGCACAAAGCTACATTAATCTTCAATCTTCATGATCTGGTATTCATTGGCGCGGCTTGGAAATACACTGCTCTACCACTCTCCGTTATATACAGTACATCATGGGAGGAAAGTAGTTCCCCATCAAAAACGTATAGTTACATCATGGCGATCGTGGGAGCACAGGCACTGTACCCAGCATGATCGTTGCCGGGGACTCTGCTTTCCCAACAACCGAGCCCTTGTTCTCACAGCCAGGCATGCTCTTCATACCGTCCCTGGCTGTTTAAACCCCTAAATGTCGCAATCGATATCGATCGGGTCACTTAAGGGATAGGGAGAGGGATAGAGCTTCCTCTCCCCTCCAGTCAGTGTTCCTGCAATGTAGTTGGGAGGGCCTGATCGTCACCATGACCCAAGGTAGTCATTACAGCCTCCAAGTCACCAGACTATGAGAAGCCTCAGGGATCATGCGTGCAGTGTGAACCCTGAAGCTTCTGGGTGCAGCCCTGACACCTGCACTGTACTGCAATGATGGATAATTGCAGTAGAGTGTAGCTGCGATGAGAAAAATAATATGTGGTCCAAAGAAGGACCAATAAAAATTCCAACTCATCCCACCAAACAAGCCATCACATGACTGTTTCGGCAGAAAAATAAAAAAACCTCTAGCCTTACACAATTCAGTGATGCTAAAAATCTTTATTTTGTAAAAAGCATTTATAGTGTGATAGTAGCCAAACCAAAAACAAAAGATATAAATCTGGTATCGCTGTAATCGTATTGACCTGAGGAATAAAGCCATCTAATCAATTATACCGCAAGGTAAAGCCAATTCTTCAACTGCTGTTGATTTGTTATTCTGCCTCCCAAAGATTGCAGTACAGCATGACTCACATTTATCCTGTATATATATATAAATCACTGCACTCTCAATCATTTGAAGAAAGTATCAACAGATTCGTTTTTGTGCAAAAAATAATATTTTTATTAATAGATTTTTTTTTTCATAAATTTGATAAATTAATAGATAGACTAAGTGGAAATGGGACGTTTCGGCCTAGTAACGGGCCTTTTTCACGCCAATATACACTAGAAGAATATGAAACAAACAGACAATAATCAATATATACATTATGATACAAGATTAACATGGAGATACAATAAAGTAGTTGAACATATGTAGAAATGCAAAGATACTATCATGTCAGCGTTGAAAATTTAAAGAGCAGTAATATGATACATACTGGTAGTTCGTCACATGGGGGAAAGGAACAAGCAAATGAAGAAGGAAAAGGAAAGAGGAAGAAAGAAGGAAAGAAAAAAGCATGGGGCAGGCAACATGATGGTCTGTATGAACGGTATATCGTACCTCAGTTACTGTGAGGTGGTTTGTTCAGGTTCTGTACGTGCAGAAAAAGAGGTTTTTGCGGGGGATACTTGTAGAGGAACACCACTTCAATTCATTAACTCTTGCATTAGGAGTCCTAGGGAGTAAGTCCTACAGAGATATATGTATAAAAAGGGGGGGGGGGGTATCAAGCGTGTGTATATGTTCCTAGTGAAAAAACATAGGAGCTTTTTTACCTTATTGGTACTTATGTACGTATTCACAAAGTAAATATTCTGAGTCTCTGGAAACCAGGCTAACAAAAGATTAAGCTTTCCTTGTGGTCCCTTTGAAAAATTAGAGATATTCAGGATTAGAGGTAAGATCTTAGAGTATGGGGCATGTGTAATAAATACCTTATATCCTATAATATTCAGTAAGGTTGTACTTGGAATAAGATAGGGATAAGTGGAACCATCAGGAAAAATCATGCAACATGTAGTCTATGAAACAAGAGAGATAAGGTTGACTCCAGACGCCGTAGGTCTATGTGGTAGATTAGTAGCTGGCTTATAATGTATAGAATACCTCATTAGTGTTATCATGGGAGCCTGTTCTGTCCTTGCACACGAACACCTGGGCTAGTTTTATGATTTGCACATCCTGAAGGATTTAAGGGTAAACGATCAAGAGACTATGTCTAATCGTATGATTTTCTAACCAGCCACTATGTCACACACTGCTATTACCTTAAAACAATGGTAAGCGTCAGGAGTCGCATAATAAAGAGAGTTTTTATCAACACAATGGAACTTGTAGTGAGCTGAAATAGAGGTAATCACAGTTATGACAGGTATAATGGATGGTTAAGAGAAAGGAAATCCCCTTAGATCTTCTAAGTTACCTGGACTTTCCTGGTGTAGTGAGTAGTGGGTGGTAGGTTCCTCTATGGTAAAAAGGAGAGGAATATTGTTCAATTACTGCAGAGATAGACCAAGAGAAAGTGTGCCCAGAGCGCCTGATGGATAACCTACCTCATTGCCGTCTTCCCAGACTGTGGCTAGCTTGCAGGCTTATTTAGCACCGCAAAACCGGAAGTGGCGTCAGACGCCGGCGCATGCGCAGTAGCGATCCGCGTTTCCATTAGGATATATAAGGTACCGTGCAGTGTGTAAAGGATACGCCTGCGAATGCGCAGTGGGTGTCTTTTCGTACTTGAATGTAAAACAGTCCTGGGAAGACGTATATTGAGATAGATACTCGTTGCCTGCATAGTTATAGTATGATAGATAGTGGAGTGATCAGATAAAGTCAGGAGGAGACTGGAAATGTATAAGGAGATAGAATTTTATTCATGGTAAGATAAGATAGTGTGATAGTATAGGGATGTAAGTATAGCTAAATCATCCATATAGTTACATCTGGGTAGAGAAATGGTCTTCCCAGAGTTGAAGGAGGGACCATGAGTAATGTATTCCATTATTTTTAGAACATTACAGGATATTATTAGAAAAATGGAAAGTTTTTGGTATACACAATGTACAGTTATACATTCCGATCCTAAGCAATAAACGTATATAGTCCATATATAATAGTATTGGAGAGTCACGCCTAGAAAAAATTTTTTTTTGTTAAATGAGAACACAGTAAGGGTCCCAATACGTTGAATGGAAATAAGGCTATATCAGAAGATTATATAGGGTGAGATTTATACGTTACCGGCTACCAGTGCGTGCACAATGGAAGAGGAAAGTGTGACATTTCTTAGGTTTTCTGGAGAAAAAAATAGAAATAGTTAGAATGGTCCTAATACCTATATGTTTGAGTCACAAAAGTCTCTATGATGTTGGCCAGTCAATTTCCCTATTTAGACCCTTTGGTGTTAGGGTCTGTAACTTATATATCCAAAAACTTTCTCTTTTCTTCAGAAGTTCTATGTGGTTGCCCCCTCGTCTGGGTCTGTGCACCCGATCAATAACCTGATAGCGCAATTGTGCTACACTGTGTTTTGCCTCATGAAAATGATGTGGGATAGGGAGCCACAGTTTACCGCATCTAATCGTAGACTTATGACTAGCTATTCTATCGCCTACATGTTGGATGGTTTCTCCCACATATAACAAGCCACATGGGCACTTGACAATATACACAACAAAATTGCTTTCGCACGTAAAGTATTCTTTGATTGGAAAACTCTTTCCCGACCTAGGGTGTACAAAATGGTCACCCTTTATCACATTAGAGCAAGATGCGCAACCAAGGCAGGGGAATGTACCGGTGCGTCTTGGTGTTAGCAGTGTTTGTGTGAGGTTCTTCTCACTCCCTATATCTGCCTTGATTAAGGAATCCCTGATGTTTTGAGGTCTTCTCTTGCACATTAAAGGTGGAAGTAGAAATGATGTTATTTCTGGGTAAGCCTTTCTCAGTAAGGGCCAATGTTGATTGATGATACTATAAATCTTAGGCATGGAGGGATGATGGGTATGTACGAATGGTAGCCTCTCTACTGTCTGGTATTTTTCTGAAGGGGTAGATGATAACGCCTTTTCTCTCTCATTTTTTAGTAGAGTTTCCGGGTAATCCCGTTTGAGAAACCTTTGTGTCATTTCTTCTAATCTCTGATTCCTCGTGGTCTCCTCTGAGACTATTCTGGTGACTCTTTTGAATTGTGATCTGGGCAAGCTGTCTTTGGTGGATTTAGGGTGGCAGCTAGTGTATAGCAACATACAGTTGCGATCAGTGGGCTTCCGATAGAGATCTGTGGATAGTTGACCATTCTCATCTTTTCTTATGCATGTATCAAGAAAATTGATTTCGTACTGATGTTGGTTAAGTGTGAATCTTAGTTCAGGCCATATACTGTTGATGTGGCCGTCAAAGGCCATGAGACTAGCGTCATCTCCTTGCCAAATACAAAAAATATCATCGATAAATCTGACCCAAATGAGGGCCAGTTCATCGAAAGAATGATAAGAGTACACAAATCTATTCTCGAAGAAATCCATAAATAGATTCGCGTAAGCCGGGGCTACATTTGAGCCCATCGCGGTCCCGTGTCGCTGTACGTAAAAGTCGTCCTTAAAGAGGAAGTAATTCTCTTCAAGGACTATTTTAAGCAAGCCCATTGTGAAGTCCCTTGAGTCTTGGCTTAGGTTCGTTCTTTCCAGGGCAAGTTTGGTTTCCCTGGTGCCCTTGTTGTGTGAGATCGATGTGTACAAACTACTCACATCCCATGTACATAGAAGACTGTTGGGGGAGGCCTTGTGAAGGGCTCTGATCTTTTGTAGAAACTCATTGGTGTCCAATATGTGAGATCTAGTGTTTTTTGTCAAAGGAGTTAGTACTTTTTCTAAATAGATGGAAAGTGGTGAAAGGATTGATTCTGTGGAAGCCACAATAGGTCGACCTGGAGGATTATTGAGTGTCTTGTGAACTTTGGGGAGTGTATAGAAGACAGGTGTAATCGGGTGTGTTTTTGTGAGAAAAGTGCGGGTTGTTTGGTCAATAACACCTTTCTCTTGGTATACAGATAAGAAATTCTGAATTCTAGTTTGGATTTTAAAAACTGGGTCTGAAGGAATTCTCTGATACGTGACGGTGTCATTGAGTTGGCGTTTTATTTCTTGTATGTAGTCGTGTGTGTTCTGGACCACAATAGCGCCCCCTTTGTCGGCTGGTTTTAAGGTTATAGCCTTATTGTTCCTAAGTGAGGTTATGGCTAGTTTCTCCAGTGTATTGGTATTGTTTCTTGTTGGGAAAAAACCCAATTCATGTTCATGTATATTGTTTTTTATTTCTCGGTCGACTAAGTCTATGAACGTCTCTACCGCGTGATGCGTTTTAGGCGGCATGTACTGGCTTGGGTTACGGAGGCCCAGTATTTTAATACTGGTCTCCTTGGGAGGTGGTTCAGGGTTAGGGTTCTGTGACGGGTTAATACCAAAGTGGGTTTTAAGTCTGACTAATCTGTAGAATTTTTGCATATCCTTTTCCAATGTAAAGGAGTCGCATTTAGGCGTAGGACAGAAAGTGAGACCTTTGTTGACGCCACTCCCGGTTTTGCGGTGCTAAATAAGCCTGCAAGCTAGCCACAGTCTGGGAAGACGGCAATGAGGTAGGTTATCCATCAGGCGCTCTGGGCACACTTTCTCTTGGTCTATCTCTGCAGTAATTGAACAACATTCCTCTCCTTTTTACCATAGAGGAACCTACCACCCACTACTCACTACACCAGGAAAGTCCAGGTAACTTAGAAGATCTAAGGGGATTTCCTTTCTCTTAACCATCCATTATACCTGTCATAACTGTGATTACCTCTATTTCAGCTCACTACAAGTTCCATTGTGTTGATAAAAACTCTCTTTATTATGCGACTCCTGACGCTTACCATTGTTTTAAGGTAATAGCAGTGTGTGACATAGTGGCTGGTTAGAAAATCATACGATTAGACATAGTCTCTTGATCGTTTACCCTTAAATCCTTCAGGATGTGCAAATCATAAAACTAGCCCAGGTGTTCGTGTGCAAGGACAGAACAGGCTCCCATGATAACACTAATGAGGTATTCTATACATTATAAGCCAGCTACTAATCTACCACATAGACCTACGGCGTCTGGAGTCAACCTTATCTCTCTTGTTTCATAGACTACATGTTGCATGATTTTTCCTGATGGTTCCACTTATCCCTATCTTATTCCAAGTACAACCTTACTGAATATTATAGGATATAAGGTATTTATTACACATGCCCCATACTCTAAGATCTTACCTCTAATCCTGAATATCTCTAATTTTTCAAAGGGACCACAAGGAAAGCTTAATCTTTTGTTAGCCTGGTTTCCAGAGACTCAGAATATTTACTTTGTGAATACGTACATAAGTACCATTAAGGTAAAAAAGCTCCTATGTTTTTTCACTAGGAACATATACACACGCTTGATACCCCCCCCTTTTTTATACATATATCTCTGTAGGACTTACTCCCTAGGACTCCTAATGCAAGAGTTAATGAATTGAAGTGGTATTCCTCTACAAGTATCCCCCACAAAAACTTCTTTTTCTGCACGTACAGAACCTGAACAAACCACCTCACAGTAACTGAGGTACGATATACCGTTCATACAGACCATCATGTTGCCTGCCCCATGCTTTTTTCTTTCCTTCTTTCTTCCTCTTTCCTTTTCCTTCTTCATTTGCTTGTTCCTTTCCCCCATGTGACGAACTACCAGTATGTATCATATTACTGCTCTTTAAATTTTCAACGCTGACATGATAGTATCTTTGCATTTCTACATATGTTCAACTACTTTATTGTATCTCCATGTTAATCTTGTATCATAATGTATATATTGATTATTGTCTGTTTGTTTCATATTCTTCTAGTGTATATTGGCGTGAAGAAGGCCCGTTACTAGGCCGAAACGTCCCATTTCCACTTAGTCTATCTATTAATTTATCAAATTTATGAAAAAAAAATATCTATTAATAAAAATATTATTTTTTGCACAAAAACGAATCTGTTGATACTTTCTTCAAATGATTGAGAGTGCAGTGATTTATATATATATATTGTAACTCGGACCACGGTCCTCTCACTAGCACCTCAACCCCTTCCCCTTATCAGGGCAGAGTGCACACCATTTATTTCATACTGTCACATTTATCCTGTGCCTTTGGTGCAGTGGTGGCCATTTTTTTACTCGTCTTTTTAGGCATGCACAAAAACACCATCATCAACAATTTTGTTCACCTTTGAAAAGACGGACAAAGGCCAAACAGAATGCGAGTAAAGGCCCTGTCACACGCAACGATATCGCTTGCGAGCGTACCCGCCCCCGTCGTTTGTGCGTCACGGGCAAATCACTGCCCATGGTGCACAATATCATTCGAAGCCGTCACACGGACGTACCTGCCTAGCGATGTCGCTGTGGCCGGCAAACCGCCTCCTTTCTAAGAGGGCGGTGCATGTGGCGTCACAGCGGCCGCCCAATAGAAGTGGAGGGGAGGAGATGAACTGCCGCCCACCACCCATTCCTGCGGGGAATGAGGGTGCTGCGGTGGAGCGGGTCATCGGGGGCACGAGCAGGCTGTAGCAGCCTGCCGTGACCACGTGGACCCGCTCATTTAATATGCACGCCCATCTGTTACGAGGGGGACCCGGGGAAGCGTGCCAAGATGGGAAATGGACAGCTTCCGCCGGTCAAGGTCCACTGTGCGGTGTAAGGGACCGCTGCTATGGTCAGGAAAGAGTGAGCGGGTTGCTGCTAGTGATCGTCTGGAACGTCACAGACGATCTATGTACACCGGTCCGCCCTAACCCGTGAGGGTTGTATGGCTCGGGGCTTCTCGTATGGTGTACCTGTTGCACGGGGACGCACAGAGGTGCCTACACACGTGTGCCAGCGGGAGTCACAGGAATATGGCACGGGGGTAGCACAGAGGTGCCCACGCACGTGTGCTTCAGAAACCAAGTGAGTCCGACAGAGACTCGAGGAGCTCACCTGGGACAGGAACACAGCCTGCTAAACGGGATACTGCCGGAGCAGCAAGGCAGGGGCAAGACCTGCAAACTAGGTGCTGCCTGAGCAGCAAGGGCAAAGCCCACAAAAGACAATAATGCCTAAGCAGTGGCGTGGCAGCACGCTGCCAGACATCCAAACATAGAAGGACGGTCGCGCGCCGCCATGATGGCAGGAGGAGCTTTTAAGAGGTGTAGCTCCACCCAAGGGCGGGCGCGAGACGGGCGTGACCCAATCAGGATTCATGATGTCCTGGCCCAGCCAGTCAGGATTCAGCACATCACCAGCCTCGTCATCGGGCCGTGTGATATCAGTGAGCGAATCAGAAGACGTCACGTGGAGCACATGCTCATCTTCCTGCCTCTGGGTCATAAAGGCGGGATCCCCGGTTTCACAATGTGCAGAGACATGGGAAGTCTTGCTGCTTCCCTGAGCATCTATTCTTTGCACACTGCGCAACCTCCCAGAGCCTCCGTGATGCTGAGCAGGAAAGCTCGTGGCAGGCAAGGGATGGGAGACCGCTCCATTCCTTGCAAGGGGAGAACCACTAGGTGTCACCCTTCTGCTGTGTCTCTGAGAAGGCAACTCCTGCAGTCTCCCAGACCTTTGGTGCTGTTGAGCAGGAGGGCTCGTGGCAGACAAGGAATGGGGGACCACCTCATTCCTTGCAATAAGAGAGCCACGACGTGTAACACCCATCCTCCTGCCCATCTCTCAGCGCTGAACCTGGCACTGATAGGTGGGCGGGATGATGGGCAGGGAGAAACAGTCGGCCCGCATGATCACCCCTGGCAACTGCAGCCTGGAGTGATCATGTGCGGCTGTATTCACTGCCCCCCGCGCATCATAATCAGTGCGGGGGGCAGTGAATCAGTACAGATTACTCACTGTTCCTCTGCAGCATCGCTCCTCCTCCCGTCTGTTCGGTCAGCTGACTTGCGTGACTAGCGGCACGCACAGCAATGACGTCATCGCTGTGCGCACGTGTCCACACGCAGCCGCCGGCACAGACCACCGGAGGACATCGTGATGCTGCTGACATAGATGGTAAGAGGAGCGGTGCTGCAGGGAGTGAGGTGAGGTGAGTATGAACGTTTATTTTTTTTATGTGCCACAGGATGCGGCCATACACCAGGATGATGGCATATAGCAGGATAGGGGTATATTATGAGCAGCATGGGGAGTATATAGCAGGCTGGGGAGTATATAGCAGGCTGGGGAGTATATGAGCAGGATGGGGAGTATATGAGGAGAATGAGGGTATATGAGCAGGCTGGGGAGTATATGAGCAGGCTGGGAAGTATATGAGCAGGCTGGGGAGTATATGAGCAGGCTGGGGAGTATATGAGCAGGCTGGGGAGTATATGAGCAGGCTGGGGAGTATATGAGCAGGATGGGGAGTATATGAGCAGGCTGGGGAGTATATGAGCAGGCTAGGGAGTATATGAGCAGGCTGGGGAGTATATGAGCAGGACATTACCTCATAACAGTGTCAGCAGCAGATCCTCGCCCCATAAGTGTGTCATGACCACATTTTCTGCTTCAAATTTTATTTTCCTATTTTCCTCCTCTAAAACCAGGGTGCGTCTTATGGTCAGGTGCGTCTTATAGTTCGAAAAATACGGTATTTTAGGCAGCATATTTGTGTAAAACACGGAGCACTTTACAGTACTAGCATAATCAATGAGATTTCTGTAACCTCATACTCACGCTATTTTTGTGTGTGTATTTTGAGTCCTCCTACATTATTGCCAAAGTGCAGCATGTCAATTATTTTAGTGGTTTTTGCAGCGTTTTTCACACACTAAAATAAATAGGTGAAAAACGCATATCAAAATACTACAAAAATGCATGTAAAATTGCATGTCAAAAGGCATAAAAAACACAAGTATTGTATATATATATACACCGACTGCACTCTGGTTTTTAGTGCAGACTAATACACTGTAAAAACGCGAAGGGAAATAAACTGCTGATTTTTTTTCTCCTCTCAGAGAAGAAAGGATCAGGCTTGCTTGCTTACCAATCAAATGGATTCCTGTTTCATAATACAGTAGTACCCCATCCTGTTCACATTCCATCTAAAGTTGTATCGTCAGTCCATCTCAGTAATATCCTGATGAAAACTTTCCCTTGCTTTTCGCAACACCAAGGTTTTAAGGAAAGTAGTCTGAATGGGAATGCAAAAAAATGTAACTTCAAATTCATTAGACAACCAAAGGCTTTGAAATGTTTCAGCATGTTCCCCTTAATGGATTTAAATGTTCGATCTCTGTCCTTACCTAGAAATTTCTTCACGACTCGTTTAAAAGAATTCCAAGCTTTTTCTCAATAGTTTTCATTTTTGTTTCGAACACGTCTTAATTCATGAATTTCCAAATATCCAGACCTACAAATATGCCTTCCTTCAATTTTGCTTTGGACAGTCCCTGAAACTTTATATATAGGTACTTAAAAGCAGGGTGGATTTGATTTAAATCACGATTTAAATCACGATTTAAATCACTAGTCAGTAAGGCTTGATTTAAATCAGTGATTTAAATCAAAGTTTCTACCTAAATTAGTTCTTGCTACTTTAACATGCAAGTAGATGAAGATTTTTAGAATCACTTTTTATATTACTTTTTTCTCCCCAGTTTAATGGGTTAATCATTCCTATTTGGACACCACTGTTCTGTTGTACTTAGGAAGGAGAAAAATAATACTGACCTTAATAACAATTTAAATAGATTTATTCAACTGAAACAATAACAACATTACAGCATAAGTTATTTCCTTAAACAAACATCCATGTTTGTTAACTAATTTGGCTAAACAAAATATATATATATTTTAAGAAACTTAGACTGTCAGCCCAGCCGACACATGAAAAACTTAAATACTACTGTCCCTGCTGTTCTCTGTAGCTCACTTGTCGTCATCTTCATCATCATCTTCTTCTTTGTTCCTATTCATAATCTGGAAAAGAAAAACAAGCTTTCCTGCTTTATTGGGTCCCAACCGATTTCTCAATTTAGAATGAATGAGTACACACAGCAAGTTGGGCTGTAGTGTGTACATCGCCCAGGCCAAAAGCTAATGCTCTACCAGGATACAGCTAAACCCCCACTAATGTGGAAGCGTCACAGGTGCAGGAGAAGCAGATCACACAATGCAAGGCCCAACAGAAAGGGGCCTGGCTGTATCCTGTACAAACAAAAAAATATGAGGTTTTTGTTGGTATTTCATCATCATATTTCATCATCACCTCATATTTTTTTGTTTGTACAGGATACAGTCAGGCCCCTTTCTGTTGGGCCTTGCATTGTAGAGTGTCTGTCCGTGCATGATACACAGTGGGGTACGGCTTGGCTGCCCGCCTGATCTAATAGAAGGGCGTCACCTAATAGGCTGCGGGTTTGTGACTGTGCCATCTCTATGCAAGCCACTTGTGTGCAGTTTTATCATCTAGCATTCGCCTCCCATCCATTCCATGGAGGTGTGTGTGTGATCTGCTTCTCCTGCACCTGTGACGCTTCCACATTAGTGGGGGTTTAGCTGTATCCTGGTAGAGCATTAGCTTTTGGCCTGGGCGATGGACACACTACAGCCCAACTTGCTGTGAGTAATACTTAATTTTTGGAGGACATTGTCCTCTTTTTGTTGCTATTTTTATATTTAGTGTAGGGACCTACAGACGTGAGGTCCCGTGACGAGGGTGTAGGCTTACGTTTTATGGCCATAAATACCAACAAAAACCTCATATTTTTTTGTTTGTACAGGATACAGCCAGGCCCCTTTCTGTTGGGCTTTGCATTGTAGAGTGTCTGTCCGTGCATGATACACAGTGGGGTACGGCTTGGCAGCCCGCCTGATCTAATAGAAGGGCGTCACCTAATAGGCTGCGGGTTTGTGACTGTGCCATCTGCATGTGAACAGCGCTCTATGCAAGCCACTTGTGTGCAGTTTTATCATCTAGCATTCGCCTCCCCTCCATTCCATGGAGGTGTGTGTGTGATCTGCTTCTCCTGCACCTGTGACGCTTCCACATTAGTGGGAGTTTAGCTGTATCCTGGTAGAGCATTAGCTTTTGGCCTGGGCGATGTACACACTACAGCCCAACTTGCTGTGAGTAATAGAATGAATGAGTCCAAAGGAAGAGAATATTCTTTCAACGCCTGCAGAAGAAGCTACTGCTGTTAAAAGTGAAATCATTACTTGAACAGTCTCTAAATCCAAGCGCTTAAGTGACTTCCACCAGTTTACTGGTGTGACCTTCCTTAAAATATCTTCAGCAAACATATATTTCTTGAATGGTTCCCCCTTAGCTCTGAAGTTTATTATAGTTGGCATTAAAGATGGATGATTGATGGATACCCATGTCATAGCTAACTCCTCTTCCTCAGCACTTAGGTTTTGACCCTGATATTGGATATTGACAATATTTGCCAAAAAATGAGCTGGAGTCAGTGCTTGTCCCATTCGTTTGTTTACTGCTTGTAATTTAATTCTGTCCATGTGCAGTTCTGTTTTTAAGTGTTCACTCAGTTCCTTCCAAATTTCAACAGCATCCGCAATAAAACAGCTATTTTTCTGTATTTTGTTTAAAGCTTGAGAGATGGGTTTCAGGAAGCTCAGCATATGTTCAACATTTCTCTTAAGCCCAATGTTGAGGATTTTGGCCATGACAGTGCCATCTATTTTATCTCGATTTTCTTCACAAAGTGTCATCAGAATAGGCCAGTTTTTGATATACTGCTCAAAACAGTCCACCACAGAGTTCCATCTAACATCTTGTGGGAGCGTTAGCTTCGTTCCACCCATCCTTTTCAGAGCTGCTGCAGCAAAATGATTATTACGGAAGTATTTAGCAATTTCAACAACATTAGCCTTTATTTCTGGAACACTTAAGTCTTTGGCTAAGAGGTGCAGCAAATGAGCACTGCAACCATATGTTATTAGCAGCTTTGTATTCCCTCCCTGCTCTTCTAAATCTCTTCTCATCCTGGATACGTTTGCAGCATTGTCAGTGACAAAACTGCGTACTAGACATTTGAATTTTTGTTCACATGTCGTTATAGCTTTTACTGCCACTTCTTGTAAGTATTCTGCTGTGTGTGCATTTCCTGACGTATCAGTTGTTTGTGCAAGGAAGACATTACCTTCTTCTGTTGTTATACAAGCACATACAATAGGATCATTGTGGACATTACTCCACCCATCAATACTTAGGTTAACAATTTTACCCTCCAGAGCTGTTGCACATTGCTCCATTTCTCTGTCATACACTTGATCCAGCAGTTTCCCTGCAACATCAGCTCTGCTGGGTGGACTGTATCCTGGTCTCAGTGACTGAACCATATTAATGAAATGTGGGTTCTCAGTCAGACGGAAAGAAGAGTTCGTTGCATAAATAAACTGGGCAATTTTTTCATCAATCAACTCTTTTTCTAATCTGCTAGTTCTTATCACAAACCTATCTATGGAGGTTCCAGGAGGTAAAGGTTTTTTCTTCCTTTTGGGTGATGGTGATATGTGGCTGTGGGTGTCTGATGATGATGCTGCTGCTAATGAAGCACTATCCTGGATGGATAACTCTGAAACTGTAGAACAGGATGATGGTGATCTTGGAGGTGGATAGTTTCCAGAATCCATGAATTCCCCATAACAAAAAAAGTCAATGCTGTTATTTTATTGTTTATTATACAATTTCTGCTTATTGTACACAACACATCACTGCCCCTGCCCCAAAAGGAATATTTGTTTTTCTTCATAACTGTACCAAATGACAGTAACATGCAGTAATAATAAGAAATATAATTTTTCTCACACATGACAGTTCAGTCTTTAGAAATAGGATTCAATAAAAATGTTTACCAACCTGAAGATCCTGCCTGTTCAGAAGTGTTTCTTTGGTCATCTTCATCACCGCACTTCTCATGATGTTGCCTCATTCGCGCCACCAGGCCTTGCATCTCTTTGTTGCATCGTTTGCATTTTGCACGCATGCCTGCCTTACCGATAGGCGAATGAGCATCATTAAAATATTCCCAAACTGGGTCTCTTTTACGGCCTGCTGCCATTATAAGGAAAGAATGTAATAAACCTCAGATCGTACACACAAACAGATTCAGACTTGTCTGTCTGTGGCTATGCTGCAGTATTGTGCTCAAAGTTTCACTTTCATTTTCTTGTCTGCTTGCCCTTCCTCCTCCTCACACTTAGATTCACATTCTTCTTGTGTTGTGCAGATCTATTCCACTCCAAACAATCAGAAACATATTGTCTAACTTCTTGGACTTGGCACTGAAGGGGTTGATTCTGTATTCATAGGTTTGTAGAACAATAGGATTAAGGTCTTTTTCTTAACTCTGTTCATGTTGTAATATTTTTGCCGTGAAGAAGAGGCTGGGACCTCTGCGGAGTCAAATTCAGTTTTGAGAACTGCGTAAGTAAAGCAAGCGTCTGTGATAATATAGGAGAGAAACTGCCCACTAATCCTACAGAAACCTCTGGAAGAGCATGGCATTGTGAATGTTATACATATACAGCCTTTATTCTACTGAGTTAAACAACTCAGCTTTATCTCATGATGGAAGAACCTTTGGATGGTAAAATATTTTCCTCAAAAAGCAGTTTATTGAAAAAAATCCGATTTAAATCAAAAAAATCCGATTTTTTGGATTTTTTTTAAAAAAAACATTGATTTTTATCCACCCTGCTTAAAAGTCTATCCTTCGTTGAGTAGAGCTTTCAAAATCTGCTTCATCAGTCCAAGCTTTATGTGAAGTGGTGGCAGGAGAACCTTAGTGGAGTCCACTAAACTTTTTGCAACTATGTTGTTGAGTCTGGGTTACAAATATGTTCTAATTACCGTATTTTTCGCTTTATAAGACGCACTTTTGTTCCCCCAAATTTTGGGGGAAAGTAGGGGGTGCGTCTTATAAGCCGAATATACAAGGGGGGTGTATATATATATGTACACTGCAGGGTCCAGGGGAGGTGGGAGCGCTGTGCTGGGGGCAGGTGAACGCTGCGGGCTGCAGCCTTTGATCTCCTGCTCCCGCTCATATAATATGCACAGCCGCTGTCCATCTCCAATGGTGCTGAAATCGCACGCAGTGATGGGCTGGGGGAGCGGTGCATATTATTTGTCCCTGCGCCCCCCTGTGATGGCACATGCCCCCCCTGTGTTAGATTTGGCCCCCAGGCTGCTGCTCAGTCTAAAATAAAAAAGCTTTACTTACCCCCTCCAGCGTTTGTCCCTGCTTCCACTGTGATCAGGCAGGCAGAGATCTCAGTCTGCTGTGCCGATCACATGACCGCACTGAGAACCAGGAAGTAAGGAAGAGAAGCACGGAAAGATACAGGAGGGACATAAACGCTGGAGGAGGTAAGGAAAGAGTGTTTTATTTTACTATGGGCAGCAGCCTGGGGGCGATATCTAACACAGGGGGACTTGTGCGATCTATAGGGGCCATGGGCAGCACCATGGGGGCGATGTCTAACACAGGGGACTTGTGCGATCTATATAGGGGCCATGGGCAGCACTATGGGGGCGATATCTAACACAGGGGGACTTGTGTGATCTATATAGGGGCCATGGGCAGCATTATGGGGGCAATATCTAACACAGGGGGACTTGTGCGATCTATATAAGGGCCATGGGCAGCACTATGGGGGCGATATCTAACACAGGGGGACTTGTGCGATCTATATAGGGGCCATGGGCAGCACTATGGGGGCGATATCCAACCCAGGGGGACTTGTGCGATCTATATAGGGCCCATGGGCAGCAGCATGGGGGCGTTATCTAACACAGGGGAACGTGTGCAATCCATAGGGGACCATAGGCAGCACAGGGGAATGTATGCAATCCATAGGGGGCCATAGGCAGCACAGGGGAACGTGTGCAATCCATAGGGGACCATAGGCAGCACAGGGGAATGTATGCAATCCATAGGGGGCCATAGGCAGCACAGGGGAACGTGTGCCATCACAAGGGGGCTATATTCAATATAAAGGGGCCATATCCAGATTAAGGGGGCTAATTTTAGGATGGGGGCTATGAGGGACATATGCCCTATATGATTTGTTAGAGGGACACTGGCATTATAAGATGGACCCCATTTAACATTAAAAAAAAAATTCTCTTTTCCTTCACCAAATATGGGGGTGAGTCTTATAATCAGGTGCGTCTTATAAAGCGAAAAATACGGTAGCAAACTTTTTTTGGCTCCAGAGATGAGTCCTTTCCCGGCTTTCTGATTCACACAAAAAGCATGTGTGCTGGTTATGGAGCAAAGAGAGAACTTTTGAATCACCACATATTGGCCATCCTTGGCCATCCTTGATCCTCATAGTTACATTTCTTGAGAA
Source organism: Anomaloglossus baeobatrachus (assembly GCF_048569485.1). Classification (NCBI taxonomy): domain Eukaryota; kingdom Metazoa; phylum Chordata; class Amphibia; order Anura; family Aromobatidae; genus Anomaloglossus; species Anomaloglossus baeobatrachus. The sequence goes on along the minus strand of NC_134354.1, from coordinate 593,355,743 downwards.
TAAAGTATAAATTCTCATAGCTTTCCTTCAAATGCACAGAATGCCCTACAGGCACTGATGCATACTTGCTGCCATTGTGGAATAACACTGCCTTCTGACTTGCATGAATGAAGAAAGAGTCACCAGTTTCTCACATTGTACTCAATGTTACATTTTTCCATACGCCCAGGAACATCATTGCATTAAACTAGAGCACCATCTTGAGCAAAGTATAGAAGGAATTACTTTTGGAATACTATGGAATTACTATTTTTTTTGAACACTATTGAATTTTATTCTTTGGAAACCTATGGAGTTTGTGAAAAATCTGTACGTGAACACAAATGTAAAGAGCTGTGCCCGAATAAATAATAATGTGGCCTGTATATTCTACTTAGTGGATGTGAAGGAGAAATGTCAAGTGATGTACAATCAATTTAACTTTACTTGTGGGTGGGTGACAGTCACCGCTCCCACTGCTGCTGCTGCTGCTGCTGTGTGCGCTATAGAGATACAGTGCAATCTACACAGCGCTTTAGGGATTAGGGACTACTGGTTATTTCAGCCCTTTTCAGGGCTGATTTACAGGCGTTCATAGCCATAGCTGCTAGGCAGGTCCATGCAAACGCTGTGTAGGGCTTTAGATAACAACGTATGGCTACCTCAGTTCAGGCAATTCCTTGCTGCAGTTTTTCATTAGCAGGGATAGAAAGTGAGGCTTCCTTTGCTGTCCACTGACCCACAGCACCCGTGCATTCTACCCACCTTCCCATTTTTGCCACGCTATTTTGTTTCCCCAAAGAGCTGACACTTTTTCTGATATTGTAAAAGTGTCTGGAATACTAACTTAGTGTTCCTTTGCTGTCCACTGACCCACAGCACCCGTGCATTCTACCCTCCTGCCCATTTTTGCCACGCTATTTTATTTTTCCAAACAGCTGACACTTTTTAGGGCACCCTAAAAGTGTCTGGAATACTAAGTTAGTGTTCCTTTGCTGTCCACTGACTCACAGCACCTATGCATTCTACCCACCTGCCCATTTTTGCCACACTATTTTATTTCCCCAAAGAGCTGACACTTTCTGGCATCCTAAAAGTGTCTGCAATACTAAGTTAGTGTTCCTTTGCTGTCCACTGACCCACAGCACCCGTGCATTCTACCTACCTGCCCATTTTTGCTACGCAATTCTAATTGCAAACTGTGCTGCCACTGTTAGGGGCATACTAAAATTGACTGTGATAGTCAGTGTTGGTTCTTCAGCTGTCTATAAAGCTAGACCACCTCTGCATTGTACACACCTATCCATTTTTGCTACGCAATTCTTATTGCAAACTGTGCTGCCACTGTTAGGGGCATACTAAAATTGACTGTGATAGTCAGTGTTGGTTCTTCAGCTGTCTATAAAGCTAGACAACTTCTGCATTGTACACACCTGTCCATTTTTGCTACGCAATTCTAATTGAAAACTGTGCTGCCACTGTTAGGAGCATACTAAAATTGACTGTGATAGTCAGTGTTGGTTCTTCAGCTGTCTATAAAGCTATACCACCTCTGCATTGTACACACCTGTCCATTTTTGCTATGCAATTCTAATTGCTAACTGTGCTGCCACTGTTAGGGGCATACTAAAATTGACTGGGATATTCAGTGTTGGTTCTTCAGCAGTCAATAAAGCTAGACCACCTCTGCAATCTATACCACCTCTCCATTTTTGCTACCACATTTTAAGTGTCCAGTCTTATTGCTAACAAAATGAGTAGCAAAAGGACAGATGCTGGTGGAAAGGGGAATAGGCGTGTTGGAAAAGGAAAAAAAGTTTGTGTCCGTGGGGTAGGTGGGAAAGCTACATTAACATCTGCTGAAGAAAGGCCATCTTCCAGCAAAAGTAAGATCTCTACTACTTTCCGTGGACAATCGGATGTGCTCCCTTTTTTACCGAACAACTGTAACAAAGGTAGATGATGCACAAAAAAAGAACATGCTTGAATGGATCTCAAGTGCTCCAACAAGTGTCCTCTCCTCCACCTCAACTTCAACATCCAAAAAACAACAGTCCTCTGAGTTGTCACCCCAATCGCACTTGCTTTCTCCTAGCTCTCAAGTATCCACCCGCTCTGCAGAGTATGGTGAAACAGAGATGGCTGAGTCTGCAGAGCTGTTCAGTCACACTATAGGCTGGGAATCAGAGGTCTGCTCCCAAGCTACAGTGAGTACAGACCAGGAAATGATCTGCAGTGATACCCAGAAGCTTTGTGAGTCTGATTCAGGCCCTGATGACCAAGTTTCTGAGCATAATATAGATCCTCATTCACAAACTGTATCACTTCTTGGTGGAGACAATGAGGAACATACTGATGACAATGAGACTCAGATACCTGATTGGAATGACAACTTAACTATTCAGTCAGGGCAGGAAAAGGTTAGGTCTGAGGACGAGGGGAGTGCAAACACAATGCTTGATGATGAAGTTCCAGATCCCACTTACTGTCAACCCACAGTCAGGCACTCGAGGAGGTCACCCGAGGCGGTGGAGGAGGATGTGACTGACGAAGAAGTTACCTTGCGCCTTCCTGGACAGAGTCGGAGTACTGGAAGCACGTCAACAACTGCATCCTCAGCCACAACTCTGCCTCTGAGCACAAGTCGGGGTGGCTCTGCAGGTCGCATGGGCTCAAAGCCTTGCCTAGCCTAGTCCGTTTTTGACATCGCAAAGGATCTCCCAAATCATGTGATCTGTAAGATTTGTCGCCAATCTATAAGTAGAGGCCAAAACCTCACTAGTTTGACAACTTCTTCCATGAATCGTCACATGAATAACAAGCATAAGTCCCAGTGGGAAGCTCACCGTGCTACAATGCGGCCTAGCGGAGCGGGCCAATCACCGTCTGCCCCTTCAAGTACATCCACATGCTCTTCATCCTCTATGACTGTGGGGACAGCTGTCACACATGTTTTTCCACGCAGACCTTCCACCTCTTTAACCGCAATAGGCAGTTTGCTTGGCAGGTCATCATTTGTTTTGGAAGGGGAAACAAGTGCTGGTGTAGAGCTCTCTCAGACATCAGGAGCACTAAGTTTGGATGAAGGCAACATCATGTCTCCGCCTGCACTTTCCTCACAGACCAGCAGTTTTGCAGGAACATTCTACTCAACACCGTCTCCACACACCAGCCAGATCTCGGTCCCTCAGATGTGGACAAATAAAAGGCCATTTCCTCCGAGCCATGGCAAACCTAAGAGGTTGACTTTATCCCTCTGTAAGCTCTTGGCTACCAAAATGCTGCCTTTCCGCCTGGTGGACACAGAGGATTTTCGAGACCTTATGTCTGTCGCAGTGCCCCAGTACCAGATGCCCAGTCACCACTACTTCTCCAAGAAAGGTGTGCCTGCGCTACACCAGCATGTCGCACACAACATCACCGCTTCCTTTAGAAACTCTGTGTGTGACAAGGTGCATTTCACCACCGATACTTGGACCAGTAAGCATGGACAGGGGCGTTACATGTCGCTGACTGGGCACTGGGTAACTATGGTGAGAGATGGAGAAGGGTCTGCTGAACAAGTCTTGACGTCCCCACGACTTGTGCGTCAATCCTCTGTATGTCGAAGTTCCTCCACTGCTTCTGCCTCCTCAACCTCGTCTGGGTCCTCCACCTCCACCCCAAGCCTGCCTAGTCAGGCCACCCGCGTTGTAACTGTGCACAAGCAATCACGCACACCTCCTTACTATGCTGGCAGCAGAGCTCAATGGCATCAGGCGGTCTTTACCTTGAAATGTCTTGGAAATAAGTCACACAGCTGAGGAGTTGTGGTCAGCTCTTGCGAGCGAGTTTACTAAATGGTTGTCTCCACTCAACCTGCAGCCAGGGAAAGCCGTGTGTGACAATGCTGCAAACCTGGGTGCAGCCCTACGCCAGAGCAAGGTGACACACGTGCCTTGTATGGCTCACGTGTTGAACCTTGTTGCTAAGCAATTTGTAACCCACTATCCCGGCCTAGATGGGCTTCTGCACAGGGCACGGTCACTCTCTGCTCACTTCCGCCGTTCAACCGCCGCAGCTGACCGACTTGCATTGCTTCAGAAGTCTTTCGGCCTGCCGGTTCATCGCCTGAAATGCGATGTGTCGACACGCTGGAATTTGACTCTCTACATGTTGCAGCGACTGTGGCAACACCGCCGAGCCCTGGTGCAATACGTTATGACGTATAGCTTGGGCCAACGAGATGCAGAGGTGGGGCAGATCACACTGCTGGAGTGGTCTCAGATCAAGGACCTATGCACCCTTCTGCACAGTTTCGACATGGCGACGAATATGTTTAGCGCTGACAATGCCATTATCAGCATGACAATTCCAATAATTTACATACTGGAGCACACGCTAAATAGATTCAAATGCGCAAGGGATACCAACATCTACAAGGTCCAGATGTTCAGCATCACCAAGGCGGCAGGCATGGGACGGTGAGGGAGAGGGATTAACAAGGGCGCATGGTAGCAACCAAAATGTTGAGGAAGGTGCAGGAGACCAGGAAGAAATGGAGGACGAACTCTCGATGGGCATGGAAGACTTAGCAGATGAGGGAGACCTTGGTCAAATTTCGTTTGAACGAGGTTAGGGGGAGATGTCAGAGGAAGAAAGCACGGTTATCACCTCGCCACCACAAACACAGCGAGGACTTGGTCCGCATAGATGCGCAAGACACATGAGCGCCTCCTTGCTGCACTACCTACAACATGACCCTCGGATTGTCCGAATTAGAAGTAATGATGACTACTGGGTTGCCACACTATTAGATCCCCGGTACAAGTCCAAATTTGGCGAAATAATTCCAGCCATAGAAAGGGATGCATGTATGGAGGAGTATCAGCAGAAGCTGTTACTCAATTTTAGCTCGGCTTTTCCACCAAACCCCAGTGGTGCACGAAGTAAATCTCCCAGTTGTAACTTGTCAAGCATGGGACTGTTTCGTCATTATCAGTCTAACCGTACCAGCAACACCGTATCTGGGGCTGGTAACAGCAATTTTATGGAATCGTTTTGTAATTTTTTTAGACCATCCAATGCAAGGCCACAAGAGACAAGAAGTCTGACACATAGTCAACGGCTGGAGAGGATGATACAGGAGTATCTCCAAATGAACATTGATGCCATGACTTTACAACTGGAGCCTTGCTCATTTTGGGCTTCAAATCTTGAAAAATTTACGCCTTGGAGATCTTGTCGTGTCCCGCAGCCAGCGTTGTCTCTGAACGTGTCTTCAGTGCTGCTGGGTGTGTGCTGACAGATAAGCGCAGGCGTCTGTCCAGTGACAATGTGGACAGACTAACGTTCATCAAGATGAACAAGTCATGGATCCGCAAGGACTTTACTACCCCTGTGTTATCCTGGGGAAAGTAAAGGCTGGCGTATTTTGGAATGTGCTTCATGCAAATCAACCTGTCAAGTTTGCAACTGGGGGACAACTGATGCCACTGAAGTGGTGTTTGTAGCCCAATTTTGGAAAAAGGGAGACTCTGCTTGGAGTTCTCTTGCGGTGTTTTTAAAAATGAGCCAAGATGAACAAGTCATGGTTCAGCAAAGACTTTGCTACCTACCTCGGTGTCATCCTGGGGACAGTTAAGGCTGTCGTATTTTTGACTGTGCTTGATGCAAATCTACCTGTCAGGTTTGCAACTGGGGCTCAAGTGATGTCTGTGGGGCCCACTTTTTGGAAAAAAGAGAGACTCAGCTTGGAGCACCCTTGATGTGTTTTACATGATTTTAGAAGGGCATGGCATGCCTATATCTGTGTCTCCTCCTCTTTTTCCTCGTCCAGCTGATTTGTTTTCGCATGAGTATATGTCCTTGTCACTTTCCCATGTGTTTGTGGTGTCTTGGCAGTTTTTTGTCACCTTTTGGACACCTTTGAAGGTGTTTTCTATGTGTTTTTATGTGTTTGTGTTTGCCTGCCATTGTTTTCAATGGGGTTCGAGATTTTCGTTGAACGGTTCGTCGAGCCGAACTCGAACGCGGCCTCCGTTCGACGAACTAAACCGAACTCGAACCTTTAGAGGCTGGCTCATCTCTAATCAATACCAGGGCCTAGCCGAGAGTCTTAGATGCCTCTAAATACGCCTCTTCCTTTCAGAGTGTTTCGGACGAGTCCCGCCCCGGCAGCGGTCGAACCGCTCGGATCCGGGTGTCACTACTTGCGGCTTGAGGGTCTCCGGACACGGGGTCGGGGTCATGCCGAAACGTGATGGGGGGTTATTTACAGGGGAGTTAGATATTTCGTGACGCCACCCGTGGTGTGCTGTAATAGGGAGTACCGCCGCTGCTGTTGGGAGTACCCGGGGTGATGGAGTGGGGCAGCCAGATGATATTACCCTCCCTGGGACCCCGGATGGTGGGATGGATTTCAAGGGGAGCGCAGGCTCACTGGTAGCAGGGGTTAATCAGGTACTCACTTAGAAGGAAAGCAGACACTGATAATGTAGTAAACCAAGTCTCTGGGTGCCGCTGCCCTCTTGGGGAACTTTTTCCGGGTTCCGTCCACTGCAGCACTGCCTGGTGGTCTGTAACCTGCTTCCGTGCACAGAATTTTGAAAGTGTTCAGGTGGCCCATAAGCTTGGAGCTGTCCGGGCCCTGCTCCCTACTATTGGTAGCAGAGGAGCTTGCTCTCAGGACCTGACGCTTGGGATTTCAGTGGGCTGCTTTGCTTGGAAAGCCCAATCCCCCTCGTTGTGATAGTGCCCCCAATCTCTGAGCTTCGTGGGGACAGTCCACAAAGGCCCTATCCTCCACAGGTTAATTGCCGGGTTGCTTGAAGCTTCTCCCCGACCTTGGGTCCAGTTCCCCAACGTGCTTTCGGCCCCAGACCGGCTATTAACTGCAGCTGCCAACCGTCCTCCTTGACTAAGCCAGCACTCAGTCCCAATCTCCAGTATCTCCAAATGAACATTGATGCCATGACTTTACAACTGGAGCCTTGCTCATTTTGGGCTTCAAATCTTGAAAAATTTACGCCTTGGAGATCTTGTCGTGTCCCGCAGCCAGCGTTGTCTCTGAACGTGTCTTCAGTGCTGCTGGGTGTGTGCTGACAGATAAGCGCAGGCGTCTGTCCAGTGACAATGTGGACAGACTAACGTTCATCAAGATGAACAAGTCATGGATCCGCAAGGACTTTACTACCCCTGTGTTAAAGGCTGGCGTATTTTGGAATGTGCTTCATGCAAATCAACCTGTCAAGTTTGCAACTGGGGGACAACTGATGCCACTGAAGTGGTGTTTGTAGCCCAATTTTGGAAAAAGGGAGACTCTGCTTGGAGTTCTCTTGCGGTGTTTTTAAAAATGAGCCAAGATGAACAAGTCATGGTTCAGCAAAGACTTTGCTACCTACCTCGGTGTCATCCTGGGGACAGTTAAGGCTGTCGTATTTTTGACTGTGCTTGATGCAAATCTACCTGTCAGGTTTGCAACTGGGGCTCAAGTGATGTCTGTGGGGCCCACTTTTTGGAAAAAAGAGAGACTCAGCTTGGAGCACCCTTGATGTGTTTTACATGATTTTAGAAGGGCATGGCATGCCTATATCTGTGTCTCCTCCTCTTTTTCCTCGTCCAGCTGATTTGTTTTCGCATGAGTATATGTCCTTGTCACTTTCCCATGTGTTTGTGGTGTCTTGGCAGTTTTTTGTCACCTTTTGGACACCTTTGAAGGTGTTTTCTATGTGTTTTTATGTGTTTGTGTTTGCCTGCCATTGTTTTCAATGGGGTTCGAGATTTTCGTTGAACGGTTCGTCGAGCCGAACTCGAACGCGGCCTCCGTTCGACGAACTAAACCGAACTCGAACCTTTAGAGGCTGGCTCATCTCTAATCAATACCAGGGCCTAGCCGAGAGTCTTAGATGCCTCTAAATACGCCTCTTCCTTTCAGAGTGTTTCGGACGAGTCCCGCCCCGGCAGCGGTCGAACCGCTCGGATCCGGGTGTCACTACTTGCGGCTTGAGGGTCTCCGGACACGGGGTCGGGGTCATGCCGAAACGTGATGGGGGGTTATTTACAGGGGAGTTAGATATTTCGTGACGCCACCCGTGGTGTGCTGTAATAGGGAGTACCGCCGCTGCTGTTGGGAGTACCCGGGGTGATGGAGTGGGGCAGCCAGATGATATTACCCTCCCTGGGACCCCGGATGGTGGGATGGATTTCAAGGGGAGCGCAGGCTCACTGGTAGCAGGGGTTAATCAGGTACTCACTTAGAAGGAAAGCAGACACTGATAATGTAGTAAACCAAGTCTCTGGGTGCCGCTGCCCTCTTGGGGAACTTTTTCCGGGTTCCGTCCACTGCAGCACTGCCTGGTGGTCTGTAACCTGCTTCCGTGCACAGAATTTTGAAAGTGTTCAGGTGGCCCATAAGCTTGGAGCTGTCCGGGCCCTGCTCCCTACTATTGGTAGCAGAGGAGCTTGCTCTCAGGACCTGACGCTTGGGATTTCAGTGGGCTGCTTTGCTTGGAAAGCCCAATCCCCCTCGTTGTGATAGTGCCCCCAATCTCTGAGCTTCGTGGGGACAGTCCACAAAGGCCCTATCCTGCACAGGTTAATTGCCGGGTTGCTTGAAGCTTCTCCCCGACCTTGGGTCCAGTTCCCCAACGTGCTTTCGGCCCCAGACCGGCTATTAACTGCAGCTGCCAACCGTCCTCCTTGACTAAGCCAGCACTCAGTCCCAATCTCCCGCGACCGGGTCTCCGACTCCTCCGGGTCCAGACCACCGTCTGCAACCCAATCTGCGTTTTCCTCTGGGAGCTCCAACTCCCCGCTTCCACACACTTCGCTCTCCTGGAGCCACCTGACTTGTCACCTCCCACCTCTCTGCCGGACCCATAGGTGGGTGGTGTGCCGCCCCCGTGCCAGCAGCCAGTGCTGCTCGGATCCGGATCTACGGTGCGGCTCGAGGGGTTCTCCGGACCTGGGGGTCGCGCGGACACTCCGAATAAAAGGGGGATGTATTTATACAGGATTGTTTGTAAGATGTCTGTGACACCACCCACGGTGTGTGGTGAGATGTAGCACCACCGCTGCCGTTGCAGGGCTCCCGGGGACGTTGGGCTGGCAGCTGGATGCTAACCCCTCCATGGGTAGGGATGGATGTCCTGGGGCCCAGTGTCTCTGTGCAGAGGATGGTGATTGCAGGGGCCAGAGCACCTGGCCAGACCGGGGATGTTAATCACGGTCGAATAAAGCACACGAGTCCTGTGGTAAACCAAGGGGATGGTAGCCGGCTGCCGCAGACGGGTGTATCTGATCCCACACCCGGGTTGATAGTCAAAGCCTCTCTCCTCTGCACTCGGTGTCTTGTAGATAGGACTTCCCGGTGTGAAACACGGGAGTCCGCTCCCGATCCTTTGGTTGGGAGCCGTGCCCATCTGACGCTAACCCTTGGGATCTACGGGCCCTGGCGGTGGCCCTATCCCTCTTGGTGGGTGGTTGTCTACTTTTCAGGACTTAGGTTGGGACAGGATCTAAAATCCTGCCCTCAATTGGTTAATTAGCTAGGCCATCAGTGCCGGTCCTGGCTTCAGGGTCCAAGTATTGCCTCTGTGTACACGGTTTCCGAGTCGGTTCTCCGGTTTCGGTACCGGCGGGCTCCAACCCTGTCCCGGTCCACCTATGATCCCCAGCTCCGTCTTTCCATCTCCTGCAAGCTCTGGCTACCGTCTGCTACATAGCCAAGGTGTCAGGGCTCTGACCCTGGCACCTCCAGACTTCACCTCCTGACTTGAACTCAACCTTAACTTATCTGACTGTTTTCAGGCCCCGGGCTCTTCAGACCCCTAGGTGGGCGTTTCCTAACCACCTGGTCCCACCCGCTGGTGTGTCTGTCCTTCCCTGAGGGGGGTGACTAGGGTTTCAGGTCGGCTGATTTAACCCTTCGTGGGATTGGTGTTGTGAGGGGGCCTATATGGACAACTACCTGGTTTTCCAGGGTGCTACAGGTGGCCCTATTCCAGCTCAGCAGCGCACTGGTGTGCCTGACAGGGTGTGGTGTGAGGTGTGATTAGGATTTGTAAATGCTGGTGGAGGCAGTACTGCAAGTTGGAAACCCAGAACCATGGGGGGTTGAGTCCTGCACTGGGAGATAAAGAGCATGCAGTACGATGACCTGACTAGTCCAGGGGCGTCACAAGAGCATGGTAAATGCCTCTGCCAGGGATTGACAGCAGCATTTAACTTGTTAACAGAGATTGTTAGAGGCACTTGATTGCGTGATTAAATCAGTTGTGAAGTGCTGGGAAAGATGAGGGTTTAGGGTGTGAGCCCGCATCAAATGCGGTGACACAGCTGATCTGTCATTTGTCGGGAAGAGGATACATTTTGATTAATGGAAACTTATATACGTACAGTATTTGATCATGTTTAAAGAGCCTTTATCAAAGGGGCATTGCCAAAAAGAAAATGTATTCAGAGCATAAAATAAAAGCAAAAAATGGCCACTTGTCCTGGTGACAGGTTCTCTTTAACTATAGTCACGGATTTAGAGATTTTTTTTTTTTAAATTGAAGTTGTTAACCACTTTTCTACAACACCACGAGGGCAGGCCAAACTAAATAATAACACCCTAAGCAAAACATGCTTCAGTGAAATTAAACTTTCGTCAGCTTAACCTTCAGAAACAAAAGATTTTTGTGACTTAGAAGTAAGCTTTGTGCTGTGCTCTGGCAGTTGAATATGTTCTTAAATTAGCTCTGATTATGTATAAATCCCAATTTAGAATTGCTTTCATCGCCTTAATCTACAAAGTGATATAAAAACATAAGTACACTTTTCTGTTTATTTGTATTTCTTCCATCTAACCTTTTCAATATGAAGGTTCATTGCAAAACCTTTGTGCCTCTTAGATGTTTCATAGTATGGAACATACTAGAATCTAGTATGTAAAGAGTAAAGAATTCAACTTATATCAGTATATGTTACACACTAGAATTTCCTGAATTTTTCTGAAATATAAAGGACAGGTTTAGTGTTAAAATGGACTTCCAACTTGGACGTACCTTGACTTTTAATTACATATTCTGCATTTTGCTAATAAATACTACTTTCACTAAAAGAAATGTCTCTATCAATCTAAGGCCAGAATCACACATCCGTGGGACTTGCGTGAGTCGTGCATCGCATCACAGCCGCAGACTCTCCTAACAAGAGATGGTCAGCTGCATAGAAATACATGCAGCTGACCCGCTCCTGTACGGAGAATGTGCATCCATGATGCCATGCGAGACTCATGCATGTGTGACTCCGACCTAATACTAATCTTAAGTAGTACAAAAATCAATCACTAGTGCTTTATTGCAACAGAATACAGATGGTTAGACAAGAGTCTGTATGCAGTACTCTATGGCACAGGTCCCCAACCTTTCTGACCTAGAGAGCCACAATCCAGTTCTGAGAGAGGGTCGCGACCCAAATCCAACTCCCACCACCCTCACAGTAGTGATACCCAGAGCACCCATTACCGGTATAATGACAGCTAATGCTTCTCCACAGAAGTCACACTGAGGCATTTTAGCAAGATCCAGGGGTTACTACCTTACCCCATTCAGACCTGCTTTTGTGAAGGGCTAATCACAAAAGTCACCATCTGATGTTCATAGTTATGTGCTAGACCTAGTGTTAAGGCACCAAGCAGTCTGACAGCTATGAGCCACATATCAAGGGCCCGCGAGCCACACGTGGCTACCGAACTACAGGTTGGGGACCCCTGCTCTATGGGAAAACCATGAACCTAAAGGGCAGTCTATAATTTCATACTGGGCTGCATCAGTATCCTTAGATATTTGATCTCTCCTGATTGCATATCTCAATAATTGGACCAGGGCGGATTAAGGGTAACCAGGGCCCCGGGCTGTTCTGGATCTATGGGCACCCCCATCCCTATACACGGGTCATGTGACAGGTCATGTGACGGGTACATCATCTTACACCTGAAACAGATAATTTCTAAAATATAGTTGGCGAAACTATAATCTAAATAATATCCCCTTATCTAATAAATATTCCCTTCAGTTTAAAAAAAACAAAAACACTAAAGGGGGCTTTACACGCTGCGACATCGCTAACAATATATCGTCGGGGTCACGGTGGTTGTGACGCACATCCGGCGCCATTAGCATCGCAGCATGTGACACCAAGGAGCGACGTTCAACGATCGCAAAAACGTTACAAATTTTTGATCGTTGACACGTTGCTCCCTTTACGAAATATCGGTGGTGGTGCATGCCGCTGTTTGTTCGTCGCTCCTGCGGCATCACATCGCTATGTGTGACACCACAGGAGCGACGAACATCTCCTTACCTGCGTCCACCGGCAATGAGGAAGGAAGGAGCTGGGCGGGATGTTACGTCCCGCTCATCTCCGCCCCTCCTCTGCTATTGGGCGGCCGCTTAGTGACGCCGCTGTGATGCCGAACGCACCTCCCCCTTGAAGGAGGGATTGTTTGGTGGTCACAGAGACGTCGCTGAACAGGTATTTGCGTGTGACGCTGCCGTAGCGATAATGTTCGCTACGGCAGCGATCACCACATCTCGCACGTACGACGGGGGCGGGTGCAATCGCGCTCAACATCGCTAGCGATGTCGCAGCGTGTAAAGCACCCTTTAGGCCTAGTATTGAACAGTCCAACTTTAATCTGTAAGCAGGACTATTGCAAAAAAAAAAATGAAAAACTGAGCAAAAACTCCCTGTGTGAACATAGTTTAACAAATACTGAAGTAAAACACTCATCAAATTCTCAGTGTGTGCATGAGGCCTTACACATACTGAGGTAAAAAAAAACCTCACCAATACTGAACAGGGCACATGACCCTAGGCTATATTCACACCGGGTGTATTTTTCTGCAGCAATCTGAGCAAAAGCTGCATCTTGTTATTAGCTTGTATTTACACTAATCCAATTGAAAAAAAAAAAAGAAAAAAAAACTGCAAAACTGCCCTATGTGAACATAGCTTAACAAATACTAAGGTAACAAAAACTCTAATACTGAACGTGTGCACAAGGCCTTGGGGCATATGCACACATTGAGTATTTGGTGAGTTATTTACCTCATTATTTGTAAGGTCACGTGCACATGTTGAGTATTTGGTGACTTTTCGACCTCTGTATTTGTAAAAAATACTGAGGTAAAAAACTGAAATACTCAATGTGTGCAAATGTCCTTATTGTAGTAGTGAAAATATATATGGGGTATGGGATTGGTGTGGACAGATGTCCCCGGCCTGCACACTGTATGCGCCACTCCATTATATCCACTACATACATCATGATACATGCAGAATATCCTGATGGAGGGGCACACACAGCATGGGGGGTCAGACATTGGAAATATCCAACATGGAGGGAGGGCCAGTGGGGCACAGTGTGCTGGGGTGAGTCACCCATGCAGTTTCAATCCTCCATTCCGTATATAAATATATATATATATATATATCTATATATATATATACAGTTAGGTCCAGAAATATTTGGACAGTGACACAATTTTCGCGAGTTGGGCTCTGCATGCCACCACATTGGATTTGAAATGAAACCTCTACAACAGAATTCAAGTGCAGATTGTAACGTTTAATTTGAAGGTTTGAACAAAAATATCTGATAGAAATTGTAGGAATTGTACACATTTCTTTACAAACACTCCACATTTTAGGAGGTCAAAAGTAATTGGACAAATAAACCAAACCCAAACAAAATATTTTTATTTTCAATATTTTGTTGCGAATCCTTTGGAGGCAATCACTGCCTTAAGTCTGAAACCCATGGACATCACCAAACGCTGGGTTTCCTCCTTCTTAATGCTTTGCCAGGCCTTTACAGCCGCAGCCTTCAGGTCTTGCTTGTTTGTGGGTCTTTCCGTCTTAAGTCTGGATTTGAGCAAGTGAAATGCATGCTCAATTGGGTTAAGATCTGGTGATTGACTTGGCCATTGCAGAATGTTCCACTTTTTTGCACTCATGAACTCCTGGGTAGCTTTGGCTGTATGCTTGGAGTCATTGTCCATCTGTACTATGAAGCGCCGTCCGATCAACTTTGCGGCATTTGGCTGAATCTGGGCTGAAAGTATATCCCGGTACACTTCAGAATTCATCCGGCTACTCTTGTCTGCTGTTATGTCATCAATAAACACAAGTGACCCAGTGCCATTGAAAGCCATGCATGCCCATGCCATCACGTTGCCTCCACCATGTTTTACAGAGGATGTGGTGTGCCTTGGATCATGTGCCGTTCCCTTTCTTCTCCAAACTTTTTTCTTCCCATCATTCTGGTACAGGTTGATCTTGGTCTCATCTGTCCATAGAATACTTTTCCAGAACTGAGCTGGCTTCATGAGGTGTTTTTCAGCAAATTAACCTCTGGCCTGTCTATTTTTGGAATTGATGAATGGTTTGCATCTAGATGTGAACCCTTTGTATTTACTTTCATGGAGTCTTCTCTTTACTGTTGACTTAGAGACAGATACACCTACTTCACTGAGAGTGTTCTGGACTTCAGTTGATGTTGTGAACGGGTTCTTCTTCACCAAAGAAAGTATGCGGCGATCATCCACCACTGTTGTCATTTGTGGACGCCCAGGCCTTTTTGAGTTCCCAAGCTCACCAGTCAATTCCTGTTTTCTCAGAATGTACCCGACTGTTGATTTTGCTACTCCAAGCATGTCTGCTATCACTCTGATGGATTTTTTCTTTTTTTTCAGCCTCAGGATGTTCTGCTTTACCTCAATTGAGAGTTTCTTAGACCGCATGTTGTCTGGTCACAGCAACAGCTTCCAAATGCAAAACCACACACCTGTAATCAACCCCAGACCTTTTAACTACTTCATTGATTACAGGTTAACGAGGGAGACGCCTTCAGAGTTAATTGCAGCCCTTAGAGTCCCTTGTCCAATTACTTTTGGTCCCTTGAAAAAGAGGAGGCTATGCATTACAGAGCTATGATTCCTAAACCCTTTCTCCGATTTGGATGTGAAAACTCTCATATTGCAGCTGGGAGTGTGCACTTTCAGCCCATATTATATATATAATTGTATTTCTGAACATGTTTTTGTAAACAGCTAAAATAACAAACTTGTGTCACTGTCCAAATATTTCTGGACCTAACTGTATATATATATATATATATATATATATATATATATATATAGTGCATGGATTGGGAATGGAGGATTGAAACTACATAGATCAGATGCCCCAGAACACTTTGATAGAAGACACCCTTGTCCCCCCCACCTTACAGAAAATTACATTCCCCCTTTCACATAGTGTGCCGCCGTTGGTGTCCCCTAGTGAACAGGTCGGCAGGCACCTCCACAGAACAGGTCACCACTCAATGGTCCATCTTCACAGGGGCGGACACTGACAGTTTGGGGCTCCTGTGCAAGAAATTGTGCCTGCCTCCTCCTCTCCGTTTATGGCGACAAAGCTACAAATACAGATATAGATACAATATATTACATAGTTCACTCTCTTGTTATGTACATTAGCATACCTTACATATAATGAATTGTGAAGTGGGGAGGACACTGAGGACTATATAATGAATTGTGGGTTAGGGAGGACACTGAAGACCCCATAATGAATTGTGGGGTGGGGAGTAAAGGATCAGGGCCATATTATGAATTGTGGGATGAGGAGGACACTGAGAACTATATAATGAATTGTGGGGTAGGGAGGACTTCCCCACATACGTAACATTACCCCCTTCTCCACATATGAAACACCACCCACCTCCCCACATAAGTATCCGTAATCCTTCACCATTCAGCCCCACCAGCATGGAGCCCCCCACGTATAATATAATCCCCTTCCCTATACAGCCCCATGCATATAACATTACTCCCTTCACCACACAGCCCCCCAGCAAGCAGCATCACCCTCTTCTCCATGCAGCCCCCCTAGCTTGTAGCCCCAAGAAAGTAAATCTAACCCTAACCCTTCCCCACTCAGTCCGTTAGCATTTAGTACCCCAGCATGAAGCCCCAGAGTATGCACCCCCTAACAACTGTAACATCACCCCCTCCTTCCCCAAGAGTGTAACATCACCCCCTTTCCTGCACAGCATCCCAGTACGCAGCCCCCCACATACAAGATCACCCCTTTTCCCATCCAGTCCCATATATATATATATATATATATATATATAAAAAATCACCCTTTCCCTGCACAATTCCCAATATGCAGCACTTTCACTGTACAATCCCCCATTATGCAAACCCATACTGTGCAATCCCTCAATATGCAGGCTCATATTGTACATTTCCCAATATGCAGGCTCATACTGTACAATCCCCCATTATGCAGGCCCATACTGTACAATCCTTAAAGGGAACCTGTCAGGTCAAAAAAGCGTTATAACCTACAAGCAGGAGCCTGTGTGAGCTATTAACCCCTTCCTACCCATCCCTTTCTTTTAATATTGTACATTATGAAAGTAATAAAATATCTTTTATTACTTACATATTCCCTATGTAAATAGCATAGGTCTCTAGCCCCATGGGCGTTGCATCACCCTGTGGGCGTCTACATGCTTTCCATGATATCACGCTCCTGTGGGCGTGATACCATGGATTTACATGAGCAACGTCATGTCTGCACTTTCAGAATCTTGCATGCGTGAGCTTACCATTCTCACCGCCGCCTCATCCTGGTGTTTGCTGGTCGGTTTCTGACGCGCACTGCGCATGACAGGTACCGCAGGAGTCTTCTGAGCATGTGCAGTGCACGTCAGAAGCCGACATGCAAACATCAGGATGAGGAGGCGAGAATAGTAAGCACGCGCACTCACGAGATTCTGAAGGAGCTGACGTGACGTCGCTCATGTAAATCCATGGTATCACGCCCACAGGACAATGTGACACTCATGGGGCTAGAGACCCTGCTCATTTACATAGGGAATATGTAAGTAATAAAACGTTATTTTATTACTTTCATATTACACAATATAACAACACAGGGATGAGTAGAAAGGTGTTAAAGGGAACCTGTCAGCAGAAATTTTGCACTAAACCTAAAAGTTTCCCCTTCTGCAGTTCCTGGGCTGCATTCTAGCAATGTTCCTATTGTTATTGTGCCCCCTTTTAGACCAAAATAAATAGTTTATAAAGTGGTACCTTTTCCTATGCAAATCTTGTTAATCGTACACGGGGTCGGGCTGTCTGGTGTCTGGTATTCTGCCTCCTGCTGCTTTACGCCGTCCCCCATAGCTCAATTTCATACTTCAGGACGCCGCCCAGTCTCGCGCATGCGCCGTGCCACTCTAGCGGGACTGCACAGTGTGACCGCTGGTGACGTGTTGCGCAGGCATGGAATTATGGGTGGTGCTGTGATTGTCATCAGCAAGTACCCGCCCATAATCTCGTGCCCGCGCTTTCCCCTCTGCCTCACCGTTCTGTGCAAGCGCTGGCCAGATCAATCCACGTCACCTCTTACCAAGATGGGAAAGAGGTGACGTGGGGTCATCTGGCCAGCGCTTGCGCAGAACAGTGGAGGCAGAGGTAACAGATGAGGGCAATCTGGGCCTGAGGCTCCGAACAACGGGCCAGATTGCCATCATTACTAACTGCCCTGAATGGGCCCCCTGCAGCCTCGGGCCCCAGGCGGTAGCCCTGATTGCCCTCATTATAATCCGCCTATGTGTAAAGGGAAATTATCCATAATTACATTTTTTAATTTCCTGTTCCTAAATGCTTTCACAAATTTTTGGCTTCAAAACCGATCACGGTTACCTCCAGCATATACGATGTTGCAGCAACATCAGCATCATGGAATTTGGATTTAAGAAGTACAATATACCATAAATTTCAGTAATGCTGACCAATTCTCGTTTTTTTAAATGTCATTTCTAATAAGGATTTACACAATGCATCTGTGCCAGCAGCCGAGCTGCTCGGATCCGAATCCGCGGTGGCTCAAGGGGTCTCCGGACCCGGGGGTCGTGCAGCCACTCAAATCAAGGGGGGTATGACATGGGATTGTAATAGAGTTCGTGACGCCACCCGTGGTATGTGGTAATTTGGAGTACCACCGCTGCAGTTGGGAGTACCCAGGGGTGATGGAATGGGGCAGCCAGGTGTTAGAACCCTCCACGGGCAGGGGGGAATGCCCCGGGACTCGGTGATAGGGAGAGGAGAGTGCCGTTGGATGCAAAAGGGTCACTTGCGTATTCACTCAGTCCATTAAGCTGACACCGACAACTGGATAAACCAAAGTTCTGTATACCGCTGCCGCTGAGGGGAGCTTAGTTCGGGTCCCGTCCCCAATGGTGCTGCTGGGTGATCCGTGACCTGCCTCCTGGCACTAAGTTTACTTCTTTGGTGGTTCCGATAGTATGGAACTTGCCGGGTCCCGCTCCCCACTATGTCTAAGTGTGGGAGCTTGCTCTCAGGGTTCATGCTTGGGACCATTTCAGTGGAACGTCCTATCCCCCTCGTTGCGCTAGTACCCCGATTTTGGAGCTGGTAGAGAGCGGATCTTGAAGGCTCCGTTCTCGTCGGGTAAATTATCAAGTTGCCTGAAGCTACCCCTGACCTAGGGTCCACGTACCCCGTTGTGCCTTGGTCCCAGCCCAGTGATGGTGCAAGGCCACCGGCTGTCCTCTTCAACAGATCCATGCCCCTTGCCACGATCCCCTGTGACTGGTGGTCCAGCTCCTCTAGGCCCAGACCACCGTCTGCCACCTAGATAGCTTCCTAGGAGCCCTGCTCCTGACGTCCTCTCTCTTTCACTTCCAACACACACTCTCCTACTCCTGACCTCCCCCATCCAACCCCCCAAGTGGGCAACCCTATTCCACTCAGGCCGTCCACTGGTGTGTTTGGTGGGTGTGGTGCAGAGTGTACCTAGGATTTGATTAGCTGATGTAGGCAACACCATATAGTTGGGGACCCATAACCATGAAGGAGGTGGATACTGCACGAGAAGGCAGATTGTGCAATACCCTGTGATGACCTGATAGTCCAGGGGCGTCACACATCTATGGGTTTAATCTCAAAAATAAAAATAAAAAGTTGCAGTGTAACTCTCGCCTGACGTGTTTCCACTTATCAAGTTACCTAACTGCCCATTACCCAAATTGAAACTTGAATGAATGAACATCAGAATGTACAAACCAAATCAAAGTAACCAACCCAAATCAAGGGAATAAAAAGAAAAAATGCCACTGATCTAACTGCTAACATTGCTTACATTTCACTGGATGAGTGTATCTACCACATACTTTCGGATGCATACACTACAAGCTATTAGGAATGGATAATAGGTCACAATACTGATACATGTATATATGAGGGCATAAATAAATAAAAATGTTAGCAATTGTTAGACGATAAAAAGTAGTCACAGTATTTGCATGAAAGTACATTTTTGCAGAACATAGTACAAAGATACATTATTGAGTTATTTTAAAACAGCTTATAAAGTGATAATTGTATCAGTAGTGCAGTGAAAGAACAGGAAATGTGAAGGGTTACTTGACTCTAATGTTTAGTGAAAAACTCCAGTAGATCCTGAAATTTTATATGCTAAAACATAAAAGCTATATGAAACCATACTCGTCTCTTCCCCAGGTAGGGAAGGTACTAATGTTACGCCCTGGCAAAACCAGGTAGTCACAAAAGTGTACATCCTCCTTGTTACCACCATAATCCCACACTCAGGTATAACACACAGCCATTAAACCCTAGCCACCCCTCATGATAATAGGGACACACCAGTGGGCGGGATCAGGCGGATGAGAACGCCCACCTAGGGGTCCTGAGGTGTCAGAGGCGGGAACATGACAGTTCAAGTGTGGAGTTCAGTTCAAGTTGAAGTGAGAGGAGCGAAGTGTGCAGTGTAGTCAGGGGTAGTAGCCCTTGGACTACTCGGCTAGGTGGCAGACAGTGAACAGGGCCACAGGTGGCAGAAATCCGGTCACGGGAAACCTTAAGTGGACCGGGGCAAGGTTGTAGCCCGCCGGTGCCGACAGTGGGAATCCGGTCTGGAGGCCATGCCCAGTCAGGGTGCCTGGACCCTAGGGCGAGGAAGGTTGCAAGCCCCTCTCCAATTAACCAGCCGGGAACAAGGTTTTAGACTTTACAGACACTAACCTCTGCCCCACCCGGTCAGCGTAGGGGTAATTATACAAACACTATTTGCCCGAAGGGCAACAAGAGGTACCCTAACTAAAGACCTAATCAAATAAACTTTATTAAATTATATAAATGGACAAGGATTAAAATTGGTAGGTGGGAGGCCAATTCCGTATTGGATGAGTGTGGCCGTGGACCGACACTGCTATGGATAAATTCCTAAACGTAATATGGCTGACTATCACCTACACTGCCTGTTAAAAACTACCTAACAGCTAATAGCCTCCTCGATATGTTTCACCATGACTGGCTTCATCAGGGGGCTGAGGCTATACAACGCTGAAAACCGTTTACATCCCCTTTTAAAACCTCTGATGGTGACCTCACCATAGGGCTACCAATAATGGTGGACTCCAGTGGCCAAATCAAATTCAGAATAACTTCCATTTACACTTCAATTGGATGTGATCGAACACTATTATGTGTTCTACGTTATGATTTGCCAATATATCAGTCACTCATAAGTAAACACCTATCAAGGTGACCGATATAACTCCAGGCATTTCCACAGTTTAGTGTGACTTTATGTCACCCTCTGTAATAGGGTTGTTAATCAGTCAATCAATAAAGTCCACCAATCAATAGCTTCCCAGCAGGTATGTCTGCCGCCTATCAGAACAAACATCCGGGATTAAGTTTGATCATGTGACATTCATCTCGATCACAATGAACTATAGGTAATCCCACAATGAACTATGGGTAATCTCACAGATGTAAACTGAGCATGCTCATGGACTTAGAAAATATTAAATGCAGAGAGCGAAACAACGCATACACTTAGAAAAAATCTCACAGATATACACCGAGCATGCTCATAGACTTAGAAAGATCAGATGCAGTGAACAAAACAGAGCATGCTCATGGACTTAGAAAATATCTCATTGCATGAGGGGAAAACGCAGAAAAACGCAGGAAAGAACTGACATGTCCATTTTTTTTTTTAACTCAAAAACGTAGGTAAAAAAAACAGATGTGTGCGGACAGCAAAAATGAAAACTCATAGACTTTGCTGGGGAAGCAAAGTCCTGCAGTTTTAAGGCCAAAAACGCACCCGAAAAACGCGCAAAAACGCCGCGAAAAATGCACTGTGCACACATAGCCATAGGGGGCAGACGTACCTGCTGGGAAGCTATTGATTGGTGGACTTTATTGATTGACTGATTAACAACCCTATTACAGAGGGTGACATAAAGTCACACTAAACTGTGGAAATTCCTGGAGTTATATCGGTCACCTTGATAGGTGTTTACTTATGAGTGTCTGATATATTGGCAATTCATAACATAAAACACATAATAGTGTTCGATCACATCCAATTGAAGTGTAAATGGAAGTTATCCTGAATTTGATTTGGCCACTGGAGTCCACCATTATTGGTAGCCCTATGGTGAGGTCACCATCAGAGGTTTTAAAAGGGGATGTAACCGGTTTTCAGCGTTCCATAGCCTCAGCCCCTAGATGAAGCCAGTCATGGTGAAACATGTCGGGGAGGATATTTGCTGTTAGGTAGTTTTTAACAGGCAGTGTAGGTGATAGCCAGCCATATTACGTTTAGGAATTTATCTATAGCAGTGTCGGTCCGATACGGAATTGGCCTCCCACCTGCCAATTTTAATCCTTGTCCATTTATATAATTTAATAAAGTTTATTTGATTAGGTCTTTAGTTAGGGTACCTCTTGTTGCCCTTCGGGCAAATAGTGTTTGAAGGTTCCAGACTTTGACCAGTTAACTGCCTAGATAGAGCGAAACGGAAGCCCAACGCGGGGGGATAGGGTGTCCGTCAGAACCCACTGAGATCCCAAGGGTCAGTTTTCGCGGGCCTCAGCTCCCAAAGACACACAGAACCGGGAGTGGACTTCTCCATTCCATGCGAAGTCGTCCAAAAGGAAAGACAAACACAGAGTGCAGGAGATAGTAACACCTGTTCATTAACCTGGGTGCGGAACTCGAATACACCCTCCAAAGGCAGCCAGTCACTGGCAACTTGGTTTACTATTGGACTTATGTGAAATTACTGAACTGTGAGTTCACCATTGACCCCTGGTCCAGCCCGGCGCGCCACCTCCAGCAGCCATTACTCCCGTGTTCAGATTGCGGGCCCCGGGACTACACCTCCCCTACCCGTGGAGGGTATCCCATCTTGCTGCACCGCTCCATCAGCCCCGGGTGCCCCATCACCAGGCAGCGGCGGTGCCACCATCCCTCACCGCAACCCATGGGTGGCGTCACAGACACAACACCTCCCCTGTAAATATCCCCTTTCCGACGGTTGTGAGGACGGGCGGCCGTGCGAGCCTGGGTCCGGTCACCACTCGAGCCGCAGCATCGAACCCGGATCCGAGAAGGCCCCCGAGAGAATCGTCAGTGGCCCCCGCCTACAACACTAATATATTCTCGTAGGACATTGATTAGCACCTAATAAAAGTATTTTAAGCAACAATCCAGGATCCAGTGGAAACATTTTTTCTTCCAAGCAGCACAGCCAAAAAATCCTTCATTTTCCCTGGTTCTTTTTTTTGCATGCAAAATGGTAGACACAGAGCAGCTGCTTATTAGTTTGTATGCACTTGGGGGTGTTATGCTGAGCCCACAACCCCACAAGGTGAGCAATCCCACAGAAAGGGGTACCCCTTGGAACCGCCACTGGTTTACATCTACTGGAGCTGCACTGTGAAGAGCTGTTTTCTATTTTGCTTTGTAATTAGTTAATTGTATCAGTTGTAACATTCTAATTTTCTTTTTACACAAATGTAACATGTCTTTGCCTTATTTAGGGTTACATTTTTGCCTTATTATTTATTTTTAGTGAAATCATGCAGTTGTCTGCTATAATTAAGGGATATTGCATTAGATAAATGGATAATTAAGATTAAAGGCTGGCATGTAGCAGGGTGTAGAAGAAACAGAACATTATTGTCCTAAACTGTCTTATATTTTAGTATGTAGCTTTGTATCACCCTTTCAAGATTTAGATAGTAAGGCTGAGGCTACACGGGGATTAGTGAGAGTCCTCGTATTATACTCGGCTCACGCTTGCAGCACAGCGGGAGCCGAGAGTCATGTGAGTGTCATGCGACTGTGGTCCGATCGTGTGATCAGACCACAGTTGCGGAGTGGAGGGCCAGCTCTGTGGAGGGGAGGGCCAGCGCTGCACAGGAGAGGGAAGGATTTATCTCCCTATCTCCTCCATTGTCAGCTGTTGCGAGAATCGTACTGCTTTCGTGTTACACCGATGTAATGCAAGTGCAATGCGATGTTTCTCTCGCCCTCATAAACTTGAATGAGTGCGAGTGGAACAGGATCGCATTCCACCTGCAGCATGCTGTCATTGTTTTCTCGGTCCGATTAGGCTGAGAAATCGCTCATGGGTGCTGCCCCATAGAGTAATATTGGTCCGAGTGGAATAGGATTTTTTATTGCATTCCACTCGGTCCGTATTACTCGCCGTGTGTGCTGACCCTAATAGTGATCGGTGAGCGTGCTCAGCTTTGCTAGGTACTCAATCAAACATCGGGGGTTCTCAAAAAGCTCAATCAAGTAACCTGGTACTTGGGCGCCATCCTCAAGCCCCTACTCAGCATGTTTTGTGATTTTTTTTCTGCTACTAAACATGTGGGGATTACTTGCCAATCACAGAAATGCTGCAGCAATGTTGGCTACTGGCATTACTATGATTGTTCGGACACATCACATCATCGGGTCTATATAAAACCCAGTGATGCCATACTCAGCGCACTTTACCTGGAAATAGTGTAGGCAGAGGTTCTGCTGGAAAAGTGCCAGTGTGTTATAGCATTAAAGTACCTGCTGGTGCAACATTAAACCAGCAGTCCTTTTCAGGATTAAATCTACAATAACACCACTCCTAGCTGCATTTAGTGTAGGGCAAGTTGATGGAGAAGGGATAGTGTGCCTCCCCCGCGACAGCCGATGGGCTGCTCGGATCCAGATCCGCAGTGGTGGTCCAGGCGGGGTCGCGCGGCCACTCAAAGGAAAAAGGGGGAGTATTTACAAGGGGTTAAAAATAAAGTTTGTGACGCCACCCACGGGCCGTGGTAATGTGGGATACCACCGCTGCTGTGTTTGGGGGAGTGCCCGGGAGCGATGGGATGGCAGCTTTTGATGTTAACCATCCGTGGGCAAGGAGAAGGTATCCCGGGGCTCGATAGTGGAAGGATGGGGACCCATCGGGGGGAGAGGGGCACAACGTACTCACACAGTCCAGGAATTCTGACACTGACAACGGGTAAACCAAAGTCCTGAATGCCCTGCAGATGTTGTTGGAGCACGCTAGGTCCATGCCCTTTTGGCGTTGCTGGTTGGTCTGAAGCCTTGTCCCTTGGCACTGTGTTTACTCTTTGAGGATCCCTTTTGCCTGAAACTACTCGGGTCTCGCTCACCCGTGTGGCTAACAGAGTGAGCTTGCTCTCAGTGTTCACGTTTGGGAATTTCTGGACAGTTTTGGGAAGTCCTATCTCCCTCGTTGCACTAGTACCCCGATTTTGGAGCAGGTGGAGAACGGCTCGTGAAGACTCCGTCCTTGTCGGGTAAATTACTGGCCTGCGTGAAGCTACTTCCCAGCCTAGAGTCCGCATACCCCGTTGTGCCCTGGCCTCTGCCAGGTTGTAGCACAAGGCTGCTGAACTGCCCTCTGTGGCAGTACCGTGCTCCTTGCCACTACCCCCTGTGACCGGGGTTTCAGCTCCTTCCAGGCCAGGCCAACGTCTGGCACCGAGTACAGGAGCCCAGTTCTGCAGTGTGACCTTTCACTGTCACTGCTCCACTCGAACTGACTACTGACTGACACTTCTGGCCCTCCTTCTACCATCCCTCCATCTGGGCGGCCTTATTCCCCTCAGGCTGCCCAACGGGTGTCTGGTGGGTGTGGTGCAGAGTGTTCCTCAGGATTTGTGTATACCTGTTCTTAGCAACACCAAAGGGACAGGACCCGTAACCAAGGAGGAGCAGGTACCATGCAGAAGGGCAGATTGCACAGCACCCTTGTGATGACCTGATAGGCCAGGGTGTAACAATAGTGTATTAGAAACCTATAGGCAGAGATTCTAGCCTTACTGACCTTGCTGCTGCTATCTTAAAAATCTATTATATTCTCTAATAATACTGCTCTTAGCTTCATTTAGTATAGGGCAAGCTGATAGACAAGGGATAGTGCATTAGAGACCTGTAGGCAGGGATTCAAGCCTCATGGACCTTGCTGCTGCTAGGTTGAAATATTCTATAATAATACTGCTCTTAACTGCCTTTAATGTAGGGCAAACTGATGAAGCGATGGTGTATTAGATGCATGTAGGCAGGTATTCTAATCTTACAAACCTTGCTGTTGCCGCTTAAAAAGTCTAGTCTATTCTCTAACAATACCACTCTTAGCTGTTTTTAGTGTAGGGCAAGATCCTGGAGAAGGTGTATTAGAAGCCTACAGACAGGGATTCTAGCCTTACAGACCTTGCTGATGGTGCCTAAAAAATCTATTCTATTCTCTATTAATGTCACTCTTAGCTGCATTTAGTTTAGTGTAAGCTGATGGAGAAGGGATAGTGTATTAGAGGCATGTAGGCAGGGATTCTAGCCTTACAGACCTTCCTGCTGCTGTTTAAAAAATCTATTCTCTAATAGTATTGCTCTTAGCTGCAAAGCTGCATTTAGTTTAGGGTAAGCTGATGGAGAAGGGATAGTCTATTAGAGGCATGTAGGCAGGGATTCTAGTCTTATAGACCTTCCTGCTGCTATTTAAAAAAATCTATTAGCTAATAATAATGCTCTTAGCTGCATTTAGTGTAAAAGGCGCTTTACACGCTACAATATATCTTACGATGTGTCGGCGGGGTCACGTCGTAAGTGACGCACATCCGGCATCATAAGTTACATTGTAGCATGTAACAGCTACGTGCGATTGCGATTGAACGGTAAAACGTTCCTCGCATGCACGTCGTTCAATTCCTAATAATTGAAGTCCGGTTGTTCATCGTACTCGGGGTAGCACACATCGCAGTGTGTGACACCCTGGGAACGATGAACAGATCTTACCTGCGTCCTGCGGCTCCCGCCGGCAATGCGGAAGGAAGGAGGTGGGCGGGATGTTTACGTCCCGCTCATCTCCGCCCCTCCGCTTCTATTGGCCGGCTGCCGCGTGACGTCGATGTGACTCTGAACGTCCCTCCCATTCTAGGAAGTGGATGTTCGCCGCCCACATCGAGGTCGTATGGACGGGTAAGTACGTGTGACGGGGGGTTACTCATTTGTGTGACACGTTCAACAAATTGAACGTGCTGCACATACGATGGGGGCGGGGATCGCATACGATATCGTATGCTGGATCGTATGGTGTAAAGCAGGCTTAAAGCAAGCTGATGTAGAAGGGATAGTGTAGTAGAGGTCTGTAGGCAAGGATTCTAGCCCTACAGAACTTGCTACTGTTACCTAAAAATATATTGTATTCTCTAATAATACCGCTCTCAGCTGTATTTAGTGTAGGGCAAGCTGATGGAGAAGGGATAGTATATTACAGGCCTGTAGGCAGTAATTTTAACCTTACAGCTCTTGCTGCTGCAACATAATACCAAAAGTCCTTTTCAGGCGTACAGTTATTCTTTTCCCTATTGAAACCACAGCCTACAGTAGAAGGATAGCTGCTGCAGGAGGGATAGTTTTGGATTAGATGCATATAGTCAGGGTATATTGCTTTACATGCCCTATAGGTATACTGATGTTGCAACCTAAATATATTGGTCAGGGCATGGGTGATGTTATTGGAAACATGCAGGTGTAAGGCAGAGATGGTGGCTGGGGACCGAGTACCGCAGGGCAGCATCCATTATCAGGTTGCTGAAACCCTCAGAGTCAACAAGACTGAACAGCCACATTTCCAGGGCAAGCTGTCAGGATATGCAAGCACATTTCCTCTGTGTACTTTCTCCAGCTCCACAAGGTTTCTCTATAGCCTGTTGCTACATTTTCGATGCAGTGCTGCAGCACTTAAAGCGTGTGACTGACATGGACGACATGCTCGGTAATGACAATCGAGAGTTGGTGGAGGTGGAGGATGGGGTGCAGCATCTGTTGTAGGTGGTGGGGGAAACCCTGATGGAAGTAAAGCCCAAAATCCTTGACCTCGGTAGCATGCATGCCATTCCAGCGTCAGACTCTGTCCCGGCCTCCACAAGATTCACCCAGTGTACTGTCAGGCAAATGTAACATCAATGGCCACAAGCACTTGGCCACGTGGTGGTAAAATGTACCTTTCCAGTAACTGAATTGGTGAGGACATGGGTGATATTATGGAACATGTGCCGATGTAAGGCTGGGATGGCATACTGCTAAAAATTGTGACGACTAAAGGCCACTTTACATGCTGCGATCTCACTAGCGAGATCGCTAGCGTGCGTACCTGCCCCCATCGTTTGTGCATCACGAGCAAATCGCTGCCCATGGCGCACAAAATCGCGTGAACCCGTCACACTACTTACCTGCCTAGCGACACCGCTGTGACCTTTCTTTTCTAAGGGGGTGGTTCGTTCGGCCTCACATCAACGTTACTAAGCGGCCACCCAATTGAAGCGGAGGGACGGAGATGAGCGGGACAAACATCCTGCCCACCTTCTTCCTTCCTCATTGCCGGCGGCCGCAGGTAGGGTGAGGTTCCTCGTTCCTGCGGTGTCACACATTGCGATATGTGCTGCCGCAGGAACGACGAACAACATCCTAACTGCAGCAGCAACAATAATTGGGAATAGAGGAGCATGTCAACGATTAGCGATTTTGCACATGTTTGCGACGATTTTCAATCGCACGTAGGTGTCACACGCAACGACATCGCTAACGCGGCCGGATGTGCATCACGAATTCCATGACCCCAAAGACATCTCTTTAGCGATGTCGCAGCATGTAAAGCGGCCTTAAGGAACAAGTATCGAGTGCCAGCTGCTGGCCCTCTAAAAACTATGAGGAAGGGACAGCTGCTGGCACTCTAGAAATTATAAGCAAGGGCTGGCTGCTGGCCTTCTAAAAATTGAGTCAGGACTGGCTGCTGGCACTCTAAAAATTGAGTGAGGGCCAGCTGCTGACCCTCTAATAATTGAGTGAGGGTCGAAAGCTAACTCTTTAAAAATTATGAGTGACGGCCAACTACTGGCCCTCTAAAAAGTATGACAGAGGGCCAGCAGCTGGCTCTCATAAAAATTATGAGTGAGGGCCGGCTGCTGGCTTTCTAAAATATTATGAGTGAGGGCCGGCTGCTGTCCCTCTAAAAATTGAACGAGGGCCGGCTGTTGGCCCTCTAAATATTATGAATGAGGCATGCCTGATGACCCTCTAAAAATTATGAGCGAGTGCTACATGACTCTGTGGCTATCTTAAAAGAGGAGGCGGACAAGAAAAAAACAAACATGAACTGTATACCCTTTTTGGGTGGGAAGGAGTGCATGGGAATATACAAGAAAAAAAAAATAACATTTGAATTGAGTTTATGTTCCACTGCTGTCATCTGCTGGGGTTGAGAAGTCGGTGCTAATTCAGGCCTTGTTTATTTTGAAAACAGTCTGCCTGTCAGCATTTTTATTTGACAGGCGGATGCGCCTATTAGTTATTATGCCCCTGGTGGCACTAAAAACCCATGGATTCAACTTAAGCAGGGAGGGATCAGTGACTGCGGCCCGCAAACCTCAACTCCATGTACAAAGAATAAAGATGCATTCATACAATGGAAGAAAAGCCCAAATGAATCTCTTGTGTGAATAAATGGATGAAGGACTTATAGCGTTCTTCCTTCGGAATGGGTTGGAGAAATTCCTCCCTATGGTCCAAGAATTCTCATTGGTACAGTTCTCCAAGGAGATAATATAAAGTTTGGAAACCATTGCTTCAATCTATTTGAAGGAACTGCCACCCACCTTAGCTACAGCAAAGTTGAATATTTGAAGATCCTTGTTGTGTAACTTGTGCTCTGAGTGGTGGCCTTCAGGACTCCTTGTTGTTAGCCAATGAAGTCCCAACCCTTCTAAATGTAAATGTGTGTTCCAAGGTGTATTGGCGTTCCTCATAATTTTTTACATCCTTTGCACATAGTAATTATGCTTTACCAGTCTAGGAATTCCACTCCTTCCACATGGGGAAAAAAATGTTTTCTGAGGCCATCCTCTATGTACAATATATTCCAGGGTAAATTCCAATCCCTCCTTTTAATTTTTGATAGGCTTTGCACTTAATGTAAAGGCTTCACCAGTCTTGGAGTCCCACTCCTTACAAATGAAAAAAAAAATGTAAGAAAATTCATGCACATGATTCCTTATTTTCAAAACTGAAATGGAAAAATGCTGTTTTTTTGAAAGAAGGAGAATGTCAAAGCTTTCAATGTTTTTGCAGCAATTTACACAATTAAAAGCAATGAGAGTACTAAAATGGGAACATAGTCCAAGGGGTAGAGGAGGCGGTTTCTCTCCTTAGTTAAATTTGCCTTATATACACGTTATTACACAGGAAAGAATGTCGCCTAACATTTTTATCTATTAAATCCATGTTATATTTGGTTTGGAATGTTTTAGTGTCAGTCTATAAAATTGGAGAAATAATCTGACAACATTGTTCCCAGCAGTGACCTGGGAGTCAAAAATATGTCCAGGCATCTTCCTCATGCTGTTCCCATTCAATTTCAGCAGTGTTTCCATCCATTAAAGTGAATTTCGAGCCCCCTCAGGCCTTTCGGGGGGGGTCTGCAGGAAAAATGCTTGCGTTTCCTATTGACTTCTATCATGCTTGTTATTAGAGATGAGCACTTGAGCATTAAAAATTGCGTGACACAAGTACCATGCACCAGAGTATTTTAGTGTTCACCCATCACTAGTAATAAGGTCTTCAAATTTGAATTATTAATTTTACAAACATAACAATAAGAGTGCACAATGTGATCTAAATATAGCAGACAAATGCCTGTAGACTAATGCAAATCAAAATTCATGCAGTGTTTATTCACCATGTTAATTTATGCTGTCATCCAAGGGCTAATGTATTGGATAATTCAAATACAGAAACATGATATCTTTTGAGTAAAAGGAGCAATTGGTAATATTGTTTGCCCATGAACAAATTAATCAGTACATTCATAGTGGAATAAAAGCAACGGGTTCATGTTGCAAACACCCAATAGCTATGTTCTGAAATGTGCTATATAACTGCTTTGAAAAAAAATTGGCAGACTCAAATTACTTATTAACATGTCTAGAATGTCACATAACATCATTGTCTGAGGATCTAGATCAAAATGTCTTGGTACATTTGTAAAATTAAAATATATAACAGAATATATGGCTCTTTTCTAGAAGAATCTAGTGCTGGTCCTAAGACTCTCTTGCCCTGTAAGAAAGCAAGTGGGAGGCGCTTCAGACTGTATGCTAGCGATGGTATTTATAGTAGCCACTCATGCAGTCAGGTTGCAAACCATAACTTCTTTAAGGTGGGGGAGGAAGTATATTTAACTTTTGAACTTTTGCTATAGGGCTAGGGAATTCCTATATAGGTCAATGGATGGACTTATAATTCTTTGTAGAGCTAATAATCTCGCCCGTTATTTCAAAGAAATAATTTAAACTATACAACAGGAATTTTTCTCTCAATTCCTCAATATCATGTATCCTCTTCCTTCACGCACTTCATCAAGTAAAGATATTACCAGGTTCTTCGCTTCTTATTGTCTTACCACCTGCACTAGTGACCCTATTCCCTCTTACCTCCTTCAGTCAGTATCCTTGGCTGTAACTACTCTTCACCTAACTAAAATATGTAATCTCTCTATTTCATCTGGTATCTTTCCCTCATGTCTGTCTCAAATACACCATCATAAACCCATTAGTAAAAGGAGCATCCCTAAACCAGGACCACTCGTACAGACCTGTAACTAACCTCCCCTTCATCTCTAAACTCTTAGAATGCTTGGTCCGGTCTGCTATTTTTCAGATAACTCTCTTCTTGACCTTTCATTATCCGGTTTCTACAATCTCTTTACACTCTACAGAAATTGCTGTTATTAAAGTCTCTAATGATTTACTAACAGCTAAATCCAATGGTCACTACTCCCTTATTATTCTGTTAGACCTCTCTGCAGCATTTGCTATTGTGGATTATGATCTCCTCCTCACTATGCTCCACTCTATCGGTCTCAAGGATATCACTCTCTCTTGATTCTCCTCCTAACTCTTTAACTGATACTTCACTGTGAAATTTGATGGCATTTCTGCCTCTCCCATGCTGTTCATGTTCCTTGGGGTTCAGTCTTAGATTACTATTCACTGTATTGTATTGTATTGTATTGTTACTTATTGGAGAAACCATCAGTATTTTTGGTTTTCAGTACCATCTCTATGCTAATTATAATTTTACACATCTTTTCCTGATCTCACACCTGCATTGCCACAAAATACTAGTGATTGTCTTTCTGATGTTCTAACATCATCTTCTCTATCTAAAAATGATTCTTTCAAAACTGAACTCCTTGAGTGTTGTCCCTCTACTAATCTACCAAAACCTAATTTAGCCATTTTTATGTGTGATTCTGTCATAATTCTCAAGCAACACTCGCTGCCTTATGGTTATATTTGACACAGATCTTTCCTTCATTCCCTATATCTGAGTTGTTGCTTGATCATGTCACCTGCACCTCAAAAATATCTTCAGTATTCGATCTTTTCTTACCTTTGACTCTATAAAAACTTTTACATTTGTTCTTATCTATTCTTATCTGGGCTACTGCAATTTTCTACTAAACAGTCTCCCTTTCCTCCTTCCAATCTATCCAGAATGCAGCATCCAGGAATATATTTTTGTCAAGATAGTACACTGATGCCTCCACTCTGTGCCAGCCATTGCACTTAAAACTCTCACCTACAAATCTCTCCATATTTCTGCTCCAACCTAGATCTCCTCCCTCATCTCTATCTACCAACCTACTAGAACTCTCAATTTCATTAATGACGTAAGACTAAGATCCTCTATAATCTGACCTTCCCACTCCCATCTCCAGGACTTTTCTCACACTGCACCTGTTCTCTGGAATGCATTATCTTGGACAATCCAGTTTATTCCCAGTATCCACAGTTTAAAGCATGCCCTAAAAACTAATTTGTTTAGACTGGCCTAACATCTCACCTCTCTAATCTAACTATCCCGTGTTCTCCCATTCCAAATTTTCATCAGAGTATAGTTCCTCTTATCATCTGTTTACACACCGTTCATGTATTTAATACGGTAGCACTTTGCATCAGTACTAGTGACCAATTCATGTAGCGTAATTTGAATGCCTGTATTTATTATACTGATGGCTGGTCCATACAAGACAAGAACTTTTTTACCTTTGCCACTTTACTTTTGTTACATTACCTTTACTTTTAAACCTGGGTCACTGTAATTTCCTCATAGATTCTAACCTTGCAAGCAAGGCCTCACTCTTCTTGGTATGTGATGAATTATCTGTTACTCCGTAAAATCTTATTTTGTTTGTACATGTTCCCTCTGAATTGTAAAGTGCTGCAGAATTTATTGGCACTATAGATAATAAAATATTAGTATTACTTGAAAAACTGGGTGTAAAGGCTAAGAAAGGGGGGTGTTACATACATATCATGGCTTGTTCAATAAAAATATAACATCACCCAATGGCCACAGGTAGAGAATGAAGGCTATGGCATTGATTCATTAAAGTGTGCAAGCCAGAAGTCTAAGTCACAATATTTTTGTACAACGCAGAAAGTTGCTGCCATATATTGCACCATTTGGTGTTTACATGGCAGCCTCAACCAGCTATGCCAATATAGTTGTAGTATGGGTAAGGTTGGGCGTGCTTACGCCCACTCATCAGATTCAGGGAAAATGTACTCGAATTCCTGGCAGACAACAACACTTAATACTGTGGGGAAATAAGTATTTGATACACTGCTGATTTTGCAGGTTTGCCCAACTACACAGAATAGAGAGGTCTGTAATTTTTAGCACATGTACACTTCAACTGTGACAAACAGAATCCCCCCAAAAATCCAGAAAATTACATTGTATGATTTTTAAATAATTTGCATTTTGTTACACTTACCAACCAGCAAGAATTCTGATCTCACAGACCCAGTATTTCTTTAAGAAGCCCTCCTACTCTGCATTAATAACCTGTATTAATTGCACCTGTTTGAATCCGTTACCTGTATAAAAGACACCTGCCATATATTCAATCAATTACACTCAAACCTGTCCACCATGGCCAAGACCAAAGACCTGTCTAACAACACCAGTGACAAAATTGTAGACCTGCACAAGCTGGGATGGGTTATAGGACAATTGGAAAGAAGCTTGGTGAGAAGGCAACAACTGATGGCGCAGTCATTAGAAAAGGGAAGATACACAAGATGACTGTCAATCTTACTTGATCTGCAGCTCCATGCAAAATCTCACCTCATGGGATAAAGATGATTCTGAAAAAGCTCAGGAATCAGAGCAGAACTACATGGGAGGACCTCGTCAATGACATGAAGAGAGCTGGGACCACAGTCTCAAAGAATACAGTTAGTAACACACTGCGCCGTCATGGATTAAACTACCTGAAGGGCATGCAAGATATCCCCTGCTCATGCCAGCACATATCCAGGCCTACTTGAAGTTTGTCAATGACTACCTGGATGACCCAGAGGAGGCATGTGGTCATTTGAGACCAAAAGAGAACTTTTTGGTATCAACTTCACTCGCCATGTTTGTGTAACGTCTGCCTGGAACCACAGTCTCAGGATGGCTGTCACAGAGGTTAGCTGCCCACTAAGCAGGACTCCAAGAACCCCGAAATCCTTTCCAAATCCAGGGATTTGGAATTACTACAGGGCCCCGGAGATTGCTACCTGTGAAAGGCTGAAATCCGAAGAAGAGTAGTCATCAGGCAGGGTCAAACCAGGAGATACAGAAAAAGGACAAAATCGACAGACATGAGTGTAGTCAGGAAATCAAGCTGAGGTCAAAACCGAAGATGGCAGTGAGGTACAAAAATGGCAGGCAAAAGAATAGTCAGTGAGCAGGCAAGAGTCAAAAAAACACAGGGATTATACAGAGCAGGGCAATAACCAGAGACAAGCAGGATAACTAGACTCTATATCTGGCAGCGACAAGCAGACAGGATTGGGAATAAGAAGGGTGTTGTGTCTTCCCAATGGCTGTAGCTGAACGATGGTAACTTCAGCTGGAGGACACACACCACTACAGTCAGCCAGTGGTACTGCAGGTCACAGGAAAACCTAGCTTAGTGGATGTGCGGAGCCTGCACCCACCAGAGCCATTGGCAATGACTCCTCCCCAATCATCAGCATTGCCCATGGTGGAAATACGGCGGTTCCCGGTGATCGAAGCAGAAGTCGCAGGAGCGGACTCTGGTGGAGACGTGACAGTTTGGAGAAAGAGGATGAGTACAACCTCAAGAATACCATCCAAACCGTGAAGCATGGAAGGGGAAGCAACATATTTTGGGGATGATTTTCTGCAAAGGAGACAGGACGACTGCACCGTATTGAAGAGAAGATGGATGTGGTCATATATCGTGAGATTTTGGCCAACAACCTCCTTCCCTCAGTAAGAGCATTGAAGATGGGTCATGGCTGGGTCTTCCAGCAGAAAAATGACGTGAAACACACAGCCAGGGCAACTAAGGAGTGGCTCTGTAAGAAGTGTGACCTAGCCAGTCTTCAGAACAGAACCCAAAAGAAAATCTTTGGAGGGAGCTGAAACTCAATGTTGCCCACGTGACAGCCCCGAATCCTGAAAGATCTGGAGAAGATCAGTGTGGAGGAGTGGGCCAAAATCCCTGCTGCAGTGTGTGCAAAGTTGTTCAAGATCTACAGGAAACGTCTGACCTCTGTAATTGTAAAGAAAGGTTTCGGAATCAAATATTAAGTTCTGCTTTCTATTGTATCAAATACTTATTTTATGCAATAAAATGCTACTTAATAATTTAAAAATCATACAATGTGATTTTCTGGATTTTTTTTTATTCTGTCTGTCCAGGTGAAGTGTACCTACGATAAAAATGACAGACCTCTCCATTCTTTATAGGTGGGAAAACTTGCAAAATTGGCAGTGTATAAAATACTTATTTTCTCCACTGTAGATGTGCCTAATTCATTAAAAGTATTGTACCTTTTAATGAATTAGGTACATTGTACTCAAGCTAGCAAATTCATTAACACTGGTGGTGTGCACATTGTCAGTTTTAAAGGGAACCTGTCACCTAGAATATGCGTTCTGAGCGATCAGCAGACGCATATTTACCCTAATTACACCTCCCTATCCATCTCTGTGCTGTAAAATTGTATAATATAAAAGTAATAAAAACGTTTTGTTACCTTCATATTTCGTATGTAAATAGCAGGGAATATGGTCACAGGGGCGGCGCTTTGCCCTATGGACGTCTGCATATTTCCGTGGTATCACGCCCCTGTGGGCGTGATACCATGGAGCTACGTCACCGTCGCTCATTCTATCCTGCGCGCATTGCAGCAGGCTGCTCTTCCGGGTGTTAAATCGCATGCGCTGTGTGCGTCTGAAGCCGGAGATTGAACACCCGGGAGAGGGCAAGGCGCCGCCCCTGTGATCATATTCCCTGCTATTTACATACGAAATATGAAGGTAATAAAACGTTTTTTATTACTTTCATATTATACAATTTTATAGCACTGGGATAGGTAGGGAGGTGTAATTAGGGCACACATGTGTCTGCTGATAGCTCAGAACGCATATTCTAGGTGACAGGTTCCCTTTAATGATTGGTCCTATATCCGTTGTTCAGTTAGAGAACTGTTCCTAATTAAAGAATGAGGGGAAAATATACTTATGATTTAATTTTTCCATTCTGTGGAAAAATAACCATTTCCTCCTACTATAAGAATTAAAAGTGAAACTGACTATTATTCACACATGAGGTGTTCTGTTACATTTGGTTAAAATTATTGTTTTTATGATACCTTTCCTGTGTAAAGGAAAAAAAGAGATCATTTTGAATTCTTATAAATTAGTAAAATACTTTCTACAATGTCTATTTCTTTTATTAGCTATGATTTATTATTTTTTTTGTACCTACCGTACTACTAATGGAAGTATACAGTAAGACAAGTGAACATTACATTTTTTCCAGGTCTAGACTAGTAACATGCCTTTGCTTAGCTTCAAGCTACTATATTGACATACTATTAGACACAGACATATTATATGTTTTCAGGGACGGCATTAGTAGGAGGACTGGGCAATTGCCCAGGGCCTCCACTTCCTTATGATTTATAAAATATTAAAAATACATATATTTTGTATTCAAACAAGGGTGGGTCCGCAGCACAAAACATCCATGGGACTTGAGAAGTAAAAATAAAAACTTGAAATTTATTCCATAAATATTAAAAGGTAAAACCTAATTTCTCCGATCAATGCGTTTCAGACGCGATCGTCCTTAGTCATGATCGATCACCAGTCCTGCGAGCACCGTCCAGATTCTCTTCCTGGAATTCAGTCTTATAGTGATGATCTGAAATACATCTTTTTACTTTCATATATTTTGTATCCATACGTAAAAGTCTTATCTATCAAAATATAAAGAAAATTAATCTGATCAGTAAACGGCGTAAAAAGAAAAAAATTCAAAACACCAGAATTAATTTTTTTGGCCACCTCAACATTACAATAAAATGCAAATAAGAGGCAATCAAAACATCTTATCTGCCCCGCAATAATACCAGTAAAAATGTCATTTCCCAGAGCAAAAGATAAGCCCTGATATAGCCGCATATGCCGAAAAATGAAACGTTACAGTTTTGGGAAAATGGCGACAAAAATAAAAATGTTTTTTACAAATTGAAAAAAAATAAAAAACTGATCACTTAAATAAAAAAAGCTATATATGTTTGGTATCTACATACTCATACTAACCTGGATAATCATCTTACAAGATCACTTTTATCATATAGTTAAAATGTGCCCATCATTCTTCATCATCCTGTGTAAAGAGGCCAGAAACAAGTACCTAAGCACTTTATTGTTGATCGCCCTCATTTACCAGTCTGAACTGAGTGCATCTAAAGCCAACCCAAAGGCTGAGTGTGATGGTGCAATATGTGGGCATTTAGGGCCTTATATTAAACTGTTACATATAGCCCCACTTTGTGTAAACCCGTCCCTGAATATTTTCTTTCTCGACACATATTCAGGCTACCAATACATGAAATATCACCATATAAAATCAACAATTAAATGATTCTCGGGAGACATAATATTATTCTGTAAAACATGAAGATTACTAATAACGTGTGATTTATGAGTGCATTTTAATTAAGTATACTGTCTGGACCTTCTACACATGCTTTGTTCCTTGGTATCCCTGGGGCCTGATAAATAAAAGACCTTTGTCCCAGAAAAGGTCTTATTAATAACGAAAGCAGCATTGAATAGTGCGAGCTATTGAGAATGAATCATGAGAATTACAGTTGAAGTTTATTAAAATTTATTGAGTCCTAAATAGCTATATTCTGTAAACTGTATTATGACACTCAGCAGACAATGAAAAACCTCAGGCAGTGAGACAAAAAAAACCTTGAATTAAACATGTCAAGGTAATCAGACATCAGATTAGCCTATCTGGCCTATCAGGTCGTCACAGGGTATTGTGCAATCTGCCCTTCTGCACAGTATCCACCTCCTGCTTGGTTACGGATCCCTGACCTTTGGTGTTGCCAAGAACAAGCTAATCAAAATCCTAGGAACACTCTGCACCACACCCACCAGACAGACCAGTGGCTGACCTGAAGGGAATAGGGTCGTCCACTTGGGGGTTTGGTAAGGGGAGGTCAAGAGTTGTAGGAGACAGTCAGTTGAGGAGTGACTCTCAAGAGGAGAGGTCAGGAGCTGGGCTCCTTGGTTTACTAGGTGGCAGACGTTGGTCTGGGCCTGGAAGGGGCTGGGCCCCGGTCGCAGGGGGATCGTGACAAGGGGCACGGACTGTCAAGGAGGACAGCCGGCAGCCTTGTGCCATCACCAGTCAGGGGGCAGGGCACGATGGGGTATGTGGACCCTAGGTCGAAAAGGAGCTTCAAGCGTCTTGACAATTTACTCGACGAGGATGGAGCCTTCAAGATCCGTTCTCCACCCGTTCCAAAATCGGGGTACTAGCGCAATGAGGGGGATAGGACTTTCCCAGTACATAGTCCAGAAAATCCCAAGCGTGAACCCTGAGAGTAAGCTCACCCAGTTAGCCATACTGGTGAGCGGGACCCAATAGTTCTATGCTAGAGGGACCAGTTAGAAGTGAGGTGCCACGGAAAAGGTCACAGGCTAACAAGAAACACCAATGGGCATGGGATCCAGGCATGTTCCCTCCCTGCTGCAGCGATATCAAGAACTTTGGTTTACCACGGATGTCGGTGTCAGCGTTATTGGACTGAGTGAGTACTAACGTGATCCCTGACCATCCCAACGGTACCTCCCTGTCACCTACACCGAGTCCCAGGGCATCCCCCCTACCCGTGGAGGGATTAAATATCCGGCAGTAGTACTCCATCTTACCACGCACCACGGGTGGCGTCACAAACTGTCCATACAATCCCTTGTAAATAACCCCCTTTATTCAGAGTGACCGCGCGACCCCGACCCTCGGGTCCGGAGACCCCTCGACCCACCACGGATCCAGATCCGAGCAGCGGCAGCAGGCTGCTGACGCGGGGCTGGCACACAACCAGACACTGATTCTAGACCAATGGAGCAAAAACAGTTTAAATCCACCCAATTTAAGTACTATCTCTTTAGGGACTATTCCAACTTGAACCTAATGATAGCAGATTCCAGGAGTAATACACTTAGTCAAGTGACAAACAAATTATATTGCACAGTACCTGGTTTTAGACACGCTGGAGGATTACTCTTTTGGGATAGTCCCTGTATCACACCAGCCCACACTGGAGAAAAATTACTTTCTGTCTTGCCCCAGTGCCCCAGAGGACTCAGCTCAAATTAACGAAGCCTAGGAGCTCTATCAATGCTCTTCAAGCCAATGTCCTCTCTGTTACCGATTAAAAGCAGTCATATTACTCCTTCACACCGAGATATTGACTGGAAACTGGCAAACACAATTTTCTTAAGTCCAGGAATATAGTAGATGTTTTGCAGAAAACGTAACCTCAATTACCCACTGAACATCCAACAAAAGAGAAAATAAATATGAGTGAGGCAACAGTAACAATAACAAGTAATAGCCATTTAAAAATAAATCTAAAATGTATAAAGTCATACAAATATTGCAGATATAATGTTCAGATATATCCGTCTATATCAGGGTTTCCATAGACGTAAATGGAGCACATGCTGCCTCTATACTGCATGATGGGGGGGAGTCAGAACACCCATCCTATAGGTTTGAATCCAGCTGTGGCGTTACATACACCCTCAGATTCCTGTGCCCTTTTGTTTCTTTTGTTGTTCGGCTCTGCTCCCTTAGTGCAATGTAGAAATCGTTAGGAGAGGAAATCTGGTATATGCCGCGCTAACACCACAGAATCCGAAACTAATATAATTCCTTTATTGTTTATACAGGTCGACACGTTTCAGAGACATCCATCTCCTTCATCAGGACATCAAAGGAACAGTCCAAACAAATCATAAGAGGGACCCAGAACTGTAAGTCATTTATATAAACCATAAATTTTAAGACTGTTTAAAGAATTCAACTCTGTTAGTTTAATTAGTAATTACTAGAATTTGTATTTACTAGAGAACTTTTGAAATTCAAATTCACCACCTTCAGCACACAATTAAAAAAATTTGGTTTGCATTTAATAAATTTGCCTGTTACTCCAGCTTCCCTAAAAATATGTGTAAAATATTCAAAGGTCTGTAAGGACTGTGCAACACCTTTCAAGCTTTTTAATGGAATGGTAGTAACCAACAGTCCATTTTATAACATTTCACTAACAGACTTTACATGTTTTTCTTTTTTTTAAATAAGTTGTCCAAAAGCTATTCCACTTAGTAATTTGTCATCAGGTAGTTCTGTGGAGAGCACGAACTCAAACCGATGGTGTCGCTGTTAGAGGTAACATCATCCTTCTTTGATTGAGAAGAATGATGCATTATATTTTTCATAATGTGCTCTGCCTCCTAAATAATATACTTGCTGAAGGCAAAGGAGGAATATTGTGACCTGCATTTGGTAGTACAAATACAAATAGTAAAAACAGAAAGCTGTTCAAGTGGAGGTGTTAGTACTCCTGCTGCTAGTGGCTTCCACATTTTTAGCCATGGCATTTTTTTTTTTTTTATCTTTTACATTACCCTGTCCAGTTCCATTGCCACTTTTTCTCTTGTTATACATTTTGTAGAAAACCTGTAATTTACTTTTACCAATCTGTTACCAATCTTTTCAAACCCAATTATTAATTCTTTGTCAAAATAGACAAATTAATTGTAAAAAACATATAAATATAAAAACAGTAGAATAAGATGTCCCCGCCCTCCCTAAAAACCTAGCCACAAAATGTAATTACAAGAATGCATTAAACCCAAAGCTCTCATTAAGCCCAAAAGGAACAACACTGTTTATTCTAAAAATCCACTTGCTTTCTAATTGACCCAAACTCCTACCAATGTTGCTCCCTCTAATGCCCAAATTAACTTTATCAATACCTCGTACTTTCAGCAGATTTGGGTTACAATTATAGTAGTAGAAGAAATGTCTTGCCAGAGTTTTCAATTGAGAAGGGTCCTCCGCAGTGCTCCCCTTCTCAATAGCTTGCATAACCTCCCTTGTACGGACTCTCAATTCTCTCGATGTTAGCCCAATATATATGTTTCTACATGGGCATTCAGCCAAATATATAACCCCTTTTGAAAGGCAAGTAAGATGATGATGTATCTCAAAAGTCCTTGAACCATTGAAATTTTGGAAGTTTTTTACTTTTCACCATACTAGAACAGGCCTTACATTGCCCATAAGGAGATAAATCTTTCACACTCATCCAATTTTCTTTAGTCCTTTTAGAATTTGGGTTAAAGTGACTGTGCACCAGAATATCTTTGAGATTTTTTGATCTCTGTACTGTTATCAATGGGGTTTCTGGCAGGCATTTTTTCTGAATAGGGTCACTTTTAAGAATACCGCAGTGTGTATTTGTGATCTTGACTACATCCCCCCCATTGTTTGTTATAGGTAGTAATGAGGCGAACACCATTTTTTGTGTCATTGTCAGTTTTCTTTTTATACAACTGGTCTCTTAGCTTATATTTTGCTCTTAAATAGCCATTCCTTATCTGTCTCCGTTTGTAGCCCCTTTCCTGAAATCTTCGTCTCAGATCTCATGTCTGGTCCTCTAAATATTCATCATTAGAGCATATTCTCATTATTCTTAATTATTGACCCACCAGTATCCCTTTCACAACAGATGGTATATGTGGTGAGTCTGCTGATAGAAATTAATTTGTGGCCGTCTCTTTTCTATATACATCAGTTGTTAAAAAGCCATCATCTTCCGTTCTTATTGAGATGTCAAGAAATTCTAAGTTTCTGCCACTTTTAAATGTCAATGTCAAATTGACTTCATTATGATCCAACCTCATCATCAACTCATCTAATTCTGTTTTGGCGCCCTCCCAGATAAACCAAACATCATCTATGTAATGCATCCATTGTTGTACCTTATCTATGCCTCTGATAGGGCTGCATGAGAAGATGTCCCTTTCTCATGCACCCAAGAACAAATTGCCAAATACGAAACAATTGTGGAACTCCAATAAAATCAAAATGAATTCCACCATTTTAGGATTCATATTACTGGAGTGTAGAAACCAGGCAATAGCTTTCAGCCCATCACAATGTCTAATCGAGGTATACAGAGACTCAATGTCTGCAGTTACCATAATAGATCCTTCTGAGAGTTGCACCCGGTCCAATCTTTGTAGGGCTTCCATAGTGTCTCTTATAAACGATTGTAAAGTAGTAATCAACGGTTTAAGATAATGGTCTATAAAGAGACAAATCATCTCACAAAGACCCTCGTTCCCCGAGACTATTTGTCTTCCTGGAGGGTCACCAATATGCTTGTGAATTTTAGGGATAATATAAAAGTGGAGAGTTTAGGATTAAGACCTCGAATTGTTTTTACTACTTCCTTGGGAATAATATTTTCCTCACATACTTTTTCATGAATATTAACCAAGGATGCCTGGAATTTTGATAGTGGATTAAATGTTGCTTCTTATAGCAATCAGTATTATTTAGCAGGATCTAATTATTTAATCCACGATAGTATAAAGGAGCAGCATTGTCACTCCCTCTTGACACACCCCCTGAGGAAGTCACGTGTACGAAACCCACGTCGGGCTTTAGAGGCGAGCTGGGGAGGAATATTTACATCTGATCACTTTTAGGTATGCAGTCTGGATTCACCTATTTATTATATTATTTGCGGTATTAGTATTGCGGGACTTTAGATGCTAATGGTTTATTGGCAGGCGGTGTCTCTGGTGAGTTTATTTATTTATTTTTGTTTTAATCTATTCACTATACTATGTGTGTATTGACACCCTAGTTAACCATATAATATTTGGGATCACTAGCGGCAAATTGTGTATAGCTGTGGTGTTGTCATTTTTTGGAGTGCTTTAGGGTGAATTTCTCTGCCTACCATCCCAGTAGTACTGTGATAGGCTGGCTGCGTTG
Source organism: Anomaloglossus baeobatrachus (assembly GCF_048569485.1). Lineage (NCBI taxonomy): Eukaryota > Metazoa > Chordata > Amphibia > Anura > Aromobatidae > Anomaloglossus > Anomaloglossus baeobatrachus. Next base: position 593,312,896 of record NC_134354.1, on the reverse strand, counting down.
TATTATCGGGTCCTATATGAAACCCGGGGGCATGACACTTGACTGTGCTCTAAAAGCGGATCATGGAGATTTGATGTAGGAGGCAAAGCTTAGATTTCAGCAGTGATTAAACACTTGCACCATATAATACTTTTCATGTTGAACTAAAGGGTGTATTTAGCCTTGTTTAACCCCTTCACGACCATGGACGGATATATCCGTCATGGAACGTGTCCCGTTAAGCCCCGCCCCCTGCCACGGGCAGGCAGCAGTCGGCACACATATGAGCTGTTTTGAACAGCTGACATGTGTGCCTGCTAGCCACGGGTGGAATCGCTTCCACCCGCGGCCATTAACCCCTTAAATCACGCTGCCAAAGTCTGGCAGCAAGATCTAAATGCGCGCGGCCATGTTTTTTACTTACGGCCGCCCCCACCAGAAGTCACGTGCGTGAACACGTGACTATCGGTGATTGCCATCGTAGCACAGGGTCATGTGATGACGCCTGCAGCTATGATGTTTCACTTTCGTTTTCCCTCGGCCGCGAGCAGAGAGAAAAAGAAAGTGACTGAATCTGCTGTTTACAGCTGTATAGCTGTGATCAGCAGATAGATAAGAGCAATCGGATTACTGATCGCTATAGCCCCCTAGGGGGCTAGTAAAATAAAAAAAAAGTAAAAAAAAAGTTTTAAAAAATAAAAAAACAAAAAACCTAAAAGTTCAAATCACCCCCTTTCCCCCCATTGAAAATTAAAGGGCTAAAAAATAAATAAATATACACATATTTGGTATCGCCGCGTTCAGAAATGCTAGATCTATCAAAATATAAAATCAATTAATTTGATTGGTAAACGGCGTAGTGGCAAAAAAATTCCAAACGCCAAAATTACGTTTTTTGGTCGCCGCAAGTTTTACGCAAAATGCAATAACAGGCGATCAAAACGTAGCACCTGCGCAAAAATGGTACCATTAGAAATGACAGCTTGAGACAGAAAAATAAGCCGTCACTGAGCCATAGATCCCAAAAAATGTGAACGCTACATGTTTCGGAAAATGGTGCAAAACGTGCGCCACTTTTATTGGACACACTTGTGAATTTTTTTAACCCCTTAGATACAAGTAAACCTATACATGTTTGGTGTCTACAAACTCACACCAACCTCAGGCATCATACCCATACATCAGTTTTACCATATAGGGAACACTGTGAATAAAACATCCCAAAAACTATTGTGCCATCACACTTTTTTTGCAGTTTTTCCACACTTGGAATTTTTTTGCTGTTTTCCAGTACACCATATGGTAAAACATATGCTTTCATTTAAAAGTACAACTTGTTCCGCAAAAAACAAGCCCTAATATGGCAAGATTGACGAAAAAATAAAAAAGTTACGGCTCTCGGAAAAAGGGGAGCAAAAAACAAAAACGCTAAAACGGAAAGTGCCCCGGGGCTGAAGGGGTTAACCTGATAAATAAGTAAATAAATAAAATAAACTTTGTGCATCCCTCTATTTTTGATAATCAGGTAAACAAGGTAAACAAGGTAAAGCAGACATCTGTGGGCTGATATTATCAGGCTGAGAAGGCTCATAATTTTTGGCCCTTCGCAGTTTAAAAATATCAGCGCGCAGCCACCCCAAGAATTAATGCCAATACTAGCCCTTTATCCCGTCTCTTTCCCATTTCCCTGGTGCTCTGGCGATTGGGGTAATATTTTTGGGGGGTTTATATCACCTGTGGATTGTCAGTTGACATCAAGATCAGGGGTTAGTAATGGAGAAGCGCCTATCAGACACCTCATTACTAACTAAAGTGTAAAGTTAAAAAAACACATACACATAAAAAATAGTTTATTTGAAAAAAGACTCTTCCACACTATCCCTCATTACCAATTTATTAAAAAAATGAATATTTGACATAATCCATTGTGTAGTGGTCCCACAACATCCCCCAAATACATACTCCAACCTATGGAGCCCCATTCAGAGATCGAGGCTCCCTAGTAGTGATGAGCGAGTACCAAAAAGCTTGGGTGCTCGAAGCTCGGGCCGAGCATCCCAAGATACTCGTGTACTCGGCCCGAGCACCAAGCCCAATGTTATCCTATGGGAGACCCGAGTATTTTTCTGAAATGACCCCCGGCAGCATGTAGAAACCCTAAAAATGTCACAAAAGTCTCAGAAGAGTGCTCAAATGACATGGCCACAGCATGGGGAAGACCCCTTGAAGCATTTATCACTCAAAAGTCACAGCTGTGAACAATTTTGTCCGAGTTTTACGCCATTTTTACGGACTCACCAGAAAACCTTCCAAAATGACACCAAAATGAATTTTCATGGCGGAAATGTTAAGGGCACATACCCAATAGTGAGATAGAACTGGTGTATGCTACTTTTTGAGATTAATACATGAAAGATTTTACGTAAAACATTGTGTGGCACTCCGATGTCCAAAACGCACGTTTTGTGCTTTTTACTAGCGATGTCGGTCATTTTTTTTTTCATTCTATCTCCCGTCGGTCGGTCTCGCTCTCTCTGTCTCTCTCTGTCTTGTCTGTCCCCCTCTCACAGTCTGTCGGTCATTCTCCCCCCTCTCTCTTACTTACCGTTCCCCGATCACTGCCGCGGCGCTGCACAGCTGTTCACTAAACTCTGGCGGCTTTTCCTCTTTTGAAAAAGCCGGCCGCTCATTAAACAATCTCGTATTCCCTGCTTTCCTGCTTTTCGGTGCCTATGATTGGTTGCAGTGAGACATGCCCCCACGCTGAGTGACAGGTGTCTCACTGCACCCAATCACAGCTGAATCACAGCGGCGGTGTATTCTGCAGCTTCTGTCACCTGAATGCAGCAGAGCTGGACGCGATGCTGGAGGACTGTGGAGTACGCCGGACATGGAGGCTTTGTCGGGGTTAATAAATTGGTGATGAGGGACTTTGTTATTGTTTTTTATTTCTAATAAAGGATTTTTCGTGTGTGTGTGTTTTTTAACTGTAATTTACAGATTAATCATGGAAGGTATCTCGGGGAGACGCCTGACATGATTAATCTAGGATTTAGTGGCAGCTATGGGCTGCCATTAACTCCTTATTACCCCGATTTGCAAACGCACTAGGGTAAATCGAGAAGAGCCGGGTACAGTCCCAGAACTGTCGCATCTAATGTATGCGGCAATTCTGGGCGGCTGCTGACTGATATTGTTAGGCTGGGGGGCTCCCCATAACGTGGGGCTCCCCATCCTGAGAATACCAGCCTTCAGCTGTATGGCTTTATCTGGCTGGTATTAAAATTGGGGGGACCGCACGCCATTTTTTTTTATTATTTAATTATTTATTTCACTGCACAGTATACACACACCCACCGGCTGCTGTGATTGGGTGCAGTGAGACACCTGTCACTCAGCGTGGGGGCGTGTCTCACTGCAACCAATCATAGGCGCCTGTGGGTGGGGAAAGCAGGGAATATGAGATGGCTGTGTGCAGAGCACAGCTCGCCCGCCGGTATAAAGGCTCGGTCACGCTGTGCGGGCCGGCCAATCACTGCAATTCCACAACTAACAGGGCTGTGGCATTGCAGTGGTCTGCCAGCCAATCCCTGCATGAGGGCTGGCACTCAAAAGAGCGCCAACATGCAGGGATGAAGACCACGAGTACAGCACGAGTATTGCGAAATTTCTCGGTACCCGCCAAGTAGCCCGAGTACAGTGATACTCGCACGAGTACCGAGTAGTAACAAGTATACTCGCTCATCACTACTCCCTAGGTAACTCCCAGTCAGCACCAGACACAGAATTTCTAAAGCACAGTGACTAGGGATGAGCGAATATACTCGCTACTACTCGGTACTCGCCGAGTAGTATGGTATTCGGGCTACTCTTTACTCCACGAGTATCCTTGTAATTACTCGTTAAGAGTAGCGAGTTCAATGTGAGTCGATGGGAAATGGGAGTATTTGTCTGCTGGACCCTACAAAGCGGTCTGGGGGCTGAGTAAAAGACTGAAATGGATGCATGATTGTTTAAAAGCCAGGAGGTAAAAAGCAGCCGGCTTTTTTAAGCAATCAGCTGATGCATGCTCCTCGCCCGGGTCCTTCGCTCCCTGGTGCTGCATTCCCCAATGCCCGGTGCTTTGCTTCCTGCTCTCTAGTGCTGCGCTCCCCACCCGGTCCTAACTTAGGATCGGGTGGGGAGGTGGCGGGGGAGTGAAGCACCGGGCAGCAGGGAAGGAAGCACCAGGTGGGGGAGCAAGGCAGCGGGGAGGGAAGTATCAGATGGGAAAGCTGTCGAAGAAAGTCTCTCTCTCTGTCTGTCAGTCTCTCTCTCTGTCTGTCAGTTGGTCAATCTCTCTCTCTCACCTAGATCAATTCTCCCTGACCTACAGTGAGCTGAGCATTGCCCCCCCCCAGGGGTCATATAAGACCCAATGATGTGATGTGGCCAGTGAATCACAGTAATGCCAGTAACCAACATGGCTAGGACATTACTGTGATTAGCAAGCAATAGCTGCATGTTGAGTGCTTGAAAAATAGCCGCGGAACATCCAGGGCGGGAACTTGAGCATAGTACTCAAGCATCTGCTATTCTCGATCAAGTATCAAGCGTGCCTGAGTGCCTCGATGATCGATCGAGTATTGAGCAGTGCCAAGCACACTTGCTAACACTAGACATGATGAGTTCCCTTAAACAAAATTGTTCCTCTGCTGGGATAATCTTTAAGATGTGCCCCTGCTATGTAGTTTTCTGACCATACAGAGACAAGGTCTGATCACACCACAGCTCCTGGGCAGGGGAGGAAGTAAAAATGTATTCAGACATTACAGTATGGGATTGCAAATTATTATTTTTTTAAAATAAAATAGTTTTTAAAACAGGCAAAGAAATGCTTTACCTCGCAAAAAGAATCAACTGTGATCCTGTGCTGTCCTGTCTGTATACTCTTTTATTATTTCCTCCCCAGCCCAGGAGATGTGGTATTATCAGGCCATATCCCTGTATAGTCAGACACGGCCATTACACAGAATATAGCAGGAACACATATATAAGATTATCTCAGCACAGAGACATTTCTTTTAAACACATCAGATTGTGGAACTAATTATTATTCCAAAATCTATTGATTAAAATCAACTTTAAATAAACTTTGTTCATGGGAAAACCCCTTTAAAGATGTCCTGTTAACAAAACACATTTTAATCAATAGAAATCAATAGATCTTGGCATAATAATAATAATAATAATAATAATAATAATAATAATAATAGCTTGTGCCCACCATGAACTGGAGCAGCTCTGCATGAGCGCAGCGAACATGACAAAGCATGGGCACATTTATAAGATTATCTCAGCACAGGAACATTTTTTGAACACATCCAATTGTTAAACATACTTTAATTCCAAGATATATTGATTAAAATGTACCTAGTTTATTGGATAACCCCTTAAAGGTTTATTCCCCAAACGGAATTATTTTTCATATAGCACGGAAAATCCACAATTATTGTTAATATACAGGTTAAGCCCAATGTAAAGTTTCTTTCTTAAACCTTTTGTGTCTTTTTTTAACCTCTATCTGACCCCCTGGGCATCCTGTTTCACATTACTGAGAGTGCAGTCCTATACTTACACAGATAAAACTACACTTCCCAGCAGCACTTGCTTCCCCTTAATGCTGCAGACACCTCTCTCTTTTCCATACTGATGACTAGACCTACCACTTTTGTCCACTCTCTGCTTCTGTACTACTAGACCGATGTTATCTTCTGCCATTTACATCAGTATATATGCCTGAGTGGTTTTACATCATTGTCAGCTTGTTTCTGGGAAAGCTAGGCTTTGTGAACTCTGCACCAAAGATCTCCAACAAATATGTATTAAACGACCTAAATATGAACTTCATACTGTTCAATGCAAAGGCAACAATATCTATCATTATAGCAATAATTTAATGAGCCGTTAGGGCTTGTTCAAAAAAGGCAGAATACAAAAAATGAAAGACCTTTATTTTTAAGGAATATCTAATCTCACTGGAAAATCATATTAGCTCATTTTATTGTGAGTAAGCATTGCCTAATACATTTTGCAGCAATGTAATTTTCACCCAGGGGGTCTTAACCTGAAATAAGCAGCAGCGTGTATATACATGACATTGCCTCTGTGAGAAATGCTATGTAAATACAGAATAATTTATGGATTTATCATTGGATCATGATTTTGCTCGTTATATGCATAACAATTTTCATGTTACAACTTTAATATACAACTATTTTTGCAAGTCACATTTAGCAAGATTGTTTATCCTTCATATGAGACATCATTTGAACTAACATTCAGTATGCAGTGATTTCTTGTCATGGAAGGGTCTTAGCTTGCAGTAGATTTTTTTGGCCATGGTATATTAAATGCATCATCAATCTGCAAGCCTATGATAATCTCCGGAACGCAGACCTGGCACATTCATCCAATCAGTGTGCCCAATTCATAATTAACAGCTGGGCTGTGTTTACCATCAGGGTTTTCGACAGTGTCACCTTATTCATCAAGTACTGAACACTAGTTGACTGCATTGTGATACATACAGTAGGAAAAATAAGTATTTTATACACTGCCAATTTGAAAGTTTTCCCACCTACAAAGAATGGAGAAGTCTGTATTTTTATCATAAGTACATGGCCTCCCTACATATACAGTACCTTGAAAAAGTACTCATACCTAATGAACTTTTCCATATTTTTCACGTTACATCCGCAAATGTAAATGTATTTCATTGGGATTTTACGCCATATACCAACACTAAGTAGCAAGTACTTGTAAAGTGTAAAGGAAATGATACATGGTTTATTTAAAAAATAAAATCTGTAAATTATGATGTGTATTTGTATTCAGCCTCAATGAGTGAATCATTTGTCTAACCACCTTTCAGTTCAATCACTGATTTAAGTTTTGGGGTATGTCTTTACCAACTTTGCACATCTAGTGGCTGAAATTTTTGCTAATTTTTTGCAAAATAGCTTTAGGTCAGTGAGATTGGATGGAGGTGTCTGTGAACAGCAATTGTCAAGTCTTGCCACAGATTCTCAATGGGTTTTAGCTCTGAACTTTGACTGGGTCATTCAAACACTCAAATATGCTTTCATCTAAACAATTCCATTGTAGCTCTGGCAGTATGTGTAGCGCTCCTGAAACACTCAGGGCACTACAGGGAACTGCATCCTCAAGGGGATGCAGGACCTACCCCCTGGGACCTGGAGTATTAGTGCCGATATCACCAAAGCACAACCAAAATCCTAAGTTCTCCACTCCACACCGGGCATAGAGGGTTAACCATGTAAGGGGATTGTCGCCATGGAAAGTAACAAGTCCCTGGGATTAGCCAGGATAGTGGGAGGGGTCAGCAGTCAGTCAGAGGAGTTGAGAGAGAGTAGCACACAGAAGAGGTGTACGGACGTGCCTGAGCTGGGTCCGTGCAGTGGTGACCCGGGGGCACAGGAGAGAGGTCATCAGGACGGGTACCGGAGATACTGCTGGGACCGAAGCATGCATGGGGCACAGGGCCCTAGATCAGGTGCCAGTTCTACACGGCTTGATAAATACCTGCCCGATGAGGACACCTTCAAGGAGTTGACCGAGCCAAATAATCCGGGGGCATCAGCAGTAAACTAGGATCGGGGTTCGGATACTTGCCTCCCCACAGGGTCCACACTGCCCACCATACGGAGAAGGAGACTGTACCCCCAAAAGGGACAGTCGGGCCCCAAACGCTCCATGCTACGGGAACCCAACCAATGGAGCGTGCTCGGGACAGAGAAACCTGGGTCACTACATTGGCACTGATACTCCTGGGACCTGAACCAGCAATCCAAGGGCCTGAGTGAGTAGAGACTGTTAAGTAGAGATGAGCCACCCCCCTAGAGTTCGAGTTCGGTTCAGTTCGTCGAACGGTGCCTCGTTCGACTAGCCGTTCGTCGAACCCCATAGGAAACAATGGGAGGCAATCACAAACACATAAAACACCTGGAAAACACCCTCAAAGTTGTCCAAAAGCTGCCAAACAACTCCCAAGACAACACAAACACATAGGAAAGTGACAAGGACAAATACTCATGCAAAAAACTAAACAGCTGGACAAGGAAAAAGAGGAGGAGACACAGATAAAGGCATGGCATGCCCTTCTAAAATCATGTAAAACACAGCAAGGTGACTCCAAGCAGACTCTCCCTTTTTTCCAAAAATTGGGCCCCAAAGACACAACTTCAGTGGCAGCACTTGTGCCCCAGTTTCAAACTGGACAGGTTGATTTGCATCAAACACATTCAAAAATATGCAAGCCTTAACTGTCCCCAGGATGACACCGGGGTAGGTAGCAAAGTCTTTGCTGATCCCAGATCTGTTAATTTTGTATCATTTTTAGAAACACTGCAAGCAAGGGTTACTCCAAGCGGAGTCTCGCTTTTTTCCAAAAATTGTGCCACACAGACACCCCTTCAGTGACAGCACTTGTGCCCCAGTTGTACACTTCACAGGTAGATTTGCATCAAGCACATTGAAAAATACGCCATCCTTAACCGTCCCCAGGATGACACCGAGGTAGGTAGCAAAGTCTTTGCTGAACCATGACTTGTTCATCTTGGATCATTTTTAAAAACACAGCAAGGGTTACTTCAAGCGGAGTCTCCCTTTTTTCCAAAAATTGGGCCACACAGACACACCTTCAGTGGCAGCCCTTGTGCCCCAGTTGTACACTTCACAGGTAGATTTGCATCAAGCACATTCAAAAATATGCCAGCCTTAACTGTCCCCAGGATGGCACCGGGGTAGGTAGCAAAGTCTTTGCTGATCCCAGATCTGTTCATCTTGGATCATTTTTAGAAACACTGTAAGCAAGGGTTACTCCAAGCGGAGTCTCGCTTTTTTCCAAAAATTGGGCCACACAGACACCCCTTCAGTGGCAGCACTTGTGCCCCAGTTGTACACTTCACAGGTAGATTTGCATCAAGCACATTCAAAAATACGCCAGCCTTAACTGTCCCCAGGATGGCACCGGGGTAGGTAGCAAAGTCTTTGCTGATCCCAGATCTGTTCATCTTGGATCATTTTTAGAAACACTGCAAGCAAGGGTTACTCCAAGCGGAGTCTCCCTTTTTTTCCAAAAATTGGGCCACACAGACACCCTTTCAGTGGCAGCACTTGTGCCCCAGTTATACACTTCACAGGTAGATTTGCATCAAGCACATTCAAAAATACGCCAGCATTAACTGTCCCCAGGATGGCACCGGGATAGGTAGCAAAGTCTTTGCTGATCCCAGATCTGTTCATATTGGATCATTTTTAGAAACACTGCAAGCAAGGGTTACTCCAAGCGGAGTCTCCCTTTTTTCCAAAAATTGGGCCACACAGACACCCCTTCAGTGGCAGCACTTGTGCCCCAGTTGCAATCTTGACAGGTAGATTTGCATCAAGCACATTCCAAATACTCAAGCATTTACTCTCCCCAGGATGACACAGGGGTAGTAAAGACCTTGTGGATCCATGACTTGTTCATTTTGATGAATGTTAGTCTGCCCACATTGTCACTGGACAGACGCGTGCGCTTATCTGTCAGCACACACCCAGCAGCACTGACGACACGTTCAGAGACAACGCTGGCAGCTGGACATGACAAGATCTCCAAGGCGTAAGTGGCGGGCTCAGGCCATTTTTTAAGATTTGATGCCAAAAATGAGCAAGGCTCCAGTTGCGAAGTCATGGCATCGATGCTCATTTGGAGATACTCCTGTATCATCCTCTGCAGCCGTTGACTATGTGTCAGACATCTTGTCTTTGTTGGCCTTGCAAAGGATGGTCTAAAAAAAATTATGAAACGATTTAATAAAATTGCTGTTACCAGCACCAGATACGGTGCTGCTGGTACGGTTAGACTGTTGATGATGAGACCGTCCTATGTTTGTCAAGTTACAACTGGGAGATTCACTCCTTGCACCACTGGGGTTTGGTGGAAAAGCCGAGCAAAGATTGAGTAACAGCTTCTGCTGATACTCCTGCATACGTGCGTCCCTTTCTATGGCTGGAAATATTTCACAAAATTTAGACTTGTACCGGGGATCTAATAGTGTGGCAACCCAGTAGTCATCATCACTTCTAATTTTGACAATCCGAGGGTCATGTTGTGGTGCAGCAAGAAGGCGCTCATGTGTCTTGCGCATCCATGCGGACCAAGTCCTTGCTGTGTTTGTGGCATAGAGGTGCTAACCGTTCTTTCTTCCTCGGACATCTCCCCCCAACCTCTTTCAACTGAAATGTGACCAAGGTCTCCCTCATCTGCTGAGTCTTCCATGTCTATGGACAGTTCATCCTCCATTTCTTCATGTTCTCCTGCACCTTCCTCAACATTTTGCCTGCTTCCATGAGCTTTTGTTAATCCCTCTCCCCCATGGTCCCATGCCTGCCGCCTTGGTGATGATGAACGTCTGGACCTTGGTGATGTTGTTATCCCTTGCGCATATGAATCCTCATGTACTTCCTCCCCTTCCTGTTGAACCACCCCCTGACTCCGAATAGTGTTTAGCGTGTGCTCCAGTATGTAAATGACTGGAATTGTCATGCTGATAATGGCATTGTCAGTGCTAAACATATTCGTCGCCATGTCGAAACTGTGCAGAAGGGTACATAGGTCCTTGATCTGAGACCACTCCATCAGGGTGATCTTCCCCACCTCTGCATCTCGTTGGCCCAGGCTATACGTCATGACGTATTGCACCAGTGCTCGGCGGTGCTGCCACAGTCGCTGTAACATGTGGAGAGTCAAATTCCAGCGTGTCGGCACATCGCATTTCAGGCGATGAACCGGCAGGCTGAAAGACTTCTGGAGCGATGCAAGTCGCTTAGCTAAGGCGGTTGAACGGCGGAAGTGAGCAGACAGTGTTCGTGCCCTGTTCAGAAGGCCATCTAGGCCGGGATAGTGTGTTAAAAATTGCTGGAAAACAAAGTTCAACAGATGAGCCATACAAGGCACTTGTGTCACCTTGCCCAGGCGAAGGCCCGCATCCAGGTTTGCAGCATTGTCGCACACGGCCTTACCTGGCTGCAGGTTGAGTGGAGACAACCATTTATGAAACTCGGACAGCAGAGCTGCCCACAACTCAGCCGCTGTGTGACTCTTATTTCCAAGACATTTCAAGCTATTGACCGCCTGATGCCGTTGCGCTCTGCTGTCAGCATAGGAAGGAGGTGTGCGTGATTCCTTGTGCGCAGTTACAACGCTGGTGGCCTGACCAGGCAGGCTTGGGGCGGAGGTGGAGGACCCAGAGGAGGTTGAGGAGGCAGAGTTGGAGGAACTTATACATACAGAGGATTGACGCACAAGTCGTGGGGACGGCAAGACTTGTGCAGCAGACCCTTCTCCATCTATCACCATAGTTACCCAGTGCCCAGTCAGCGACATGTAACGCCCCTGTCCATGCTTACTGGTCCAAGTATTGGTGGTGAAATGCACCTGTTCACACACAGAGTTTCTCAAGGAAGCGGTGATGTTGTGTGCGACATGCTGGTGTAGCGCAGGCACACCTTTCTTGGAGAAGTAGTGGCGACTGGGCATCTGGTACTGGGGCACTGCGACGGACATAAGGCCTCAAAAATCCTCTGTGTCCACCAGGCGGAAAGGCAGCATTTCCATAGCCAAGAGCTTACAGAGGGATAAAGTCAACCTCTTAGCTTTGTCATGGGTCGGAGGAAATGGTCTTTTTTTGTCCACATCTGAGGGACAGAGATCTGGCTGCTGTGTGTAGACGGTGGTGAGTAGGGTGTCCCTGGAAAAATGCAGCTTTGTGAGGAAAGTGCAGGCGTAGACATGATGTTGCCTTCATCCAACGTTGGTGCTATCGATGTCTGAGAGAGCTGTACACACGCACTTGTTTCCCCTTCCAAACCAACTGACGACCTAACAAGCAAACTGCCTGTTGCGGTTACAGTGGTGGAAGGTGTGCGTGGAAAACCAGGTGTGACAGCTATCACCACAGTAATAGAAGATGAAAAGCGCACGGATGCACTGGAAGCGGCAGGCGGTGGTTGGCCCGCTATGCTAGGTCGCATTGCAGCATAGTGAGCTTCCCACTGGGAATTATGCTTGGTATTCATGTGACGATTCATGGAAGAAGTTGTCAAACTGGTGAGCTTTTTGCCTCTACTTATAGATTCACGACACATTTTAAAGATCACATGATTTGGGAGATCCTTTGCAAGGTCAAAAAAGGACCAGGCTAGGCAAGGCTTAGAGGACATGCGACCTGCAGAACCACCCCGACTTGTGCTCAGAGGCAGAGTGGTGGCTAAGGATGCAGTTGTAGACGTGCTACCAGTACTCCAACTCTGTCCAGGTAGGCGCAAGGTAACTTCGACGTCACTTGCATCCTCCTCCACCGCCTCTGTTGACCTCCTCAAGTGCCTGACTGTGGGTTGACAGTAAGTGGGATATAGAACTTCATCATCAAGCGTTGTGTTTGCACTTCCCTCGCCCTCAGACCTAGCCTCTTCCTGCCCTGATCGAACATTTAAGTTGTCATCCCAATCTGGTATCTGTGTCTCATCGTCATCAATATGTTCCTCATTGTCTCCACCAACAGGTGTTACAGTTTGGGAATGAGGGTCTACATTATGCTCAGAAAGTTGGTCATCAGGGCCTGAATCTGAGTCACAAAGGTTCTGGGCATCACTGCAGACCATTTCCTGGTCTGCACTCACTGTAGCTTGGGAGCAGACCTCTGATTCCCAGGCTATAGTGTGACTGAACAGCTCTGCAGACTCAGCCATCTTTGGTACACCATACTGTGCAGGATGGGTGGAGACTTGATAGCTGGGAGAAAGCAATTGTGATTGGGATGACAACTCAGAGGACTGGGGTTTTTTTTATGTGGTAGTTGAGGTGGAGTAGAGGGCACTTGTTAAAGCACTTGAGATCCATTCAAGCATGTTCTTTTTTTGTGCATCATCTACCTTTCTTACAGTTGTTCGGGTCCGTAAAAAAAGGAGCACATTGGATTGTCCACGGAAAGTAGGAGACATCTTACTTTTGCTGGAAGATGGCTTATCTTCAGCAGATGTTAATGTAGCTTTGCCACCTTCCCCACGGACACAAACATTTTTTCCTTTTCCAACACGCCTGCTCCCCTTTCCAACAGCATCTGTCCTTTTGCCACTCATTTTGTTAGCGACAAGATTAGTCACTTACAATGTGGTAGCAAAAATTGAGAGGTGGTGTAGATTTCAGAGGTGGTGTAACTTTATTGACAGCTGAAGAACCAACACTGACTATCCCTGACAATGCAACTATGGCCCTAAAACTGGCAGCACTGTTTGCTATAAAAATAGCATAGCAAAATGTGCAGGAGGGTAGAAAGCAGAGGTGGTGGGACTTGCTTGGCACAAGTGGGACACAAAATTAGAATAGCAGACACTTTTTGGATGCCACTTATGTTCAGCACTGTTTGCTATAAAAATAGCGTAGCAAAATGTGCATGAGGGTTTAATGCAGAGGTGCTGGAAAATGCTAGGCACCAGTGGGACACAAAATTAGTATAGCAGCCACTGTTTGGATGCCACTTATATTCACTGTTATATAGCCACTGTTTCCTATAAGAATAGCATAGCTAAAATGTGCAGGAGGATAGAAAGCAGAGGTGGTAGGACTTGCTTGGCACCAGTGGGACAACAATGGAGTATAGCAGCCACTTTTTGGATGCCACTAATTTTCAGCAGTGTTTGGTATAAAAATAGCGTAGCAAAATGTTTATGAGGGTTTAATGCAGAGGTGCTGGAAAATGCAATGCTCCAGCAGGTCGAATCGCTGGTGGAATCACTGGAACGTCGCTACGTGTGACGGGATGACGGGACCCTTACATATAGTACTTTTTGTCTGATTCTGGCTTACCAAGAGATTGCCCAATTTACAAATTGTTTCTGACCAATATTTGACCTAAATCTGTTATCATCTTTATATTTAATGTAAGTTATGGAACTGTAATTACATTTTTACGTAAGTTGACTGTGACTGTTGTGTTTTGTACTGTTTGATATGCACATGGACTGTAAATGAGAACAAACAGATGTGATCAAGAAACCTATGCAGATTTTCGTGACCAGAGGGAATAATGCAGATGCTTTCATTCATGCTGTACAGCAGCCCTTTCCAGCAATATCTGAATTTATTACTCCCATCTGACATTTTGTGTTGCCCACGTATCATGTTATGGAGTAAAAACATATGAATATTCTACAGTGGAAATCAAGGTATTTTAAGGCGGCTTGTGGCCACACAGTAGTTGTACGTGCTATAGCTGTTAATATTGTTTAATACAAGTTAAATTCCTTCATAAGTAAATACTTCTCTCATAAATTTTCTCATGTATACAAAAAAATCTTTATAGTTCTATGGTCAAAATCAAAAGTTCTAAAATGTAATAGACAAGTAAAATTCTGGTAGTCTGAGATATATGTACCTGCTTCATGTTTGTTCTGTTAGTTTGGAGGTGCTGACCAGCACATCCTAACAGAATGAAATCATACAAGCTGCTCTAACTGTATTATATACAAGCTTGTATGCTAGATCCATGTAGCAACCCTCGTGACTGACTACCATAATGAGGGACCCTGTGCCTCTGTTTCCAGTGCTTCAAGACAGCGACCAGACGTTTTTGTACAATATGTCTTGCCGCTCCCTTCATAGTCCATGTTACTTACTCAAACAATAGAAAACATCACTAAGTGAATTGTATGATGAGGGGGAGAACCATGGAAGGGCTGAGAAACTAAACGTTATTTTTATAGCACTTATCCAACCGTGACTTCTGGTCAGTCAGGAGCTGCGGTCATAAGATGGTGGAACAGCATTGGGAAGAACAGAAGATGGCTGCTGGTAAATGTTTTACTACAGGTAGGCAACAGACATGAATGATACCTATCCAGGAGTGAACAAAAAAAAACTTCACTAGTTGTTCTTTAATAAAGATAAATTGTATACTTATTTGATTAATAATAAAATGACTAACTATAGCTAAAGGAAAGTGAGAATTATAGAGAAGAGAATTTAGCTCTCCTTAAATAGAATGCAGAATTTTGTGCTTTATTGTGAAGGCAGTCCACATGTAAGCACATAATGTTTCAATCTTTGTATTTGTCTTACTCAATTACCGTCATAGCCAAAAGCATTGGCACTCTTGAAATTGTTCCAGAAAATAAAGTATTTCTCCCAGAAAATTATTGCAATTACACTTGTTTTGTTATACACATTTTTATTTCCTTTGTGAATTGGAACAACACAAAAAAACACAGAGAAAGAAGGCAAATTGGATATAATTTCACACAAAACTCCAAAAATCGGTGGTATAAAATTGTTATTATCCTCAACTTAATATTTGGTTGTACACCCTTTAGAATAAATAACTGTAATCAATCGCTTCCTATAACCATCAGCAAGTTTCTTACACCTCTCAGCTGGAGTTTAGGACCACTCTTCTTTCGCAAACTGCTCCATGTCTCATATTTGAAGGGCGTCTTCTCCCAAGAGCAATATTAAGATCTCTCCACAGATGTTCAATGTGATTCAGATCTGGACTCATTGCTGGCCCCTTGATGCACATCATAGAGAAAAAAACATTAACATTAAAACATTGTCTGAAAATGGACTTGTAAATTTGAAATTGTTGCTATTTTACAATAATATTGGTTCTCCAGTTCTCAGACAGTTCTCTTCTCTTCTTTATGTTCTCTAAGCTTAATGTGGGACACAATATAAAGATTGAGTCAACACCATTTTTTGTGTTCCATGGTCTGCTTGGTCCAGGATTATATTGTTCACTATCTAGTACTGATGTCGAGCTACTGGCTTGGGACGATAAAGATATATTGGAATCTGTACGAGCGAGCTTATGATTGAGATATGTTTTTCTATATTGCCACTTATATATTTTTTAAATTTCATAATCTTTAATACTACCTTGATATTGTTTGAGTTTAAGTGTTCTTATATCTTGCTCTAACTTTTCTAGCTTTTTCTCCAATTATTTATCCAATTGTGCCATTTAGTCATCCAGAATATTGTTGACTATTTTAGTATAAGTACTTCGTATCTGTTTATCAATATCCTCTAGACGTTTAGTGTGTTTCTCTTCAATAATCTGTATAAATGATAGAGAGCAAAGGGTAGAGGCTTTCTCCCACTTCTTAATTAAATTTTCATCATCCAATTGAAAAGACAGATATATTTGGAATTGCAGACCTCTTGGAATAATTTTTTTTATTGGTGGTAGTTTTCTAAGGATGTTAATGTCCACCAAAAGGTTTTTTTGTAAATCAGATTTTTGTATAGTCTTTTAGTATCCATGAGATTGTTGCGGACTTCATTAAAAACACCTGGAACACTGTTGTTAAAAATACTAATAACTTTTGTACGCTTGAATATTTCCTTAGTCTTTAAATCCATACTGGAAAAAGGGACTTTGATTCTGTTAGAAAACAGGAAGGGATATATTAGAGTAGACGTTGAGCAGAGTAACTAGAGCAGAGTAGAATAGAACACCCTTTGAAATTAGACTACATGACCATTAACCTATAAATAACATAGTATAATAAAACTAGATAAAGAGTATAGGGCCTAAAATCAATTTTTATTGGATTACAAAATTAATACATTTCATAAAATACAAAAATACAACAGGTGCACAACTAAGTATGTGGAACTGATAGAGTCTAACCTGTATTAATTAATGTTTACAAAAAGTGCTGTATACTTTAGGTATGCACAAAGTGCAGTGTGCCTATGTGTTTAAATATTGTCTCTAGGTTTGCAATAACTGCAGTATACCTGTACATTTACTTATTAACTCTCTGTCTACATAAAGTGCAATGTGCATCTGTAAATATGTTGAAATTAAGATTCACCCTAACCACCCATATGAATATATGGGGAGGAACAAACATTTTTGAGGTGGGATTATCTCAGTTTTATATAGAACAAATATGCAGGCAAAAGTGCCAGTGGGAAAAAATTCCTTTTGCATCAAAAGTTTACAATTAGGTAACAGCTGTAAATCTTACTTAGTAGCATGTAGTAATTACTTAAAGACTAACTTTAAAGTATGCAGGCCAGTGTCTCAGTCCATTCCCACCACCGCAACGCACGTTTCATTATAACTTCCTCATTAGGGGAGGTAGGGGATGGTTTATACAGAACCAACTGCCAATGGGAGCTGCTGGTAGAAAGACATAATGTGCCAATTGAAGATGTTCGGAAAAGCTGTTAATCGGCACATGCAACATTCGCCACCTCCCTGATGTTAATCAGAGGCTTGATGTGGTGGCTTGTGGAACTCACGCATCACCCAACATCATAAATATGGTGCGTTCGCATACAACCCTGTATGCCATCACCCAAGTTTCCAGTGAGTAAGCTTCAGAAAATACACATCAGCATTCAGAAGTCTCTACTCGTGTATCACAGGTGTTTTTGTTTATTGGCCATGAATCACTATAAACTAAAAGATTATAAGGGCATATACGTGCATCTACTAATGCAAATTTGCATTAAAATAAATAAAATAAATAAAAATAAAAAAGAAAAAGAGGCCAAAATTCAACCACCGAAACCAGTTTCCGCAGAGTATATCCAAAAACTTAAACAGCTTCTTCATTGCAGAGTAACATTACTTGATATTCAATCATAGCTCAGATGAATAAAGGCAACGTAGGTATGTACATTATTATTATTATTATTATTATTATTTATTTATAGAGCATCATTGATTTCATGGTGCTGTACATGAGAAGGGGTTACATACAAAATATATACTGTATACAAGTTCCAATAGATAGATTGGTACAGAGGGAAAAGGACTCTGCCCTTGCAGGCTTACATTCAATAGGATATTGAGGAGGAGACAGTAGGTGGGGAGATGGTGGTGAGGCAGTGGGGTCATTGGAGATTATAGGCATTTCTGAACAGATGAGTTTTCAAGTTCTGTTTGAAGCTTGCAAGCGAAGCAGATAATTTGACATGCTGAGGCAGCGAATTCCAGAAGACAGGGGATGCTCAGGAGAAGTCTTGGAGTCGGTTAGATGAGGAGTGAATGAGTGTACAAGAGAGAAGGAGATCTTGGGAGGATCGGAGAGTATATGTTGGAGTGTAGCGGATATATATATATCGCATATACCCACCGCAATATACTATGATCTTTGATCCACAACATGATGGTGTAGTGAGCATGCATGGTATAAGTTGAAATTTCGTGTTCTACAACATGGAGCGATGAGTACAGAGGGATGATCTGAAGGATCTATGAGGACCCCGGCACCTGTGCAGTGAACCTTTTCCATCATTAGCTTTTTGGGATCATGTGACAGATTACCTTATGGATATTGGGTTAACAGTTACTATGACAATAGAACTGCTTCTGTGAGGTGTGATCTACACCTATATGAAACATATTATTACGTTTTATGAATCTGTACCCTTTTTTTTACTATAATCACATGTATGATGTCACTATTGGGGATGTTATATGATGTTTGATATGTTGTTTATGTACTGTATATATTGAGAACTGTTCTGAAATGTTAATGACCCATTGGAGTCGTTAGTAATTTGATTGGTGATCAGGTGGGCCTTTGGATCATAAAAACTCTGTTCTGTGCACTATATGTTATGCTTGATAAGGACTTTGTAGTGGAAACATTGCTGAGCTGTATGACCTTGATGGAGTAAAATATGGACTGAAAACATCACCCATTGGGACACTGTCATCTCTTTTTACACAGTCATATACAGTGACATACATAGATACACACATCCTACATGCAAACACAGATACATTAGAGATATTTTTAATATGGGGAAGCAGGTAGCACACCTCATTCATCTCCCTGGCTTGTCTCTCGTCCAGCTCCTCCCAGGCATGTGGCTGTGCTGCCTGATGGCCGTCACTAACAGACATGGCTATGCACAGTGTGCAAACTGCAGTATATATGTCGCGGGCGGAGGAGGGGATGCTGCGTTCACCCACTGCTCGGATCCGGCTGCTGGTGCTGCTGCTCGGTGGTGGCTTGAGCGGTGGGCCGGATCCCGGGGACTCGAGCGGCGTTCCTCACCCGTGAGTGAAAGGGGGGGTGGTTTGGTTTGGTTTAGGGATATTGTCCATGACGCCACCCACAGTTGTGGTGAGGTTGTGACACCACCGCTGCACTGGACGGGGATCCCAGGGGTGATGACAGGGAGCAGCTTGGATGTTGGTTCTCCCCTCCGTGGGTAGGTGGGTTGGTTATCCCGGGGCCCCGGTGAGGGTTAGAGATGGCAGGCGGGTTACGGGGCCTGGTGAGGTGCAGGATCACGTGGGCAGCGCTGTGCCGCACGGCACGGTGGTACTCACTCAGCCAGTAATTCACACGGAGTCTCTGGTCAAACTAACGGCTGGATGGACGGGTCCCACAGACGGCTGCGTTTGTTCTCTTCCCGGTAGGTTGATGGTGACTGCCTTTCCCTGCACCTATGTTGTGTTTACGGTTCCAATGGCTTCCCACCGGTAACCCGCTCCCCAGCTTGGATGGATGCTGAAGGAGCCCCTTTTGCCCGCAGGCTCTGACTTGATCCCTTTTCCCGCCTCCAGGACTGTGAACTCCTTGGTGGGTAGGGCCAACTGCCTGGCCCACCCCCTGGTGTGGACATCAGCCCCTGGAGGGAGGCAACAAGGATTTGTGTTTGACCTCGGTGTGCCTAGCCTGGGTGTGGGGTGTGTTGGTGTAGTACCTGTGACGACCTGGCTTGTCCAGGGCGCCACATTGCCCCTTAGTAAAATGCAGACCGTCCGCGGGCTGCCTGTCCATCACCGGTTTTATTTTTGGTTAACTGCAAAAAGATAGAAAATGGTAAAAGGCATGTAAAAACATCACAAACATTTTTCAACGGTACGGCTTCCGCTCTTCTCCCACCCAAACAACCTGGCCCTGATGCTGCCCCTAAGAAGTGGGCAGCACCCCTTGACCCCAGTCCATCACCAGGCCTCCCGAGCAGGTTCTGTCTCTTTCAGGGGACCCGCGTCCATGGGGACCCCTGAACCCCCGGATGATCGCCACCAGTTTCGGTAGTGGCGGGCCTGGGCCATCCCTTTCCTCCAGGCCCATCCTCCCAAATCAGCCTCTCCGGAGGCAGTAACGGTATCAAGCCAACAACATTTTTATTTACATTCCACTAAGTTTGTGGTTGCCCTGCAAGTTCTCGGGCTTGTCCGTAAGCAGTTCCTTACGCAACGGTTTGCAGACAGTCCCTACGGGGACAACAGTTGCCGGCAACGGCCGGTTCAATCAAAACCTCAATCAGGTTACTTCTTTGGTTGATTCACTGATCATTTAAAACTTTCAAACTGTACTGGTGGTCCCAACGGGGACAACTTGCAGCGGGGCTCCGCTGACTTCGAAGCGGTTACCACCGCAGGGGGTTGGCCCCTCGGGGACCGGGCGGTACATTGGGTTCTCCTTCCATAGGCAGTTCAGTTCAGAACCACTGCCGGCCGTTAGGAATGGTGGCGGGGGCAGCGTGCTCGGGACCCCCTCCTCCATCAGCGGCATTCTCTCTGGACCGCCGGTGGTGGTGCTGGCCCCCGGCTCCCACGCAATCAGGACTGGTTCTGGAGCTTGGGTGGACTGATCGCGCCGTGGTACGGCTGCAGCGGCCCCTTGCTTACGGGCCCCCACTACGGCAACCATTCTGCGCATCTCCGCCTTCCAATCCAGCAGATGCTGCAGGCTCTGCGCCCTCACCTTCAAGAAGAACCAGCCCAGCTCCCGCTCCAGCCACGCAGCGGTCCCGGCGGGGAGCTCACCCGGGCCGCAGTCTTCAAAGGCTACTCCGCCTCGGTTCCCCCAGAGCTTGCACGCTCCAGTGGTGGGTACTTCCGTGCTCCAGTTCGAGGACGCCACCATCTCTCCATCCGCGTCCCCCTTAGTCTTTTTCCGGCTCCTCCTCTACAGGGGCGGGGTTTCAGTTCTCGCGCCTCCACTACTCGGGAAGACGCTTGAGCGGGGACTTTTCGCGCCCAAAATGGCGGCTTCTCAAGTTTTTCGGCCGGACACCTCCGGCGGTCACAAGGCGCACCTCTACCAGACGGCAGAGCGGTAAGATCCTGTTCGTGACGCCAAGTTGTCACGGGCAGAGGAGGGGACGCTGCGCTCACCCACTGCTCGGGTCCGGCTGCTGCTGCTGCTCGGTGGTGGCTCGAGCGGTGGGCCGGATCCCGGGGACTCGAGCGGCGTTCCTCGCCCGTGAGTGAAAGGGGGGTGGTTTGGTTTAGGGATATTGTCCGTGACGCCACCCATGGTTGTGGTGAGGTTGTGACTAGAGATGAGCGAACCGGTCCCGGTTCGGCTCGAGGCTCGAGGTCGGTTCGCCGAACGGACGTCCCGTTCGAGTTCGGCTCGTCGAACGTTCGACGAACCGAACTCGAACTGCATAGGAAACAATGGCAGGCAATCACAAACACATAAAAACACCTAGAAAACACCCTCAAAGGTGTCCAAAAGGTCACAAACAACTCACAACACAACACAAACACATGGGAAAGTGACAAGGACATATACTTATGCAAAAACAAAAGAGCTGGACAAGGAAAAAGAGGAGGAGACACGCCCTTCTAAAGTCATGTAAAACACCGCAAGGTGACTCCAAGCGGAGTCTCCCTTTTTTCCAAAAATTGGGCCCCACACACACCCACCCATTCAGTGGCAGCACTTGTGCCCCAGTTGTACACTTCACAGCTAGATTTGCATCAAGCACATTCAAAAATACGCCATAATTAACCGTCCCCAGGATGACACCGGGGTAGGTAGCAAAGTCTTTGCTGAACCATGACTTGTTCATCTTGGCGTCTTTTAAAAACAATGTAAGCAAGGGTTACTCCAAGCGGAGTCTCCCTTTTTTTCCAAAAATTGTGCCCCACACACACCCACCCATTCAGTGGTAGCACTTGTGCCCTAGTTGTACACTTCACAGCTAGATTTGCATCAAGCACACTCAAAAATACGCCATAATTAACCGTCCCCAGGATGACACCAGGGTAGGTAGCAAAGTCTTTCCTGATCCCAGCTCTGTTCATCTTGGCTTCTTTTAAAAACACAGCAAGCAAGGGTTACTCCAAGCGGAGTCTCCCTTTTTTCCAAAAATTGGGCCACACAGACACCCACCCCATCAGTGGCAGCACTTGGGCCCTAGTTGCAAACAGGATGTTTTGATTTGCATCAAGCACATTCAAAAATACGCCATAATTAACCGTCCCCAGCATGACACCGGGGTAGGTAGATAAAGTCTTTGCTGAACCATGACTTGTTCATCTTGGCTTCTTTTAAAAACAATGTAAGCAAGGGTTACTCCAAGCGGAGTCTCCCTTTTTTTCCAAAAATTGTGCCCCACACACACCCACCCATTCAGTGGCAGCACTTGTGCCCTAGTTGTACACTTCAATGAAGAAAAAACAAAAAGCCAGCACCAAATGTGCACTACAGCACTAAACATTCCAAACTGTACTTATTATAAAAAATGTTTTGAGATTTTTGGCAAAAAATTGCAATTTCTTGAGCTGCTTCGCCACGTCACGGCAAATCTCATTTGAAGCAGTCCTACACTAAAATATTTTTATAAAATGTGCCATACGGCCTCACATATGAATAGTAGAACTGCTCTTAGCAGCACTCACCTGGTCTCTTTCAATCCCGTACCCATGACTGAGTCATGGCTGTGGGCGGGACAGGTCCAAGCAAATGCTGCATGAAGTAAATAGCCTGTGGACAAAGCCTGATGACTTAATGTGAACAGTCACCAACAGCCAAAATCCAGACAGATGGAATACATCCCAAATTGGGGTGCATAGCAAGGTGGAGGTCAACCACCGACCAATTCAATGAAGAAAAAACAAAAAGCCAGCACCAAATGTGCACTACAGCACTAAACATTCCAAACTGTACTTATTATAAAAAATGTTTTGAGATTTTTGGCAAAAAATTGCAATTTCTTGAGCTGCTTCGCCACGTCACGGCAAATCTCATTTGAAGCAGTCCTACACTAAAATATTTTTATAAAATGTGCCATACGGCCTCACATATGAATAGTAGAACTGCTCTTAGCAGCACTCACCTGGTCTCTTTCAATCCCGTACCCATGACTGAGTCATGGCTGTGGGCGGGACAGGTCCAAGCAAATGCTGCATGAAGTAAATAGCCTGTGGACAAAGCCTGATGACTTAATGTGAACAGTCACCAACAGCCAAAATCCAGACAGATGGAATACATCCCAAATTGGGGTGCATAGCAAGGTGGAGGTCAACCACCGACCAATTCAATGAAGAAAAAACAAAAAGCCAGCACCAAATGTGCACTACAGCACTAAACATTCCAAACTGTACTTATTATAAAAAATGTTTTGAGATTTTTGGCAAAAAATTGCAATTTCTTGAGCTGCTTCGCCACGTCACGGCAAATCTCATTTGAAGCAGTCCTACACTAAAATATTTTTATAAAATGTGCCATACGGCCTCACATATGAATAGTAGAACTGCTCTTAGCAGCACTCACCTGGTCTCTTTCAATCCCGTACCCATGACTGAGTCATGGCTGTGGGCGGGACAGGTCCAAGCAAATGCTGCATGAAGTAAATAGCCTGTGGACAAAGCCTGATGACTTAATGTGAACAGTCACCAACAGCCAAAATCCAGACAGATGGAATACATCCCAAATTGGGGTGCATAGCAAGGTGGAGGTCAACCACCGACCAATTCAATGAAGAAAAAACAAAAAGCCAGCACCAAATGTGCACTACAGCACTAAACATTCCAAACTGTACTTATTATAAAAAATGTTTTGAGATTTTTGGCAAAAAATTGCAATTTCTTGAGCTGCTTCGCCACGTCACGGCAAATCTCATTTGAAGCAGTCCTACACTAAAATATTTTTATAAAATGTGCCATACGGCCTCACATATGAATAGTAGAACTGCTCTTAGCAGCACTCACCTGGTCTCTTTCAATCCCGTACCCATGACTGAGTCATGGCTGTGGGCGGGACAGGTCCAAGCAAATGCTGCATGAAGTAAATAGCCTGTGGACAAAGCCTGATGACTTAATGTGAACAGTCACCAACAGCCAAAATCCAGACAGATGGAATACATCCCAAATTGGGGTGCATAGCAAGGTGGAGGTCAACCACCGACCAATTCAATGAAGAAAAAACAAAAAGCCAGCACCAAATGTGCACTACAGCACTAAACATTCCAAACTGTACTTATTATAAAAAATGTTTTGAGATTTTTGGCAAAAAATTGCAATTTCTTGAGCTGCTTCGCCACGTCACGGCAAATCTCATTTGAAGCAGTCCTACACTAAAATATTTTTATAAAATGTGCCATACGGCCTCACATATGAATAGTAGAACTGCTCTTAGCAGCACTCACCTGGTCTCTTTCAATCCCGTACCCATGACTGAGTCATGGCTGTGGGCGGGACAGGTCCAAGCAAATGCTGCATGAAGTAAATAGCCTGTGGACAAAGCCTGATGACTTTCCACAGGCTATTTACTTCATGCAGCATTTGCTTGGACCTGTCCCGCCCACAGCCATGACTCAGTCATGGGTACGGGATTGAAATAGACCAGGTGAGTGCTGCTAAGAGCAGTTCTACTATTCATATGTGAGGCCGTATGGCACATTTTATAAAAATATTTTAGTGTAGGACTGCTTCAAATGAGATTTGCCGTGACGTGGCGAAGCAGCTCAAGAAATTGCAATTTTTTGCCAAAAATCTCAAATTTTTAAAATAAGTACAGTTTGGAATGTTTAGTGCTGTAGTGCACATTTGGTGCTGCTTTTTGTTTTTTCTTCATTGAATTGGTCGGTGGTTGACCTCCACCTTGCTTTGCACCCCAATTTGGGATGTGTTCCATCTGTCTAGATTTTGGCGGTTGGTGACTGTTCACATTAAGTCATCAGGCTTTGTCCACAGGCTATTTACTTCATGCAGCATTTGCTTGGACCTGTCCCGCCCACAGCCATGACTCAGTCATGGGTACGGGATTGAAATAGACCAGGTGAGTGCTGCTAAGAGCAGTTCTACTATTCATATGTGAGGCCGTATGGCACATTTTATAAAAATATTTTAGTGTAGGACTGCTTCAAATGAGATTTGCCGTGACGTGGCGAAGCAGCTCAAGAAATTGCAATTTTTTGCCAAAAATCTCAAATTTTTAAAATAAGTACAGTTTGGAATGTTTAGTGCTGTAGTGCACATTTGGTGCTGCTTTTTGTTTTTTCTTCATTGAATTGGTCGGTGGTTGACCTCCACCTTGCTTTGCACCCCAATTTGGGATGTGTTCCATCTGTCTAGATTTTGGCGGTTGGTGACTGTTCACATTAAGTCATCAGGCTTTGTCCACAGGCTATTTACTTCATGCAGCATTTGCTTGGACCTGTCCCGCCCACAGCCATGACTCAGTCATGGGTACGGGATTGAAATAGACCAGGTGAGTGCTGCTAAGAGCAGTTCTACTATTCATATGTGAGGCCGTATGGCACATTTTATAAAAATATTTTAGTGTAGGACTGCTTCAAATGAGATTTGCCGTGACGTGGCGAAGCAGCTCAAGAAATTGCAATTTTTTGCCAAAAATCTCAAATTTTTAAAATAAGTACAGTTTGGAATGTTTAGTGCTGTAGTGCACATTTGGTGCTGCTTTTTGTTTTTTCTTCATTGAGTTGGTCGGTGGTTGACCTCCACCTTGCTTTGCACCCCAATTTGGGATGTGTTCCATCTGTCTAGATTTTGGCGGTTGGTGACTGTTCACATTAAGTCATCAGGCTTTGTCCACAGGCTATTTACTTCATGCAGCATTTGCTTGGACCTGTCCCGCCCACAGCCATGACTCAGTCATGGGTACGGGATTGAAATAGACCAGGTGAGTGCTGCTAAGAGCAGTTCTACTATTCATATGTGAGGCCGTATGGCACATTTTATAAAAATATTTTAGTGTAGGACTGCTTCAAATGAGATTTGCCGTGACGTGGCGAAGCAGCTCAAGAAATTGCAATTTTTTGCCAAAAATCTCAAATTTTTAAAATAAGTACAGTTTGGAATGTTTAGTGCTGTAGTGCACATTTGGTGCTGCTTTTTGTTTTTTCTAGTTGTACACTTCACAGCTAGATTTGCATCAAGCACACTCAAAAATACGCCATAATTAACCGTCCCCAGGATGACACCAGGGTAGGTAGCAAAGTCTTTCCTGATCCCAGCTCTGTTCATCTTGGCTTCTTTTAAAAACACAGCAAGCAAGGGTTACTCCAAGCGGAGTCTCCCTTTTTTCCAAAAATTGGGCCACACAGACACCCACCCCATCAGTGGCAGCACTTGGGCCCTAGTTGCAAACAGGATGTTTTGATTTGCATCAAGCACATTCAAAAATACGCCATAATTAACCGTCCCCAGCATGACACCGGGGTAGGTAGATAAAGTCTTTGCTGAACCATGACTTGTTCATCTTGGCTTCTTTTAAAAACAATGTAAGCAAGGGTTACTCCAAGCGGAGTCTCCCTTTTTTTCCAAAAATTGTGCCCCACACACACCCACCCATTCAGTGGCAGCACTTGTGCCCTAGTTGTACACTTCACAGCTAGATTTGCATCAAGCACATTCAAAAATACGCCATAATTAACCGTCCCCAGGATGACACCAGGGTAGGTAGCAAAGTCTTTCCTGATCCCAGCTCTGTTCATCTTGGCTTCTTTTAAAAACACAGCAAGCAAGGGTTACTCCAAGCGGAGTCTCCCTTTTTTCCAAAAATTGGGCCACACAGACACCCACCCCATCAGTGGCAGCACTTGGGCCCTAGTTGCAAACAGGATGTTTTGATTTGCATCAAGCACATTCAAAAATACGCCATAATTAACCGTCCCCAGCATGACACCGGGGTAGGTAGATAAAGTCTTTGCTGAACCATGACTTGTTCATCTTGGCTTCTTTTAAAAACAATGTAAGCAAGGGTTACTCCAAGCGGAGTCTCCCTTTTTTTCCAAAAATTGTGCCCCACACACACCCACCCATTCAGTGGCAGCACTTGTGCCCTAGTTGTACACTTCACAGCTAGATTTGCATCACGCACATTCCAAATCCACAAGCATTTACTCTCCCCAGGATGACACAGGGGTTGTAAATTCCTTCTGGATCCATGACTTGTTCATTTTGATGAACGTCAGTCTGTCCACATTGTCACTGGACAGACGCGTGCGCTTATCTGTCAGCACACACCCAGCAGCACTGAAGATACGTTCAGAGACAACGCTGGCAGCTGGACACGACAAAATCTCCAAGGCGTAAGTTGAGAGCTCTGGCCATTTTTCTAGGTTTGAAGCCCAAAAGGAGCAAGGCTCCATTTGCAAAGTCATGGCATCGATGTTCATTTGGAGATACTCCTGTATCATCCTCTCCAGCCGTTGACTATGTGTCAGACTTGTTGTCTCTGGTGGCCTTGCAAAGGAGGGTTTAAAAAAATTATGAAAAGATTCCATAAAATTGCTGTTACCAGCACCAGATACGGTCCTACTGGTACGTGTAGACTGTTGAAGATGACGAGACCGTCCCATGTTTGTCAAGTTACAACTGGGAGATTCACTCCCTGCACCTGCACGGTTGTTTGGTGGAAAAGCGGATCTAAGATCGAGTAACAGCTTCTGCTGATACTCCTGCATACGTGCGTCCCTTTCTATGTCTGGAATTATGTCACAAAATTTGGACTTGTACCGGGGATCTAATAGTGTGGCAAGCCAGTAGTCATCATCACTTCTAATTTTGACAATACGAGGGTCATGTTGGAGGTAGTGCAACAAGAAGGCACTCATGTGTCTTGCGCAGCCATGCGGACCAAGTCCACGCTGTGTTTGTGGCATAGAGGTGCTAACCGTTCTTTCTTCCTCTGACATCTCCCCCCAACCTCTTTCAACTGAAATTTGACCAAGGTCTCTCTCATCTGCTGAGTCTTCCATGTCCATGGACAGTTCGTCCTCCATTTCCTCATGTCCTCCTGCACCTTCCTCAACATCTCGCCTGCTACCATGCGCCCTTGTTGATCCCTGTCCCCCATGCTCCCATGCCTGGCGCCTTGGTGATGATGAACGTCTGGAACTTGGTGATGTTGTTGTGTCTTGCGCATATGAATCCTCCTGTAGTTCATCCCCTTCCTGTTGTCCCACCCCCTGACTCCGAATAGTGTTTAGCGTGTGTTCCAGCATGTAAATGACTGGAATCGTCATGCTGATAATGGCATTGTCAGCGCTAAACATATTCGTCGCCATGTCGAAACTGTGCAGAAGGGTGCATAGGTCCTTGATCTGAGACCATTCCATCAGGGTGATCTTCCCCACCTCTGCATCTCGTTGGCCCAGGCTATACGTCATGACGTATTGCACCAGGGCACGGCGGTGCTGCCACAGTTGCTGTAACATGTGGAGAGTTGAATCCCAGCGTGTCGCCACATCGCATTTCAGGCGATGAACCGGCAGGCCGAAAGACTTCTGGAGCGATGCAAGTCGCTCAGCTGCGGCGCTTGAACGGCGGAAGTGAGCAGACAGTTTTCGTGCCCTGTTCAGAAGGCCATCTAGGCCGGGATACTGTGTTAAAAATTGCTGCACGACAAGGTTCAACACGTGAGCCATACAAGGTACGTGTGTCACCTTGCCCAGGCGAAGGGCCGCACCCAGGTTTGCAGCATTGTCGCACACGGCCTTACCAGGCTGCAGGTTGAGTGGAGACAACCATTTATTAAACTCGGACCGCAGAGCTGACCACAACTCCTCAGCTGTGTGACTCTTATTCCCAAGACATGTCAAGCTAAAGACCGCCTGATGCCGTTGCGCTCTGCTGCCAGCATAGTAATGAGGGGTGCGTGATTCCTTCTGCGCAGTGAGAACGCTGGTGGCCTGACCAGGGAGGCTTGGGGCGGAGGTGGAGGACCCAGATGAGGTGGAGGATGCAGAAGCAGTGGCGGAACTTGGACAGACAGAGGATTGACACACAAGTCGTGGGGACGGCAAGACTTGTGCAGCAGACCCTTCACCATCTATCACCATAGTTACCCAGTGCCCAGTCAGCGACATGTAACGTCCCTGTCCATGCTTACTGGTCCAAGTATCGGTGGTGAAATGCACCCGTTCACACACAGAGTTTCTCAATGAAGCGGTGATGTTGTGTGCGACATGCTGGTGTAGCGCGGGCACACCTTTCTTAGAAAAGTAGTGGCGACTAGGCATCTGGTACTGGGGCACAGCGACAGACATAAGGTCTCTAAAATCCTGTGTGTCCACTAGGCGGAAAGGCAGCATTTCTGTGGCCAACAGCTTACAGAGGGATAGAGTCAACCTCTTAGCTTTGTCATGGGTCGCAGGAAATGGCCTTTTATTTGTCCACATCTGAGGGACAGAGATCTGGCTGCTGTGTGTAGACGGTGTTGAGTAGGGTGTCCCTGGAAAAATGCAGGTTTGTGAGGAAAGTGCAGGCGGAGACATGATGTTGCCTTCGTCCAAAGTTGGTGCTATCGATGTCTGAGAGAGCTGTACACACTCACTTGTTTCCCCTTCCAAAACAACTGACGACGTACCAAGCAAACTGCCTGTTGCGGTTACAGTGGTGGAAGTTGTGGGTGGAAAAACAGGTGTGACAGCTGTCCCCACAGTCCTAGAAGATGACGAGCGCGCGGATGCACTGGAAGGGGCAGGCGGTGGATGGTTCGCTCCGCTAGGCCGCATTGCAGCACGGTGAGCTTCCCACCGGACCATATGATATTTATTCATGTGACGATTCATGGAAGAAGTTGTCAAACTGCTGAGGTTTTGACCTCTACTAAGAGAACCATGACAAATTTTACAGATCACATAATTTGGGCGATCTTTTTCTATGTCAAAAAAGGACCAGGCTAGGCAAGGCTTAGAGGCCATGCGACCTGTTGATCCACCCCGAATAATGCTCAGAGGCAGAGTGGTGGCTGAGGATGCAGTTGTAGACGTGCTACCAGTACTCCGACTCTGTCCAGGAAGGCGCAAGGTAACTTCGTCATCAGTTGTATCCTCCTCCACCACCTCTGTTGACCTCCTCGAGTGCCTGACTGTGGGTTGACAGTAGGTGGGATCTAGAACTTCATCATCAATTGTTGTGTTTGCACTCCCCTCCCCTTCAGACCGAGCCTCTTCTTGCCCTGACCGAATATTTAAGTTGTCATCCCAATCGGGTATCTGAGTCTCATCTTCATCAGTATGTTCCTCATTGTCTATAACCACAGGTGTTACAGTTTGTGACAAAGGGTCAACATTATGCTCCGAAACTTGGTCCTCACGGCCTAAATCAGAGTCACAAAGGTTCTGGGCATCACTGCAGACCATTTCCTGGTCTGTACTCACTGTAGCTTGGGAGCAGACCTCTGATTCCCAGGCTATAGTGTGACTGAACAGCTCTGCAGACTCAGCCATCTCAGTTCCACCATACTGTGCAGGGCTGATGGAGACTTCAGAGCTGGGAGAAATCAAGTTTGATTGGGATGACAACTCAGAGGACTGGTGTTTTTTGGATGCGGTACTTGAAGTGGCTGAGAGGGCACTTGTTGGACCACTTGAGATCCATTCAAGCATTTTCCTTTTTTGCCCATCATCTACCTTTGTTCCTGTTGTTCGTGTCCGTAAAAAAGGGAGCACATCGGATTGTCCACGGTAAGTAGTAGACATCTTACTTTTGCTGGTAGATGGTCTATCTTCAGCAGATGATAATGGAGCTTTGCCACCTTCCCCACGGACAAAACCTTTTTTGCCTTTTCCACCACGCCTCTTCCCCTTTCCACCAGCATCTGTCATTTTGCCACTCATGTTGATTGCGACAAGATTGTGGACTGAAAATGTGGTAGTAAAAATTGAGAAGTGGTGTAGATTGCAGTGGTGGTCTAGCTTTATTAACAGCAGAATAATAAAGAATAAATATCCCTGACAATGCAACTACGGCCCTTAAACTGGCAGCAAAAATTGCTAGTATAATGGCTTAGTTATAATGAGTTGGAGTGTGCAATGCAGGCAGACGCGCTCTGCAAATGTCTTTGCACTAGTGGGACTATAGCAAAGTCCAATAGCCACGTTTAGGATGCCACTAGGTACACTGAGTGTTTGCTAGTATAACGGCTTAGTTATAATGAGTTGGAGTGTGCAATGCAGGCAGACGTGCTCTGCAAATGTCTTTGCACTAGTGGGACTATAGCAAAGTCCAATAGCCACGTTTAGGATGCCACTAGGTACACTGAGTGTTTGCTAGTATAATGGCTTAGTTATAATGAGTTGAAGTGTGCAATGCAGGCAGACGTGCTCTGCAAATGTCTTTGCACTAGTGGGACTATAGCAAAGTCCAATAGCCACGTTTAGGATGCCACTAAGTACACTGAGTGTTTGCTAGTATAATGGCTTAGTTATAATGAGTTGGAGTGTGCAATGCAGGCAGACGTGCTCTGCAAATGTCTTTGCACTAGTGGGACTATAGCAAAGTCCAATAGCAACGTTTAGGATGCCACTAGGTACACTGAGTGTTTGCTAGTATAATGGCTTAGTTATAATGAGTTGGAGTGTGCAATGCAGGCAGACGTGCTCTGCAAATGTCTTTGCACTAGTGGGACTATAGCAAAGTCCAATAGCCACGTTTAGGATGCC
This sequence comes from Anomaloglossus baeobatrachus, assembly GCF_048569485.1. Classification (NCBI taxonomy): domain Eukaryota; kingdom Metazoa; phylum Chordata; class Amphibia; order Anura; family Aromobatidae; genus Anomaloglossus; species Anomaloglossus baeobatrachus. Next base: position 593,281,188 of record NC_134354.1, on the reverse strand, counting down.
ACTAGGTACACTGAGTGTTTGCTAGTATAATGGCTTAGTTATAATGAGTTGGAGTGTGCAATGCAGGCAGACGCGCTCTGCAAATGTCTTTGCACTAGTGTGACTATAGCAAAGTCCAATAGCCACGTTTAGGATGCCACTAGGTACACTGAGTGTTTGCTAGTATAATGGCTTAGTTATAATGAGTTGGAGTGTGCAATGCAGGCAGACGTGCTCTGCAAATGTCTTTGCACTAGTGGGACTATAGCAAAGTCCAATAGCCACGTTTAGGATGCCACTAGGTACACTGAGTGTTTGCTAGTATAATGGCTTAGTTATAATGAGTTGGAGTGTGCAATGCAGGCATAGGTGCTGCAAATGTCTTTGCACTAGTGTGACTAGACAAAAGTCCAATAGCCACGTTTAGGATGCCACTAGGTACACTGAGTGTTTGCTAGTATAATGGCTTAGTTATAATGAGTTGGAGTGTGCAATGCAGGCAGACGCGCTCTGCAAATGTCTTTGCACTAGTGGGACTATAGCAAAGTCCAATAGCCACGTTTAGGATGCCACTAGGTACACTGAGTGTTTGCTAGTATAATGGCTTAGTTATAATGAGTTGGAGTGTGCAATGCAGGCAGACGTGCTCTGCAAATGTCTTTGCACTAGTGGGACTATAGCAAAGTCCAATAGCCACGTTTAGGATGCCACTAGGTACACTGAGTGTTTGCTAGTATAATGGCTTAGTTATAATGAGTTGGAGTGTGCAATGCAGGCAGACGCGCTCTGCAAATGTCTTTGCACTAGTGGGACTATAGCAAAGTCCAATAGCCACGTTTAGGATGCCACTAGGTACACTGAGTGTTTGCTAGTATAATGGCTTAGTTATAATGAGTTGGAGTGTGCAATGCAGGCATAGGTGCTGCAAATGTCTTTGCACTAGTGTGACTAGACAAAAGTCCAATAGCCACGTTTAGGATGCCACTAGGTACACTGAGTGTTTGCTAGTATAATGGCTTAGTTATAATGAGTTGGAGTGTGCAATGCAGGTAGAGGTGCTGCAAATGTCTTTGCACTAGTGTGACTAGACAAAAGTCCAATAGCCACGTTTAGGATGCCACTAGGTACACTGAGTGTTTGCTAGTATAATGGCTTAGTTATAATGAGTTGGAGTGTGCAATGCAGGCAGACGTGCTCTGCAAATGTCTTTGCACTAGTGGGACTATAGCAAAGTCCAATAGCCACGTTTAGGATGCCACTAGGTACACTGAGTGTTTGCTAGTATAATGGCTTAGTTATAATGAGTTGGAGTGTGCAATGCAGGCAGACGTGCTCTGCAAATGTCTTTGCACTAGTGGGACTATAGCAAAGTCCAATAGCCACGTTTAGGATGCCACTAGGTACACTGAGTGTTTGCTAGTATAATGGCTTAGTTATAATGAGTTGGAGTGTGCAGAGGACAGGAGGGTACAGTGCCAGGATTGTGGGGCTCTGGGTAGCGGAATGGAAGCCTGCCTTTCTATTCCCTCCTAATAGGGAAATGCAGGGAGGAAATCCCTGACCTTGGCTACACAGACGCTGTCGCTGTTTTCAGGACCTGTCACCTTAACTCTGACCCTGCCGGTTTGAGCCCTTAAAAGGACTGCTAGAAAGTGCTCTCCCTAAGCTGTCCAGCGCTGTGTATGGAGCGCATACAGCTGTATCAGCGATAGGACAAAGGACGGAGCTGCGACAGTGATGTCTGACACCAAAGACGCAGAAGAGATAATGGCGTCCTGGAGGAAAATGTCCGGTTTTATAATGCAGGGACATGTGACATGGACATCCTATCACACATGCCGTTGCTTCTCTGGCTAAAAGTCCACTTAGCTGTGTGTGTGTCTGGGATTGGCTGACATGCTGGCCCGCCCCACTACACGCGCGCGCTTAGGGAAGGAAGACAAGGAAAAAAAAAAAATGGCGATCGCCATTATAGAAACAGCAGTGATCTGAAGGCGCTGTTCACGCACACTATACACTGAAATGTCATAATAGTGTGATTCACAGAGTGACTTACACTATTACAGCGGAAACCAAGCTAGGAGTTAGCTGGTTTTTTGCTGCTAGAACCGTTCTCGAACGTTTCTAGAACTATCGAGCTTTTGCAAAAAGCTCGAGTTCTAGTTCGATCTAGAACAGGGCCCAAAATCACTCGAGCCTAGAACTGGAGAACCTCGAACCATGAACCGCGCTCAACTCTAGTTGTGACACCACCGCTGCTCCGGACGGGGATCCCGGGAGCGATAACAGGGAGCAGCTTGGATGTTGGTTCTCCCCTCCGTGGGTAGGGGGGTTGGTTGTCCCGGGGCCCCGGTGAGGGTTAGGGATGGCAGGCGGGTTACGGGGCCTGGTGAGGTGCAGGGTCGCGGGGGCAGCGCTGTGCCGCACGGCACGGTGGTACTCACTCAGCCAGTAACTCACACGGAGTCTCTGGTCAAACAAACGGCTGGATGGACGGGTCCCACACACGGCTGCGGTTGTTCTCTTCCCGGTAGGTTGATGGTGACTGCCTTTCCCTGCACCTATGTTGTGTTTACGGTTCCAATGGCTTCCCACCGGTTACCCGCTCCCCAGCTTGGATGGATGCTGAAGGAGCCCCTTTTGCCCGCAGGCTCTGGCCCTGGGAACTGTAGCCTTGGCGGTGACTGTGTTTCCCTTTACGGTGTGAGCTGTTGCCTTGAATCGGGTCTTGACTGCTGGGAAACCCCGGAGGTTCTCTTCGCTAACGGATTTGACCAGTTTTACGGTGACTCCTAGCCTGGTCGGGGTCCGTAAGCCCTGCCGGATGGTGCTGGCTTCTCTTTGCTCCCCGATCCTGTACCGTCGGGCCACCACCCGTCCCTGGTCCCTATGGTTCACTCTAATCAGCCTCTCCTGCAGACGGTCACCACCGTCTGCCAACCTTGCTGTATGTGCCTGGGCCACGCACCCGGACACGGTCAGTCTCCTCTACTGCTATATCACTCCTTAAACTCCAAATTCATCTGACCTGATCCCTTTTCCTGCCTCCAGGACTGTGAACTCCTCAGTGGGCGGGGCCAACCACCTAGCCCACCCCCTGGTGTGGACATCAGCCCCTGGAGGGAGGCAACAAGGATTTGTGTTTGACCTCGGTGTGCCTAGCCGGGGTGTGGGGTGTGTTGGTGTAGTACCTGTGACGACTTGGCTTGTCCAGGGCGCCACATTCCCCCTTAGTAAAATGCAGACCGTCTGTGGGCTGCCCGTCCATCACCGGTTTTATTTTTGGGTAACTGCAAAAAGATAGAAAATGGTAAAAGGCATGTTAAAACATCACAAACATTTTTCAACGGTACGGCTTCCGCTCTTCTCCCACCCAAACAACCTGGCCCTGATGCTGCCCCTAAGAAGTGGGCAGCACCCCTTGACCCCAGTCCATCACCAGGCCGCCCGAGCGGGTTCTGTCTCTTTCAGGGGACCCGCGTCCATGGGGACCCCTGAACCCCTGGAGGATCGCCACCGGTTTCGGTAGTGGCGGGCCTGGGCCATCCCTTTCCTCCAGGCCCATCCTCCCAAATCAGCCTCTCCGGAGGCAGTAACAGTATCAAGCCAACAACATTTTTATTTACATTCCACTAAGTTTGTGGTTGCCCTGCAAGTTCTCAGGCTTGTCCATAAGCAGTTCCTTACGCAACGGTTTGCGGACAGTCCCTACGGGGACAAAAGTTGCTGGCAACGGCCGGTTCAATCAAAACCTCAATCAGGTTACTTCTTCGGTTGATTCACTTATCATTTAAAACTTTCAAACTGTACTGGTGGTCCCAACGGGGACAACTTGCAGCAGGGCTCCGCTGACTTCGAAGCGGTTACCACCACAGGGGTCGGCCCACTCGGGGACCGGGCGGTACATTGGGTTCTCCTTCCATAGGCAGTTCAGTCCAGAACCACTGACGGTCGTTAGGAACGGTGGCGGGGGCAGCGTGCTCGGGACCCCCTCCTCCATCAGCGGCATTCTCTCTGGACCGCCGGCTGCGGTGCTGGCCCCCGGCTCCCACGCAATCAGGACTGGTTTTGGAGCTTGGGTGGACTGATCGCGCCGCGGTACGGCTGCAGCGGCCCCTTGCTCACGGGCCCCCACTACGGCAACCATTCTGCGCATCTCCGCCTTCCAATCCAGCAGCTGCTGCAGGCTCTGCGTCCTCACCTTCAAGAAGAACCAGCCTAGCTCCCGCTCCAGCCACGCAGCGGTCCCGGTGGGGAGCTCATCCGGGCCGCAGTCTTCAAAGGCTACTCTGCCTCGGTTCCCGCAGAGCTTGGACGCTTCAGTGGTGGGTACTCCCGTGCTCCAGTTCGAGGACGCCGCCATCTCTCCATCCGCGTCCGCCTTAGTCTTTTTCCGGCTCCTCCTCTACAGGGGCGGGGTTTCAGTTTTCGCGCCTCCACTACTCGGGAAGACGGTCGAGCGGGGACTTTTCGCGCCCAAAATGGCGGTTTCTCAAGTTTTTCGGCCGGACACCTCCGGCGGTCACAAGGCGCACCTCTACTAGACGGCAGAGCGGTAAGATCCTGTTTGTGACGCCAAGTTGTCGCGGGCGGAGGAGGGGACACTGCGCTCACCTACTGCTCGGGTCCGGCTGCTGCTGCTGCTGCTCGGTGGTGGCTCGAGCGGTGGGCCGGATCCCGGGGACTCGAGCGGCGTTCCTCGCCCGTGAGTGAAAGGGGGGGTGGTTTGGTTTAGGGATATTGTCCGTGACGCCACCCACGGTTGTGGTGAGGTTGTGACACCACCGCTGCTCTGGACGGGGATCCCGGGAGCGATGACAGGGAGCAGCTTGGATGTTGCTTCTCCCCTCCGTGGGTAGGGGGGTTGGTTGTCCCGGGGCCCCGGTGTGGGTTAGGGATGGCAGGCGGGTTACGGGGCCTGGTGAGGTGCAGGGTCGCGGGGGCAGCGCGGTGCCGCACGGCACGGTGGTACTCACTCAGCCAGTTATTCACACGGAGTCTCTAGTCAAACAAACAGCTGGATTGATGGGTCCCACAGATGGCTGTGGTTGTTCTCTTCCCGGTAGGTTGATGGTGACTGCCTTTTCCTGCACCTATGTTGTGTTTACGGTTCCAATGGCTTCCCACCGGTAACCCGCTCCCCAGCTTGGATGGATGCTGAAGGAGCCCCTTTTGCCCGCAGGCTCTGGCCCTGGGAACTGTAGCCTTGGCGGTGACTGTGTTTCCCTTTACGGTGTGAGCTGTTGCCTTCAATCGGGTCTTGACTGCTGGGAAACCCCGGAGGTTCCCTTCGTTAATGGATTTGACCAGTTTTACTGTGACTCCTAACCTGGTCGGGGTCCGTAAGCCCTGCCGGATGGTGCTGGCTTCTCTTTGCTCCCCGATCCGGTACTGTCGGGCCACCGCCCGTCCCCGGTCCCTATGGTTCACTCCAATCAGCCTCTCCTGCAGACGGTCACCACCGTCTGCCAACCTTGCTGTATGTGCCCGGGCCATGCACCCGGACACGGTCAGTCTCCTCTACTGCTACTTCACTCCTTAAACTCCAAATTCATCTGACCTGATCCCTTTTCCCGCCTCCAGGACTGTGAACTCCTCGGTGGGCGGGGCCAACCGCCTGGCCCACCCCCTGGTGTGGACATCAGCCCCTGGAGGGAAGCAACAAGGATTTGTGTTTGACCTTGGTGTGCCTAGCCGGGGTGTGGGGTGTGTTGGTGTAGTACCTGTGACGACCTGGCTTGTCCAGGGCGCCACATATATATCACAGGGGAGATTGGCGGCATACACATTACTGGAGGGCACACACATTACTGGGAGGCATACACTTTACTGGGGTGGTGGCATGCACATTAATGGGGGGCATACACATTATTGGGAGGCATATGATGTGACCATGGGGTCAGGGGGGTTACTCATCACCGGGCCGGTCTAGTGGGGTTTGGAATGTCACAGCAGCTAGGCCCGTTTCTGTGACCCTAGCGGTGTAAATAAGGGGGGGGGGATGATGATGTGGGTAGTAGTTATTTGTGATGCCACCTGTGGTGTGCGGCTATAATGGAGTTGCCACTGCAAGAGGTTTCCGCTGAGGGTCGGTGGTAATGCAGCTAAGTTGGTACAGCTCTCCACAGGAAAAGCTCGGGCCCACAGGGAGGTTGGGAGTAGTAGTCCACTCTATTAAATGGGCCCGGGAAGGATTGGATGACACAGTGGCTGCAGTTAAAGTTCTTTACTCACTGAGATGTCCCTGCCTTTGGACTGCCGGACTCCGCTGTGATGGGCTCCAGCCGATCCTGGATAGTTCGGAGGTCAGAACCGGTGTTTCTTTCTATGAGTCCCTTCCTCCCTGCACTGTGTTGTGTGAGTCCCTGCAGCCTGAAGCCATGCGGGGACGTGAGTCCTTGAATGGACCCCGTTCCTGTCTCGTATGGCATGCAGCGTGAGTCTGTTACTGGTGCCACTCTGTTGTCACGACTCCTGGCTCTATATGCTGCTGTACCCCAAGCACTTTTTGTGGGCCAGAAGACTTTAAATCCTCTGCCTAGCGGATTCTGCTGGCGGGACGTGCAGTGCCCACCAGCCTAGTGCTCCACACCCTGTTCTGTGCGCTTGGTCCTAAAGGAGCTATGGCACAGCTCTCCCCTCAGCGACCGTGTTCTCCACACGTCTCACTTGTTCCTGTGTCGATGACTAATCGTCAATTATTGAATGTCTGTGTATGGGTGTCGTCTTGCTCCTCGTGTGAAGCTCCACCCCCCCAAGTTGCTGATTTAGTGGGTGGGAGGTCCCATACCTTGTGGTGACCGTCCAAATGACCCTACCCTAACCCAGTCCCAGTGGATGGGCAACCAGCTGTGTGTTTTGGTGGTTTACCGGCAATGACCTCCTCCTTACCCAGGATGAATACTGCACATCTGGTGACTGAAGCCTCAGGGGCACCACACATACACATTACTGGGGGGATATACAGATTACTGGGGGTCATACACATTACAGGGGGCATACATGTTACTGGGAGACATACATATTACTGGGGGGCATAGATATTACTGGTGGGGCATACACATTACAGAGGCGGCATACATATTACTGGAGGCATACATGTTACTGGGGACATACACATAACTGGGAGGGCATACACATTACTTGGGGAGGTATACAGCAATTGGGGCATAAACATTACTGGGGGGACATACACACTACTAGAATTTCGGTCAGACAGCACTGAAGGAGCATACAGCGCTGATAGGCCATACATGTAACTAGGGTGGAGGCACACACATTACTGGGGTGGGGGAGCTTACAGCACTGGGGGCCATACACATTACACATTACATCACTGGGGACGCTGGCTGGTGAAGCGGCTCCTCTACATATGTGAGATGGGAGTACACTGCACAGTAAACGTTGCATATGTGTGCTTGCACTACAAATGTGGGTTTAAAGGGCAGGCAGCCAGCAAAATGTGGCTGCCAGGCCGAGCCCTGTGGTCCCCGGAAATTGGCCAATGGGGCCACAGAAAAGATTACCGCCCCTGAAGACAGCAAGTGGGGCCCTCCCATTTGCCTAAGCACTTGCCCGGGAGTGCCAGATGCTAACAATGGCACTGCAGATAGCATTATACAGCTATTAACTTGCAGATTAACCCTATTTATGCAGGTTAAACATGTTTGAGGACATGACAGGTTATCTTTACATAATATTAAAAATCTTTTAAAACATCAGTCCCCTTAACTTAATGACTGTGAGAACTACAAACTTTCTGGCCAATAAAAAAAACTGTACAGGAGATTTTCCCTACAACTCATTTTGCTGTCAGAATGACAGTAGTCCATAAATAGTGACTTTAATATTTTACTTCAATTCCTTATGGGAAATAGTTGTTATGTCTTGCAAATAGTAGCAAACAACAATCTCTTTTATAAGCAAAAACACGTCCAAGCCAGGTCTACAGCAGTTTAAACTGAAAATCCCAAAGGAAAATGTAAAACAGTAATTGCAGCTGTCAGTGGAATCTTTTGTGGCCAGATGTTATAGCTAGAAACCATTTGTCAAATTTGTGGAGTTCATAAACTTTTCACTTTTTATCCCTATCTGAGTGGATCAATAAAACCAAAGGCATAAGCAATGCCCGTGAGTGTGACCGTTTAATTGGACCTGTCCTTTCAAACAAAACCTAGAGAAAACTTTACACCAGTCTACTATGTCCAGGGGCCAGGAACTGATTCTTGTCATTTTCCATCCATTACTTTTCAGTGAGTGGTTCCACTTCATCAGCATTCTGCCAGCACCATAGGAACTGCAACTTTCTTTCCCCACCGTCTTATTAAAGGGAACCTGTCACCACTTATAAGCTGCGGCCACCACCGGGCTCTTATAAGCTGCGGCCACCACCGGGCTCTTATATACAGCATTCTAACATGCTGTATATAAGAGCCCAGGCTGCCATGAGAACATAAAAAACACTTTATACTTATCTATTGGTTGCGCAGTTGGCCATATGGGTGTCTCCGTTTTCCAGTGCTGGCGCCGCCTCTTTTGGCCATTTTTGTTCTCCTTCTTTTCTAGCTGTGGTGCATGACGCGTCCTGCGTCATCCACACTCGCCGGCATTCGGGTCCTGAGCAGGTATTGTAGTGCGCCTGTGCAGGACCGGCGAGTGTGTATGACGTAGCCGCTTCAGAAAGAGGACAAAGAGGGCCAAAAGAGGTGGCGCCGGCGCCGGACAATGGAGACACTCATATGGCCAACTGCGCGACCATTAGGTAAGTATTATAAAGTGTTTTATATGTTCTCACAGCGGCCTGGGCTCTTATATACGGCATGTTAGAATACTGTATATAAGAGCCCGGTGGTGGTGGCCGCAGCTTATACGCCAAAAAAGTGGTGACAGGTTCCCTTTATAGAGAACTAGTAAAGGAAACCTGACAGCTGCTACATGCTGATCAAATTGTGGGTCCCCAGCAATTTCTCCTGCCCGCTGCTCTGGACTGACAGGTCTTTGCCTATTAGCGCACATAAGCAGAGAAAAATGGACATCACGCAGATCATCCGTATGCCATCTGATTATTATGGATACATTGCCATTCTGTAGTACAGAACATTGTAAATGGGCCAGTAAATGATTGCAGAATAATAGCTGCTGAGAAACAAAAAGGCATTGCATAAGGATGGCATACGGATGACAGGTGAGAATAAAATCGCATACCCGCATAGCACTCACATGACATACGGAATACCAAACGGATTTCACTGGTCCAACTTTTTTGGATGAAAATTGGACTGATTTCTTATCTGCAGATGTGATCCCTTCTGTTTAGACAGCTCTCCCTTTAAGAAAACAGTACATTACTTTTGGAAAAAAATAAACAATTATGATTTTAAACCCAGTAACATTTCTTGAAATATTTAATATTTACAAATAATAGTTATAATTTAGGTGATGATTTTGTGAGTTTATTAAATGAAAAAAAAACCGTGAACATCACACGAAAATGTAATTACATGGAGCACAGAATACTGATGTTAATTTTATGATTCTGGGACAGATCCCAAATGTGTCTCTGTGTTCTTTATGTGAGCTTTGGGATATCATAATTCTTTTATTGAGACCTCCCATGGTTATTTTTCTTACAATTCCCTTTAAATATCTATTGTCATAAGCTTCACAATCACAGAGCTTCTACCTACTTAAAGTGCGGACCCTTAATAGTATATGACTGTGGGTACAAAACAAATGGGATTCGCCTGTAACACCAAAGAGACCCAGAATAATCCACCAATAAGCCTGGGGTTTATGGAGCTTTTCTCTGGGCTTCTTAGACCAAATCAGGTGAGATTTAAAGATTTCTTCAAGATGGTTTCAGTGGCACTGAAAAGCCCATAAAATACTTGTATGGACCATATTTACAAGGTTGAAGAAACTAGAAGCAACTTGCAGTGAGCAATAATTGCATAACAGTATTATCATTAATACTCTCACAGGTGATTGATCAATAATTCCACCAAAACTCCCCAAAGGCAAAATTCATTGTCATTGTCTAGTAAAGCTGTAAAAATAGAGGACAGTCAGGCACGCCTTCAATAGACCATGCATTCTAGCTAAAACTTGATTTACTTGTATATCTGAACCGGTTTTGATCAGAATTAGTGCTGTTTTCGTCATTGGTAATGTATAAATGTTGACATTTCTGTTGCAATGAACTGAACTGTCATCTTGACTTATCTCCAGGACATTCAGAACTGTTTGCTTAGAATATGCAGTTATGTTTGCCTCTAGCAGGATTAATATGTGTCATTGAGGCATCTTGTGTAGGGCTCCAGACATAGATAATTCATACTTCAGCTTGACAGGCGTTTCCTATTTTGTCCAAAATATTGCGACATACCTGCCATGCAGAAGCGTGAGCACATAGTCCTGTGTGAGAAAATGATATAGGGAAAATGGTTTCAGTTCAGGTAGGTGGTGGTGGGAATGTGAGGTCAGCTACAAAGAGTAAAACCTGATTAGTCAATAGATTATTGTTTATTTCATCATATAAAAGATTAATATAGACACAATTAAATACACATCCATAACATGTATTGGGGGATTTTAGTCCAAAGACTCCATTGACATATAATTTTGGCATATGGAATACGTAATTACCTTTAGTTAATAAAATTGCACTAACTTTCTGTATGGAATCTTCATCCATTGCCAGATTAGCTGATTTGTCGTTGTCTCTGATGTAAGTTTGATATTATCCCCTTGTAGGAGTGTCTATCCTAGTAATATAAGCTGGATGGGAGGTCTGGGTATCCAGGAACCTCTGGTCTTCATAGCTCATTTATCAGCACCGATTCATTCCTGCACAATTTTCCTCTTCATGTGCTTTATTCTTTATCTATAGCCTGTCTTCTCTGCCCTCCTTGAGACTGTACATGTTTTCTCTGCCCTCTCTGAGACTGTACATGCTTTTATTGCCCTCCTTGAGACTGTACATGTTTTCTCTGCTCTCCTTGAGACTGTCCATATTTTCTCTGGCTTACTTCAGACTTTACATGTTTTCATTGTCCTCCTTCAGACTGTGCATGTTTTCTCTGCCCTCCTTGAGACTGTATATGTTTTCTCTGCCCTCCTTGAGACTGTATATGTTTTCTCTGCCCTCCCTGAGACTGTACATGTTTTCTCTGCCCTCCTTGAGACTGTACATGTTTTCTCTGCCCTCCCTGAGACTGTACATGTTTTCTCTGCCCTCCTTGAGACTGTACATTTTTTCAACCCTCTCCACAATGTGGAGAGCTGCAAACCCTGCAACTTCTCCATTGCTCCCCACTAACTGAAAGAAGTGAGTAAATGAGACAAAACTGAGCAGAAGCACTGGTTGAGCTGAGACATTTTTGCAAAAGCATACACACCATGCACAACTTAATTTCTTTGCATGTACACTGTGTGCAAAATTATTAGGCAAGTTGTATTTTAGAGGATTTTTTTATTACTGATCGACAACTATGTTCTCAATCAACCCAAAAGACTATCAAAGCTTAATATTTTTGGAAGTTGGAGTGTTTTTTTTTTAGATTTGGCTATCTTAGGAAGATATCTGTTTGTGCAGGTAACTATTACTGTGCAGAATTATTAGGCAACTTAATAAAAACCAAACATATTCCCATCTCACTGGTTTATTTTCACCAGGTAAGCCAATATAACTGCACAAAATTTAGAAATAAACATTTCTGACATGCAAAAACAAAACCCCCAAAAATTAGGGACCAATATAGCCACCTTTCGTTATGATGACACTCAACAGCCTACCATCCATAGATTCTGTCAGTTGCATGATCGATCAACATTGGTGCAGCAGCCACCACAGCCTCGCAGACACTGTTCTGAGAGGTGTATTGTTTTCCCTCCCTGTACATCTCACATTTTATGAGGGACCACAGGTTCTCTATGGTGTTCAGATCAGATGAACAATGGGGCCATGTCATTATTTTTTCATCTTTTAGATCTTTACTGGCCAGCCATGCTATGGAGTAGTTGCATGCATGTGATGGAGCATTGTCCTGCATGAAAATCATGTTTTTCTTAAACGATACCGACTTCTTCCTGTACCGCTGCTTGAAGAAGTTGTCTTCCAGAAACTGGCAGTAGGTCTGGGAGTTGCGCTTCACTCCATCCTCAACCCGAAAAGGTCCCACAGGTTCATCTTTGATGATACCAGCCCATACCAGTACCCCACCTCCACCTTGCTGGCATCTGAGTCAGAGTGGAGGTCTCTGCCATTTACTGATCCAGCCTCTGACCCATCCATCTGGCCCATCAAGAGTCACTCTCATTTCATCAGTCCATAAAACCTTTGAAAAATCAGTCTTAAGATATTTCTTGGCCCAGTCTTGACGTTTTATCTTATTTTTCTTGTTTAAAGATGGTCGTTTTTCAGCCTTACTTACCTTGGCCATGTCCCTGAGCATGGCACAACTTGTGCTTTTTGATACTCCAGTAGCGTTGCAGCTCTGAAATATGGCCAAACTGGTGGCAAATGGCATCTTGGCAGCTTCACGCTTGATTTTCCTCAATTCATGGGTAGTTATATTGAGCCTTTTTACCCAACACGCTTCTTGCGACCCTGTTGGCTATTTACCATGAAATGCTTGATTGTTCGGTGATCACGCTTCAAAAGTTTGGCAATTTCAAGACTGCTGCATCCCTCTGTAAGACATCTCACAATTTTGGACTTTTCAGAGCCCGTCAAATCTCTCTTCTGACCCATTTTTCCAAAGGAAAGGAAGTTGCCTAATAATTAAGCACACCTTATATAGGGTGTTGATGTCATTACACCACACCCCTCCTCATTACAGAGATTCACATCACCTGATTTACTTAATTGGTAGTTGGCTCTCAAGCCTATACAGCTTGGAGTAGGACAACTTGTATAAAAATTATCATGTGATCAAAATACTCATTTGCCTAATAATTCTGCACACAGTGTACTCTCTGCTTGGTTTCTTCTCCCTCACACACAATACATATGTCTGATGAAGATCTGCATTATAGTACTGACATGTCATATAAGTATTATAGCATTACCATTTGGAGTGCCAATTTCTTTGAACATGTTACTGCAGGTTCGTACCCAACTTGAGCACCCTGATTTTTTTATGAGTGCCATGCATCTATCTTGTAACTGAGAAGGAGAGCAAGAGAAAAATGTGGCATCTCTGTGCTATTGTGAAGGTCTTAAGAAAAGGACAGGATACATGGACAGAAACTATTGAGGTTTATTGTGGACGCATTTCGAAAGTATTCCAGACGTTTTCTTCGGCATAATCCGGTATTTGTTAAAACCAAATACCAGGAAGTATAAAAAACAAAGCATGCGTGGCATTCCAAAAAGAGATAAAAACTGCAGCATTAAAAACACAAAAAAATGCAAGTAACATAGTTAAAATAATAGGTGTAGAAATTCTGCAACATCAAAAACGCAGGGTGGGAACATAACCTAAAATCCTCTACAATTACATTTCATTAACATGCAAAGTTTTTATTAAAGACATGCATTTGTTACTTATAAGACAATGGAGCTTTAATGTGGCTCCTTATTTTATCATGTTAGACTCCAATGTCTTTTATGTGGCAAGCATGACTCTATAATCGGACTCCATTTTCTACTTTTCAAAAGTCAAAATGTCATTAGTATTTAACTTTATATATTTATTTTTTTTCAAAATGTCATGATTTAATCATTACATTTATTAGTTTCCTTCAGTAAGAGCAGTACGAGACAACACACAGAGAAATGGTCTGATCTGGCAGACAAGCCTTTAATGCAATCACTTTACTTGGGATTATATTTGAAAAGACCAAAGATCTGGTCGCCATTAAGGTCTTACGGGAATATAACCTTAATGTGTCTGTTATGATAAAAAAGATTAATGGTATTCTAGCCAACAAAATGTTCCCCAAAAGTCCTAAACTCATTTTCTATAGTTGTTTCTAGTATGGCCAGGATATATTGAGCGCTAATATTAATCCCAATCAATCACTCAATTAAAAAATGATAGATTTTGAGCAGATTAATAATAATGTTGTTTCTATTAATGCTAGAAAAACATATGAATTGAAAAAAGAAGATATTGAATTTTCTTTGGGTTAAGAATTTTAGAAAAGGTACATTAGATGTTAATTATTTATGTTTATATAATAGTTACAAATGCTTCAGATGTAGACTACTTATAGCAATAATTCCAATAACGAAAAAGACATGTGCCCTATAGTAATGGATACGCAACAGCTCATTAGTTTTGTACATCAACCTCACAAATAATAATCAGAATCAAAATCTTAGAAGAATATTATTCTGTTCTGTTTATGATGATTTTTCAGAATGATTTTCAATGGATATTATTATTTACAAATATGCACCAATTGGTTTCCAAGATGACACGGAGGTATGAGATTTGTCCAGCAGTTTTCTCAATTTGATAATATAAATACTATAAATACCCAGACCAGGTCTTACATTTTGACGTGCTCTCCAACTAATGCCAATGTTATTGTAGATGTCAGGAAGTAGAACAGATTCAATGTTTGTGTCTATCCCAAACTGCTATTACAGGTAAGTAAACAGGCAGTTGGCATAACGTTTTTTCATTCCGGCTGATTTTAGGGTTCAGTGTAGATGATATCAGATAAAGCCAACAAAAGATTATTGTAAATCTCTAATGGCCATCCATGACCAGGAGGATAAATAAATAAACCTATGGACAATAGCCTCCGCCTTGTCTCCCCTCCATGTGCATGTTTTCTCTCCCTTTTTATATACATTTATTTTAGTGTTTCACCGCTCGTCACAGCCCATCTGCTCCCTCCTCCCTCCTCCCTCACAGCACAGTGCGTCTCCTGCTTGCAGTGTTCTGCTGTGAGGGAGGAGGGAGGAGGGAAGAGGGAGCAGATGGGCTGTGACGAGCGGTGAAACACCGCTCACAGCTCAGTGAGTCAAGAAGACTGCAGCCGGCCGCAGGAATGTGACGTGTGCGCAACTTGACGTGACGTCAACGGAGCAGGGAACAGCGGTCTGCAATAGCGCCTCAAACAGGCACTATTGCCAACACAAGGTATTGGAGAGAAACATTGTTTCGCAATATAATATCAAACTAGACAATAAAAAAAATGGGTGAACCACCCCTTTAATGGAATGACTAAGGGCTCGTGCGCACGTTGCATAATTACATACATTTACGCTGCGTATTGCACTGCAGCATAAATGCATGCATCCTGCGTCCCCTTCACAATCTATGCAGATTGTGTATCATACGTGCGCACGTTGCTTTTTTGAATGCAGCGATTTGGGTGCTAAAATTTTACCCAAATCTGTGCGTTCAAAAAAGCAGCATGTCAATTATTCTGTGCGCTTTGGATGCAGCTCCCACTCTGTCTATGGTGGGGGCAGCAGCCATAGCTCATGAAATCGGCTTTTTTTCTTCTGAAACACTGCATCCATTATGCAGTGTTTCTGCAGCGATTTGAAGTGCACATGTGCTGTCAAATCGCTGCAGAAATTTCAGCAGTTACGTGCAAACAAGCCCAAATAGTCCACAATAATCTTATTTTATATTTGGAAATATGCAACAGTAGCGCAACAGTCAGGCTATGAACGCATGCAGAGCATTTGGTTGCCGTAATTTCTGTACCAAATCTGTATCTCTTGGCAGAATATAAATCGCATTTTTGACTTGCGTTTTAGCCGCATTTTGATGCATTTTCAGTGAGTTGTTTGCTTGTGTTTTTTCCATGTGTTTTCTATCCATTTTGGGATGGCAAAACACTGAAAGAATTGACATGCTGCAGATTTATTTCTGCACCAAATCTGCAAGGAAAAAAAAAGCAGCATGTGCACTACACTTCAAATTTCTCATTGACTTTGATGTCATGACTGGGATTTGCATGCAGTTTTGTGGCAAAACTGCAAATGTGATAAAACTGCAGTGTGTACATACTGTAAGGCCATTTGCACAAACTATGTTTTTGATGTGTCTTTTTATGTATTTTTTGGTGCAGATTTGTCACAAACCTGCATGTCTATCCTTATGCCAGCAAAGTCAATGAGAATTCTGACGTGTTGTGCACACGTTGCTTATTTTTTTCCTTGCAGATTTGGTGCAGGAAAAATTCTGCAGCATGTCTACTCTTGGTTTATTTTTCCTGCGTTTTTCAGCCCTTCCACCCATTGATTTCATTATGAAAAATGCATGGGATAGAACTCACCAGAAACGTACCTCGTTTTGGTGCTTTTTTTTGCTAGAAGATGCAGGTTTGGTACAGAATATAGCACACATAAGCGGGCTTTACACGCTGCGATCTCGCTAGCGATCGTACTGCCCCCGTCGGTTGTGCGACACGGGCAAATCGCTGCCCGTCGTGCACAACCTCGCTTACCCCCGTCACACGCACTTACCTGTCCTGCGACGTTGCTCTGGCCGGCGATCCGCCTCCTTTCTAAGGGGGCGGGTCGTGCGGCGTCACAGCGACATCACACGGCAGGTGTCCAATAGAAGCGGAGGGGCGGAGATGAGCAAGACATAAACATCCCGCCCACCTCCTTCCTTCCGCATAGCCAGTGGAGGCAGGTAAGGAGATGTTCCTCGCTCCTGTGGTGTCACACACAGCGATGTGTGGTGCCGCAGGAACGAGGAACAACATTGCTAATTAGAAGTAAACAATTTTTTCTTTTAGGACGACCTCTCCGCGGCAAACAATTTTTGCCACTTTTGCGATCGTTTTAGGTCGCACATAAGTGTAACACACTGTGATATTATTAATGACGCCGGATGTGCGTCACAAACAACGTGACCCCCGACGATAATTCATTAACGATATCGTAGCGTGTAAAGCCAGCTATAGCCTTAAGCTACAGGTTCACATTCCCTTTGTACAAATGCTGAAAGATGCACAATGCACAGCTCCAAAAGTACAAAAATGTAGTTTGCTATATTGTATGACTTTCATAACCTATGGGAACTTTAGCACACAAGCATGGCTATAATCACATATTGTACCACTATGTATCTCCAATTTTACACTGATTATGCAAAAATGCATGAGAAAAAAAATGAGACGTGCAGTATAGATAATCCTTCATGCTGTCTTACATGTTATTGCAGTAGTAAAACTTTCATCGAGGGACCACTGGTGGACAGGGCACCTGTACAAGATCAGTACATGGGCCCTTTGCAGGCTAAAATCTCATCATAAAGCCCAATTCCATCTACTTTGGACGTAGTAAGGGGCCCCCTGACCTCCTGGGCTCGTGTGCGGTTGCACCAATGATATGTCTGCCCATGAACCATACAATGACACACAGATTGCCTGCTGTTTTATAATATGACTATTTGTGTGCTGCCGGAAGAGGCCATTTCTGCACTCAGTTCCTAGTTTCTTTGTATATTCTTCCCTCCGCTGTTTTTACGTCTACATTTTTCCTTACTCACTCATATACCTCCACTTCCTATGTAAAAAGACACAAAACTCCTATTTTGATCTGATGCTTATCAGGAATTTTGCCTTAAATGGAAATATTTTATTTATATTGAAACCAGATCTGAAACACCTGCACAAATGTTCAGAGATTTCTTGGATTTGTTAATGAACGATATACTTGCAAAACTCTTTCCCCTTAAATCCCGTGCTCTAATCATTGTAAACCATGGTGCTCAATCATAGGTGGACTGTCTGCAGGGTACAATATGCCACAGACAGAACTTCACTTTGAACTCAGACAAAAAGTTACACAAACAACCCACTGGTGTTTGAAAATCGGCCCCTGAATCTCTCTGGGATTATCTCTTAAACCACCCGCTGGTGTGAACAAAACATTGGGAGCAATTCCAAAAATAGTTTCAAACACTGAAAGGGTTGCACCACATGTGCTTTTTCACCTTGGATGCTCCCTGGGTTCTTTTGACTTGCGACTGCCCTTTAATTTAACCCTTAGCCACTTAACATTTTGAAGACGTCCTTGGAAAGCACTGGCTGTTCTATCATTAGAAAGTGGGGTTAATATGTTTTGTTTTGAGAAATATCTTACTGCACTTTATTAACCATTTTTTTTTTTAGTTTACCTTTTATTCTCTAGGCAGTGTCCAAAAAAACATGTTCCCGAACATCAAGGATGTTTTGATTCTAGAAGACTAATTTAGTCCAGGCTTTAGACACAATCATAGTGCAAGGCAGGAGACTAGAATAAACAAACACCAGGGTGGAAGAATCAGATGTACGGTGCATACTCATCTCATAGGACCCGGATGAAAGACAACAATGGTAATGTCTCAAATATTCATATGATATTGTGATTGGCTCACTACACCTTATAGGGATCTGTAAATTAAAGATAAAAGTACCTTATTAGCCTAAAACTGTTAAGCATATGATTTTGCAATCTGCTTTTGTAGGGAAAAATAAACCAAAGGAGCAAGTAGAAAAACACAAGACGTAGATTCAATACAAAAGAATGAAGAAAAATAACAGAATTTTGCAAATTATTTACATTTCATTTCTAAAAACATACAGAGAGATAAAAGCTTTGAAAGAGACTCACACAATCAATAAATAGAAGAACATGAAACACATTACGAAAAAATACAGGTGCAGCCTCCAGAGATCAGGAACATGAGGATTATTGATGCACGATTGAGGTTTTAATTTGGATTTTGCAGCATTTTATCAAGGGCAGTTTCAGAAGGCTGTAATGTGGTCACAGTACACTACTAGTGATGAGCGAGCATTACCATGTTCGGGTACTCGTAACGAGCAGTTGGATGCTCAGATGGGCGCAACTCAAGTACTCCAGTATAATGGAAGTCAATGGGGAACTCAAGCATTTTTTTCTGGGAAATCTACTGGAAAAATGCTCGAGTTCCCATTTGACGTCAATTATACTCAGGTGCTCAAGTCAAGTCCATTCGAGCATCCAACTGCTCATTATTAGAGATGGTCAAGGATTAAAATGCTTGGGTGCTCGGTCCTTGAGTCAAGCAGGTAAGATGCTCTGAAAGTACTAAACTAACGGGTGTCATGGAAGTCAATAATTTGGCAGCTCGTCAGCCATAAAGAGAGCATTTCCGAAGCAGGTAGGACGAATTTTTCTTTTTCTTTTAACACACTACATTTGAAAAGATTGTTTTAACCCCAGTGAGAGACATTCAGAGAATTTAAATAGTTGTCCTTGTGGTACATGCACACATCATGCAGTGAAGCAAGGCTGCGCGTTGTGGTCATTGTTTCACGGACAAAACATTCAAGTACTCAAGATTGTCGATCGTGCTTTGCGAGTACTCGATCACCCAATGCTCGATTGTGTAATGAACAGTACTGAGCACTGAGTGATTGCTCATCACTACTTGTCTAAAGGCTACTTTACATGCTGCGACATCGCTAGCGATCTCGTTAGTGATGTGAAATTCTAGATTGCAAGTGCGATCTTTCGAGATCGCACATAGGTCATTTTACGCATGTGCGATCTTGAAAGATCGCACTTGCGATCTAGAATTTCACATTGCTAACGAGATCGCTAGCGATGTCGCAGCATGTAAAGTACCCTTTACACTGTCTATAGGCTACTATATGAGGCTCAAACTGTATTTGTGGGCTTATACTGTATATAGTGGGGCATTGTGGGGCTCATGCTGTATGTAGGAGGCTATGTGGGGCTCATGCTGTAAATATGGAGGCTATGTGTGAGGTCATATTGTATATAGTGGGGTTCATACTGTATATAAGGGATACTGTATGTAGAGCGGCTATGGGTTGGCAAATACTGTATATAGTGGGGAAATGTTTGGGCTCATACTCTACATAGTGGATCTATGTGGTGCTCAATCTGTATATAGGGAGACTATGTGGGGGCTCATCCTCTATATAGGGAGCCTATGTCTGGGTTCATAGTTTAAAAAGGGGGGATTTGTGATGGCTAAAACTCTCTATAGGGAACTACACTTGCCTTGAGCGATGTCTCGTCTACTGTAACGTGGCACGGGGTGGTAGTCGTGGGCGAGGTAATTGTCTGCCGCACCCCAGCACGCTACATGAAAATGGGGGTCCTGGCTGGGTGTGTGGTGAACTACAGTAGCGATACACCTTTGCAGGCCACATGTTGCCGATGGCTTTCGCAGGCCAGGACAAGATGGTGCACAGTTCAAGAGAGGAAACCACAACTTCTTTATAACACAAAGTCTTTACTGAACAGACGGCTGATGATAACACCAAACACACAAAAGTGGGCATATTGCTTCTTGGATGTTTCATATGCATTAAAGAGTAACTCCAGACATATTCCTGCAGCGTGTTCATTCTCATATGTCCTTACATTTCCACATAAGCCTGAGCAATTCACCACCACCCAGCTCCACCTGACATCACAGTCCTCTAGAGTTGCTCCATCCTCTCTGCGGCTTTGCGTCATATTCCTCTCCTGTAGAGATTGTGACAATATGGCCGGACCAGGCTAATCGCCTCCTGACGCTTCTGGATCTGCCACCCAGGACTATCTATTCGACTCATGCACTGTTTCTTCAAGGCCCATCCCTTCTTGAGCTATAAGCCATTAAGGTCACTCACTCACTCAGTGGATTCAGACTATACTCCAATCATTCTGTATTGTAGATAGCTCTTTTCTCTGCTCAGAATCTCACTTTTGTGGCCCTTGGTCTCCTCTCCTTTTACAGGTCACCCATATCATGCGGCTCTGCTGCTCCTCAGACCTGACGTCTGTCTCTGTCACAGGCTGGGCCCTAACTGACATTTCCACAGCAACCATTTTTCTCACTCAGCAGTAGCTCTTTCCCTATTGGCTAATCCTAGAATCTCAACAGTCACCTGTCTGTCACCGGGCAGATTTAACTTTTCACCTGCATACCTACAGTGCTGGCCAAAAGTATTGGCACCCCTGCAATTCTGTCAGATAATACTCAGTTTCTTCTTGAAAATTATTGCAATCACAAATTCTTTGGTATTATTATCTTCATTTAATTTGTCTTCAATGAAAAAAAATAAAAAAATTGTCATTAAGCCAAATTGGATATAATTCCACACCAAACATAAAAAATGGGGTGGACAAAAGTATTGGCACTGTTTGAAAAATCATGTGATGCTTCTCTAATTTGTGTAATTAACAGCACCTGTAACTTACCTGTGGCACCTAACAGGTGTTGGCAATAACTAAATCACACTTGCAGCCAGTTGACATGGATTAAAGTTGACTCAACCTCTGCCATGTGTCCTTGTGTGTACCACATTGAGCATGGAAAAAAGAAAGAAGACCAAAGAACTGTCTGAGAACTTAAGAATCCAAATTGTGAGGAAGCATGAGCAATCTCAAGGCTACAAGTCCATCTCCAAAGACCTGAATGTTCCTGTGTCTACGGTGCACAGTGTTATCAAGAAGTTTAAAGCTCATGGCACTGTGGCTAACCTCCCTATATGTGGAAGGAAAAGAAAAATTGACAAGAGATTTCAACACAGGATTGTGCGGATGGTGGATATAGAACCTCGACTAACATCCAAACAAGTTCAAGCTGCCCTGCAGTCCGAGGGTATAACAGTGTCAACCCGTACTATCCGTCGGCGTCTGAATAAAAAGGGACTGTATGGTAGGATACCCAGGAAGACCCCACTTCTTACCCAGAGACATAAAAAAGCCAGGCTGGAGTTTGCCAAAACTTACCTGAGAAAGCCTAAAACGTTTTGGAAGAATGTTCTCTGGTCAGATGAGATAAAAGTAGAGCTTTTTGGGAAAAGTCATCAACATAGAGTTTACAGGAAATAATACAGGAAAAAATAAGAGGCATTCAAAGAAAAGAACACGGTCCCTACAGTCAAACATGGCGGAGGTTCCCTGATGTTTTGGGGTTGCTTTGCTGCCTCTGGCACTTGACCGTGTGCATGGCATTATGAAGTCTGAAGACTACCAACAAATTTTGCAGCATAATGTAGGGCCCAGTGTGAGAAAGCTGGGTCTCCCTCAGAGGTCATGGGTCTTCCAGTAGGACAATGACCCAAAACACACTTCAAAAAGTACTAAAAAATGGTTTGAGAGAAAGCACTGGAGACTACTAAAGTGGCCAGCAATGAGTCCAGACCTGAATCCCATATAGCACCTGTGGAGAGATCTCAAAATGGCAGTTTGGAGAAGGCACCCTTCAAATCTCAGGGACCTGGAGCAGTTTGCCAAAGAAGAATGGTCTAAAATTCCAGGAGAGCATTGTAAGAAACTCATTGATGGTTACCGGAAGCGGTTGTTCGCAGTTATCTTGGCTAAAGGTTGTGCAACCAAGTATTAGGCTAAAGGTGCCAATACTTTTGTCTGGCCCATTTTTGGAGTTTTGTGTGAAATGGTCAATGATTTTATTTTTGTTTCATTCTCTTTTGTGTTTTTTCATTGCAAGCAAAATAAATGAAGTTAATAATACCAAAGAATTTGTGATTGCACTCATTATCAAGAAGAAACTGAGTATTATCTGACAGAATTTCAGGGGTGCCAATACTTTTGGCCAGCACTGTATAACACTAATAATATCTTATTAAGCATCCTACATTACATACTACATAACAGTACACCTTATACCTATACACATGCATTACATCATCAATACTGCTGCACCTCTACATAGTAACATTCTCTACTCTGCTACATCTTATACATTACAATAGCTTACACTACACATTTCTACATAACATTACTTTATATCTTATCATATATGTATATATTTAAGAACATATTTGGTGTCTTCAGGGGTAGGAACTCGACCACCATCTTACATTCCTCCCCTCTTGAACATGGCCGTCCCCGACCATGTCTGGATCTGTAAGACACCAAACAACAAGCATATATAAACGCTTAAAATGACATTCTCCATTCCGGGTACTGAAGAGGGGTCCTCCCCTCTTTCGGATCAGTACGTCTCTGGTCCCACTGGATTGGGACCCCAGAACAAGTGTTCAAATTCTTTTAAAGAAGTAGGCCGTAGACCATAGTCATGTTCACCCATCTAGCACAAGAAAACATTTAATAATAGCCCAAAAGTCCCAAGGGTTCACATGTTGCAGTCTCTCTGCGTCTTTGCGTCATATTCCTCTCCTGTAGAGATTGTGCCAATATGGCCGGACCAGGCTAATCGCCTCCTGGCGCTTCTGGATCTGCCACCCAGGACTATCTATTTGACTCACGCACTGTTTCTTCTAGGTCTATCTCTTCTCAGCAGTACGGCCCTAATGGCTTATAGCTTAAGCGTCTCCCTTAGGGATCAGTCTGTCGGTAACTCACTCACTTAGTGGATTCAGACTCGACTCCAGTCACTCTGTATTGTAGATGGCTCTTTTCTCTGCTCAGAATCTCACTTTCGTAGCTCTTGGTCTCCTCACCTTTTACAGGTCACCCATAGTATGCGGCTCTGCTGCTCCTCAGACCTGACGACTGTCTCTGTCAGAGGCGGGCCCTAACTGACGTTTCCACAGCAACTGTTTCTCTCCCTCAGCAGTAGCTGTTTCCCTATTGGCTAATCCTAGAATCTCAACTGTCACCTGTCTGTCACCGGGCAGATTTAACTTTTCACCTGCACCTATAACACTAATAATACCTTATTAAGCATCCTACATTATGTGACGCCCTGGCCTATCAGGTCATCACAAGGGTGCTGTGCAATCTGCCCTTCTGCATGGTACCCACTCCTCCTTGGTTACGGGTCCTGTCAAGTTGGTGTTGCTACCAACAGGTGTACACAAATCCTGAGGAACACTCTGCACTGTTACGCTCACCGAGGAGCGGCGAGCGTCCGGAGGTGGACCCACTGGACCGTGCACCGGACTCCCCCGAGAAGGCGACCAGCAGTGAACCCCTATACAGGGACTGTGCGGCGCCTCCCCAGAAGGCCTAAATGCATGGCGGCCAGGAACCGGTAGTAGGAGTCTCTGTAGGGCCAGGTATAGCAAGGTTGTGACGTCCACAGCCGGCGGAACACGGAAACGGCACCGGAGATGTTCACAGCAGGTGACGTCCACAGCAGATACGGTACAGATAATGTCCACAGCAGGTAGGGCACGGTGACGTCCACTGTTGGTATGAGCGGTGACGTCCACTGCGGGTATGTATAGATAGTGTCCACGGCAGGTATGGCACGGTGACGTCCACGGTAGGTATAAGTGGTGACGTCCACAGCCGGAATGATATAGATGGCACTACGGTGAGACACAGGATTAGAATCAGGTAACAAATGCACGGATCACAAACAATAGCACAAACGGATTTGGACACTGGCAATGCACTAATAGAGGCGTTGCTCGGGCGCCTGCTGCCGGGGGTGGTGAACTTAAATACCTATTAGGCAACAGGTGACCTCTGAGGTCACTTCCAGAAAATGGGGCATGCCACTTTAAGAAAGGGGGCGTGGCCTCGCGCGCAGCCTAGAGTCACTTACAGCAATTCTGTGTGAGGAGGAGACTGCAGCAGGCCTAGGAGTGGGAGCAGCGTCTGCAGAGCCATGGAGCCGGTAAGAGGAAGGCCTTCGCTGCCTGGGAGTGGGGGCAGGAGTGCACGTGGGAGCCATGCTGGGACTGAGCAGATGTGAGGGAGAGCTCCCCCCCGGGGTCTGGTGGGACCAGGCATTACAGTACCCCCCCCTGAAGCCCCCTCCTCCTCAGGAAGCTCCGGAGGAGACGAGGAGCATCCACATCCTCCGCAGGTGCCCACGTCCTCTCCTCAGGACCGAACCCCTTCCAGTCCACCAGATAGTAGGTTTTACCTCGGACCTCTTTAGCCGCAAGGATGGCTTTTACCTCATAGACGTCATCATCACCAACAGGAGAAGGCGAAGCCCCAGGATCACTGTGGAAACGGCTCAGGACCACCGGCTTGAGGAGGGACACATGGAAGGAGTTCGGGATGCGAAGCGTCGACGGCAGCTTCAACGTGTAGGACACCTCATTGATCCGTCGGAGCACTTCAAAGGGACCAATGAAGCGGGGACCCAGCTTGTAAGACGGCTGTTTCAGGCGGACATACTTAGACGAGAGCCAGACTTTATCTCCGGGTTGGAAGAAAGGAACATCCAGACGGTTCTTGTCAGCGTGTTTCTTCATGCGGACAGAGGACCGTTCCAGAGCCGACTTGGTCTCAGCCCAGACGGCGGAGAAGGACCTCATGAGGTCATCAGCTGCAGGGTTGCCTGAGGAACATGTCACAGGACACGGCACTTTGGGTCGCTGTCCATACACCACCTGGAACGGAGATTTAGCAGAGGACTCACTTTCATGGTTGTTATAGGAGAACTCGGCCCATGGAAGCAGTTTGACCCAGTTGCTGTGGTGTTCGTTCACGAAGTGGCGGAGATAGTTAGTCAGGACTTGGTTAATGCGCTCCACTTGCCCATTGGACTGAGGGTGGTAGGCAGAAGAAAAGTCCAATTCCACATCCATCATCTTGCAGACTGCTCTCCAAATCCGAGCGGTGAACTGGACCCCTCTGTCGGACACGATATGGAGAGGCAAGCCATGAAGCCGGAAGATATGTTGAATGAATAGTTCAGCAAGAACCGGAGCGGACGGTAGCCCGGAGAGTGGTGTGAAGTGGGCCATCTTGGAGAACCGGTCCACCACCACCCAGATGACTGTGCAGCCAGACGATTTGATGAAATCCATGCCGATATGTTGCCATGGAGCGGATGGTACGGTTAAAGGAAGCAAAGGGCCCGCTGGAAGAGTCTCCGGGACCTTGTTCCGGGCACAGGAGGAACAGGATGAACAAAAGTCCTGGACGTCTCGACGTAGCCCTGGCCACCAGTAATATCGGGATATCAATTGCAGAGATTTCTTTTGACCCACGTGACCTGCTATTCGGGAAGAGTGTCCCCACCGGAGTACACGTTCTCTATCGACCTCAGCAACAAACGTCTTACCGGGAGGAAGGTGGTGCATGTCAACTGGTGCCGCCATTAGCTTGGAAGGTTCAATGATGTGCCGAGGTTCATCTTCCTGATCCTCTAACAGGAATGATCGAGACAGCGCATCGGCCTTCAGGTTCTTCTCGGCTGGACGGAAATGCAGAACAAAATCAAAGCGGGCGAAGAATAATGACCATCGGGCCTGTCGGGGGTTTAGCCTGTGGGCTGTCTGGAGATACAGTCAGGGCCAGAAATATTTGGACAGTGACACAAGTTTTGTTATTTTAGCTGTTTACAAAAACATGTTCAGAAATACAATTATATATATAATGAGGGCTGAAAGTGCACACTCCCAGCTGCAATATGAGAGTTTTCACATCCAAATCGGAGAAAGGGTTTAGGAATCATAGCTCTGTAATGCATAGCCACCTCTTTTTCAAGGGACCAAAAGTAATTGGACAAGGGACTCTAAGGGCTGCAATTAACTCTGAAGGCGTCTCCCTTGTTAACCTGTAATCAATGAAGTAGTTAAAAGGTCTGGGGTTGATTACAGCTGTGTGGTTTTGTATTTGGAAGTTGTTGCTGTGACCAGACAACATGCGGTCTAAGGAACTCTCAATTGAGGTGAAGCAGAACATCCTGAGGCTGAAAAAAAAGAAAAAATAAATCAGAGAGATAGCAGACATGCTTGGAGTAGCAAAATCAACAGTCGGGTACATTCTGAGAAAAAAGGAATTGACTGGTGAGCTTGGGAACTCAAAAAGGCCTGGCGTCCACGGATGACAACAGTGGTGGATGATCGCCGCATACTTTCTTTGGTGAAGAAGAACCCGTTCACAACATCAACTGAAGTCCAGAACACTCTCAGTGAAGTAGGTGTATCTGTCTCTAAGTCAACAGTAAAGAGAAGACTCCATGAAAGTAAATACAAAGGGTTCACATCTAGATGCAAACCATTCATCAATTCCAAAAATAGACAGGCCAGAGTTAAATTTGCTGAAAAACACCTCATGAAGCCAGCTCAGTTCTGGAAAAGTATTCTATGGACAGATGAGACAAAGATCAACCTGTACCAGAATGATGGGAAGAAAAAAGTTTGGAGAAGAAAGGGAACGGCACATGATCCAAGGCACACCACATCCTCTGTAAAACATGGTGGAAGCAACGTGATGGCATGGGCATGCATGGCTTTCAATGGCACTGGGTCACTTGTGTTTATTGATGACATAACAGCAGACAAGAGTAGCCGGATGAATTCTGAAGTGTACCGGGATATACTTTCAGCCCAGATTCAGCCAAATGCCGCAAAGTTGATCGGACGGCGCTTCATAGTACAGATGGACAATGACCCCAAGCATACAGCCAAAGCTATCCAGGAGTTCATGAGTGCAAAAAAGTGGAACATTCTGCAATGGCCAAGTCAATCACCAGATCTTAACCAAATTGAGCATGCATTTCACTTGCTCAAATCCAGACTTAAGACGGAAAGACCCACAAACAAGCAAGACCTGAAGGCTGCGGCTGTAAAGGCCTGGCAAAGCATTAAAAAGGAGGAAACCCAGCGTTTGGTGATGTCCATGGGTTCCAGACTTAAGGCAGTGATTGCCTCCAAAGGATTCTCAACAAAATATTGAAAATAAAAATGTTTTGTTTGGGTTTGGTTTATTTGTCCAATTACTTTTGACCTCCTAAAATGTGGAGTGTTTGTAAAGAAATGTGTACAATTCCTACAATTTCTATCAGATATTTTTGTTCAAACCTTCAAATTAAACGTTACAATCTGCACTTGAATTCTGTTGTAGAGGTTTCATTTCAAATCCAATGTGGTGGCATGCAGAGCCCAACTCGCGAAAATTGTGTCACTGTCCAAATATTTCTGGACCTAACTGTATGCCAGATTCTTGTGGTCAGTATAGATGGTAACTGGATGCAATGACCCTACCAGCAGGTATCGCCATTCTTCCAGGGCCAGCTTGACTGCCAGCAACTCACGGTCTCCGATTGAGTAGTTTCGTTCTGCTGGGGAGAAAGCCTTAGAAAAGAAGCCACAGGTTACTGTCTTACCCTCAGACGTTTTTTGTGTAAGAACCGCACCGGCTCCGGATGAGGAGGCATCTACCTCAAGAATGAACGGCTTGTTCATGTCGGGTCTGTGTAAGGCTGGAGCAGAAGCGAAGGCTCGTTTAAGGGACAGGAACGATTCTTCAGCCTCCAGGGTCCATTTCTTTGGGTTTTCCCCTTTGCGAGTGAGAGAGGTTATGGGACGCACCAGAGACGAGAAGTGTGGAATGAATTGCCGGTAATAGTTGGTGAATTCCAGGAATCGCTGGATAGCCTTCAACCCTTCCGGACGGGACCAATTCAGTACGGCTGATACTTTATCGGGGTCCATCTTCAGGCCGGTATCAGAGACTATGTAGCCAAGGAAGGGTAGCGAGGTCTGCTCAAACAGGCATTTCTCGAGTTTGGCGTAAAGGCGATTTTCTCTCAATCTCCGCAGGGCAAGACGGACATGTCTTCGATGGGTATGCAAGTCCGGAGAGAAGATAAGGATGTCATCCAAATACACGACTACACAGGTGTATAGAAGATCACGGAAGACGTCGTTCACGAACTCCTGGAAGACCGCTGGAGAGTTACTGAGCCCGAAGGGCATCACTCGATATTCATAGTGCCCATCCCGAGTGTTGAACGCAGTCTTCCATTCGTCTCCCGACCGAATGCGGACCTGATTGTACACACCCCGGAGATCTAATTTGGAGAAGATCTTGGCACCTTGAAAGCAGTCAAACAGTTCCGGTATCAGGGGTAGCGGGTATCTGTTCTTCACCGTGATCTTATTCAATCCGCGGTAGTCAATGCAAGGCCGTAGACCCCTGTCCTTTTTTCCCACAAAGAAGAAACCTGCTCCGGCAGGAGAGGAGGATTTTTGGATGAAGCCTCGTGCTAGATTTTCCTTTATGTAATCAGACATGGCTTGGGTCTATTCTCGGGACAGAGGGTAGATGCGCCCACGCGGAGGGGTTGCCCCGGGGAGCAGGTCGATGGGACAATCGTAGGGTCTGTGTGGCGGCAACGTCTCAGCCTCCTTCTTGTCAAAGACATCGGCATAGGCCCAATAGGCAGGGGGTAACCCGGGAAGCGTGACCGGTTCAACGGGTCGGTGCGGAGGATGCACTGGTTTCAGGCAGTTGCTGTGGCAAGACGCACCCCATTGCAGGATGTCTCCAGAATCCCAGTCCAGTACTGGCTTGTGTGACCGAAGCCAGGGTATTCCCAGTAGTAGGGCATGCGTCATGCCAGGGAGTACGTGGAAGGCGATGGTCTCAGAGTATAGCAACCCCACTTGCATAGTACAGTTCTCCGTGATGTACCGGATGGGTTTGGATAGCGGTTTTCCATCCACGGAAGAAAGACTGATGGGGGTAGCAAGACATCGGACGGGAATCCGGTGTAGGTCCACCACGGCTTGTTGGATAAAGTTCCCGGCAGAGCCTGAATCCAGGAACGCATGCTCCGACAACCGGATGGAACCACAGGACAAGGATACAGGTACATGGAGAAAAGGAGAGGACTTGGCATGACCTAGGGTGGCCTCCCCGATGGACCCTAGGCTCTGTAGTTTCCCGGCTTTACTGGACAGTCCTGAATCAGATGTTTGGCACTTCCGCAGTAGAAACACTCTCCTGCCATTCTCCGATTCCTCTGTCGCAGTCTGGACTCACTGACGCGATCGACCTCCATGGGCTCGTACGGAGCAGTAGGCCGGGTGGAAGGAGGCGACATCGGCCTTTGGAAGGTGGGTGCAAGGCGCGGGATTCTTTTTGCCCGGGTGACTTCTCTGGCACGCTCTTGGAAGCGGAGATCAATACGGGTAGCCAGAGAGATCAGCTCTTCCAGGGTGGTAGGTACATCCCGGCCGGCCAGTTCATCCTTGATTTTACCGGATAACCCTTCCCAGAAGGCAGCTACCAAGGCGTCATTGTTCCACTTGAGTTCGGAGGACAGAGTACGGAATTCAATTGCATACTGTCCCACGGTGAGATTCCCCTGGTGGATTCTCATGAGTGAAGAGGCAGTAGACGAGAGACAGCCTGGCTCATCGAACACCTTACGGAAGGTGGTCAGAAAGACGGACAGGACTTGAACGGTCGGGTCATTCCTCTCCCAGAGCGGATTCATCCAAGCCAGAGCCTGAGCAGTCAGATGAGACATAATAAATGCGATTTTCGAGCGATCAGTCGCTCGCTGCAGCGGCGACAGCTCAAAGTGCAGGGAGCACTGGTTTAAGAAACCGCGACACAAACGGGGATCCCCTCCATACATGGGTGGTGAGGCCAGGCGGGAAGGAGACATGCATGTCGGTAATCCCGCAGAGTCGGGGGTTGTTGAGGAGGCCGGATTCTGCAGGGCGTATAGACGGGAACCCACGGACGCCATATATTCGGCCATGCGTCTTTGGGCCTCATGCTGGCGGGATAGTTCCTTCTGTAGTTCACTTAACTGGGAGCTGTCGGAGGATCCGGAGGTTTGCATGGATGCCAGATGGGATTCCACAGACTTCATGTAAGCTACTAGTCTTGCTTGGGTCTCGCGTTGGCGGGAGAGCTCCTGTTGCAGGTCAGTCAGCGGGTTAACCTTGATCCCGGCGGAGTCCATGGCCCGAGCAAACTGTTATGCTCACCGAGGAGCGGCGAGCGTCCGGAGGTGGACCCACTGGACCGTGCACCGGACTCCCCCGAGAAGGCGACCAGCAGCGAACCCCTATACAGGGACTGTGCGGCGCCTCCCCAGAAGGCCTAAATGCACGGCGGCCAGGAACCGGTAGTAGGAGTCTCTGTAAGGCCAGGTGTAGCAAGGTTGTGACGTCCACAGCCGGCGGAACACGGAAACGGCACCGGAGATGTTCACAGCAGGTGACGTCCACAGCAGATACGGTACAGATAATGTCCACAGCAGGTAGGGCACGGTGACGTCCACTGTTGGTATGAGCGGTGAAGTTCACTGCGGGTATGTATAGATAGTGTCCACGGCAGGTATGGCACGGTGACGTCCACGGTAGGTATAAGTGGTGACGTCCACAGCCGGAATGATATAGATGGCACTACGGTGAGACACAGGATTAGAATCAGGTAACAAATGCACGGATCACAAACAATAGCACAAACGGATTTGGACACTGGCAATGCACTAATAGAGGCGTTGCTCGGGCGCCTGCTGCCGGGGGAGGTGAACTTAAATACCTATTAGGCAACAGGTGACCTCTGAGGTCACTTCCAGAAAATGGGGCATGCCACTTTAAGAAAGGGGGCATGGCCTCGCGCGCAGCCTAGAGTCACTTACAGCAATTCTGTGTGAGGAGGAGACTGCAGCAGGCCTAGGAGTGGGAGCAGCGTCTGCAGAGCCATGGGGCCGGTAAGAGGAAGGCCTTCGCTGCCTGGGAGTGGGGGCAGGAGTGCACGTGGGAGCCATGCTGGGCCTGGGCAGATGTGAGGGAGAGCTCCCCCCCCGGGGTCTGGTGGGACCAGGCGTTACATGCACCACACCCACCAACCACCCATTGGGCAGCCTGAGGGTAATAGGGCCACCCAGATGGGGGGATGGAAGAGGGAGGGCATATATGTCAGTAGTAGAGTGGAGTAGAGTTGAGCAGTGAGGCAGCGGTGACAGTGCAGGTCACGCTGTGGAGCTGGGCTCCTGTACCCGTCCCAGGTGCCAGACGTTGGCCTGGCCAGAAGGAGCTGGAACCCCGGTCACAGGGGGTAGTGACAGGGGGTGCGGTGCTGCTACAGAGAGCAGGCCGGCTGTCTTGTGCTACAACCGGACAGGGGCCAGGGCACGACGGGGTACGCGGACCCTAGGCTGGGAAGTAGCTTCACACAGCCCAGTAATTCACCCGACGGGAACGGAGTCTTCAGGAACTGTTCCCCACCCGCTCCAGAATCGAGGTACTACCGCAATGAGGGGTATAGGACTTCCCAAAATCGTCCAGAAAATCCCAAGCGTGAACCCTGAGAGTAGGCTCACCTTGCTAGTCACGCAGGTGAGCTGGACCCGAGTAGTCTTAGGCGAAAGGGATCCACCAAGTTACACAGTGCCAAGGGACAAGGCTTCATACCAACCAGCAACACCAAAGGGGCACGGACCCAGCGTGCCCAGCCAAGAGAAACAGAGCATCCAAGAGTTTGGTTTACCTGGTGTCAGCGTCAGTGACTTTGGACTGTGTGAGTACCCAATATCCCTTCACACCCGATGGGTTCCCCACCGGGCCCTGGGACACCAAGCCCCTTCCCATGGAGGGGTTAAACATCCTGCTGCTTCAACATCGTCACCGGGCTCCCCAACGGCATCGGTGGTCTCATACATTACCACGCACCGTGGGTGGCGTCACGAACATTATCCCATTCACCACCCAAAACACAAAAAAACCTTTTTATTTAAGAGGTAGTTGCGCGACCCCGCCTCGGATCCGGAGACCCCTCGAGCCACAGCGGAGCCGGGTCCGGGCAGCCCGTCGGCTGTCGCGGGGGTGGCACAATTACATACTACATAACAATACACCTTCTATCTATACACATGCATTACATCATCAATACTGCTACACCTCTACATAGTAACATTCTCTACTCTGCTACATCTTATACATTACAATAGCTTACACTGTACATTTCTACATAACATTACTTTATATCTTATCACATATGTATATTTTTAAGAACATATTTGGTGTCCTCAGGGGTAGGAACTTGACCACCATCTTACATGTGCATATCACATACTTGGCCGCTGTTCCCAGCCCTGACACAGATGAATCCTTGTAGCACACAGTGCGTTCTCTGGGAGGATACACAAGTGTGCAGTCGCATACAGTGGCACACAGACTGACTGCAGAGTTTTCATTATAGACCAGACAACCTCTTTAACATTATTACCAGTTAGGGGATATTATGAAGGGGAATCTGTCACCAGGTTTTTGCTACCTAATTTGAGAGCAGCATAACATAGGGGCTGAGATCCTGATTCCAGTGTTGTTTCACTTACTGGGCTGCTTAGTGTAGTTTTGATATAATCATTGTTTAATCAGCAGTAGATTATCATTAGAACAGCATATTCATGAGCTCTGTATAACTCCTAGATCTGCAGCAGAGAAAACAGTGATTTTTTCAAAATGTCAAAACAGCTCAGTAAGTGACACATCACTGGTATCCGGGTCTCTGTCTCTATATTATGCTGCACTCAGATTGGGTAATAGAAATCTGGTGACAGATTGCCTTTAAATAAAAGGGCCCAGGATGAAGAACATGCATTATTAGTTTATGGTGTTGTTTGGGGGACATAATTACTGTAGAGGACAATTAGGAGACATTATTACTGCTCTAATATATTTTAGGGCTCAGTCACACTGGCATATGTTCACGGACATGACACGAATAATACCACCCACAAGACAAAGACAAGGGGATAAACTGAAACTCACTCACACCGGAAATATCCACAGAAGAGAAACAAAAAAGACACGGATGGAATAATCCAAAGGGGCAGGAGTAAGTCACACCAAGGAGTATCATGCAGTGCAGACAACAAATCGCTGATTACCAAATGGAGGATCACCAAGGACACTGGGATATGATAACTGCAAGCAGAAACTTTCTTTGGCGGTCTCCTACTAAACACCCCCGCCTTAAACAGGAGGAGACCACCTGTGGAAGAAAATAAGCAACCTGGCTCTCAGCACAATGCTCCAACAAGTATTAACCCCTCCATGTCTGGGAGCAGTAAGACAACTGAGATGACGCCCAGCCGTACTGAGCACCTAAGAGAGAACAGGTTGCCTGTCGGATTCTACAATGTGAATAGAGTCCAACGTAGTAGAAGTAATTCTCGTGTGCGGATACGGACGGAGCATGATATGAGTCCCTATATGAGTCCTTTGCTCATCGCCATCACATGCCTAGGTCATCTGTGCAAACACATTCATACCCTGCGAACATGTCCACATTTTTTCTCATTATACCCTTAACCCTAAATGTGTTTTAATGTAATTTTGTGTTACATACCAACACAAAGTAGTAAGTATTTGTGAACTGTAAAGGAAATTATACATGGTTTTCTAAATACTTTAAATCTAAATATAATTTCAATTCTTCCTACAGATTCTCAATGGGGTTTAGGTCTGGAATCGGATGGGGCTATTCAAACACATGTGAAGTTGAACCTACGCCCCAGTCTCAAGTACTTGGCAGCCTCTAACAATGTTTTCTTCAGGATTGCCCTGTATTTAACTACATGCATTTTCCAATCAAATCTGACCAGCTTGCCTGTTCCTGCTGAAGAAAAGCATCCCCACAGCATGATGCTTCCCCCACCATGTTTGATGGTGTGGATAGTGTTTTCAGGGTGACGCTGCATTGACTAGCATGTTATCAAGTCCCTGTGGGCGTACTGCCATGATAAGAGGGTGGCATGAGCACAAGAACTAACACCCCTGCAACTAGTTCCCTCGCTCATTAGCATATGATAAAAGATCTTTAAAAATACTTTCTCTAAAGATCCCTTTATCTATGCTAATGTATACAGGGACTTAGCAATATGCACCCAGAACTGCTTGTAGTGCTGTGTGCATATTGCACCTGACAGGTTCACTGAATTTCCCAGGATTTAATGATAAATTAATTTATGATTAAAGTATATCAGCAGTAATACTGTCCCACTTTGGATAAATATTACTGCATGCCTTGGACATAAGTAGCATTCCCTATGCAGAAATATTAATTGTGGCTTATATAAAGTTAACAATGTTAAGTCATTCATATATTCAGCTAGAGAAGTCATTACTGAAAATGTCACCAAACATTATACAAAACTACAGATACTGGAGCTTAGATGTATAAATATGCGCTCATATCAAATGCATAAACATGTTATGAAATTCTGCGAAACAGATGGCAGAGGTTTATTTAACTCCCCGTTATTGTTCTTAGCTCCAGGTAGTATTTGTTCAGCAGGGAAGGGGGTGCCGTATAGTAAGCAGCGAGAAATGGGGCCACCGCTCAGTGTTTCTGTTATGGTTATCTTCGAAGAATATAAACACGGGCAATTAATAGTTAAAATTACTTAATTTGTCTTATCACTGAAATATCAAGAATAAACCTTTTGCATAAACTGTGGCTAATATAGAAAAAGAAGATAATAGTAGATATGGAAATATGTTTTCTCTGGGAGTCTCCAATTCTGGTAGTGTAACCTGTTCCTTTACAGTGCACAAGACAAACACTAATTTTACATTTTCATAGCAATACATTGGAAATAGAAAATATTTGAACATATCAGTCAAAACTGACAAATTGTGTAAAACAAAAGCAGCAGAAGTAGTGCATGACAGACGTATGAAGGGGAGAAGAAAGAGAAAATCACTGTCATGCACTAATTCTTCTGGCATTGAATACAAATTGACTGAATAAGTAATTGAAACCATCCATTCAAGAGATGATTTTAGTGATAAGGATAGAAATTTCTCAGGGTACTGGCCAAACTCCACACTAATCCAATATATACCTTTCTGAGCTCTTGTAAGGAATAGGTATAACTGTGGACACTGCTGCTCCCTGCCGAGGAGACACCATGATAAGTTGCAAAGTGCTTCCTCGAAGCATAAAGTGTATGACAAGGATCTGGCAACAGAGCAGAGAGACATGATGGCGGAAGAGGGGAAGACTGTCCATCTGTGTTGCCCCGGGAATTGGGTACTTGGTCCCGGGCAGTGTATAACTGGGGAATGTCACTTTGGTGGCTGTTGCCCGGTCCCGTGCCCTGGGTACTTTTTAATGGGGAGTATTTACAGGGGAGATTAAAGTCATTGGTGTGACGCCACCTGCGCGTTGTGGTTAATATGGGGGAACCGCCGCTGCTGAGTTCGTTATCTCTAGGGCTGGTGGTAATGGCAGCTGTGGTGGTAGGCCCTCCGCAGATAGGGCTGAGCCCGGGAAGATGTATGGTGGAGACTTTCACCGTTAATAAGGGAGGCCACACCGTGGGTTGTAGTTAACAGTCTACTCACTCTTGACCCTCAGACAGCTGGTTCAGGTCTCTGTAGTTCCAGTGCCAGTTGATGACTCGGTTGCTCTGTCCCCGGCACCCTCAGTGTGGTTGGGTCCCCGTAGCATGGAGCGGTTTGAGGCCTGGCTGTCCCTTTTTTGTGGCAGTCTCCTTGTGCGTACGGTGGGCAGTGTGGACCCTGTAGGGCTGGTCTGTGTCCCGAACACTGATCCTTGCATTCCTGCTGATGCCCCCGGATCTGTGGGTCAGTGAGGTCTGTGAAGGTCCCTTCACTGTGCAGGTATTTGCCAGGCCATATGAAACTGTCACCTGGCCTTGGGCCCTGTGCCCCATCGGTGCTCTGGTCCCAGCGGTACTCGGATGTACCTGCCCTGGCGACCACTCTCCTATGCCCCCAGGTCACCATTACACGACCCAGCTCTAGGCACATCTTTCAACTTTCACTCACTACTACTGACTGATTGTTGTCCCCTCCCACCAGGTTGTCTAGTCCCCTAGTCTGGCTCTGCCCTCTAGGTGGCCATCCCCTTGTGTCCGAGTAGCCAATTATCCCTGGTGTGGAGTGGTAACTAGAATTTTGGTGTGTCTAGGTGTTGCTGGCACTGGTGTTCCAGGTCTCTCAGTGTAGGCCCTGAATCCCCGTGAGGATGCAGTTCCTAGTAGTGCCCTGAGTGGCTCAGGGGCACTACACATCCACCCAGAAGCTGGCACCAAAGACCTGGCCCAGAACAGAAACTACTTTGCTTCACCGGAACTGGTTCTGATAGTAAGAGTGGTGATAGTCAGTAACACACAGTGCACTGGGCAAAAGAGCTAGGGCATGTGCCCTGGTGACCAGGCATAGTGATTGTTAAGTGGTCAGTCTGCGACAGATCACTTCCAATTATCTTTTACTGTGTCAGTGACCTTCTTGGAAAGAGACATTTCTGAGAAAAGAAGTCTTCAGCAGAAAGTCGGTTCTTGTTTTACCTTGGTCTTGAGCACGATTCACTTTACTCTGTAGTAGACCAAATTAAAGCTAGTTACTATGTGGTGAAGCAAGAAAAGTTTAAAACTTGAAAATGTTTAATATAGTTGATAAGACAACTAAACATCTAAAGCTTGCCACTGACATAAACAAGTATCAGTGTAATAATTGTCGGTGTCCCACTCCCTGCATATGCTCTCACCATCCTCCCGGCAGAGACGCTGGCATGCTCTCCATGACCGCGCTGCTGTGTCTGCCTACTCTGCAGCATCTTCCTGTCACTGGGTCCTGCGCACGCTGTGTAGGTCCTCCAGAAGCATGCTTAGGGGGCGCGTGTGTGCCCTGCCTCTTACAGGGGCAACACACCTAAATTTAGAAGTGCCTCTCAGCCTACAGCCGAGAGGTACTGGATTCTTAAGGCATCCTCCTCCTTAGAAAATGTGTCTGAGCAATGTGTAAAGTCAGTTGTTACTACATTTGCTAATGGTCAGATCCGATGATCCAAACCTGTGTTCCTGAGTCCATACCTTGCCTGTTCACATATTTGTGATTATTCTTGGAGTATACCTGTATCCTGCTGTAGTATCCTAGCACCTGCCTGTGTTCCAGAGGGTCTGATATATCCGCACCTTTGTTCATACACCAGTGCTAGCCCTGTGCAACCGTGTCCATATTCCCGTCTCACCTGTACCAGCTGTCTAGTATGTCCCTACAGTCATACCGACCTGTCACTTGTTCTGAGCCCGTACCTGCATTCCTAACCCCTGGGGTCAGCTGCCACAGTACCATAGACTACCCTTTAGTGGCACTTGGTGGCTATCTGCAACAACAAGCCTATTTACACCATCAGTGGCTTTAGTGAAGAACCATGTACCCGCTTAGTCATGCCCCTCCAAGGTAAGCCCGGCCCTGTGGCGAAGTGGGTCTACAATCAGCCAAAATGCAGCTGATGAATTTGACATCAGATTATTTATACAAATATGCAAACCTAATCTATCATATCAGGTAGGTAGTCTAAAAATGTAAAGCTGCATTAAAAATTACAAAATACCACAAATATAGCGATATAAAGATGAAATAGTTTTGTGGCAACTCAGCACTGCCAATGGATTAACAGAAAAGATCCAAAGATGATGTGGATTGTAGTTATGTCTTGACAGACAGCTGCATCTTATTGTCTTAGACTCTATTGTAAAAGGGAATTGGAGAATGGTTGACGTGGTACCGTTATTTAAGAAAGATAAGAGGGTGGATCCAGGAAACTACCGTCTGGGAAATCTGTTATCAGTGATGTGAAAGGTTTTTGAGGGCATTTTAAGAGAGGACTTGCAATGATATATTTTGTTTTCCTGAAAATAAAACCTACTCCAAAAGTAAGCACTAGCAGGATTTTATAGGATTTTTGAGTATACTTGAAATATAAATCCTACTCCAAAAATAAGCCCTGGTTACAGTCATTGCTGGTGTTAGGGGGAGTCAATCTGCACAATTTCTCAGGGCCCCACTCTCAGGGACCTAATCCGAGGTTCAAATTACCGTACCGTTTAACCCCTTAAATGGCACTGTCAATAAGTGACAGTGCCATTATAATAGCGATCACAGTAAACGTTTACATACCGCCGATACCGGAAGTCACGTAACGTGATCACGTGATTTCTGGTGGTTGTCATGGTAGCACAGGGTCATGTGATGACTCCTGTAGCTCACATGACTCACTCGATCAGACAGCTGATCCATATAATCCCCTAGGGGACCTAGTAAAATATAAAAAGAGTAAAAAAAGTTTTAAAAAATTAAAAAAAAATAAAAATTAAAGGGTTAAAAAAGTAAAAAATATACACACATTTGGTATCGCCGCGTTCAGAAATGCCCGATCTATCAAAATATAAAATCAATTAACCTGATCGGTAAACAGTGTAGCAGCAAAAAAATTCCAAACGCCAAAATTAAATTTTTTTGGTCGCCACAAATTTTGCGCTAAATCCATTAACAGGTGATCAAAACGTAGCATCTGTGCAAAAGTGGTACTGTTAAAAACTTCAGCTTGAGACGCAAAAAATAAGTCATCATTGGGCTATAGATCCCGAAAAATGAGAACACTACGGGTCGTGGAAAATGGCGTAAAACGTACGACACTTTTTTTTCGGACAAGATTCTAATTTTCTTTTAACCCCTTAGATAAAAGTAAACCGATACATGTTTGGTGTCTAAGAACTCGCAGCAACCTGAGGCATCCCACTGACACATCAGTTTTACCATATAGTGAACACAGTGAATAAAATATCTCAAAAACAATAGTGCAATTACACTTTTTTTGTAATTTTTCCGCTTTTAGAATTTTTGTCGTTTTCCAGTACACTATATGGTAAAACTCATGGGTTCATTTAAATGTACAGCTCCACAAAAAACGAGCCCTCACATGACCATATTGGCTGAAAAATAAAAAAGTTACATCTCTCTAAAGAAGAATGGCGAAAAAAAAACGGAAAGCGCAAAATCGGCTGGTCGTGAAGGGGTTAAAGACTTTTGAATTCACAGTCATTTGACCGCAGGTCTCTTAATTGCAGGAGTCTAAGAGAACTGATCAGGAGACAGGCTGCTATGCAGGACTGGAACACCTGATCAAGAAAAAGCTCTAAAACTAATAGTCTGTTAGATTAATTCAAATACATAAAAGTACCGAACCATGTAGACATGTACAACATGGACAAACTAAGTTGAGCGGGAGGTATCAAAAAAATTAAGGTACTCTCGATTGTCCGGAAGGGGGAGGTAGAGTGCGTTTAGTTAGGCTCCAACCCTGAGTCCCTTTCTTTGACAAGCTGAAACCTGAGTAGCATTGAAATTTCCATATACTCCACCATTAAGGTTTTATGTGTTCACTTGCACAACACTATATGAGTTGGGCTACTTTGTTCATGTTTTATATGTCTACAGGGTTTGGCACTTTTATGTATTTTAATCAATCTAATCAAGTATTAGTTTTAGAGGTTTTTCTTGATCAGGTCCTCTAGTAATATACCTCTTTTTCTCCATTTTGAGTTTGTTTTTTTTGTATGCAGAACTGGCATTAAAGGGGTGTCAGAGCAAACTGGGAAATTTCACAGGGCCCCCATTCTCCTAGATTCCCAGGGTTTATACCCGGATGATAAGGCCTAAGCCACACGGCATGAAAATCAGTGCAAGTGGAGTACGATAAAACATCCCATTCCACTCGGGCTAATATTAGCCTATGTGTCAGCACCCATGAGTGATTATTTTCTCTGCCCTAATCGGACCGAGAAAACAATCGCAGCATGCTGCAAGTGTAATGTGATCCTTGTTTCTCTCGCAACCATTCAAGTCTATGGGGCGAGAGAAAAATCACACTGCACTTGCGGTTCACCGGTGTACCGTGAGTGCAGGGCGAGAATGGCAATAGCCGGCTACAAAGGAGAGAGGAAGATAAATCCGTAGCACCGGCCCGCCCCTCCTCAGTGCCGGCCCGCTCGCACGATCGGACCTCAGTCGCAGGGACACCCGCATGACACTTGGCTCTGCTGTAGTGCCAGCGTGAGCAGTGTCATGCGAGGATCGCTGTAATCCCCATGTGGACCCACCCTAACACTGCAACAGGGTCTTTGTGACATCGTCATGTGACCAAAGGTCATTGCAGAAATCTAAAGCTGAAGAGAAGACAATCTGGTGTGTGTGTGTGTGTATGGATGGATAAGAGACAGATAGATAGACAGATAATACATAGGTATTAGATGAATAGATAGATAATAAATAGATAGATAGATACATAGATAATAGATAGATAATAGATAGATAATACATCCATATTAGATGGATAGATAGATAGATAGATAATACAGTGCCTTGCAAAAGTATTCGGCCCCCTTGAATTTTTCAACCTTTTCACACATTTCAGGCTTCAAACATAAAGATAAAACATTTTAATTGTATGTTGAAGGCTCAACATCAAGTGGGACACAATTGTGAAGTTGAATGAAATTTATTGCTTATTTTAAATTTTTGTAAAAAATAAAAAACTGAAAATTGGGGCGTGCAATATTATTTGGCCCGTTTAAGTTAATACTTTGTAGTGCCACTTTTTGCTGCGATTACAGCTGCAAGTTGCTTTGGGTATGTCTCTATCAGTTTTGCACATCTAGAGACTGAAATTTTTGCCCATTCTTCCTTTGCAAATAGCTTGAGCTGAGTGAGGTTGGATAGTCAGCAGTGGGGTACTGCAGGGATCTGTGCTAGGACTGATTCTTTTTAATCTCTTTATTAATGGCCTTGTGGATGGGATTGATAGTAAAGTGTCAGTTTTTGCTTATGACACCAAACTATGTAGGATATTAACAACAGACCTTGATACAATATTACAAAAAGATCTGGAAAAGACGTAAGAATGGGCAGATACTTGGCAAATGAGATTTAATATTGAAAAATTTAGAGTAATGCACCTAGGAAAGAGTAATCCTATAGCTGCGTATACATTAAATGGAAGTAAAGTCAGGACTACAGAACAGGAGAAGGACATGGAGATTCTGGCTACAAATAAGCTGAGCAGCAGCACTCAATGTCAGGCAGCAGCTGCAAAAGCAAACCAGATTTTAGGGTGTATAGCAAGAGATTAGATCCCATGATTCCAACATATTGTTACCCCTCTATGAATCACTTGTAAGGCCACATCTAGAATATGGAATCTAGTTTTGGGCTCCACATTTTAAAAAGGATATTCAGAACTTAGAATAAGTTCAAAGGCGAGCAACTAGATTATTACAAGGAATGGAAGGCCTCCCATATGATGAGAGGTCGAAAAAGTTGGATTTGTTTAGCTTAGAAAAAAGACTCAGAGGAGATATCACTTATATGTATAAGTACATGTGTGGTCAATACAAAGGACAGGTGAATTATTCCTTCCGAAAACAATACTTAGGACCAGGGGGCACTCACTGCGAGTGGAAGAAAAGCGATTCCGGCAGCTAAATAGGAAAGGGTTCTTTACAGTTAGAGCAGTCAGACTGTGGAATGTCCTACCACAAGAGGTAGTAATGGCAGACACTATAACAGCTTTTCATAAAGGGCTGGATGATTTCCTCAGTACACACAACATTGTCAGTTATAAATGATTTAGTGACAAAATATATAATTGGTGGAGGAAGGTTGCACTAGATGGACCTTTTCTTTATTCAATGTATGTAACTATGAAACTATGATGTGGATTGTAGTTATGTCCTCAAGAAGAAGTCAGAAGACTTTGAAATGCTTAGACTTAAAAACTTAGACTCATCCACATCATTTCTGCATCCTTATTGTAAATCCATTGGCAGCGAGAAGGAACCACAAAACTATTCCTTCTTTAAATTACTTTGGTTCTTGGAACCCGTGGATCTACAGCAGCTGATTTTGTTTAGATCCTACCAGTGTTGCATTGTGAATGTACACAATTTGACTAGGTATACTTGTATACTCATCACGTTGGTACCTGGATCAGACCCTATTGTGCTCTTTTCCTTCGTATCTCATGACACTTATTAAGCCTTTTACTACAGAACATACAGTACATCTTGGAAGGGTTTTGATGAATAATGATAATTATTTTTGCCTTGTTCACATAAGTGTTTCTTTGCTCATACATTACACTTTACTCATATTTTTAGGCATCTGTGTGTGGCACCAGAAAGAAACCCATCACTTAGCAAACAATAATTTAAGAAAGTTAATAGAACTATAATATAATACATCAAAGGAACACTTAAAGCAAATAAGTAAGACAATCAAAGCAATTTTTAAGGATTTATTTTAAAACTTTGACTACATTAGCAAAGAATGTGAAATATGAAATTAATAAGTATTACCGTAATTTAGAATCATTAGCTCCCAATCCACTGACAGGTTAAAACACTGTTAGGCTGTGTGCGCACGCTGCATTTTTTATGTGTTTTGGATGCGTTTTTGGGGCAGTTTTGTGACAAAAATGTCTATCCTTATACCTGCAAAGTCAATGAGAATTCTGAAATACTGTGCGCATGCTGCTTATTTTTTCCTTGCAGATTTGGGTGCAGAAAAAAATCTGCAGCATGTCAACTGTTAGTGCATTTTTTTCCTGTATTTTGTAGCCCTTCGAGCCATTGACTTCACTAAAAAAAGCGCATGTCACAAAAACGCACCAAAATGGCACCAAGAAGACGCGTGTGTTTTTTAGTGCATTTTCCTGCCACAAGGTATAGAAAATGTTTTCACCAAAACCTCAACATGCACACATATCCTTAAATTGAATCTCTCACCAGGTTTTTGTTACCTCATCTGAGAGCAGCATAATTTAGAGACAGAGACCCTGATTCCAGCGATGTGTCACTTACTGAACTGTTTGCGGTCATTTTGATAAATCAATGTTTTCTTTGCTGCAGATCTGTCAGATACACAGAGCTCATAAATATGCTGGACTACCTGACAGCACACCAAGTAGTCCTCTAATGATAATCTACTGCTGATTAATCAGTGATTTTATCAAAACTACACTAAGCAGCCCAGTAAGTGACATCACTGGATTAGGTGGCAAAAACCTGATGACAGAGTCAATTTAAACTTTTCTAAGAAAAGTTGATTTAATATTATATTTTATCAATCAAATAGATAGCAATAGTGTATAGGTGCACATTTTGTTTTTATTCATTTGTTTATTCTTATGTGAAGTTTTTTTAATGGAAATTAGTTAGCTGATTTGTCATGAAAGGAATGCCAAACATTAGCATTCTATCACAAACTGTAATTTTGAAATAAACGATATCAAACATTAACCAAACAACAGTGATATTAAAATTATGAAATGAGCAATGCATATGGAAAATGTAAGATTAAAGGGAACCGGTCAGGTGGAATATGAACCTAGAGCCACGAGCAGTTCTGGGTGCATATTGCTAATCCCTGCCTAACCGTGCCTGTATACACTAGCATAGATAAAGGGATCTTTAGAAAAATAAATTCTAAAAATCGTT
Organism: Anomaloglossus baeobatrachus; assembly: GCF_048569485.1. Lineage (NCBI taxonomy): Eukaryota > Metazoa > Chordata > Amphibia > Anura > Aromobatidae > Anomaloglossus > Anomaloglossus baeobatrachus. Next base: position 593,237,287 of record NC_134354.1, on the reverse strand, counting down.
TATTATGTGCTAATGAGGCCAGCGACTAGTTGCAAGGGCATTAGTTCCCTTGGCTAGTTGACCACCCTTAGCATATAAGTACGCCCCTGTGGGTGTGCTAACATGCTAATGAATGTGCAGCATCAGAGGCATGGTCACTCACCTCTCTGTTGACACGGCGCACAATACTGGATTTTTGCTCAGTGTGCATAATCCTTGGACTTCAGGTAATGCGCACGATAAAGCCGGGTGTACGCTTCCCGGCTTCAAACTGCTGTAGTGCGCACAACGGGAAGTTTCTAATCATGCGCACTGAGCCTATGCCCAGCGTTCTGAAGCAGTGCAACAGACATAAGTACGTGCGTCACTGCCGATGATGATGCTGGGCAGTGGGCATTGAATAGCATGTTAACAGAACCCTGTGGGCATACTAACATCTAAGAGGGTGGAATAACCGTAGAAACTAACATCTTTGTGACTAGTCCCTGCGCTCATTAGCATATCATAAAGGATCTTTAGAAATACTTTTTCTAAAGATCTCTTTATCTATGCTACTAGATACAGGGACAATTAGGCAGGAATTAGCAATATGCACCCAAAACTGCTCCTGGTGACTAGTCCCATGAGCATTTGAAACATGTAGGATAACATTACTTCTTTATGTGACGATTGTCACATTCGCATACTACGGATGCAGGCGTCCCTCTGTACCTTGTGCAGTGTATCTGCTTCTTTTTTCTCTGCCATCTGCGAATAAGTGCAATCCCCGGCTGTTGTTCCCGGTGGATGTGTGACGCCCTTGACTAGCCAGGTAGTCACAGTTAGAGCCCCACACAACACCTGTCCCCTAATAAGGTGTCACCAGCCAACCATTAAAACCCTAGAAACCCTAGTCAACCCCCTCAGGGCTTGATGGGCACACTAGGGGGCGGAGCCAGGTGGTTGGCAACGCCCACTGAGGAGTTCAGAGAGCCTGAGGCAGGAAAAACATTAGATTAGTTCAGGAGGTGTAGGAGAGTGGAAGCAGGCCTGTGTCCCAGGTCTGCAGTGATCTGACAGGTGCCAGGGTTGGAGCCCGGGTACCTTTGGCTAGGAGGCATATGGAGGCCTCTGCCTGCAGGAGCCGGGAAGACGGCTCGGTGGAACCGTGGTGGACCGGGACAGGGTAGTGGCCTGCCGGTACCGACCCGGGGAACCGACTCGGAAACCGGAGCACAGAGGGGGATACTCAGACCCTGAAACGAGGTCCAGAAGCTACTGGGCTGAGTTAATTAACTGATTGCGGCCAGGACTATAGGTCCTTTCCCACCCAAAGTCCCGACTGAAGACAACAGCCCAACGAGGGGGATAGAAAGCCACAGCCACGGCAGAGATATCCCATGGGTCAGCGTCTGTGGGCAAAAGGACTCCTCCGACAATCACAAGCCGGGGAGCGGACTCCTGTATTGCAAGTTCAGGCAGTCCATCAACACTCAAAAAGGTGTAGGAGAAAGACAGAGACCACCAACCGGGTGGGGGACCAGACTGCAGCCGGGAGCAGGCACCGACCACCATCATCTTGGTTTACCAGAGACTTGTGTGTGTTACTAATCATGAGTACATCAGTGCCCTCCGGCCGCGCACCTCCCCGCAACGCTTGACTACTCCCCCAATGGGTCCAGGGGCCACCATCCCTACCCATGGAGGGGTTAACATCTTGCTGCGCAACATCTCCCCCGGGTGCCCCATAACTGCAGTGGTGGTGTCCACCTTCACCACAACCCATGGGTGGCGTCACGAACTTAACCACGGCTCCGGCCGTACACCTACGTCCCCAAAAACGCCAGTCCCTTTCAGAGTGACCACAGGGCCCCCGGGTCTGGAGACGCTCGAGCCACCCACCAGCGAGCCCGAATCCGGTTGCAGCCGAGACCGGGGCGGTACAGATGCCGACTTGATGTTCGGCTCTGCTCCCACCTAGGCTGCAGGCTCTGCACATGTTGTGAGGGGTTTCCTGACTCCAGTCTAGGGGGTGCGTGCACGCACACGTCCTAATCTTTGATAGGGAGATGTGCACACCTTGCTAAAGTGTCCCCAGCCTATTGCTGGGAAGGAACAGCTATTTAAGGCTCCCCCCCCCAATAGGACGTAAAGAGTATTATGTGTCTTTGTATGTGTTGCTCCTGAAGGGCTGGTGTCTTCTGTTCCTGAGTCTAGTATACTACCTCAGTCCAGTCACCTGTATGAGTCTGGTAGACCGGTTAACCATTGTCCAGGCATGCTCAGGTACCTGCTTAATCAGGGACCGGCGTATCCAGTTATTGGCATTCCCCCTGGACTCCAGCCTGGTCCTGTGTCCTGTGACAATGAGATCACTTTACCGTTGTTACAAAAGTGTGTTAGATCTAACTCTATTAATATAGTTTTGGTATTCTCCCTTGTCTATGCATCTAGGGGTTGAAAACAAATTGCTAAAGATTCATTCCTGTTTTTTCACCAGGTCTAGAGATGATGAGGTTGATCCATGAACGTTCAGGTTCTGTGGGTTCAGACAGACTTTAGATAAAGTTCTGTTCTGGACCCAAACTTGACCCGAACCTCATTGAAAGTCACTGATTGGCCAGTTCAGCTCTCTGCCCACATATAGCCAGCCAAAAACAGAGCACTTCTGTGGAGGGGTGTCAGGGTTTTTTTTTTTTTTTTACACATTACATCCGATAATTGTAATGCCTGCCTGGATCAACAGACTCAGACGGGCTGTAATGGACAGACTAGACGGAACCACTCACCAAGCAGGACCCCTAGAACCCTGAAACTCTTTAACCCCTATACAGGGATTTGGTATTACACAGGGCCCAAGGTTATCACTACCTGTGGAGGGTTGCAGCCCGGAGAGTACTCGTCAACCAGGGTTAAACCAGGAATTGCAGAATAGGGACAGAATCGGCACACAAGGACGTAATCAGCAAATGAAGCAGAGGTAAAATCCGGATAGGGCAGCGAGGTACATAAACGACAGGCAGAAGGGTAGTCAGAACACAAGCAAGGTCAGCGCACAGGAATCAAAATACAAACATCACAGGAACCAGGAATGCAAACTATCTCTGGCAGTTGTCACATGACAGGAGGGGGAATAAGAAGGGTGTGGTGTCTTCCCATTGGCTGCAAGTGAATGATGGCAACTTCAGCTGGAAGACACACACCTACAGTCAGCCAGTGGTACTGCAGGTTCCAGGGAAACCCAGCCTAGTAGATGAGCGGAGCCTGTGCTCAGCAGAGCCACGGGCACCGACTCCTCTCCCATCACCAGCACTATCCATGGTGGGAACACGGCGTCGCCTGGCGATCGGAGCAGAAGTCGCAGGAGCGGACTCCAGTGGGGACATGACAATAATGCTGATTTTACCTCCAGTGCGAGCTGTTCAAACACTGCAAGAGGCCGAGCACTGGGGGGGGCACCAAGCACAGTGATGTTAGCTTGAGTGGTTAGCATGCGTAAAGCAGCTAAACTCTGAACTCAAACACCAATTTTTTGGGAAAGCCTGTGTTCAGTATGAACACCGAACTTTAAAGATCCAGTCCGCTCATCTCTAACCAGGTCACTTGTTTTTCTCTGTACTCTTTGTTGTATATTGTTGTTATTTGAGAGCAACAGTGTATAAGTATTAAACTCTATATGACAAATTATGTACCTATATGTCATTGGTTGTGTCTGTTCCTTTTTATGCCGAATCACATGGAGAGCCTACATTATTCCCCACACATGTCGGGATCTGATCAGCCGGTATGTGCAGCTAACAGGTGTGGGTGGATCTGCTATTCACCCGCACCTGTTAACTAGTTGCTGTCAAACTGTAACTGCGATCTAACAGGCGACATTGGGAATCACGCCCTTACCCACCGTCATCGGCGGCCCTGTGACACGATCACGGACACTGTCAGATGATGACCCCTGTTGCTGTCATGACGTGCTTTCTGTGAATGCCGTCAGAGCGCCAGCATTCACCAGAGAACACAATTTCTGCTGTTCAGAGGGATGCAGAAGCATCCCTCTGACAGCACAAGTGATCAGAAACTGCAGGCATAGAGTCCCCTATGGGGACTAGTAAAATCCAATAAAAAAAATAAGAAAAAGTTTTAAAAGTATGAAATCACCCCCCTTTTGCCCCATTGAAATTAAAACAATATAAAATAAAATATACACATATTTGGTATCGCCTCGTTCAGAAGTGCTCAATCTATCAAAATCGATTAATTTTCTTGGTAGAGGGTGTAGCGACAAAAAAATCAAAACGCCAGAATTACGTTTTTTTCGTCGCTAATGCTTTGCATGAAAATCAAAATATCACATCTACCCAAATTGATATAATTAAAAACAACAGCTCAAGACACAAAAAATAAGCCCTCACACAGCCACAGTTCACGAAGAATTCCAATGCTATGGATCTCCAATAATGGCGACAAAAGCACTGTTCTTTTTTTCCTCTTTTTTTTTTTTAAACTTCAGAATTTTTTTCATTACTTGGATAAAAGTAAAAATAGGCATGTTTGTTATCTATGAACTCGTACTGACCTGGGAAATCATACTGTCAGGTCAGTTTTACCATATAATGAACATGGTAAATAAAGAAAACAAAAAGCAGTTATGGAATTGCACTTTTTTTTTTTTTTTTTTTATTTCACCACACTTGGAATGAATGGTGTCATTGAAAAATACAACTTGTCCTGCAAAAAACAAGCCCTCATATGGCTACATTGACGGAAAAATAAAAAAAATTATGGCTCTTGGAAAAAGTGGAGGAAAGAACTAAAATGGAAAATAGCCTTGGTGTGAAGGAGTTAACCTAATGTCTCATATGATTATGTTTTTTGTAAAAACATATTGAATTGTTATACTCAGTGTTGATTTGAAGATGTGTAAAAAGTTATAGTGGATAAAGTACAGGAAACTATAGCTTGGAGGATGCCCTGAGTATCCAGAGATGTTTTCCTACAATACACACGAATATTGATAGCAAAAGGCTGCCTCATTAAGGGCTTACGGAGGGTTCTCCACTGTGCATTCTGTCTGAAAAGCTAATAAACAATATTCAACTGTGCCCCCGATGTAGCCGATTACTTAAGACAAACAGTCTCTAAAATATGAAACTTTAGAATCCGTTTGTCCAACTTTTCTCTTGGACCCTCAGGGAAAGGAGGTCAAACAAGTTTCATATTTTAGAGTCTTTGCTAAATATCATTTTTTGCCTGAGAAAGAAGCCCCCAACAGTATGCACAATGGTGAGCCTAATGTGAAGGGAACCATCTATTGCTTCATAATAGGAAAATTTGTTATTTTTAGTTTTTGTTATAACAAAACTTATATTAAATTTGAATACCAAAGGTTCAAACGCCTCAATTATGTAATTAGAGTATATTGGGGCTTAAGAATTTCACACTTTTTCCACTTAATTAAGATTCACGATTAATTATTCACAATCCTAATTAAGAAAGTATAACTCACCAATGAAGAAAGTTCATTACAGTCTTCTTGGTTGATATTTACATATTCAATAAACAATTTCTGTGTAGCAATAGTATTAACTAAGAAATTTATATGGAATAATGTCCACATTGTTGATAACAGCTGGGATGACTCTACTGTGTCAATTTTACAATGAAACTTTGGAGTTTTGCGTGTTTGCAGCAACTAAACATGCAAGGATTGCCTACCAATCATGGTAATGCCGTAGACATGTTTCATTACTTGCATTACTGTGATTGCACCAATATACAGTAGGAACCGTTGATGCGCCACTTAGATCACGCTACCCGCCATGTTTCATTACTTGCATTACTGTGATTGCACCAATATAGGAACTGGTGATGCGCCACTTAGATCACGCTACCCGCCATGTTTCATTACTGACATTACTGTGATTGCATCAATATAGAAACCAGTGATGAGCCACTTAGATCACACTACCCCGGAAATAGTGTAGGAGGAGCTGCTGGAGAAGGGATAGTGTATTAGGGTGGTTTCTGCCTTACAGTTCTTGCTGCTGCAAAGTAGAAAAATCTATTCTATTATCTAGTACTACTACTGTTAGCTTCATTTAGAGTAGGAGTAGCTGCTGAATAAGGGATAGTGTGTTAGAGACATCTGAGCAGGGATTATAGCCTTACCGTCATTGCTGCTACAAGGTAAAAAAATCTAATCTAATCTCTAATAATGCCGCTTTTAGCGGCATTTAGTGTATGCCTAGCTGCTGGAGAAGGGATAATGCATTAAAAGCATCTAGGAAGGGATTATAGCCTTATGGTACCGTCACACTAAGCAACATCGCTAGCAACATCGCTGCTGAGGCACAACTTGCTAGCGATGTTGCTGTGTGTTACATCGAGCAACAACCTGGCCCCTGCTGTGAGGTCGTTGGTTGTTGCTGAATGTCCTGGACCATTTTTTAGTTGTTGCTCTCCCGCTGTGAAGCACACATTGCTGTGTGTGACAGCGAGAGAGCAACAACTGAATGTGCAATGAGCAGGGAGCCGGCTTCTGCGGACGCTGGTAACCAATGTAAATATCGGGTAACCAAGAAGCCCTTCCCTTGGTTACCCGATATTTACCTTCGTTATCAGCGTCCGCCGCTCTCACGCTGTCAGTGCCGGCTCCCTGCTCCCTGCACACGTAGCTGGAGTACACATCGGGTAATTAACCCGATATGTACTGTGGCTAGGTGGATGATGCCTTAAATACCTATAGCTGAGAGGCACTTCCAAGTATTAGTGCTCTGGCCGTTTAAGAGGGAGAGCATGTGATCATGCCCTAAGCATCTAGGCATGCTCCTGGGGGACCCATGCGACACGCACAGGCCCCAGGGGCAGGCAGCAGGAGGAAAGCATGTGGAGGACCATGGGGAAGCATGGAACCACGCAGTCCGGCCGTGAGTGGGTCGCCGTCCCTGCTGGAGGGAATAGGCAGGACCATGCAGGGACACTGGCTCTATATCTAATAATATCACTCTTATCTGTATTCATTTTAAAGGGCTAAGTATAACCTATTCTATTATCAATACCACTCTTAGGTGCATTAAGTGTGGGACTGGCTGCTGTAGATGGAATGGTGTAATCAAGGCATCAAGGCAGGGATTATAGCCTTAAGGGTGCTTTACACGCTGTGACATCGCTAGCGATAGCTAGCGATGTCGTGCACGATAGCACCCGCCCCCGTCGTTCGTGCGACATTTGGTGATCGCTGCCGTAGCGAACATTATCGCTACGGCAGCGTCACACGCACATACCTTTTCAGCGACGTCGCTGTGACTGCCGAACAATCCCTTCTTCAAGGTGGAGGTGCATTCGGCGTCATAGCGACGTCACTGCGGCGTCACTAAGCGGCTGCCCAATAGCAGATTAGGAGCGGAGATGAGCGGCCGGAACATGCCACCCACCTCCTTCCTTCCTCATTACCGGTGGACGCAGGTAAGGAGATGTTCGTCGTTCCCGCAGTGTCACACTTAGCGATGTGTGATGCTGCAGGAACGACGAACAACATCGTACCTGCAGCAGCAAAGATATTTTGAAAAGGAGCGACGTGTCAACGATCAATGATTTTCGACGCTTTAGCGATCGTTGATCGTCGCTCCTTGGCGTCACACGCTGCGATGTCACGGATGTGTGTCACTAACGACGTGACCCCGACGATATATCGTTAGCGATGTCGCAGAGTGTAAAGCACCCTTTACAGTCCTTGCTGCTGTTATTTAAAACCAAAATTCCCTTTCAGGGCTAGGTCTAATCTATTCTATTCTCTAATAATACCACTCTTGCATTTAGTGTAGGGAGAGATGCTGCAGAAGGAATAGTGTATTACTGTGATTATTGCTCTACAGTCCTTGCTCCTGCAATTCAAAAAACATATTTTATTCTCTATTAATACCGGTCTTAGCTGCATTTAGTGTATGGAGAGTTGTTGGAAAAGGGCTAGTTTGGCATTTGAGGCATCTAGACAGGGGGTTATTGCCTTACAGTCCTCACCCTGATCCTCCATCCTCCCACTGTGGCAAGTCCCAGTAGACAAGTGATCCCACACTGGGACACTCTAAGGAGCTTTTAACATGCATTGATTCTGCACGAGGGACATGAGTAGATTGTGTGCAGTGATGCCCAAATATTTGAGCAGACACGGTTAGAAAAAGACTATGGTGGGGACCGGCAATTACTATCTCAAGCTGTGGATGATGATGAGACACAGTTATCGGCAAGTGATGTTGTTAAGTAAACAAGTCAGGGGAGCACCAGAGTGCAGAAGTGGAAGACGAGGTAGTAGGCGATTCATTCACTGACCCAACCTGGAAAGATTCCAAGGAGAGCGAATACAGCAGGGTGGATCCACAGCAGTGCAACTGGCAAGAAGAGGCAATGGTGTAGTCAGAGGGAATAAGCACACTCACTAAGTGGGTCAAACGGCTGGGTGCATAATCCATAACACTACTGTCTCTTCCCCTGTGCTATATGTTTGCCAATCACCTGTCCAGGTCATGGGCAAGGATGCCTTCTGCCTTGCATCTGTCGTTACACATTCACAAGCACCATCAACAACCATGTCCGTTTTTTTGTCCCAGAGCATTGTGCAGCTTTCCTTACCCCAGGCCTTGGAACACAAGCAGAAATACATAACCACCCACCCACAGGCCCAAACACTAAATATTTGCATTTAGTGCATATGCTTTACCATTGTAGGAGTCCACTATTTGTACAATTGTCCAAAAATTTGTTCTGAGGCCCTCCTCTATGTGTCTTCCAGGGTGTATTGCAATCTCCTTTAAATTTGTGTTACTGCCCTACGAAAAAGCGCTCCTTGCGAAACGATTGTTGGGAGGACCCTCCCCCAGACACTGCGACCCTATACCACCCTATACCACCACAGGTAACCATGGGGAATTTTTAATGGTATTTGATTGCCCTTCTAAACACACTGTGGATTCTTGTTGTCATCTTTTATTCCCTGGCTCTGTGTCTATTCATTTCCCTATCCGCTGTGTCTGCATGTGTGTTTTTTGCATTTGGACTGGACATGCAAATATAATGAAGTTATATAATCTGACCTTACAGTATTTTACCCTTTGCATGTCCTCTCCATTTTTTACTACACACCTGCTATTTTTCTTTGCTATCTATTCAATACAATAATTGTGCAATTTATAGCACTATCTACTTTCTCTGGCCCTGGATGTATTCCCACCACAACTGATAGCATCTGTTGTATAGTTATTATCTTATCACTCCTATTTCTTGGTTGCCCCAATCTACCTTTCATAGGTGGTCGTGCTGTCTGGGAGAGGGGCCCCTTCATCCCCCCCCCCTCTTTTCGTGAATCTGTGCAGTTTATTATGCAATTGTGCTTCCATTGTTCTTGTATCTGATCTTCAGTATTTATAGTACATCATCACTATTAAATAAAATATTTAATATTTTTTCACCTAACTTCTTTGTTTCGTTCTTCTTTTTCTCGTTTTTGAACTCCTTTAAATTTGGCCCAAATTGACTGCTTGTCATTGAAATGTGTCCCCAACAGACTGCTTGCCCTGGAAATGTTACAGTTTAGGCTTGTAGATACTGAGGCTTTCAGCAAGCTCATGGTTGCAGCCATCCCTCTATACTCTGTCCCCAACCACCACTAATTCTTCCGGTGTGCCTCCCCGCTTTACACAAGCACATGTCCCTTAACATTACCTGTACCTTGACCAATGCAGTTACTGGGAAGGTCCATTTAATGACTGGCATGTGGACAAGTGCATGTAGGCAGGGATCCTATATATTCGTGATGGCACACTGTGTGAACCTTGAGGAGGCCGAGACCAAATCAGACCCGAGAACGGCTCAAGTGCTACCGACGCCTAGGATTTCAGTCCTAGTTCCATCAGGGTTTGCACCACATCCTTCACCAGTTTATGTACCCCTTATTCCTCCTCATTCTCCATCTCCAAATTGTCATTCATATCAGTCACAAGCTGGAAGCACTGTAGCACTGTATCAGTAAAGCAGCAACAGGGTCTGCAGAAACAAATTTCTTTAGGTGACAGACAGCACACCACTGTAGAGTTGATGAATGCTATAACAGACCAAGCAGATCTGTGACTCTCGACACTGAACCTAAAGCCAGACATGGTCGTGTGTGATAATGACTATAACCTGGTGGCAGCTCTCAAACTTGGCAAGCTCACACATGTAACATACCTGGCCCACGTGCTCAACTTAGTGGTTTAGCAGTTTATTGTTACATAGTTACATAGGTTGAAAAAAAACCTAAGTCCATCTAGTTCAACATTCCTCCACCAATTCTACATTTTGTCCCTAAGTCACTTATAACCAACAATGTTGTGTGTACTGAGGAAATCATCCAGCCCTTTTTTAAAAGCTGTTATAGTGTCTGCCATTACTACCTCTTGTGGTAGGGCATTCCACAGTCTTACTGCTCTAACTGTAAAGAACCCTTTCCTATTTAGCTGCCAGAATCGCTTTTCTTCCACTCGCAGTGAGTGCCCCCTGGTCCTTAGTACTGTCTTTGGAAGAAATAAGTCATGTGCCAGTCCGTTATATCGACCACACATGTATTTATACATATAAATGAGATCTCCTCTGAGACTTTTTCAACCTCTCAAAATATGTGAGGCCTTCCATTCCTTGTAGTAGTCTAGTTAACCGCCTTTGAACTGATTCTAACTTCTATATGTCCTTCTTAAAATGCGGAGCCCAAAACTATAGGATTACTCTGTCATAGGTGCATTACTTTACATTTATCAACATTAAATCTCATTTGCCAAGTATCTTCCCATTCTGACATCTTATCCAGATCTTTTTAGAACATTGTACTATCAAGGTGAGTTTTTAATGAAAACCTACCATTTGCCTGAGCTACTTGTGGATGTATGTCGCGAGTGCGCCTATTTCTGGAAGTCAGCTACAGCTGCCGCAGGTATGGCAGTGCAGCATCAGCACTTGCAAGTGCCAGCTCACAGACTGTTGTGCCCACATGCTGGAATCCACATTACACGTTTGCAAGATTTTGTGAGCAGCAGAGGGCAGGCTTCGTTTGATTCATAGGGTAGCCTAAGTAGGAAGGAAAAGTTATGGAGGATGATGAATGAGTACCTAGATGACTGTACCAGCATCCTACGTGATTCCTCTGTGCAATACAACTATTGGGTATCCAAGGTGGACATGTGACATGAACTGCCCTCTACGTGTTGGAAGTCTTTGGGTGTCCTGCTGCTAGTGTTTTGTCAGATTAGGTTTTTAGTGCCTCTGAGGGCATAATACTTTATCGCTACATCCGCTTGGCAAATGAAAATGCTGGCAGGCTGACTCTTATCAAGATGAACAAGGCTTGGACTGGTCTAAACTTCTTAACCCCACCTGATTACAGCAGCAGAACACAAAGCTAATTCTGATGTTTTGTTTTTTCTTTTTGGTGTATTCACATGCACCACTTTCCACCCAAACAAGGGTATATGGTTCTTGATTTTTTTCTCCTTCATGTCCTCCTCCCCCACAATATCAATAGGGTCATGATGTGACCCTCACTCTTAACTTGTCCAGGGTGTGTATGATGCCCCCCTACATAATTGTTACAGGATCTATATGAAGCCTACTTCTACAATTATTGTATATATATATATATATATATATATACATACAGTTAGGTCCAGAAATATTTGGACAGTGACACAAGTTTTGTTATTTTATCATTTTACAAAAACATGTTCAGAAATACAATTATATATATATAATATGGGCTGAAAGTGCACACTCCCAGCTGCAATATGAGAGTTTTCACATCCAAATCGGAGAAAGGGTTTAGGAATCATAGCTCTGTAATGCATAGCCTCCTCTTTTTCAAGGGACCAAAAGTAATTGGACAAGGGACTCTAAGGGCTGCAATTAACTCTGAAGGCGTCTCCCTCGTTAACCTGTAATCAATGAAGTAGTTAAAAGGTCTGGGGTTGATTACAGGTGTGTGGTTTTGCATTTGGAAGCTGTTGCTGTGACCAGACAACATGCGGTCTAAGGAACTCTCAATTGAGGTGAAGCAGAACATCCTGAGGCTGAAAAAAAAGAAAAAATCCATCAGAGAGATAGCAGATATGCTTGGAGTAGCAAAATCAACAGTCGGGTACATTCTGAGAAAAAAGGAATTGACTGGTGAGCTTGGGAACTCAAAAAGGCCTGGGCGTCCACGGATGACAACAGTGGTGGATGATCGCCGCATACTTTCTTTGGTGAAGAAGAACCCGTTCACAACATCAACTGAAGTCCAGAACACTCTCAGTGAAGTAGGTGTATCTTTCCCTAAGTCAACAGTAAAGAGAAGACTCCATGAAAGTAAATACAAAGGGTTCACATCTAGATGCAAACCATTCATCAATTCCAAAAATAGACAGGCCAGAGTTAAATTTGCTGAAAAACACCTCATGAAGCCAGCTCAGTTCTGGAAAAGTATTCTATGGACAGATGAGACAAAGATCAACCTGTACCAGAATGATGGGAAGAAAAAAGTTTGGAGAAGAAAGGGAACGGCACATGATCCAAGGCACACCACATCCTCTGTAAAACATGGTGGAGGCAACGTGATGGCATGGGCATTCATGGCTTTCAATGGCACTGGGTCACTTGTGTTTATTGATGACATAACAGCAGACAAGAATAGCCGGATGAATTCTGAAGTGTACCGGGATATACTTTCAGCCCAGATTCAGCCAAATGCCGCAAAGTTGATCGGACGGCGCTTCATAGTACAGATGGACAATGACCCCAAGCATACAGCCAAACCTACCCAGGAGTTCATGAGTGCAAAAAAGTGGAACATTCTGCAATGGCCAAGTCAATCACCAGATCTTAACCCAATTGAGCATGCATTTCACTTGCTCAAATCCAGACTTAAGACGGAAAGACCCACAAACAAGCAAGACCTGAAGGCTGCGGCTGTAAAGGCCTGGCAAAGCATTAAGAAGGAGGAAACCCAGCGTTTGGTGATGTCTATGGGTTCCAGACTTAAGGCAGTGATTGCCTCCAAAGGATTCGCAACAAAATATTAAAAATAAAAATATTTTGTTTGGGTTTGGTTTATTTGTCCAATTACTTTTGACCTCCTAAAATGTGGAGTGTTTGTAAAGAAATGTGTACAATTCCTACAATTTCTATCAGATATTTTTGTTCAAACCTTCAAATTAAACGTTACAATCTGCACTTGAATTCTGTTGTAGAGATTTCATTTAAAATCCAATGTGGTGGCATGCAGAGCCCAACTCGCGAAAATTGTGTCACTGTCCAAATATTTCTGGACCTAACTGTATATATACAGTATATATACTGCCCTTGCACATAGTACATAGGGTTTACTGGTCCAGGAGTCCCATGCCTTAATAGTGAAAAAAAATTGTATTTTTAGGCCCTCTACTATGTATTTTCCAGGGTGTATTGTAGTCCCTCGTTCTAATTGTTGGCAACTCTTGCACATAGTGCATAGGCTTTGGAGTTCCACTCCTTAACAATGGGAAAAATTGTAATCTGAGGCCCTCCTCTGTGTGTTCCAGGGTGTATTGCAGTCCCTCTTCTATTTTTCTATTTTTTTGCAGCCTTTGCACTTAGTGTATAGGCTTTAGGAGTCCACTACCTAACAATTTTAACAGAATGGGTATGAGTCAATATTTTATGTCTAATACAGGATGTATCAGAGTTTCTTTTCCTTCTCATTTTTGGTAGGTCTTGCACATAAAGCATAGGCTTTAGTAGTCTAGGAGTCACACTCCTTAGTAATGGGAAAAATTGTATTTTGAGGCCCTATTTATTTTATTTTGCTTTAAGCACAAGTCATTATACAGGAAATAATGTTTCTTTTAAAAAAAATTCCTGTAAAATCCATTTTATCTTTGGTTTTGTATGTTTTATTATCAGTAAGTAAAAGTGGAGTAATACTCTGACAACAGCAGTGCTCTGGGAGTCAGAGATGTGTCCAGGCATCTTCCCCATGCTGTTTTCATTCCATTTGAGCGCTGTTTCCATCCATTTCAACGATTTTCCTGCCCTCCTGGAAGGGTCTACCGGAAAATGCTCCAGTTTCTCATTGACTTTCATTATACTCAATACTCAAATCAAGTTCGACCGAGCGTCCAACCTTCTTGATTCGAGTAACAAGCACTAAAACATTTTAGTGATCGCTCATCACTAATTCTGGGTATCGGGTGAATGAAAGGAATACTTACTTTGAAGAACTGAGAATCTTTATTTGGCCAACCTCCAATTTGACCACTTATTGATGCAGAAATGCAGTATTGTCACAGCAGATGTCACTCGAGTCTACTGCATCTATATAGTGTCTGGTCAAAAGAGTTACGAAAATATCTCAAATAATATTCTCATTGGCTTTCACAGTGTCCTTATGGGAAAGATTTGCTAGCTGATTTTTTTCTTTAGCTTATTGTGCTCCTACAATGCTGTTTTCTCCTATATGGTTTATTTCCTTTACTGTGATGAAGGAAAGTCCACATTATGTCGGGTTACTGTAATTCTTTCCTTTATACCATGCTCTCTAGATACAAAGAGCTGCATTAACAATACTCAGCAATAGCCTAGTTGTTTACTTTGATCCGTAAGTTAATCCATTGTAGATGGCCAGTAGTGATGTCATCCCATCAAACACATAAAACATTTCTCAGCATTGTTCCCACAGTAGGAACATTCACTCACTATAGTTACAAAGGACGGCAATTTATTTCATTATTAATATGCTCAATAAAGAGGGAATTGTTTTCTCATCTTCCCAAATAATAATGGAAATACAACCGTTACAAAGTGAAGTGGTTGATCTTCACCTGGTTTCAGGAATTCCTTCCTTGAAATTACTTTTTAATAAGTTTGTGAAGGTTAAGTGGTTTCCATTCATTAAGTGATGTGGTTACAAATATATACAATCCTGACGATAGCAGCTTCAACTACAAAGGTACCTGTCTTTCAAAGAATATTTATGCTGGATCTAATACAAGCTCTAGAGTCACACAGTGCAGGGGCTGTGGTTCTTTGGATGCATTTAGTTGCATCAGTATACCAAGTCCTCATGCATTTTCATTTTAGCTACATTAATTAGATGTAAATCTGTAGAAGAGAAATGATGTGTTTATTTTCTTTTTTAAATATTGCAACTATTTAATTTCTATTTTTAAAATCTTCCCTGGATGACAGCTATATTGAAAACACACCCTTCTTGTATTATTTGTACAGACAGTACAGCAGGGAATGTGTGTCACGGGTGTGTCACGGGTGACAGACAGTCCTGTGGTGTCAGGCAATAGAAGGTCACAGTGTTTGACTGCGCAACATGCTCCCTGACTTTATATTATTCTTGCTGTCAGTATTCAGTGTACTAGGTATCTCCTCTACTGGATTTTCATCTTTTTGCCTGTAGAATCTAGGGGAGCTCTTCTTCCCTTCAGCCTCTCATTCTCCCTGGATTTGTGCTGGTGATATTCTGTTCCTTCACAAGCTCTGGATGTAAGCAGGTGGGTTGCACTCATCAGTAGTATCGTTGCTGCTCTTTGCTGAACTTCTTACTACATTCCCTAGTTTATTATCCCTGTGTGTCCTTTAGTGCCTAGTGGGGTTGATGAAGAGCTCATCCCATCCGCTCCCTACCTAGAGCTCAGAACAGGGTCAGCCTAGGGTCAAGTACAGTATACCTCTCGATGAAAAGGTGTGGAACTAGTGATGAGCGAGTACTAAAAAGCTCGGGTGCTCGAAGCTCGGGCCGAGCCTCCCAAGATACTCGTGTACTCGGCCCGAGCAACGAGCCCAATGTTATCCTATGGGAGACCCGAGTATTTTTGTGAAATGACCACCGGCAGCATGTAGAAACCCTAAAAATGGCACAAAAGTCTCCGAAGAGTGCTCAAATGACATGGCAACAGCATGGGGAAGACCCCTTGAAGCATTTATCACTCAAAAGTCACAGCTGTGAACAATTTAGTCCGTGTTTTACGCCATTTTTACGGACTCACCAGAAAACCTTCCAAAATGCCACCAAAATGAATTTTCATGGCGGAAATGTTAAGGGCACATAACCAATAGTGAGATAGAGCTAATGTATGTTACTTTTTGAGATTACTACATGAAAGATTTTACGTAAAACATTGTGTGGCACTCCGATGTCCCTGAGAAGAGACGTACATAAAGGCCTCTGAGTCTAATGTGCCCATTTTGAGGAACTGAGTCTTTGTAGTATTTTCCTTTGCCAGGGCAGTCCAAAATTGTGAGGTTCACCAATGCCCCTGCATACAGACGTGCATGAGGGCCTGTAAACCTGAAGTGCCCATTGGAAGGAAGTGGGTCTATTGTAGTATAGCCCTTAGGCAGGGCAGCCAAAAATTGGGAGGCTCCACGTTGTCCCTGGATAGAGACGTGCATGAGGGCCTGTAAACCTGAAGTGCCCATTGGAAGGAAGTGGGTCTATTGTAGTATAGCCCTTAGGCAGGGCAGCCAAAAATTGGGAGGCTCCACGTTGTCCCTGGATAGAGACGTGCATGAGGGCCTGTAAACCTGAAGTGCCCATTGGAAGGAAGTGGGTCTATTGTAGTATAGCCGTTAGGCAGGGCAGCCAAAAATTGGGAGGCTCCACGTTGTCCCTGGATAGAGACCTGTTAGGTTCTTAGTGCCTCCGTGCTTGCATTTAAAAACCGCACGTGTGTGCCTGTTGGTGGCAGCTTTCCGCTGCACTTGTGTGCGTTTTGCAAAAACTTGGATATAACGCACAAGTCTAGTGAATACACATCAGCACAGCATTGCAAAATGCGCAAGGGCGTTATCAACGAACAAGGAAGTGGACGTGATGGTGGTGCAGGCAGAGCCCGAGGTCATGTGCAAGCTCTAATTTCGCCACAACAAAGGGCCACATCTACTCGCTCGCACGTCCTGTCCCAAATTCTTGGGGACCGCAGCAGTACACCGCTCTTGAACCAAGACCAGTGTCAACAGGTTGTTAGTTGGATAGCGGATAATGCTTCCAGTCAGATTGGCACCACCACAAACACTCTGTCTTCCACACGGTCAAGTGTCAGTAGCCGTGATACTGCACCGCACATTTCAGAACCTGATCCTCCTTCCTACCACAAGGCTGAGTACACGTCCTCGGACATTAATGATCCCACACTTGGACACTCGGAAGAGCTGTTCACATTTCAATTCGCACATTCTGGCCTCTCGCCAGCTCATGTTGAAGTGGGTAATGAGGAGATCGTATGTACAGATGCCCAAATATTTGAGCAGCCACGTTCTCACGAAGTTGGCAACGTGTCTCAACAAGGGGTAGACGATGATGAGACACAATTGTCAGGAAGTCAGGAGGAGGAGCAGGGTGCGGAAGAGGAAGACGACGTGGTGGATGATCCAGTAACTGACCCAACCTGGCAGGAGGATATGCAGAGCGAGGACAGCAGTGCACAGGGGGAGGGAGGCGTAGCATCCCAACAGGCAGTAAGAAGCACAATTATATAACGCACAAGTCTAGTGAATACACGTCAGCACAGCATTGCAAAATGCGCAAGGACGTTGGCAAGGAACAAGGAAGTGGACGTGATGGTGGTGCAGGCAGAGGCCGAGGTCGTGGGCAAGCTCTAATTTCGCCACAACAGAGGGCCACATCTAGTCGCTCGCACGTCCTGTCCCAAATTCTTGGGGACCGCAGCAGTACACCGCTCTTGAACCAAGACCAGTGTCAACAGGTTGTTAGTTGGATAGCTCATGTTGAAGTGGGTAATGAGGAGATCGTATGTACAGATGCCCAAATATTTGAGCAGCCACGTTCTCACGAAGTTGGCAACGTGTCTCAACAAGGGGTGGACGATGATGAGACACAATTGTCAGGAAGTCAGGAGGAGGAGCAGGGTGCGGAAGAGGAAGACGACGTGGTGGATGATCCAGTAACTGACCCAACCTGGCAGGAGGATATGCAGAGCGAGGACAGCAGTGCACAGGGGGAGGGAGGCGTAGCATCCCAACAGGCAGTAAGAAGCAGGGTGGTGGCCCCAGGCAGACGTCAGCCAACTGTTATCCGGAACAACACGACACAAGGTGCCTGTACAAATGTTAGGTCTTCCCGAGTCTGGCAGTTTTTTAAGTTGGCTCCAGATGATTCTAAAAAGGCCATTTGCAACACCTGCCGTGCCAGCATCAGCAGGGGTACCAAAACTAGCAGCCTGACCACCACCAGCATGATCAGGCACATGTCAGCCAAGCACCCGACTTTGTGGGATGTACAACAGAGTCGAGGAGCAGTGCTTGCTGATGTCACTGCTTCGTCTTCGCTTGTTGTGCATGCGAGCCAATCCCCTGTCCATGCTGCCCGAGAACAAGCCTCCTCCGGCCCTGCACCTGCAGTTGCCCACGCAGAAATAACACCATCATCAAGCACGTCCTTGTCCCAGCGCAGCGTTCAGTTATCCATTCAGCAAACCTTTGAACGCAGGCGCAAATACACTGCCAACGACCCACATGCCACACTTCTAAATGCTAACATTTCGCGACTGCTTGCGCTGGAAATGTTGCTTTTTAGGCTGGTTGAGACAGAAGCATTCCGCGACCTGATGGTGGCAGCTGTCCCACATTACTCGGTCCCCAGCCGCCACTATTTCTCCCGGTGTGCCGTCCCCGCATTGCATAACCACGTGTCACAAAACATCACACGTGCCCTGAACAACGCTGTTTCAACCAAAGTCCACCTAACCACAGACACGTGGACAAGTGCATGTGGGCAAGGCCGCTACATCTCGTTGACGTCACACTGGGTTAATATTGTGGAAGCTGGGACCCAGTCTGAGCGAGGGACGGAACACGTCCTTCACACACCAAGTTTTGCAGGCCCTACCTCAGTCAGGGTTTCACCCACACTCTACAGCTCCGGAATGTCATGCTCCTCAGCCTCCTCCTCCTCCTGCGCATCCTCATCCACTTTACCCTACACACCAGTCCCAAGCTGGAAGTGTTGCGGGCGGAGGAGGGGACGCTGCGCTCTCCCACTGCTCGGGTCCGGCTGCCGCTGCTCTACGGCTGCTGCTGCTCGGTGGCTCGAGCGATGGCCGGATCCCGGGGACTCGAGCGGCGCTCATCGCCCGTGAGTGAAAAGGGGTCGTTTGGGTTTTGGGGATATTGTCCGTGACGCCATCCACGGTTGTGGTGATTGTGTGGACACCACCGCTGCTCTGGACGGGGATCCCGGGAGCCTGTGACAGGGAGCAGCTTTGTTGTTATTTCTCCACGCCGTGGGTAGGGGGGTTGGTTGTCCCAGGGCCAAGTGATGGGGTAGAGATGGATGACAGGCGGGTTGCGGGGCCTGATGAGGTGCAAGGTCGCAGGGGCAGCGCTGTGCCGCACGGCACGGAGGTACTCACTCAGCCCAATGATGATGACACAGTTCACGGTAAAACAAGTGGCTGGATGGACGGGTCCCTCGGACGGCTGCGGTTGTTCCTCCCTGCAGGTTAGTGATGACTGTCTCTCCCTGCACCTAAGTTCAGTGTTGGTAGTGATGGTTTCCCACCGGTAACCCGCTCCCCGACCTGGATATGGGCCGGAGGAGCCCCTTTTGCCCACAGGCGCTGGCCCTGGGAGACGGTTGCCCTTGGCGGTGGCGGTGTCTCCCCTTCACGGTTGTACGGTTGCCTTCTATCGTGACTTGGCTGTTTGGAAACCCTGAGGTCCCCTTCACTAACGGATTTGGCAAATTCACGGCGACACCAAGCCTTGCCGGGATCCGAAAGGCCCCTGCCAATGGTGCTGGCTTCTCTTTGTATACCGGTCCGGTACGGCCGGGTCACCACCCGTCCACGGTCCTTACGGCAGACTCCAATCGGCCTCCACTGCAGACGGTCACCACATCCTGCCAACCTTGCTGTCCTGTCCGGGCCACACACCCGGACCAACTTCAGGCTCTTTGCTGTCACTTTTCTCCTCTCTACTACTTTCCTCCTTCAACTTCCTTAGCTTAACTCTCACTGCCTGTGTTTTCCCTCCTCCTTGGTGGGTGGAGACCAACCGCCTGGCTCCACCCCCTGGTGTGGACAACAGCCCCTGGGGAAGGCAACAAGGATTTTGTGTTTTGACTATGATATGCCTGCAGGGAGTGTGGGGTGTGTAAGTGTTGTGCTCTGTGGCCCCTGGCTTGTCCAGGGCGACACAGAAGCACTGCAGCACTGCCTCGGCGAAGCGGCAACAGGCTGTGCTGAAGCTAATCTGCATAGGTGACAAACCCCACAATGCAGAAGAGGTGTGGACAGCTCTGAAACAGCAGGCAGATCACTGGCTCACACCTCTGAACCTAAAGCCAGGAAAGGTCGTGTGTGACAATGGCCGGAACCTGGTGGCGGCTTTGAGGCGAGGCCAGCTGACACATGTTCCATGCGTGGCCCATGTGCTCAACCTCGTGGTTCAGCGGTTTCTAAAGTCATACCCAGAGCTGTCTGATCTGCTGGTAAAAGTTCGCCGCCTGTCTGCACATTTTCGAAAGTCACCTACTGCTTCAGCCGGCCTTGCTGGCTTTCAGCGCCATTTGCATCTTCCGGCTCACAGACTGGTGTGTGATGTCCCCACGCGTTGGAATTCAACTCTGCACATGTTGGTCAGGATATGTGAGCAGAAGAGGGCAGTTGTTGAGTACCTGCATCACCTAAGCCGTAGGGAAATGGGTCAAACTCCACACATAACACCTGAGGAGTGGAGATGGATGTCCGACCTATGTACCATCCGCCAAAACTTTGAGGACTCCACCAAGATGATGAGCGGCGATGACGACATTATTAGCGTCACCATACCGCTTCTCTGCCTTCTAAAATGGTCTCTGCTCAAAAAACAACCATGATGCATTGCAGGCGGAGCGCGATGAGTTTGAGCAAGAAACAGTAGTGGGTGTGGGTGATAACACACAGCCCAGCCTCGTCTCATCACAACGTGCAGTGGAGGACTATGACGAGGAGGAGGATGAAGACATGGAGCAACTCTCTGGCCAAATTGAGGATATGACATGCAGTCATATCCTCGGTTCAGCGTGGCTGGCCAGAGGACAGGGTAGATGATGATGATGAGGAGGAGGAGGAGGAGGAGGAGGACAGCATGTTCAGTCATCGTGTTGGTCAGGATACTGAAGTGATGGCTGTTAAGAGTCTGGCACACATGGCTGACTTTATGGTAAGCTGCCTGTCTCGTGACCCTCGCGTTAAGAACATCTTGGCCGACAATCATTACTGGTTGGTAACACTGTTAGACCCACGCTACAAGGAGAACTTTATGTCTCTTATTCCCGAGGCGGAGAGGTCAGGAAAAATGCAGCAGTTCCAGAAGGCCATAGTCACGGAAGTAGGCAAAGCATTCCCCTCACAAAACGATAGCGGCATAGGTCAGGAATCAGTGGACAACCAAGGCGTACAGCCGAGAGGGGCACAAGTCCAATCCGCCAGAGGTAGGGGAACAGTCTTTAAGATGTGGGACAGTTTTCTCAGCCCCTCACATACCACAGCCCCTGAGGTGCGGGGTAGTGCCACAAAAAATCCTAAGTTTGCCCAGATGCTCAAGGAGTACCTTGCAGATCAAACAACTGTACTCTGACATTCCTCTGTGCCTTACAATTAATGGGTATCCAAGCTGGACACGTGGCATGAATTGGCTCTCTACGCCTTGGAAGTCCTGGCCTGCCCTGCCGCTAGCGTTTTGTCAGAGCGTGTTTTTAGTGCCGCAGGTGGAATCATTACAGATAAACGCACCTGCCTGTCAACTGTAAATGCTGACAGGCTGACTCTAATCAAGATGAACAAGGGTTGGATTGGGCCAGACTTCACCACACCACCAGCAAATGACAGCGGAATTTAAAGTTTGTAACGGGATTTTGCCATGTACCTCCACTCACCCATGGTAACACACTTCTGGACTTTGGCTAATCGCTGGACTGCTCCTCCTTCTCCTCATGCGCCATCATGATGACCGTTACAAGAGTTAGGCCTTTGTTTCAGGTATACCCCCAGTGGTAAATTTTTTCGCCCATTCTTTCAGAATGGGCATTACAACGACAGGAGACCCGCTCCTTTGCAATGGGAACAATGTTTTGAGGCCCTCATGCACATCTCTATCCAGGGACAATATGGAGCCTGACGCTGCCACCGACAGGCACACACATGCGGTTTTTAAATGCAAGCACGGACGCAATAAGAACCTAACAGGTTTTTAGGAGCGACAATTACTGAGAAGTCTGACACTATCAGACACTGCTGACTGACGTGTATTATTCACTAGACTTGTGCGTTATATAATAGTTTGTGAAAAATGCACACAAGTGCACCTGTACGCTGCCACCGACAGGCACACACGTGCGGTTTTTAAATGCAAGCACGGACGCAATAAGAACCTAACAGGTTTTTAGGAGCGACAATTACTGAGAAGTCTGACACTATCAGACACTGCTGACTGACGTGTATTATACACTACACTTGTGCGTTATATAATAGTTTGTGAAAAACTTGCACCTGTACGCTGCCACCGACAGGCACACACGTGCGGTTTTTAAATGCAAGCACGGACGCAATAAGAACCTAACAGGTTTTTAGGAGCGACAATTACTGAGAAGTCTGACACTATCAGACACTGCTGACTGACGTGTATTATTCACTAGACTTGTGCGTTATATAATAGTTTGTGAAAAATGCACACAAGTGCACCTGTACGCTGCCACCGACAGGCACACACGTGCGGTTTTTAAATGCAAGCACGGACGCAATAAGAACCTAACAGGTTTCTAGGAGCGACAATTACTGAGAAGTCTGACACTATCAGACACTGCTGACTGACGTGTATTATACACTACACTTGTGCGTTATATAATAGTTTGTGAAAAACGTGCACCTGTACGCTGCCACCGACAGGCACACACGTGCGGTTTTTAAATGCAAGCACGGACGCAATAAGAACATAACAGGTTTTTAGGAGCGACAATTACTGAGAAGTCTGACACTATCAGACACTGCTGACTGACGTGTATTATTCACTAGACTTGTGCGTTATATAATAGTTTGTGAAAAATGCACACAAGTGCACCTGTACGCTGCCACCGACAGGCACACACGTGCGGTTTTTAAATGCAAGCACGGACGCAATAAGAACCTAACAGGTTTTTAGGAGCGACAATTACTGAGAAGTCTGACACTATCAGACACTGCTGACTGACGTGTATTATTCACTAGACTTGTGCGTTATATAATAGTTTGTGAAAAATGCACACAAGTGCACCTGTACGCTGCCACCGACAGGCACACACGTGCGGTTTTTAAATGCAAGCACGGACGCAATAAGAACCTAACAGGTTTTTAGGAGCGACAATTACTGAGAAGTCTGACACTATCAGACACTGCTGACTGACGTGTATTATTCACTAGACTTGTGCGTTATATAATAGTTTGTGAAAAATGCACACAAGTGCACCTGTACGCTGCCACCGACAGGCACACACGTGCGGTTTTTAAATGCAAGCACGGACGCAATAAGAACCTAACAGGTTTTTAGGAGCGACAATTACTGAGAAGTCTGACACTATCTGGACTGTTTTAGACTGTATACACCAGCCCCAGATATGATGAAGGCTGGTATACGGTCACCACTAGGAATGGCTATATACCCTGCCTGCCTGCCTGCCTGCCTGCCTGTATACTGCTACAATAGTCCTGACAAGGACTCTTTTGGTCACTAGCCTGTATTCCAACCTGGCTATACCCTGCCTGTATACAGCAACAATAGTCCTGAGAAGGACTCTGCTACTGTACTCCGACCTGGCTATACCCTGCCTGCCTGTATACAACTAGAATAGTCCTGAGAAGGACTTTTGGTCACACTGTTTGCAGCCCTGCTACGGAAATAGCTATAAAGGGCCGCAAACCTTTCCCTGAAGCAGCGACACTCTCCCTGCACTGACTGTCTGGATAGCTGTGAGCAGAGCACAGCGCGCCCGCCGGTATAAAGGCTCGGTCACGCTGTCCAGGCCGGCCAATCACTGCAATTCCACAACTAACAGGGCTGTGGCATTGCAGTGGTCTGCCAGCCAATCCCTGCATGAGGGCTGGCTCTCAAAAGAGCGCCAACATGCAGAAATGAAGACCACGAGTACAGCACGAGTATCGCGAGATTACTCGGTCCCCGCCGAGTAGACCGAGTACAGTGATACTCGTGCGAGTACCGAGTAGTAACAAGCATGCTCGCTCATCACTATGTGGAACCTATCTAGGACGGTGTGGGAATCTAGGGCTAGTGGTAAGCTTGGGTCACCATCTCCCCCTTCCCTAGACACAGGGTTCTCCTTCCCTTTTGTCGTTGGCTTGGTACATCCCCATACCTAGCGTGACAATGTGTTGTACTTCATGACATTTGCTATAAACAGAAGTTATTGGGGGTTTTAGGAATACACATTAATAGCAGACACAGACTGAAGAGAGCCCCTGTGGAAGAACACTATATGGGTCCTTTTCAGTCTATTATAATGCACAATGCCACCTGCTTTCGAAGTGAAAGTGGACCTCCTTACTTTTTGAGCCCCTAGATAGGTTTCATCATGTCTGCCCTGGTACATTAATGGGGTTGTGATTTGGCATATGGTATTGACAAACCATGCTTCAGTTAGATCATTAATACCAGATCAGCGGGAGTCCAACACCAACACCTTTCACACTAATCAGCAGTTATTAGTTCTATTGACAGCAATTTATAGAGATTGAACAGCTTAGCTCTGTTCAGTGTGTAGCGTCCACTGCAGATCTGACTCTATGCAGCAGCTTTGTCCTGGAGACTATGCCAGGAAGTACCAAAAGAAGAGATGAGTTGACCTGTGAAAGTTTTGATTCTTCGGGTTTAGCCGGACTTTAGATAAAGTTCAGTTCAGCCCAATGGAAGCCAATGATTGGGCAGTTCGGCTCTCTGCCCACATACAGCCACTTATGAAAAGAGCACTTTTGTGGGAGGGTGGGCAGGGTTTTTTTGGACACATTACATCTGAAAACATTGTTCTTCACCCCAGTACGAGCCATTCAGAAACTGCAAGTGGCTCACACTGGGCCATGCACAAGCATACCCAAGCATCCAAATGCGCAATCGAGTGATTAGTATACGTACAGCACCTGAACTCAGACACTGATTTTTTTTTAAAGGTCTGTGTTCGGCACGAGCCCAGAACTTTACGGTATGGGTTCACTCATCTCTATCCAAGACCAGTTCTTTCACTGACGTTAATACCAGAATACATGTCGAACTCAGAGCAGCAGAGCACTGGTGATTTTTATGTTCTATCGACAACTGGTGGCGCCACTATGTAACTTAACGCAGTCTGCCATTTCGAAAGGCTGAGGCCATACGGAGTTATGTGCGAGTCCTCGCATGACACTCGGCTCACATTCGCAGCCAAGTGTCATTCGAGGGTCATGCGACTGTGGTTCGATCGTGCGATGAGACCACAGCTGCAGAGGGGGCGACTGGCGCTGCGGAGGGGAGGGAGAGATTTATCTCCCTATCTCCTCTGTTGCCGGCTATTGCGATCTCGCACTGCACTCACATTACAGTAGTGTAACGCGAGTGCAGTGCAATGTTTCTCTCGCCCCATAAACTTGTATGGGTGCGAGTGAAACAGGATCGCATTACACTCACAGCATGCTGCGACTGTTTTGTCGGTCCGATTAGGGCTGAGGAAATAATCGCTCATGGGTGCTGCATAATAGAGTGATATTGGTCCAAGTGTAATGCGATTTTTTATCGCATTCCACTTGCACCGTTTTTGTCGCCATGTCCTAGGTCTAACTGATTTGCTGTGGTTCCTAAATGCTTTTATTTTTCAATAACACTTTATTAAAGAATATTTGGGATGGAAGAAATTTCATGAACTGACTTTTACAACAGTGGCTTCCTTTCATAGTGTCCCAATACTTTAGTCAATATACACTGTGTGCAGAATTATTAGGCAAATGAGTATTTTGATCACATGATACTTTTTATACATGTTGTCCTACTCCAAGCTGTATAGGCTTGAGAGCCAACTACCAATTAAGTAAATCAGTGGATGTGTATCTCTGTAATGAGGAGGGGTGTGGTGTAATGACATCAACACCCTATATAAGGTGTGATTAATTATTAGGCAACTTCCTTTCCTTTGGCAAAATGGGTCAGAAGAGAGATTTGACGGGCTCTGAAAAGTCCAAAATTATGAGATGCCTTCCAGAGGGATGCAGCAGTCTTGAAATTGCCAAACTTTTGAAGCATGATCACCGAACAATCAAGTGTTTCATGGCAAATAGCCAACAGGGTCGCAAGAAGCGTGTTGGGCAAAAAAGGTGCAAAATAACTGCCCATGAATTGAGGAAAATCAAGCGTGAAGCTGCCAAGATGTCATTTGGCACCAGTTTGGCCATATTTCAGAGCTGCAACGTTACTGGAGTATCAAAAAACACAAGATGTGCCATACTCAGGGACATGGCCAAGGTAAGGAAGACTGAAAAACAACCACTTTTGAACAAGAAACATAAGATAAAACGTCGAAACTGGGCCAAAAAATATCTTAAGACTGATTTTTCAAAGGTTTTATGGACTGATGAAATGAGTGACTCTTGATGGGCCAGATGGATGGGCCCGAGGCTGGGTCAGTAAAGGGCAGAGAGCTCCACTCCGACTCAGATGCCAGAAAGGTGGAGGTGGGGTACTGGTATGGGCTGGTATCATCAAAGTGAAGCTCAACTCCCAGACATACTGCCAGTTTCTGGAAGACAACTTCTTCAAGCAGTGGTACAGGAAGAAGTCGGTATCGTTCAATAAAAACATGATTTTCATGCAGGACAATGCTCCATCACATGCATCCAACTACTCCACAGCGTGGCTAGCCAATAAAGGTCTAACAGATGAAAAAAAAATGACATGGCCCCCTTGTTCACCTGATCTGAACCCCATAGAGAACCTGTGGTCCCTCATAAAATGTAAGCTCTACAGGGAGGGAAAACAGTACACCTCTCGGAACAGTGTCTGGGAGGCTGTGGTGGCTGCTGCACGCAATGTTGATAGTAAACTGATCAAGCAACTGACAGAATTTATGGATGGTGGGCTGTCGAGTGTCATCGTAAAGAAAGGTGGCTATATTGGTCACTAATTTTTGGGGGTTTTGTTTTTGCAGGTCAAGAATGTTTATTTCTAAATTTTGTGCAGTTATATTGGTTTACCTGGTGAAAATAAACAAGTGAGATGGGAATATATTTGTTTTTTATTAAGTTGACTAATAATTCTACACAGTAATAGTTACCTGCACAGATATCCTCCTAAGAAAGCAAAATCTAAAAAAAAAAAAACCACTCCAGCTTCCAAACATATTAAGCTTTGATATTTATGAGTCTTTTGGGTTGAGAACATAGTTTTTGATCAATAATAAAAAAAATCCTCTATAATACAACCTGCCTAAAAATTCTGCACATGGTGTAGTGTATTAGGATTTTGTATGTCTCTACTCACAAGAAACATAACTATCACATTCCCTTTGAAAACTACTACTTTTCTTCAAAGTTTTCCAGCGCTTTTTGCAAAAACTCTTATAAAGTATCATGTTTTTACAGTTATTGTAATGGATAAAAGTCGTACATGCAGAGACATGCAAATGAGCAGCAGAAGATATTTTCTGTCTAGTCTTTACCAGTTTAATAAGAAACCCTCTAGGCATGAAGTAAAAACACATCAACCTATACCATTACTCAGTCCAATGGAATTTTAATTAAAGATTTATTCTAGATTCTACTATTCTGTGGCACTAGGGTGAGATTTTAAAAGAAAATTGTATAAACACACATTGCATAAAGACATATACAGTGACAGTTATGCAAGTACAAACTGCTGGAAATTGCTAAGTGTTTATTAATCTACCCATAGAAAAAAAAGATATCTGTCATTGGATCACTTGACTTACCTATTACAAATTTGTTCAATTCCAGCAATAAAGTCATTTCAATATGAACTTGTTTGATCCTTGATGGGATTGTCAGACAAAGCCTATAGATATGACAGAACTTGGTAGAGACCGTCAACAATTATCCAATATCTATAAGCCTTATAAGTAAGTCTTGTTTATAGCTTACTGATGGTACTGTATATCTACCCTCTTGAACTTATACATTTATAGTTGCCTGTTAAAGACTTTAAGGCTATGTGCGCATGTTGCGTACAGTTCACTGCAGAATTTTCTGCAGCAATCTGAAGAGCACATGTGCGCTTTAAATCGCTGCAGAAATGTCCGTAGTGAACCCGATTCCATGCGCTCTGCCTGCAGCTCCTCCCATAGACAGAGCAGGAGCTGCCGGCAAAGCGCACGGAAGAAGTGACATGTCACTTCTTTTTACGCAGCGCTTCGGCAGTAGCCGAAGCGCTGCGCTCTAAAGCGCCACGTGCGCACGGCCCCTGCACAATCTCCATAGACTGTGCAGGGGACGCAGGACGCATGCAGTTACGCTGCGCTACAAAGCGCAGCGTAACTGCATGTATTTGCGCAACGTGCGCACATAGCCTTAAACTGCAGATACTTGCAGAATGTGTGCAGAACCACATAGTGTATAATTATATTTTATATATAACAGCACAAATTGTGTAATTATTAGGCCCGTGAGCAGGGATGGTGCAAAAATGTAGCCCTTGCACACAAACCCAACCAGTCCACGTTGTCTAACACACCCCCCCACACACACCCCCCCACCCTCTCATCGAAGCACAATGCAAGGTTCAGTGAATTTTGCTTGACATGGTCCTGTCCCTGACCATTCCCTTCAAGGGTTTTTTTGAGGAGCCACGTGTAAATGGATCTAGAGTATGCATGGTCAACCACCGCTCTATTCACACAAGGCTCATTAGAACCCTTTTCATGGGATTGGTGAGGGTGACAGCTGTCAAAACTTCAGCAATTGGAAAGTTATCCACTATCCCAAAGATCAGGGATAAGTTCCAAACTTGAGATAACTCCTTTAAACAGCTTGTTTAGGATTAATTTGTATTTCTCCATAGAAATATGCAGACATAGAAAATCATAAACCCACCAATACTGACCCCCACCCCCCCCCACCATAACCAATGCTGCCACTCCATCAACAGGACGCACTATATGTGTATATGTATATATAAATATAAAGTGAGTGAAATAAGTATTGAACACGTCACCAATTTTCTAAGTAAATATCTTTCTAAAGGTGTAATTGACATTACTTTCTCACCAGATGTCAGTAACAACCCATTCATTTCACACAGGTAAAGTAATCAAACCATAGATGTCCATAATTTAAGTGATGTGTAATAATAAGAAATGACACAGAAAAAAGTATTGAACACATGGAGAAAGAAAAGTGCAAAAAACCATGGAAAGTCATGACACCAGCTTAAATCTATAGGTAATTATGGAGCCACTTATAATATCAGCCAATTCAAATGATGTCTATGAAAAGATGTTCCATTATCAAGATACCACACAAGAATCATCTCATGATGGGTAAAAACAGTGAGCTAAATTCAATATAAGATTTCTAGACAGAACTAAAGTTCATAGAAGGAGCCCATGGAACCTTTAGGATTAGAAGAACATTTGTGTGGAAGAATGGGCCAAAATCAGACCTGAGAAATGCATGTGTCACGCTGTACAAACGCTAGTAAGACGCAATACAGCGTAATCCCCACTAGGTGGCAGCAGAGTAGTGAAGGAGAGACAAAGAAACACTGTAACGGGAAGGCAACTAAAGTATAGCAAAGTATCTTCATCAATGTTAACAGGCGAATCACCATGGGGCACAAGAGTAGTCAAATAGTCAGGGTCTAGCCAGGAAAGGCGAGTCACTGCAAAGGGAGGATCAATATCAAAGTCAGAAATCAGAACCAAGTCAGAAGCCGGGAGATCAGGAATGTAGAGGGAAACACAAACAACAGACAGGAGAGGGAAGTCAGGGGCTGGGACAGGCAGACAAACGGGGGAGGGTCAAAGTCAGCACACAGTAACAGGGAGGCAGAACAGATCAGGAACACTCACCAGAGCCAGTATACATGCTGCAAGGCAGAAATATCACTGGCACTGAGCAATAGGTAGAGAGGCAATATATAGCGTCCTGGGATCCAGAACGAGGCAAGGGAAGTTAACCCATGACATGACCAGGCCAGAGCTGGGTGTAACCAGCAGCAGGGAAAAGGTTGCCTGGATCATGACAGCAAAATATGAGGATAAGGCTCTGCGTCACTGAAACACAGGTGCTCAGGAGAAAATAGTATCAAAATTCAAAGGAGAACTCCAGCACACTGTTTACCCCCTTAAGAAACAAACAGTTGCTTGTTCACAAATTTTTTTATTGATCAAAAAAAATTTTCTGGATAGATGGTTCATGTGTTTGTCCAAACAATCAATTGATGTTTCGGCCTTTGGCAGCTTAATTAAGCCACTGCACTAGGGCAATCGGAAAGGGCCAGGTAAAGCGCCAGGCTTGTCACATCTAATGGATGCGACAATCACGGAAGGCTGCAGGCTGCTATTTTTAGGTTGGGGGGCTCAATAAGCATGGGTCTCCCCAGCCTGAGTATACTAGCCCCCAGCTGGTGGGTGTTGGGCTTTATCATGGCTGGGTATCAAAATTGGGGGAACTGCATGCTGTTTTTTTTAAATTATTTAATTTATTTAAATAAAAAGAAAAAGTCGCCTGTGGTTCCTCTTATTTTGATACACAGCCAAGATAAGCGCACGGATGTGGGCTGCATCCTGTAGCCATATGCTTTATCTGTGCTGGGTATCATAATATGGGGGGACCTTATGCCAAATACTTTATTTATTTATTTTTATACCATAATAAATGGACATAGCTCCTGTGATTGGAAGCAATCAGCTGATATGCTGACACTCACATTGGGGATGCGTCTGGCTGCAGCCAATCACAGATGCCGATTGGCGAGGAAAACACTGCATATACATGAAGGTAAATCAGCAGCCCTGGAAGTGAATTAGCAGCCTGGAATCAGTTACAACCATGCTGGAGCCTGAAGTATGAAATACTTGCTCCTATCCCCCTTTTCCCTTCTGCCATCATTTTTAATCACCGGATTTTGGTCCCCATAGACTCGTATGGGGACTGGCATCCAGCCAGATAACGGGGATCAATCCGGGCTGGAACCGGGTTTTTTTTTTTAAACCCAGTTAGACCCGCTAAGCCTGGTAATCTGCAAGTCCACCCATCACTAATTATCTGCCATTCAACGCACAACCTGCTCACACTGTTATGGCTTGTGTTGTCCCATGCCCTCCTGCAAAGTGGGAGAGGTAACTAGGTTTAAATGTTGCAAGTGATCTGTGTGCTCCAACAGCAAGCCTGGTTTGCCGTGGGCCATGGTAACAGCCTGTGCATGCACAACCATCAGCAGTATTTCCACTTCCCAGTCCCTTACCACACGCTTTGAACATTTTAACTTATATACACAGCTAAGAGCAGTATTATTTGAGACTACAATCTATTTAAAGTGTCCCTGAAAGGACTTTTGCCTATACATGCCAGCAACAAGGACTGTAAGACAATAATCCCTGACTAGATGTCTCTAATACACTATCCCTGCCCTATTAGCTAACCCTACACTAACTGCAGCTAAGAGCGGTATTATTATAGAATAGAATCTGTTTCAATTAGCCCTGAAAACGAATGTTGGTTGTATGTGGCAGCACCAAGGACTGTAACACAATGAACCCTGCCTAAATGTCTGTAATAGAATATCCCTACTCGAGCAGCTAACTTTACACTTTTCACAGCTGAGAGCAGTATTATTATAGAATAGAATCTATTTGAATTAACCCTGAAAAGGACTGTTGGTTATATGTGGCAGCACCAGGAACTGTAACGCAATAAACCTGTCTAAATGCTTCTGATACACTAGCCTTACAACAGAAATTAACCCTACACTCACTGATGACTAAGAGTGGCATTATAAGAGAATAAAATGTATTTCAATTAGCCCTGAAAAGGACTGTTGGTTGTACGTGACAACGCCAAGGACTGTATCGCAATGAACCATGCCTAAATGCCTCTAATACACCATGCCTACTCTAGCACCTAACCCTACACTAATTGTAGCTAAGAGCAGTATTGTTATAGAATATAATCTATGTGAATAAAACATGAAAAGGACTGTTGGTTGTACTTGGCAGCACCAAGGACTGTAACACAATGAACTGTCTAAAGCCTCTAAAACACTATCCCTACTCTAGCAGCTAAGCCTATACTAATTGCAGCAAAAAGCGGTATTCTTATACAATAGAATCTATTTCAATTAGCCCTGAAAAGGAGTATTGGATGTATGTGGCAGTTCCAAAGACTGTAATACAATGAACCCTGCTCAGATGCCTTTAATACATTATCCCTACTCAAGCAGCTAACCCCATGCTAATTGCAGCTAAGAACAGTATTATTATAGAAAAGAATATATTTGAATTAGCCCTGAAAAAGACTGTTGGTTGTACGTCGCAGCACCAAGGACTGTTCCGCAATGAACTCTGCCTAAATGCATCTAATACAATATCTCTACTCCAGAAGCTAACCCTACAATAATTGCAGCTAAGAGCTATATTATTATAGAATAGAATCTATTTGAATTAGCCATGAAAAGGACTGTTGGTGTTTATTGTTGCAACAGCAGGTATTGTAACACTATACAGACTTTTTCTCGCCTCCAGCAGAAATTCTCCCTACACTATTTCCGGGTACAGTGCATCGAGCATGGCATTACAGGGTCTTATAAATACTGCCACGATGCGGCTGGCAAATTACAGTAATACCAGTAGCCAACATGGCTAATGCATTAGCATGATTGTCAGTCAACCATCATGTTTAGAAAAATGCAGGGAGAGGACTCAAGCATTTTGCCTGCGTACAAGGATACTCGATTGAGTATTGAGAGTCTCGAACACTCTGATGCTCGATCAAGTACTGAGCAGTGCCGAACATGCTCGTTCATCACTACTTATGGCCATTATAAGGGGTGGTTATGCTATATAGCAAGATTTAATATATATTTAACAAGAACTTGTCACTCCAATGCAGAAAAAATAGAATTTATGTTAGCATCCACTTTAAAAAAAATTAGGGACGTTTCAGCCAATAGGCCTTCATCAGAAAAATTGTAGTGAAAGAAAATATATTGCATGGAACATTCAAGTTTGCAGGACAATTTGAGATACCAACAGGGAATGTTTAATAAGGGACAGGGATTGGCTTGCAGCGCTGAGGGAAGCAGTCTGTATGTGCTGGAGAGGAGCGCTCCTCTACAGCATGTACATACTGCTTCACTCAGTGCTGCAAGCTAAACATTGAATGCTCCATGCCATATCATTTCTTTCACTATAATTTTTTCTGCTGAAGGTCTATTGGCTGAAACGTAACAAAAAAAAAAATTCAAGTGGATGCTAAAATAAATTGTATTTTTTCTGCATTGGAGTGCCAAATTCTTGTTAAACATAGTCTCTATTTTCTACTTGAACACCCTAGTTAGGGAGTTCCACATCACCTAAAATCATAAGAATTAATATATATTTTATATTGTTTTTTTTAATTATTATTATTATTTTCTGGCAGAAAACTACAAGAATAGAGAAAATACTACTGGACATAACAGAATTTCTCCTTTGTGGAACATCACCTGGACTAAATTAAAATACAGTTGTTCTGACAGAAGCAGCATAGATTCAGGATAAATAATCTGATCAAATTCCTGGGTGACTGCCCAATAAGCGCAAGAATTCTGAGCCTTCAAGACCCTTATCACATTTTTTTCATCCCAGGGAACTTCTCTGGAGGTCTGTTTATTGTTATGAATGTAGCATGGAAAGAATCTCTGCAGGTGTAGATCGCATGGAGGTGTGTTTCCAAGTAATATGTTTGTTGTGTTGAGACATATGCCAAATTGGGCTTACTGTCTTTTTTTAAGAAAAGAATAAGAATAGAACTACAAGGAGACAAGATTACATGCTATTAAGAAAATGTTCCCTTTTTTTCAAGAAGAAAAGAACAAAAAAAGGCAAAAATAGCTGAAGTAGTTGTTTTGAACATCCAGGATTACATTCATCCTCCAGAGTACTATACAATCACATTTATGGGCCCCTATTACCATAGGCCCCCAAAAATTCCATCTGAGGATAACCCCATTTAGGCTACGTTCCCATAATGAGCGAGTTTTTGATGCATTTTTATCCAATTTTTGACCATACGTTTCTTGTATCTTGTTTGTGTGTCATGTTTTAATTAAACAAAGTTGCTTTATTTTTGATACTTCCTGGTATTTGGCTTTTAGAAAACGTTATTACTATATTTCTGTGCAAATTATATGCGTTTTTGATGCATTTTCACTGCATTAATGTACTAAAAACACATGTGCGTTGTTTACCTTTGGATTTTTCTCATTGAATGGAAATCTGCACATAAATCTCAGTGTACCCGCAAAAGAAATTAACAGATTGCGGATTTGAAACACGCACCGCAAGTGAAATTGTGCTGAGAAAAAAACACATAAAAAACACAGTTGGCATGAACTTTCCATAAATACCTGTGTCCGCTGTGAACGCTGAGCTGAATGCCCCGCCCTTCCGATCATGTGCAGTATGAAGCCGGGTGTACGCATCCCGCCTTCAAACAGGTCTAGTGCGCATGACTGGAAGTGGTGGGCCATTCAGCTTCAGCGTTCACCACGGACAGAGGTACACGAATCACCACTGGTGACGCTGCATTGACTAGCATGTTAGCATGCCCCTGTCAGCATACTAACATGCTAAGAGGGGAGATAGTCAGGGGAAGTAAAGCTGGTGTCACACTAAACGACAGCGACAACGACGTCGCTGTTACGTCACCATTTTCGGTGACGTAACAGCGACCTTGTAAGTCGCTGTTATGATCGCTGCTTAGCTGTCAAACACAGCAGAAGCAGCGATCATAACGTCGCTGTGCTACATGTTCAGAGAGCAGGGAGCCGCGCTTAGCGCTGGCTCCTTGCTCTCCTGCAGCACACATCGGGTTAATTAACCCGATGTGTGCTGCAGCTACATGTCACAGTTCAGAGAGCAGGGAGCCGCGCTTAGCGCTGGCTCCTTGCTCTCCTGCAGCACACATCGGGTTAATTACCCGATGCGTACTGCAGCCACATGTCACAGTGCAGGAGCCGGCACTGGCAGCAAGAGCGGAGGCTGGTAACCAGCGTAAACATCGGGTAACCAGGGAAAGGTCTTCCCTTGGTTACCCGATGTTTACGCTGGTTACAGCTTACCGCAGCTGCCAGTGCCGGCTCCTGATCGCTTCATTTCGTCGCTCTCTCGCTGTCACACACAGCGATGTGTGTGTCACAGCGGGAGAGTGACGACCAAAAAATGAAGCTGGACATTCAGCAACGACCGGCGACCTCACAGCAGGGGCCAGGTCGTTGCTGGATGTCACACACAGCGACAGCGACGGGACGTCGCTGCAACGTCACAGAAAATGGTGACGTAGCAGCGACGTCGTTGTCGTCGTCGTTATGTGTGACACCAGCTTTACACCCTTACGACTAATCCCTGGCCTCATTAGCATATTATTATCAAGAATTTTTAGAAAAACATTTTCTAAAGATCTCTTTATCTATGCTAGTGTATACAGGGACAGTTAGGCAGGGATTAGCAATATGCATCCAGAACTGCTTGTGGTTCTGGGTGCATATTGCGCCTGACAGGTTCTTTTTAAGGATGAAGACATTTGTATCAACATTTAATTAAATTTGCCAAGTGGATACCCAAATACTCAGCTTGGCCAAGTCGGCTTATACAATTCTTAAAATGTAATTGTACTTTCAACATACAGTGCATAAAGCAGTAGTACAAGTGAATATAAGAAACTTTGTAATATATCTTATCAGAGGAATGAGCATTTTTCCCCACTTATGAGCCACATCTTCCTATTTCCTGCCTCCTGAACTAGCCATTCTCTCTGGAAAAACAGCTTAAATTCATCTTACGGAGACAAGACAGAT
Organism: Anomaloglossus baeobatrachus; assembly: GCF_048569485.1. Lineage (NCBI taxonomy): Eukaryota > Metazoa > Chordata > Amphibia > Anura > Aromobatidae > Anomaloglossus > Anomaloglossus baeobatrachus. The sequence goes on along the minus strand of NC_134354.1, from coordinate 593,201,266 downwards.
GGCAATCTTACTGTGGTGTTATGTGACACAACCCATTATACGCTATGAAAATGGAAGGAGGAGAAGTGAGGAGCAGGGAAAAAAATAGGCAGAGGGATAAATAGAACCATGCTGAGCTTACTAACAAGTCTTTTACCTAACATCAGAGTATAATTCACATACTGACAGTTCTGTATTGCAGTTCTGTATTTCCCCTGCTGTTTGTCTATGATGAAAAAAAGTCCAGCGCAGTCCTCAAGTTCCAATTAAAATTTTTTTTTTCTTTTATTTGATAAATCCGTTAAAAATAAGTGGTGTACAAAGCGGTCAGCTAGAAGAGTATAGGGGACATAGAGAGGAACCCCACAGCACTACGCGTTTCGACACATAGTCTTAATCATGTTTAAGACAACATGATTAAGACTATGTGTCGAAACGCGTAGTTCTGTGGGGTTTCTCTCTATGTCCCCTATACTCTTCTAGCTGACCGCTTTGTACACCACTTATTTTTAACGGATTTATCAAATAAAAGAAAAACAAAATTTAATTGCAACTTGAGGACTGTGCTGGACTTTTTTTCATCCTGAATATGAGACTGGCAGCTTAGCCTTCCGTGCGCGGATCCACATATACAGTGGATTACAGCAACTCGGTGAGCTGATTTTCTCATTTATTTTGCTGCTTGTCTATGTTCTAAAAAAAAGGGATAAAGGGCAGAAATCCTGCATGTTGTGCTGTTAGCAGACATAATACCCCGATATCTCCTCCCACCAGCTCAGTGTGGATTGCAAATGAGAGATAGAGCCAGCAGATAGGAATTCTAGTAAGAATGCCAGTAATACTGTTATTCCTTAGTACACATACAGGACAGTTTATTTTGTTAAGGTACTTGAAAATACCTCACATGATTCCTCCAGTGTGTCTTGGATGCAATAGGTGACCATTTGCTGCAGTGTGGATTCCGGGTGTGCTGAGCTGTCGGTATGTTGATTGACAGCTCAGTTGTCCAATCTGGTGCAGGGGTGTGCTGAGCTCTTAGGCAGGCTTTGCACGTTGCAACATCGCAAGCCGATGCTGCGATGTCGCACGCGATAGTCCCCGCCCTGCGCAGGTACGATATCTTGTGATAGCTGGCGTAGCGAACATTATCGCTATGCCAGCTTCACATGCACTCACCTGCCCTGCGACCGTCACTCTGGCCGGCGACCCGCCTCCTTCCTAAGTGGGCGGGTCGTGCGGCGTCATAGCGACGTCACACGGCAGGCGGCCAATAGCGGCGGAGGGGCGGAGATGAGCAGGATGTAAACATCCCGCCCACCTCCTTCCTTCCGTATAGCCGCCGGTGGCAGGTAAGGAAATGTTCCTTGCTCCTGCGGCTTTACACACAGCAATGTGTGCTGCCACAGAAACGAGGAACAGCATCATACCTGTCGCGGCAGAGTAATTATGAAAAAGTCGGAGCCTGCACCTATGATACGATAACAACACTTTTGCGCTCGTTAATCGTATCGTCTAGGATTTACACACAACGTTGTTGAAAGTGACGCCGAATGTGCGTCACTTTCGATTTGACCCCACCGACATCGCACGTGCGAGGTTGCAACGTGCAAAGCTGCCCTTAGTGTTTTCAGTGATAGATGAGAATGGGAGATTCTGGGTTTTCCAGGTCTTCCCTGTTTAGTTTGATTGTCCAGCTATTTTACTGAGCAATCAGTCCCAGAACACTGCCAGTCTTAACCTTCTGTTCAGTGGTGCTAATTGGCCTCAGTCTGTGGATTGATCTTTTACTGCCAGACCTCTAAAGGCCCCGTCACACGCAGCGACGTATTAACGATATATCGCCGGGGTCACGGATTCTGTGACGCACATCCGGCATCGTTAGTGACGTCGTTGCGTGTGAGAGCAAGGAACGACCGTTAACAATGGAAAATACTCAACGTATCATCCATCGTTGACACGTCGTTCCTTTTTAAAAAATCGTTGATTGTTGAGCAGGCAGGTTGTTCGTCGTTCCTGAGGCAGCACACATCCCTACGTGTGACACCTCGGGAACGACGAACTGCAGCTTACCTGCGGCCACCGGAAATGTGGAAGGAAGGAGGTGGGTGGGATGTTACGTCCCGCTCATCTCCGCCCCTCCGCTTCTATTGGGCGGCCGCTTAGTGACGCCGCTGTGATGCCGCACAAACCGCCCCCTTAAAAGGAGGCGGTTCGCCGGCAACAGCGACGGCGCTAGGCAGGTAAGTCAGTGTGACGGCTCCTAACGATATCGTGTGCCTAGGGCAGCAATTTGCCCGTGACGCACAAACAACGGGGGCGGGTGCTTTCACCAGCGATATCGCTAGCGATATCGCTGTGTCTAACACACCCTTTACTTTGTTTGACCTTCCATTTATCTCATCCCTCTGCTCTGCTCTGATCCACTGCACTCCCAATATTCTGACCTCAGACAGTGACCTGACTATGCCTCTGCCTATTCTCTTAATTTTGACATGCTCTCCTGGTACCCGACCCTGGAATGTTTGACTATCCTGTCTTTTGACTTGTTTGTGTAGTGACTAGCATCACTGTACCGTTACCCTTTAAATAGGACTCTTGAGTGAGTGTTATGTTTAACTGAAAACCATATTCTCAAAAGCAAGAAATAGTAATAGACCCATTAGGCATTTTTTTTAGATACAACATCACATACCTTTCAAACTCTAAAAACACAAAATACGCAGCTGCCATCTCAAAAATACCAAACAGGCAACTTCTGTCCTTAGTAATACCTTTACCTGCTTTCTGCAAAAACTGTGCTACAAAAAAAAACATCTATATGGAATTATAACATCTAAGTTTATAATAAATGATAAGTGTAAATGAACAAGATCTGCATAAATAATGGGTGGGCCTTCAGAATAATGTTCCTTATTGGACCGAAGGAAGCCTAGTCCAACACTTTGCTGAGTAATGCAAACTAACTACATACCTGGGATCGCTCATACTGTATATCATTAATACATTTTAGAAATATGAGACTTCTGAAGAAAGTAAAATGTCAGCCCAATACTCCGTCTTTGATAAATAGTTTACTTTGTTTGTTTTTTCTTTTTTTTTTTTTTAAAAGCCATAAGAATTGATTTAATTGCACAATTATTTTTTATAGCTTTATTGCTGTGAATCGTTGAAAAGTTTATACCTAACAACAATTAAGTTAAGAGAAAGAACAGGACACTCATAAATAGTGAAGCAAATATTAGTTAGTATTCTCATGTGTTTTCACATGTGTATCAGTATCCATAAAAGATCATTAAACCATAAGGTTTTAAGACATGTGAATGCCATTAAAATGAGACTGGATGGACATAATGCACTTTATAGAACATTGTAAAACCACACACAATCATACTCCTACAGGACTGAATTATGTGGGAATCTTAGCCAACAGTTAATCAGGGAGGTGGTGACAGCTCAGATGAAATGCCGTACATTAGAACATGGAATTGTGGACACTGTTTCTGATCCTTTTAGAACCTGAATTAGAAAATTGGTTTATGATTATCATATATCTCTCCACAACTTCTTCCTCTTTTTATTCTCTCTCCAGGATATTAACAGCAAGAGGTTAGTTTAGTTTACATTGAATTGTATAAGTGTAAGGAGGTGCCGGCCTGTGCACAACGACACGCTGTAATCTGGCGAATCAACTCGATCCCTGCCAAGTTTAAAAATTCCTGATTTTTTTTTTAAATCAGATTAAAAGGAACCTATTTTGTCAAAAAACGCTATTTACCTGCAGATATGGGATTAATCTGCCAGTTAATAGCATTTTGACTCTGTGTGGCTGCCACACTGCAGCCTCGGTATTTTAGTCATAGAGGCAGCTATAACTGCATCCCCAGCACTGACTGACAGTTGTCTCAGCACTGGTGCACTGCAGAGCTGGCTGTCAGTCAGTGCCGGGGTGTGATTACAGTCAACGCTCACTATTTACTTTTGGCACCTAAAAGAAAGAGGCTGTTGGTATAGAATTCAGTTTATCCTGGTAGCTGGTATTTCAGTGCGGCAGCCACACAACGTCCGAACACTGTTAACTAGAGTTGAGCGCGGTTCACGGTTCGTGGTTCTCCAGTTCGCGGCTCGAGTGATTTTGGGGTCTGTTCTAGATCGAACTAGAACTTGAGCTTTTTTGCAAAAGCTCGATAGTTCTAGATACGTTCGAGAACGGTTCTAGCAGCAAAAAGCAGGGCTTTTTACAGCTACAGTGTGCAGGAGCCATCGCTGGCAGCCTGCCAGAAGCTGGTAACCAAGATAAACATCGGGTATCCAACCAAAGCGCTTTGGTTAGTAACCCGATGTTTATCCTAGTTACGTGCAGGAAGCCCACACTTCCCCGCTCAGCTCGCTCCACCCCCTCCTGCACGCGGCATGTACACACGTACACACACACACACACACACTCTGCACACATGGCCCCGCTCGGCTTACCTGCGGTGATGAAGTCCCGCGATCCCGACCTCAGTGCTGTCACTGTCCTCCATGGCCGCCGCTTGTCACATCACCTTCTCTCGCTTCCGACCCGAGACTGACTAGCGGTGACGTCATGGGCCTCTCGCGATACTTGGCTGTGAAGGCGGCGGTCATTGAACTCAGTGACAGGTGCTGTCGGCAGTGCAGGAGATCAGCGCAGGTAATGTACCTCGCTGACAGAAGCACTTGTCATGCCCTGCAGTGACCTGGGCTGACCTATTGATGTTAGCTCAGGTCACTGCACTGCTCTCCCAGCCAATGGGGAACATTCTGCTCTTCATTGACTGGGACAGTGTGGATCGTCATGGCAACCCCTTGGATTACACCAGACCTGGATTTGTTTTTCTTTCTAATAAATTGGTTAAAGAGGGAATGTATTGGGGAGTGTTTTTTCAAATAAAAATGTGTTTGTCGTCTATTTTAATTATTACTGACTGGGTTGGTGATGTCGGGTATCTGATAGACGCCTGACCTCACCAACCCCAGGGCTTGATGCCAGGTGACATTACACATCTGGTATTAACCCCATATATTACCCCGTTTGCCACCGCACTAGGGCGCGGGATGAGCTGGGGCGAAGCACCAGGATTGGCGCATCTAATGGATGCGCCACTTCTGGGGCGGCTGCGGCCTGCTATTTTTAGGCTGGGGAGAGTCCAATAACCATGGACCTCCCTAGTCTGAGAATATCAGGCCCCAGCTGTCTGCTTTACCTTGACTGGTGATCCAATTTTGGGGGGACCCCTACGTGTTTTTTTTAATTATTTATTTAATTTAAAATAACAGCGTGGGGTGCCCTCAGTTTTGGATTACCAGCCAAGGTGAGGTTGCCAGCTGTGGTCTGCAGGCTGCAGCCGTCTGCTTTACCCTAGCTGGCTACAAAACTAGGGAGAACCCTACGTCATTTTTTTTTTTTTCATTTTTTTGGCTAAATACAAAGCTAAGCACCCCTTAGTGCCACATGAAAGGCACCAAAGGGTGCAAAATTACAAAATGCCGGAGAGTGGGACATTATGTGTCTTTCTGCCATTATAATGACAGAAAAGACTGATATGAAGTGCACAAGCACAAGAAAATCACCAGAGCGCTCTACGCTGTGAAAACCAGTAGAAAATGGCACTGGAGTGAACATGTGACCGCCTCATGTAGGATGAAGCTATGGATCCTGGGTAAATTTATGCATTTACCCTCATTCAGTTTTTTTGCAGTACACAAAAAAAACGGAAGGCACACGGATGACAAACAGATGACATACGGACCGTCTACGGAACGGAAACGGATGCCAAACGGATGCACCCGTGAAAAAAAACGGACTGTTTTTTGCAGACCGCAAAAATGGATCGGTCGTGTTAATGTAGCCTTATTCTGATCTGCCGTTTATAAACAGCAGGCAGAAATAAGTGAATAACGCCCCCCAGCGTCAGAAAATCTCCGGGGTTTCAGGGCTAGCTGAGACCCTTGAGATCATGATTCAGGACGGTTTTTCCGGTCCCCGCTCACGTGATCACAGGTATACACCGTACACTGATGATCACGTTACAGTAAATGACAGCGCCGGTAAAAAATTATTTATCTCTCATCTGGCATGAACAAACACTTCTTCTCCACTTCTTCTCCACTTTTCCACTTCTCCACTTTTTCTCCACTTCCTCTCCACTTCTTCTCCACTTCTTCTCCACTTTTTATCCATTTTTTCTCCACTTTTTCCTCCACTTTTTCTCCATTTTTTTCTCCACTTTTTCTATACCTTTTCTCCACTTTTTCTCCACTTTTTCTATATTTTTTCTCCACTTTTTCTCCACTTTTTCTCCACTTTTTCTCCACTTTTTCTACATTTTTTCTCCACTTTTTTCTCCACTTTTTATCCATTTTTTCTCCACTTTTTCCTCCACTTTTTCTCCATTTTTTTCTCCACTTTTTCTATACCTTTTCTCCACTTTTTCTATATTTTTTCTCCACTTTTTCTCCACTTTTTCTCCACTTTTTCTACACTTTTTCTACATTTTTTCTCCACTTTTTTCTCCATTTTTTCTCCACTTTTTCTCCACTTTTTCTCCACTTTTTCTCCACTTTTTCTCCACCTTTTCTCCACCTTTTCTCCACCTTTTCTCCACTTTTTCTCCACTTTTTATCCACTTTTTATCCACTTTTTCTCCATTTTTTCTCCACTTTTTCTCCACTTTTTCTCCACTTTTTCTCCACTTTTTCTCCACTTTTTCTCCACTTCTCCATTTTTTCTCCACTTTTTCTCCACTTTTTCTCCACTTTTTCTCCATTTCTTTCTCCATTTTTTTCTCCACTTTTTCTCCACTTCTTCTCCACTTTTTCTCCACCTTTTCTCCACTTTTTCTACATTTTTTCTCCACTTTTTCTACATTTTTTTCTCCACTTTTTCTCCACTTTTTCTCCATTTTTTTCTCCATTTTTTTCTCCACTTTTTCTCCACTTTTTCTCCACTTTTTCTCCGTTCTTTTTCTATGGTCGGTCTACCCATTAGCTCTGCCATGCATAGTGTAGCTCTACACCTACTGCACATGTTATTTTATGATTGACATCTCTTTCGTACCAGAGCTGTCTAAGCCTACTCTGACCCCATATTTGTCATTACTATATTGTCCTTGTACTGTATTATGACATTTGTATCATGTGTTTCATTTCTTGCTGTGTTGCAATTTTTTTGCTGCATCCCAATTGTACCTCTACATTGTTCGAGTTTATGTTATTGTTCTCTCACTCTTATGTGATACTGATTATTGTCATTTTTCATGATTACATGCAGATAAGTCCAATCTGACGAAGGCTCAGGCCGAAACGTCATTTGTAAGTTGTTTTGGACAAAAACATATATGCTTATGAAATTTTTTTTTTCTTAATACGGACCAATAAAGAGTGATTTTGCATTACTATCCATTGTGACTTACTGACTTAGTCTGGGAGATTTAGAGTGCCGAGGTTACTCACTAATTTTATCTATTTTTACCTCTGAGCACCTATATACCAGTGAGCAGAGCTTCCTCTACAGTAGTTCTCCTGATTAGGCATGCCCTTAGCTCATGAGCAGGGCATTGCAGCTTTGGTAGCAACCATTACGACATGGACTCTGCTGCTGTGGACCCAGGGAGAGTGAGTGCAGATTCATTGCACCCACACTCCTCACATGAGGGGTCCGCACTCCTAGAAAATGGGGGATACGTTCCCTGAGTGTCTCCCCCCCATATTCTAGACGGTCCAGAGTCGTCGTGGGACCCCTTTATTTTTTTTCTTACAATAAATTGGTGAAAGAGGAAATGTTTTGGGGACTGTTTTTTCAAATAAATTTCTTTTGTCGATTTTTTTTTTTTTGTTAGTACTGACAGTTTATGATGTTGGGTATCTAGTGGATGCGCCACGTCTGGGGTGCCTGCGGCCTGCTATTTTTAGGCTGTGAAGGCCCAATAACTATGGACCTTCCCACCCTGAGAATACCAGACCACACCTGTCCGCTTTACCTTGGCTGGTGATCCAATTTGGGGGGGACCCTACTTTTATTGTGTAATTATTAATATTTATAAAATAATTATAAAAAAGAGCCTGAGGGGACCTCCACATTGGATCCCCAACCACGGTAAAGCTGCCAGCTGTGGTTTTCAGGCTACAGCCGTCTGCTTTACCCTAGCTGGCTATCAAAAATGGGGGGACCCAACGTCATTTTTTTTTTTAACTATTTTTTAAATAGAAAAAATTAATGGGCTTCCCTGTATTTTGATTGCCAACCAAGGTAACGGCAGGCAGATGGGGGTGGCAACCCATAGCTGTCTGCTTTATCTGCGCTGAGAATCAAAAATACCGCGGAGCGCTACGTCATTTTTTTAAAGATTTATTTTTACAGCACTGTGATGTCCAGCAATCAAAATACAGGGAAGCCCATTTTGTTTTTAGTTATTTAAATAAATAATTAAAAAAAATATATATGGGCTCCCGCTGCATTTTTTGTATTGCTAGCTAAGGGTAATCCAAGCAGCTACTGGCTGCTAACCCCCACTGCTTGGTGTTACCTTCACTGGCAATGGAAAATCCAGGGAAGCATTTTTTATTTTTTTTGCCAAAAAACTACAAAAAAAGGACGTGAGCTTCGCCATATTTTTGTATGCTAGCCAGGTATAGCAGGCAGGTGCTGGAAGAGTTGGATACAGCGCCAGAAGATGGCGCTTCTATGAAAATGCCATTTTCTGAGGCGGATGCAGACTGCAATTTGCAGCAGTGGGGCCCAGAAAGCTCAGGCCAACCTGTGCTGCGGATTCCAATCCCCAGCTGTCTAGTTGTACCTGGCTGGACACAAAAATGGGGCGAAGTCTACGTCATTTGTTTTCTAATTATTTCATGAAATTCATGAAATAATGAAAAAAGGGCTTCCCTTTATTTTTGGTTCCCAGCCGGGTACAAATAGGCAACTGGGGGTTGGGGGCAGCCGTACCTGCCTGCTGTACCTGGCTAGCATACAAAAATATGGCGAAGCCCACATAATTTTTTCAAGGGGCAAAAAACTTCTGCATACAGTCCTGGATGGAGTATGCTGAGCCTTGTAGTTCTGCAGCTGCTGTCTGTCTGTATGGAGAAGAGCAGACAGCAGCTGCAGAACTACAAGGCTCAGCATACTCCATCCAGGACTGTATGCAGACGTTTTTTGCCCACCAAAAAAATGACGTGTGCTTCGCCATATTTTTGTATGCTAGCCAGGTACAGCAGGCAGCCACGGGCTGCCTCCAACCCCCAGTTGCCTATTTGTACCCGGCTGGGAACCAAAAATATAGGGAAGCCCGTTTTTTTTTAATTATTTCACTTATTTCATGAAATAATTAAAAAACAAATGACGTGGGCTTCGCCCCATTTTTGTGTCCAGCCAGGTACAACTAGGCAGCTGAGGATTGGAATCCGCAGCACAGGTTAGCCCGAGGTTTCTGGGCGCCTCTGCTGCGAATTGCAGTCCGCAGCCGTCCCAGAAAATGGCGCTCTCATAGAAGTGCCATCATCTGGCGCTGTATCCAACTCTTCCAACAGCCCTGGATGGCTTGTTGGGTAATCATGAGTTAATACTGGCTTTGTTTTACTAGCCAGTATTAAGCCAGAGATTCTTAATGTCAGGCACGTTTGACCCGGCCATTAAGAATCTCCAATAAAGGGTTAAAAAAAAGACACCACACAGAGAAAAAATACTTTAATAGAAATAAATACACAGACACATTAGAGACTCCATCTTTATTACCCCCTGTCAGCCCTCCATGATCCATGGTCTTCTGTCTTTCTCGTTCAACAAATGCAGCTCTGCTACATCACTGCTGCATGGGGGAAGACGCTGCTTCCCGTGGAGCATTCACTCCGTGAAAGCTGCACGAGAAGCAGCGTGCAGCCTTCACTCCGTGAGTGATCAGTGCTGCTAGCGGTAACAGCGGTAACGCTGACAGACGCGTTACGATAGCAACGGTGCTCCCGGAGCCGTGGTTAGCGGTGACGTCACCGCTAACTGCGTTGCTATGGCAACGTTGATTTCCGTTAATGACCGGCTGTGTCAGCCGGTCCCTAACGGAGCGGGGGTCGACCGTGTGCTAGAGCATGTCGCCGGTACACGGCGATACACAAATGTGCACCGTGTACCGGAGAGATGCACTCGCAGGTCCTACATGACGCGTCATAGTCATGTGACCAGTCTGTAGCCAATGAGATAATAGCCACGTGACTGATCACATGGCTATTTTGACGTCACGATAGGTCCTGCATCTCTGCTGGCAGTGTCGGTCACCGGGAGGATTCAGCGATCATCGGATGGAATAGCAGCAGGAGACAGAGTGCAGGAGGGATCGCGGGGACCGGTAAGTGTTATGGCAATGTTTATTAACTGTATGTGTACATTTCTAATGCATTTTTATGTGTTTGTGATTGCCTCCCATTATAGCCTATTGGTTCGAGTTCGGTTCGACGAACCGAACTCGAACGGGACCTCGGCTCGGCGAACCGACCTCGAGCCGAACCGCGACCAGTTCGCTCATCTCTACTATTAACCTGCAGATTAACTCAATATCTGCAAGTTAATATCATTTTTCTACATAATAGATTCTCTTCACATTTTTTATAGGTCATAACATGGAAGTATATAATCTGATAACATTTCAGAGCTTGAACTCTCAGAGAACACATGGCACTTGGTGTGACTAGGCTTACTCTACTCCACCACACACTGTTGCAGCTCTTTTTTTGGGTTTCAGTCAGGTCCATATTCACACCCTGTATTAATCTCAAAAGAGTCCCCTCCTCTGTTTTTGTCTCCTTTCAGCCATATGCTGATTGTCTGGCTCCTCTCCTCGAGGCCCACCAAGGCAAGTTTCCAGGGTGCTGCCTCTTGGCTTTGCCCGGAATTAAATCTTCTAAACCACTCTAAAGCGGGCTTTACACGCTACAATAAATCTAACGATGTGTCGGCGAGGTCACGTCGTGGGTGACGAACATCCGGCATTGTTAGTGTTGTTGTAATGTGTGAAACCTACGTGCAATTGCGATTGTACGAAAACACGTTGATCGCATACACGTCATTCAAATTCTAAAAATTGAACGTCCGGTTGTTCAATGTTCCTGAGGCAGCACACATCGCTGTGTGTGACACCCCGGTAACGATGAACACATTTTACTTCCGTCCCGCCTGCAATGCTGAAGGAAGGAGATGGGCATGGGATGTTTACGTCCCGCTCATCTCCGCCCCTCCGCTTCTATTGGCCAGCTGCCGTGTGACATCGCTGTGACGCCGAACGTCCCTCCCACTACAGGAAGTGGATGTTCGCCGCCCAAAGCGAGGTCGCATGGAAGGTACAGTTAGGTCCAGAAATATTTGGACAGTGACACAATTTTCGCGAGTTGGGCTCTGCATGCCACCACATTGGATTTGAAATGAAACCTCTACAACAGAATTCAAGTGCAGATTGTAACGTTTAATTTGAAGGTTTGAACAAAAATATCTGATAGAAATTGTAGGAATTGTACACATTTCTTTACAAACACTCCCCATTTTAGGAGGTCAAAAGTAATTGGACAAATAAACCAAACCCAAACAAAATATTTTTATTTTCAATATTTTGTTGCGAATCCTTTGGAGGCAATCACTGCCTTAAGTCTGGAACCCATGGACATCACCAAACGCTGGGTTTCCTCCTTCTTAATGCTTTGCCAGGCCTTTACAGCCGCAGCCTTCAGGTCTTGCTTGTTTGTGGGTCTTTCCGTCTTAAGTCTGGATTTGAGCAAGTGAAATGCATGCTCAATTGGGTTAAGATCTGGTTATTGACTTGGCCATTGCAGAATGTTCCACTTTTTTGCACTCATGAACTCCCGGGTAGCTTTGGCTGTATGCTTGAGGTCATTGTCCATCTGTACTATGAAGCGCCGTCCGATCAACTTTGCGGCATTTGGCTGAATCTGGGCTGAAAGTATATCCCGGTACACTTCAGAATTCATCCGGCTACTCTTGTCTGCTGTTATGTCATCAATAAACACAAGTGACCCAGTGCCACTGAAAGCCATGCATGCCCATGCCGTCACGTTGCCTCCACCATGTTTTACAGAGGATGTGGTGTGCCTTGGATCATGTGCCATTCCCTTTCTTCTCCAAACTTTTTTCTTCCCATCATTCTGGTACAGGTTGATCTTTGTCTCATCTGTCCATAGAATGGCTTCATGAAGTGTTTTTCAGCAAATTTAACTCTGGCCTGTCTATTTTTGGAATTGATGAATGGTTTGCATCTAGATGTGAACCCTTTGTATTTACTTTCATGGAGTCTTCTCTTTATTGTTGACTTAGAGACAGATACACCTACTTCACTGAGAGTGTTCTGGACTTCAGTTGATGTTGTGAACGGGTTCTTCTTCACCAAAGAAAGTATGCGGCGATCATCCACCACTGTTGTCATCCGTGGACGCCCAGGCCTTTTTGAGTTCCCAAGCTCACCAGTCAATTCCTTTTTTCTCAGAATGTACCCGACTGTTGATTTTGCTACTCCAAGCATGTCTGCTATCTCTCTGATGGATTTTTTCTTTTTTTTCAGCCTCAGGATGTTCTGCTTCACCTCAATTGAGAGTTCCTTAGACCGCATGTTGTCTGGTCACAGCAACAGCTTCCAAATGCAAAACCACACACCTGTAATCAACCCCAGACCTTTTAACTACTTCATTGATTACAAGTTAACGAGGGAGACGCCTTCAGAGTTAATTGCAGCCCTTAGAGTCCCTTGTCCAATTACTTTTGGTCCCTTTAAAAAGAGGAGGCTATGCATTACAGAGCTATGATTCCTAAACCCTTTCTCCGATTTGGATGTGAAAACTCTCATATTGCAGCTGGGAGTGTGCACTTTCAGCCCATATTATATATATAATTGTATTTCTGAACATGTTTTTGTAAATAGCTAAAATAACAAAACTTGTGTCACTGTCCAAATATTTCTGGACCTAACTGTAAGTACGTGTGACGGGATTTAATCGTTTGTGCGACACGGGCAACAAATTGAACATGCCGCACATATGATGGGGGCATGTGCGATCGCATACGATATCGTATGCTTAATCGTAACGTGTAAAGCAGGCTTTAGGCTAGTTTCACACATCCGGCTTTTCGTGTAAATAGTACAGTGGCAGCGCGACAAGCTTCGGTCACATGCTGTCATGTGACCAGAGCATGTGACCCAGAAGTTACAGCGCTGCCAATTTACTGTATACACTGTACTGGCGTGCTCCGGAACTGCAAAAACGGCGAAAAGCTAGATGTGTAAAACCGGCCTAAGCTGCAGGGACCTCACTATTCCTCTCTGCCTGGGGTTACAGTGGGGACTCTGACTTCACTAACTGTATTTCAGCATAACTCAGCCACTCTGCCTATTTCCTCCAGATATCTCCTACTTCTCATCCCCACCACTGTTCTTCTTGGAGGAAAAATTACCTTGTGGTATCAAGTAATGTAAGTAAAACTGATCTTGTACTGTAAGTTATATTAGTAACCTTGCTTTTATGTTATGGGTTAAAAAAATATACTCTGAAAATCAGTCATGTCAAAATTTTTAAAATTGTCTGCGTGATCAGTGAGATAGTGATTAAGTTCTTACTTTTCACAGATGGTTTATTCATTTATGCTGAGTACTGCCTATATATACATACAATTGTACTCAAAAGTTTACATACCCTGCCAGGTTTTTTTCTTTGTTCGCCATTTTTCAGAGAATCTGAATAACACAATATCTTTTTTTCCACTCATGGTTAGTGGTTGGGTGGGGATATTTATTGTCAAAATACTGTGTTTTCTAATTTTAAATCATAATGACAACCAAAAACATCCAAATGACCCTAATCAAAAGTTCACATACCCCAGTTCTTAATACCGTGTATTGCCCCCTCTAACATCAATAACAGCTTGAAGTCATTTGTGGTAGCTGTGAATGAGACTCTTTATTTTTTCAGTTGGTAAAGCTGCCCATTCTCCTTGGCAAAAGCCTCCAGTTCCTCTAAATTCCTGGGCTTTCTTGAATGAATTGCGCGCTTGAGTTCTCCCCAGAATCGCTCAATGATATTGAGGTCAGAAGACTGAGATGGCTACTCCAGAACCTTCACTTTGTTCTGCTGACTTGGCCTCGTGTTTTGTATTGTTGTCATGCTGGAAAGTCCAATTATGTCCCATGCGCAGCTTCTGGGGTTATGAGTACAAGTTTCCTGTGCCTTTGTAGCTCACACATACACACATAATCAGCGATCCACCTCCGTGCTTTACAGTAGGAATGGTGTTCCTTTCAACATAGGCCTTGATGACACCTCTCCAAATGTAACATTTATGGTTGTGGTTAAAAAGTTCGATTTTGGTCTCATCACTCCATATTACCTACAGCAGTTTGGAGGCTTGTCTCTGTGCTGTTTGGCGTATTGTAGGCAAGCTACTTTGTAACATTTGTAAAGAGTTATACAAGTTTATTAATCAGTTGTATAAAAACACATAGATTAAAAGAGGTTCAAAGATAAGTGCTGGAGAGGATACAAAAAACAAGGGGCTGCAAACCACTGCTGAAAGTGTACAGAAAGTGCATCAAATAGTGGCTGGGGAACCTGTGTCACCACGTAATAATTCAAAGATCGGCTCAAAGCCTGCAAAAAAAATTTTTTTATACCATATGGACCAAAATAAGGTGCTGCCTAGTGCATGCATACAGGGCACAAGGATGGTATAATAAGTGCCCCGCACACAAACACCATGTCTGGCAGGAAATAAAACCGGGGAGAAAATAAACCCCTAGCACATGGCAAAATACATATAAATTTTGCAGGTCAAGACAGTAACAATGAGCAGGGACACGTACCCATAATAACCGAGTCAGCAGATGGAAATACAGCTCCACAGACCCCAACGCGTTTCGCGAGGGCTTCTTCACTGGGGGTCGCAATAGGTGGTGTGTTTCCCAGAGTATAAATACATACAGGACAGCTGATCAAAATTCGCGCAATGGCGACATACGTAATGGCGCATGCGCAGTCGGCCCGGAGGTGTCGCCCGGAACTTGCGTCAGCACTCCAGTGACAAGGTCCGGGAGGGAAAACCCCTTCAGACGTCATATCCGGCCAGTCACGTAATGGAGGCATCAGCAGTCACCAGGCAACGCAGGTCGAGCGCGCATGCGCACTATGTCACCAGCGTTTGAATACGCTTCCACAAATACCAACGTGGGAAGGTCGCATCCAGAGAGGATGCCGACCAAAAACATATTGGAAAGATCAATAATAGGGGGCCTGGATAGCAGCAGCCACATCTTAATATGAGGAGCACATACGTAAATGCATAAAAATATACAGACATAGAATATATCCTTAAATATCCAAAGAGGAATGCAGGCAGCATTTACAAAGAATATATAAATCAGGTGTCGGGCTGATGCTTCTCCATAATCCCGTGACATAATGTTCATGATCCATAATCAGGTACACATATAATGTATGACGTGGAAGAAAAATTCAGAAACAGATGAACCTCAGCGCTAAAAATAAAAAGAAAAAAGGGAAAAAAAAATACACACACATTAATAAAAAGTATGGAAAAGAGGAACGAATATAGTTGTCAATTGACAAGATGGTACAGCACGCCAAGATGTTAGGCATATGGATAAAAAGTATATACAACATAAAATATGAATAAGAAAATGGAAACATAAAGGGAAGGAGGTAACCAAGGCAGGACATCACATTATAGGAAGGGGGCAAAGGACAGCCTCTCATTGAGGCCATTAGGGGCAACAGATCCCACGAGCACAATCCATCTGCATTCCATTTGTGCAAGGCGCCGTTGTAGGTCACCCCCACGGATACCTCCGTGTATGCAGTCAATACCTCTGATCTTAAGACTTTTTGGGTTGCAATCGTGGAACCTGAGAAAATGTCGGGGAAGCGTTTTCAAGGTAGTTATGTCCTCCACATCACGTGATGCCACAATGTCCCTCACATGTTCGCGAGTGCGAACACGTAGCTCACGTGATGTCAGACCCACATAGATTAATCCACATGCACATGTGGCATAATAGATGACATGTGTTGATTTACAGGAGATGTATCTATTGATCTTGAACTCCCGTTTGCCATCAGCTGACATGAAGGTGGTAGCACGGATGATATTCTTACACCCCATACAGTCACCGCATGGAAAGCAGCCCAGCCGAGGTTTGCCTGCCCCGGGAATACTGGGCTGCTTTACCACGTAGTGACTCCGCACAAGTAGGTCTCGAAGGTTTTTGCCCCTGCGGGCCGTCATTAGAGGTTCAGGCGGCAAAGACGGGGCCAGTGAGGGTTCAGTGGTAAGAATGGACCAATGATGTGATAAAATTGTCCGCATCCTGTTCCACTGATGATTGAATGTAGAGATAAAGCGGACTGGTGGATTTACTTCTTCTTCCCCTCTTCCCGTGGTATTGGGGTTCAAGAGATCGCTGCGTTGACATTTCTTGGCCCGCTTATAACCCTCATTAATAGAACGCTTACTGTACCCCCTTTCCAAAAACCTTTCTCTTAAATCCGACGCCTGATGTTCAAAAAACGGGTCAGTAGAACAGATGCGTCGCATCCGCAAAAATTGGCCCCTAGGGACCGCCTTGATGGTAGAGGTTAAGTGTGCCGAAGACGCGTGGAGGAGTGAGTTGACAGACGTCTGCTTTCTATGGACATCCGTCTCAATCCTACCATTCTCCTGGACTAAGAGTCGAATGTCCAGGAAATCGACGGATGATCGATTGTATTTGTATGTCAATCTGATATTGAGGCTGTTGCGGTTGAGGTCGGACATAAATTCCTGCAGTTCCGGGATGGTCCCATGCCACACAATGAGTAGATCATCTATGTAGCGGAACCATCCCGAAACGAGGGAGGGGGCGTGGGCGCCACCCCGAAACACCTCCCGCTCCCAGAAACCTAGGAACAGGCATGCATAGGATGGCGCACACGCCGCCCCCATCGCGGTCCCCCGCTGCTGTAAGTAAAACTTGTCCCTGAAAGTAAAAAAATTATGAGTTAAAATAAAGCACAACAGCTCCAAGACCAGATCACATAATGCCGTGTCCATATTACTCATCCTCAGGAAGAAGTCAACTGCCCTCATTCCGTCCCGATGATCAATACATGTGTATAGAGACTCCACGTCGGCAGTCACCAAAAGTGCACAAGGATCGAGATGTAATCCATCAACCTGTCTCAAAATGTCCATGGTGTCTCTGACATAGGAGGGCAACGTTTCAACTAATGGTCTTAAATAGTATTCAATGAATTTACACACAGGATCGCAAAGCCCTCCAATGCCAGAGACAACCGCAAACCGCAACAGCCTCAATATCAGATTGACATACAAATACAATCGATCATCCGTCGATTTCCTGGACATTCGACTCTTAGTCCAGGAGAATGGTAGGATTGAGACGGATGTCCATAGAAAGGAGACGTCTGTCAACTCACTCCTCCACGCGTCTTCGGCACACTTAACCTCTACCATCAAGGCGGTCCCTAGGGGCCAATTTTTGCGGATGCGACGCATCTGTTCTACTGACCCGTTTTTTGAACATCAGGCGTCGGATTTAAGAGAAAGGTTTTTGGAAAGGGGGTACAGTAAGCGTTCTATTAATGAGGGTTATAAGCGGGCCAAGAAATGTCAACGCAGCGATCTCTTGAACCCCAATACCACGGGAAGAGGGGAAGAAGAAGTAAATCCACCAGTCCGCTTTATCTCTACATTCAATCATCAGTGGAACAGGATGCGGACAATTTTATCACATCATTGGTCCATTCTTACCACTGAACCCTCACTGGCCCCGTCTTTGCCGCCTGAACCTCTAATGACGGCCCGCAGGGGCAAAAACCTTCGAGACCTACTTGTGCGGAGTCACTACGTGGTAAAGCAGCCCAGTATTCCCGGGGCAGGCAAACCTCGGCTGGGCTGCTTTCCATGCGGTGACTGTATGGGGTGTAAGAATATCATCCGTGCTACCACCTTCATGTCAGCTGATGGCAAACGGGAGTTCAAGATCAATAGATACATCTCCTGTAAATCAACACATGTCATCTATTATGCCACATGTGCATGTGGATTAATCTATGTGGGTCTGACATCACGTGAGCTACGTGTTCGCACTCGCGAACATGTGAGGGACATTGTGGCATCACGTGATGTGGAGGACATAACTACCTTGAAAACGCTTCCCCGACATTTTCTCAGGTTCCACGATTGCAACCCAAAAAGTCTTAAGATCAGAGGTATTGACTGCATACACGGAGGTATCCGTGGGGGTGACCTACAACGGCGCCTTGCACAAATGGAATGCAGATGGATTGTGCTCGTGGGATCTGTTGCCCCTAATGGCCTCAATGAGAGGCTGTCCTTTGCCCCCTTCCTATAATGTGATGTCCTGCCTTGGTTACCTCCTTCCCTTTATGTTTCCATTTTCTTATTCATATTTTATGTTGTATATACTTTTTATCCATATGCCTAACATCTTGGCGTGCTGTACCATCTTGTCAATTGACAACTATATTCGTTCCTCTTTTCCATACTTTTTATTAATGTGTGTGTATTTTTTTTTTCCCTTTTTTCTTTTTATTTTTAGCGCTGAGGTTCATCTGTTTCTGAATTTTTCTTCCACGTCATACATTATATGTGTACCTGATTATGGATCATGAACATTATGTCACGGGATTATGGAGAAGCATCAGCCCGACACCTGATTTATATATTCTTTGTAAATGCTGCCTGCATTCCTCTTTGGATATTTAAGGATATATTCTATGTCTGTATATTTTTATGCATTTACGTATGTGCTCCTCATATTAAGATGTGGCTGCTGCTATCCAGGCCCCCTATTATTGATCTTTCCAATATGGTTTTGGTCGGCATCCTCTCTGGATGCGACCTTCCCACGTTGGTATTTGTGGAAGCGTATTCAAACGCTGGTGACATAGTGCGCATGCGCGCTCGACCTGCGTTGCCTGGTGACTGCTGATGCCTCCATTACGTGACTGGCCGGATATGACGTCTGAAGGGGTTTTCCCTCCCGGACCTTGTCACTGGAGTGCTGACGCAAGTTCCGGGCGACACCTCCGGGCCGACTGCGCATGCGCCATTACGTATGTCGCCATTGCGCGAATTTTGATCAGCTGTCCTGTATGTATTTATACTCTGGGAAACACACCACCTATTGCGACCCCCAGTGAAGAAGCCCTCGCGAAACGCGTTGGGGTCTGTGGAGCTGTATTTCCATCTGCTGACTCGGTTATTATGGGTACGTGTCCCTGCTCATTGTTACTGTCTTGACCTGCAAAATTTATATGTATTTTGCCATGTGCTAGGGGTTTATTTTCTCCCCGGTTTTATTTCCTGCCAGACATGGTGTTTGTGTGCGGGGCACTTATTATACCATCCTTGTGCCCTGTATGCATGCACTAGGCAGCACCTTATTTTGGTCCATATGGTATAAAAAAATTTTTTTTGCAGGCTTTGAGCCGATCTTTGAATTATTACGTGGTGACACAGGTTCCCCAGCCACTATTTGATGCACTTTCTGTACACTTTCAGCAGTGGTTTGCAGCCCCTTGTTTTTTGTATCCTCTCCAGCACTTATCTTTGAACCTCTTTTAATCTATGTGTTTTTATACAACTGATTAATAAACTTGTATAACTCTTTGCATTAAGGTAGTGTCAGTGACTCTTCTCTTTTTGGTTTTTTGATATTTATGGAGTCTCTACCAGGGAATTATTATTTTGGCTATCCTATTTAGGGGTTATGGTGATCGGAGGTGATCACCAAAAATTTCCCCCGCATGTTCAGATGTTGTTTATATTTGTAACATTTGTGAAGTATTGACTTTCTTCTGGCAACTCGACCATGCAGCCCATTTTTCTTCAAGTGCCTCCTTATTGTGCATCTTGAAACAGCCACACCGCTAGTTTTCAGTGAGTCCTGTATTTCAGCTGATGTTATTTGTGGGGTTTTCTTTGCATTTTCCTGGCAGTTGTGGCCAAAACCTTTGTTATTCTACTTGCTTGTGGTTTGCTTTTTACAGAGCCCTTGATTTTCCATTTTTTAATCACAGTTTGAACACTGCTGACTGGCATTATCAATTCCTTGGATATCTTTTTGTATCCCTTTCCTGTTTTGTACAGTTCAACTATCTTTTCCCATAGATCCGTTGACAATTGTTTTGCTTTCCTTATGACTCACAATCCAAAAACGTCAGTGACTGGATGAATGATGCAAGAGTCTGTCTGGATCCCAGAAACTCACCTAGCTTTTATGCACACACACTGATTAGAAGCAAACAGGTCACAGGTAAAGATGTTAACTTTATTAGCCATTCAAACCCATTTGTGTTAACTTCTGTGCATATCATCAGGCCAAAATAACCAGGGTATGTGAACTTTTGATCAGGGTCATTTGGATGTTTTTGGCTGTCATCATAATTTAAAAAGAGAAAACACAATAGTTCGACAATAAATTACTAACCATGAGTGGAAAAAAAAGATTTTGTGTTATTCATATTCTCTGGAAAATAAAAAAATCTGTCGGGGTATGTAAACGTTTGAGCAAAACTGTGTGTGCGTGTGTGTGTATATATATATATATATATATATATATACAGTGTGTATATATATATATATATATATATATATATAAAACGTTGTGTACTATGGAGCAAGTAGTCTTCCATAGTTATGTCGCCATGGCAGTGACAAAAAGAAGAAAACTAATGAAAAGAGAAGAGAGTTTGTGATGCAGGGTGGTTCCTTAACTTGTCTTTCTGCTATATATACGCAAATCTAACCACACAATTATCTGACGCTGAGGCTCTTGGTTCTGAGATATATATATGTATATATATATATATATATATATATATATATTTTTTTTTTAATTTATTTTCAGGAGCTATGGCTGCTCCCTTACCTTCCCTCTCAGTTTCTCCAGATCAACTCACACAGAGACACAATGTCTCTTTTCATGCCCTGCAAACCCCAGATACATGGTCATCTGGTTCAAGCAGGTATGCCATACATGGAAAGTAATGCTGCTTCATTAACCCTTAACAACTTCCTAATAGCAGAACTTAAGAGGTACATCAATTTGTGCATATATAAACCACTTTTACCTGCTGATTTTTTTGTGCTTTACCTGCAAAGGGAAACAAAGAACAAACATAATAAAGGAACTGTCAAATCTACTAATCTTATGCCTGCTTTACACGCTTCAATAAATCTTTCAATCCGTCGTCGGGGTCAAGTTGTAAGTGACGCACATCCTGCATCGTTCGTGACGTATTTGCGTGTGACACCTATGTGCGATCAAGATTGAACGCAAATACGGTGATCGCATACACGTCGTTTATTCCTCATACATTGGCCGTTTTGTTGCACGAACCTAGTCAATTGAAACGTGTGACATCCCTCATACGATTTTGATGTCTGAGGCTATGTGCGCAGGTGTGCGCTCTGCACCGCAGCTTAAAAAAGGTCCGCTTCAGAGCGCAGCTGAAAAGCTGCGTTCTGAAGCGCCTCACAATGTCTGTCATGCACTAATCTCTGTCAATCGGTCACTATCTCTGTCCCTCTCTCTCTGTCCATTTCAGTCTATCCCTCTTACCCCCTCTCTCATACTCACCGATCCCCGATCACCGGCGCGGCTCTGCGCGGCGTTCACACTGCTCCGGCGGCTTTTACTGTTTTGAAAAAGCCGGTCGCCCATTAACAATCTCGTATTCCCTGCTTACCCCGCCCACCGGCGCCTATGATTGGTTACAGTGAGACACGCCCCCCATGCTCAGTGACAGGTGTCACACTGCACCCAATCACAGCAGCCGGTGGGCGTGTCTATACTGTGTAGTCAAATAAATAATTAAATAATTAAAAAAAACGGCGTGCGGTTCCCCCCTAATTTTAAAACCAGCCAGATAAAGCCATACGGCTGAAGGCTGGTATTCTCAGGATGGGGAACTCCACGTTATGGGGAGCCCCCCAGCCTAACAATATCAGCCAACAGCCGCCCAGAATTGCCGCATACATTATATGCGACAGTTCTGGGACTGTACCCGACTCTTCCCGATTTGCCCTGGTGCGTTGGCAAAACGGGGTAATAAGGAGTTATTGGCAGCCCATAGCTGCCAATAAGTCCTAGATTAATCATGTCAGGCGTCTCCACGAGATACCCTCCATGATTAATCTGTAAATTACAGTAAATAAACACACACACCCGAAAAAATCATTTATTAGTAATAAAAAACACAAACATATACCCTGGTTAACCACTTTAATCAGCCCCAAAAAGCCCTCCATGTCCAGCGGAATCTAGGATGCTCCACCGTCGCATCCAGCGCTGCTGCATGGAGGTGACCGGAGCTGCAGCAGACACAGCCGCTCCTGTCACCTCCACACAGCAACTGAAGACAGCCGCGCGATCAGCTGAGCTGTTACTGAGGTTACCCGCTGTCCCTGGATGCAGCGGTGGATGCAGCGGTGGCCGCGGGTAACCTCAGTGACAGCTCAGCTGATCGCGCTACTCACCTCAGTTGCTGCGTGGAGGTGACCGGAGCCTCAGCATTACATTTATATTACTACTAGGTTTCCGGAACAAATAATCTGAACCCGAATATTTAGTATTCGTTATCACTAAGTATATACAGTATATATATATATATATATATATATATATATATATATACTACCCAAGACGACAGAGGAGGTCCTTACCCCTACTCCGAGTACAGCGGGAACCCCTTTAGTTGAGAAATGGTGGACTGTCCCTGTCCTAGGACCAACTGAGGTTCCGTCTGTGTAAGCTTGTCACCCAGGGAAGGAGGTGCGCAACCGACATCCCCTCCTCCAATGAATGTACTCGAAGTCCCCCATCCTACGACTCTGTGTAGGACAACCAGGTCCAATGCTGGTGTACCTCCACAGCGCTATGCGCAAGATGAATTTGTATGGGAAGGGTTGCCGAGGACATCAACCTCAAGTGGGGTGGCATGTGACAGGGTGAGGGTGTATTGATGACTGTTATTCACTGTGAATGCAAGATGCTTATTTGCTGTTCATTGTATGCATTGTTATTGATATGTAATAGAATAAGAGTGTATTAATGACCTTTATTCACTGTGAATGCAAAATGCTTATTTACTGTCCATTGTATGCATTGTTGCTGCCTGGCCACAAGAGGCCGCTGTTTTGCATCTGCCTTTGACTGTTTGGTCACTATAGCAACAGCTAATTGTTTTCGGCTGTGGACTGAGAGACCGGAGGAGGTGCTGTGTGTGAGCTGAAGGGAAAACAAAAGATGTGCTTAACAGAAAGAAGCCACCGCAGAAATACTTAGGAGGATTGGGAGAAGACTCGTGTTAGAATTTGGTGAGGAGGACCGTGACGCATGTGAGCAGCATCCTGTGCCAGAGATCACCATTCTTCAGTTGCTGGCTATACTGATCACTGTGAGAGGATCTTCAAGTCTCCATTTATACCAGCTGGACACCACAGTACCCGGGTACGGTAGGCTGGGCCCAGGAGTGCGTGCACGCAACACTTTGTTTTGGTACCAAAACACATATCTGTTCTGCTTAGGCCGTCTATATACACAGTGGGACTTGCTGGCTCTGCCTTGTCAGTTTGCCAGCTACATTTAAAACCTTAAAGGGACAGCGCCACCTGTTTGCATTAACTGTTGCTTTAGAAGATTTCCAGGACTGTGTTGCTAGCTGTGTGGTTTGCCTTTCCACTTTTACCATCTGCCTTATCTGTGAGGCTTTAGCAATCAAGGTTATTCAGGGGGGTTAGAGGGTTTTGTTTATGTTTAGGTAGATAAGTTGTAAGCTCTTATGCTGCACCACTGGTAGGTCGTGTTCACACACACACAATTAAGGCCCAGTCACACTAAACAACTTATCAGCGATCCCAACAACGATCAAACCTGATAGGGATCGCTGGTAAGTTGCTAGGAGGTTGCTGGTGAGGTGTCACACTGCGACGCTCCAGCGATCCCACCAGCAACCTGACCTGGCAGGGATCGCTGGAGCGTGGCTACACGAGTTGCTGGTGAGCTCACCAGCAACCAGTGTCCCAGCCCCCAGCCAGCAGCGCCGCGTGGAAGATGCTGCGCTTGGTAACTAAGGTAAATATCGGGTAACCAACCCGATATTTACCTTGGTTACCAGCGCACGCAGCTACACGTGCAGAGAGCAGGGAGCAGCGCACACCGCTTAGCGCTGGCTCCCGGCTCTCCTAGTTACAGCACACATCGGGTTAATTACCTGATGTGTGCTGCAGCTACACGTGCACAGAGCAGGGAGCAGCGCGCAATGCTTAGCGCTGGCTCCCTGCTCTCCTAGTTACAGCACACATTGGGTTAATTACCCGATGTGTGCTGTAGCTACATGTGCAAGAAGCAGGAGCCGGCACTGACAGTGAGAGCGGAGGAGGCTGGTAACAAAGGTAAATATCGGGTAACCAAGGAAAGGGCTTCTTGGTTACCCGATGTTTACTGTGGTTACCAGCCTCCGCAGAAGCCGGCTCCTGCTGCCTGCACATTTAGTTGTTGCTGTCTCGCTGTCACACACAGCGATCTGTGCTTCACAGCGGGACAGCAACAACTAAAAAATGGCCCAGGACATTCAGCAACAACCAACGACCTCACAGCAGGGGCCAGGTTGTTGCTGGATGTCACACACAGCAACATCGCTGCTACGTCACAAAAGTTGTTCGTTAGCAGCGATGTTGCTAGCGATGTTGCTTAGTGTGACGGGGCCTTTACTCCTGCTACCCAGAGGGATTACCATGTATTAGGCGACTGTTTAGACAACCCCTTGGTTAGACAAAGGTTGGTGAGAAGGCAGTAGTAATCTCCATTACGAGTGACGCTGCATAGGGGTGTAGGCTTTTGGCCTTGTGAATATATTGTTCTGTTCTTTTTGTTTTCTGCATGTTTTTTTTGTTTTGGTAAAGTAAAACAATCATTTATCAACCAACTGCCTAGAGTCCTTTTCCTGGTGCGTGGTTTTGCTGTATACTGGGGAGCCCACCCTGTACACGACTTACATATATATATACTGTATATATACAGTACAGACCAAAAGACACACATTCTCATTCAAAGAGTTTTCTTTATTTTCATGACTCTAAAAATTGTAGATTCACATTGAAGGCATCAAAACAATGAAAACATGTGGAATAAAATACTTAAAAAAGTGTGAAACAACTGAAAATGTCTTATTGTCACGCTGTACTCTAAGATGTACAATAGCAGTACAGCGCAGTAATGTGGGACTGAGAGGATTCCTGAAACTATCTGAGAAGGTAGTTAGCTGGTAAACCACTAGGGGGCGTAAAAGTGGAGGAAACGTATGAGCAGGGAATTCCCTAGCAGAGGTAATACTAGTCAAGCCCACCAGATGGCAGTAGAATCGTCAGAAAGCCGTGTCACAACATGAGGTCTTGTAAGTACACAAGGGCAAAGTCTAAACGTAGTCAGAGGGAAGCAAATAGTCAGTAGCCGGGAAATCAGAGCCTAGAAGCGAGGGGGAGTGGGAAGACAAGACAGAATTAAGGTAAACAGATAATGAACGAACAGGGAGACAGTGGGAGAGACATTGATGGAAACAGACAACAGAGGAGGTTAACAGGTCAGGTGAACACGGAGGTCAGGAGGGGGCAAGGCAGACAACAGGTCACTCAAGAGCAGAACACAGCAGAGCCAGAAGTATCACTGGCGAAGTCCAAGAGAAACAGTGCCCTAATAAAGCAGCCTGACCTCCAGAACGAGGCAGAAAGGATTAACCCCTAACGTGACCTGCATCAGAAGTGAAACTAAAAAAAAGGCTCAGCTCCAGCTGAGCTAGGAGTCAATCATGACAGTACCCCCTGCTCAAGGGGGGGCCACCGGACCCCCAGGTTTCCCAGGAAACTTTCTATGAAAGGCACGAGTAAGTCGGTTAGCATGGACAGATCGTGCCGGAACCCAGGATCGCTCCTCCGGTCCGTAACCCCTCCAATGTACCAAGTACTGAAGCGAACTACGGACCCGCCGAGAATCGATGATGCGCTCAATCTCGTGTTCCATCTGACCATTCACCGAAACGGGAGGAGGGGGATGAGGACACTCGGAAACAGAAGGAACAAAAGGCTTGAGCAGAGATTTGTGAAACACATTAGAAATGCGAAAGGACTGCGGTAACCGCAGACGAAAAGCCACTGGGTTGACAATCTCAATGATCTCATACGGACCAATACATTTTGGAACCAACTTAGTGGAAGGAATTCTCAGACGAATGTTTCTGGTAGACAACCAAACTTTATTCCCCACCTGAAAATTAAATCCTACCGATCGTCTTTTGTCAGCAGAGCGCTTTTGCCACCCTAATGCCACCTCAACATTATGCCGGACCTCCCTCCAAACCGCCTCCAACTGCTGAACTGCAGAATCAGCCCCAGGACACCCAGAATCAAGTCTGGAAAATTCACCGAAATGGGGATGGTATCCATAGTTACAAAAAAACAGAGTAGTACCTGTGGACTGATGGACCCGGTTATTGAAAGCAAAATCAGCCATAGGCAGTGAGGAATACCAATCGTCCTGCTGAGACATAGCCAGACACCGCAGAATTTGTTCCAATGACTGATTAGTTCTCTCAGTCTGCCCATTGGTCTCGGGATGGTAAGATGAAGAAAAGGACAACTCAATACCCAGCCATCTACAAAATGCTCTCCAAAATTTGGAAACGAACTGAACCCCCCCTGTCGGACACAATGTTAACAGGGATGCCATGCAATCTAACCACCTGTTCAATAAACAATTTGGACAGAGTCTTAGCATTAGGTAATCCCGACAAGGGAACAAAATGCACCTGTTTGCTGAATCTGTCCACCACCACCCAAACAACAGTCTTGCCAGCGGAAACAGGTAAATTAGTTATAAAATCCATGGACAAATGAGTCCAGGGCCTATCCGGAATTGGTAAGGGCACTAATTCCCCGGCCGGCCGGTTATGGGGAACTTTAGCACGTGCACACGCATCACAAGCAGACACAAACACGGCGACATCGGAGTACATAGAGGGCCACCAAAACAACCTGGCAATAGCCTTACGAGTAGCTGACACCCCCGGATGACCACCAAGCACAGAGTCATGAAATTCCTGGAGAACCCGTAATCGAAACTGGACAGGAACAAACAATTTGGCAGCGGGCAATGAAGGAGGGGCCAATGCCTGTGCAACACGAATCTCAGCCTCCAATCCGGAGGATAAAACAGCAACAACTACCCCATGAGGAAGAATGGAGGAAGGAGGTTCGGGAGGCGAAAACGGATCCAAACTGCGAGATAACGCATCCGCCTTAACATTCTTAGAACCGGGCCGAAAAGTAATGGAAAAGTGAAAACGGGAAAAAAAAAGTGACCACCTAGCCTGTCTAGGAGTCAACCGTTTAGCAGACTCGATATAAGACAGGTTTTTATGGTCCGTAATAACAGTGATCCGATGAACAGCCCCCTCCAAAAAATGCCTCCATTCTTCGAAGGCCAACTTTATGGCCAACGACTCTCGATTCCCCACATCATAATTCTTATCAGCAGAAGAAAATTTTTTGGAGAAGAAGGCACATGGTCTTAAATTAGTTAAAGTAGCGGGTCCTTGGGAGAGCACCGCCCCCACACTCACCTCAGAAGTATCAACCTCCACAATAAACGGCTGAGAGAGGTCAGGTTCAACAAGTACAGGAGCAGTCATAAAACATTCCTTTAACCTCAGAAATGCTTCTATCGCCTGCGGTGACCACTCCCTAAGATCAGCCCCCTTGCGGGTGAGATCCGTGAGTGGCTTGACCACTTGAGAAAACCCTTTAATAAATTTCCTGTAATAATTGGCAAAACCCAGAAAACGCTGCAGACCCTTGAGGTCTCTGGGTTGCACGCAATTATAAATGGCTTGTACTTTTCTGGGATCCATCCGAAAACCATCAGCAGACAGAATAAAACCTAGAAAGGTGATTTCTTGGACAGAAAAAGTACATTTTTCAGGTTTAGCAAATAGGGAATTCTCCCGTAACCTATGAAGTATTGTACGTACATGATCAATATGAGACTCTTTGTTGGACGAGAAGACAAGATTATCATCTAGGTACACAACCATAAAACGGCCAGTGATAATGTCACGCTGTACTCTAAGATGTACAATAGCAGTACAGAGCAGTAATGTGGGACTGAGAGGATTCCTGAAACTATCTGAGAAGGAAGTTAGCTGGTAAACCACTAGGGGGGCGTAAAAGTGGAGGAAACGTATGAGCAGGGAATTCCCTAGCAGAGGTAATACTAGTCAAGCCCACCAGATGGCAGTAGAATCGTCAGAAAGCCGTGTCACAACATGAGGTCTTGTAAGTACACAAGGGCAAAGTCTAAACATAGTCAGAGGGAAGCAAATAGTCTAAACGTAGTCAGAGGGAAGCAAATAGTCAGTAGCCGGGAAATCAGAGCCTAGAAGCGAGGGGGAGTGGGAAGACAAGACAGAATTAAGGTAAACAGATAAGGAACGAACAGGGAGACAGCAGGAGAGACACTGATGGAAACAGACAACAGAGGAGGTTAACAGGTCAGGTGAACACGGAGGTCAGGAGGAGGCAAGGCAGACAACAGGTCACTCAAGAACAGAACACAGCAGAGCCAGAAATATCACTGGCAAAGTCCAAGAGAAACAGTGCCCTAAGCCCTAATAAAGCAGCCTGACCTCCAGAACAAGGCAGAAAGGATTAACCCCTAACGTGACCTGCATCAGAAATGAAACTAAAAAAAAAGGCTCAGCTCCAGCTGAGCCAGGAGTCAATCATGACACTTATATTCTAGGTTCTTCAAAGTAGCCACCTTTAGTTTTCATTACTACTTTGCACACTCTTGGCATTCTCTTGATGAGCTTCAAGAGGTAGTCACAGTCTTGAAGGAGTTCCCAGAAATGCTTAGCACTTGTTGGCCCTTTTGCCTTCACTCTGCGGTCCAGCTCACCCCAAGTCATCTCGATTGGGTTCAGGTCTGGTGACTGTGAAGGCCAGGTCATCTGGCGTAGCACCCCATCACTCTCCTTCTTAGTCAAATAGCCCTTACACAGCCTGGAGGTGTGTTTGGGGTCATTGTCCTGTTGAAAAATAAATGATGGTCCAACTAAACGCAAACTGGATGGAATAGCATGCCGCTGCAAGATGCTGTGGTAGCCATGCTGGTTTAGTATGCCTTCAATTCTGAATAAATCACCAACAGTGTTACCAGCAAAGCGCCCCCACACCATCCCACCTCCTCCTCCTCCATGCTTCATGGTGGGAACCCGGCATGTAGAGTCCATCCGTTCACCTTTTCTACAAAGACATGGTGGTGGGATCCATAGATCTCAAATTTGGACTCATCAGACCAAAGCACAGATTTCCACTGGTCTAATGTCCATTCCTTGTGTTCTTTAGCCCAAACAAGTATCTTCTGCTTGTTGCCTGTCCTTAGCAGTGGTTTCCTAGCAGCTATTTTACCATGAAGGCCTGGTGCACAAAGTCTCCACTTAATAGTTATTCTAGAGATGAGAAGGTGTGTCCAAACGTTTGGTCTGTACTGTATATATTACTGTATGTATATATATACAGTTAGGTCCAGAAATATTTGGACAGTGACACAAGTTTTGTTATTTTAGCTGTTTACAAAAACATGTTCAGAAATACAATTATATATATAATATGGGCTGAAAGTGCACACTCCCAGCTGCAATATGAGAGTTTTCACATCCAAATCGGAGAAAGGGTTTAGGAATCATAGCTCTGTAATGCATAGCCTCCTCTTTTTAAAGGGACCAAAAGTAATTGGACAAGGGACTCTAAGAGCTGCAATTAACTCTGAAGGCGTCTCCCTCGTTAACCTGTAATCAATGAAGTAGTTAAAAGGTCTGGGGTTGATTACAGGTGTGTGGTTTTGCATTTGGAAGCTGTTGCTGTGACCAGACAACATGCGGTCTAAGAAACTCTGAATTGAGGTGAAGCAGAACATCCTGAGGCTGAAAAAAAAGAAAAAATCCATCAGAGAGATAGCAGACATGCTTGGAGTAGCAAAATCAACAGTCGGGTACATTCTGAGAAAAAAGGAATTGACTGGTGAGCTTGGGAACTCAAAAAGGCCTGGGCGTCCACGGATGACAACAGTGGTGGATGATCGCCGCATACTTTTTTTGGTGAAGAAGAACCCGTTCACAAAATCAACTGAAGTCCAGAACACTCTCAGTGAAGTAGGTGTATCTGTCTCTAAGTCAACAGTAAAGACAAGACTCCATGAAAGTAAATACAAAGGGTTAACATCTAGATGCAAACCATTCATCAATTCCAAAAATAGACAGGCCAGAGTTAAATTTGCTGAAAAACACCTCATGAAGCCAGCTCAGTTCTGGAAAAGTATTCTATGGACAGATGAGACAAAGATCAACCTGTACCAGAATGATGGGAAGAAAAAAGTTTGGAGAAGAAAGGGAACGGCACATGATCCAAGGCACACCACATCCTCTGTAAAACATGGCGGAGGCAACGTGATGGCATGGGCATGCATGGCTTTCAATGGCACTGGGTCACTTGTGTTTATTGATGACATAACAGCAGACAAAAGTAGCCAGATGAATTCTGAAGTGTACCGGGATATACTTTCAGCCCAGATTCAGCCAAATGCCGCAAAGTTGATCGGACGGCGCTTCATAGTACAGATGGACAATGACCCCAAGCATACAGCCAAAGCTACCCAGGAGTTCATGAGTGCAAAAAAGTGGAACATTCTGCAATGGCTAAGTCAATCACCAGATCTTAACCCAATTGAGCATGCATTTCACTTGCTCAAATCCAGACTTAAGACGGAAAGACCCACAAACAAGCAAGACCTGAAGGCTGCGGCTGTAAAGGCCTGGCAAAGCATTAAGAAGGAGGAAACCCAGCGTTTGGTGATGTCCATGGGTTCCAGACTTAAGGCAGTGATTGCCTCCAAAGGATTCGCAACAAAATATTGAAAATAAAAATATTTTGTTTGGGTTTGGTTTATTTGTCCAATTACTTTTGACCTCCTAAAATGTGGAGTGTTTGTAAAGAAATGTGTACAATTCCTACAATTTCTATCAGATATTTTTGTTCAAACCTTCAAATTAAACGTTACAATCTGCACTTGAATTCTGTTGTAGAGATTTCATTTCAAATCCAATGTGGTGGCATGCAGAGCCCAACTCGCGAAAATTGTGTCACTGTCCAAATATTTCTGGACCTAACTGTATATATATATATATATATATATATATATATATATATATATACACATACACACACATACATAAACACAATATAATATATATATACATGTATAATATAATATGTGTATATTCGTATGTGTGTATACTATATATATGTATATATTTAGTGATGAGCGAATACTAAATATTTGGGTTTGGATTATCAGTACCGAATATTTAGTATTTGTCACGAACCTAATGTAAGTCGGTAGAATTAAAATGCTCGAGTTCCCATTGACTTGCATTAAGTTCGTTATTCGTGATAAATACTGGAATAGTACTTGGTGTTTGGTACGAATAATCTGAGCCCAAATATTTAGCAGTCACTCATCATTAATATGTATTTAATGCATATTGATATGTGTATATAAAAGTGTGGGAAAAAGAGATTTCATTAGTTAAAAAAAGAAAAAAAAAAGGAAAGTGATATCACATGGAGTAGTGGGCGAGATTATTAAATCTGCACATAATCCCTACAGTGCAAGAGATCTTAGAACAAGAAGAGAGTAACTAATCATTTGAGGGCTGTTTAACTTGCATCAAATGTTCACATGAGGAAAGCATTAAATATTTCACTTGGTTGCTGTTTCAGCCATATCTTTGCATGTCAGATAAGTGCCTAGAGATGTTTTCCACGTTTTGTGTGTAGGTTGGGATCCCACCACTTGTGAAATAAAAAGTCGGTTCACACAGTAAAAGTATTTGGAAGCCAAGATGAAAACCATACGTATTGAAAAAAAAAGTCTAAATAGCACCATACAAGATGGAGGGAGCTAAACGATACTCACAGTATTCATTATGGTTATTAGATCCTTTTACTTTATAACTCAAAGCTGAATGGCCTCAGGGGATGAAAAGTGTTGTTCCTTAAAAACAAAAACTGTAATATATAGAAGAAAAGTCATTAACAAAGGTACCCCCAATATACATGGATGCTTTATTAAAAGTGAAATGTAAAGCATATTCAGGTTTAACCCCTTAACGACGGCGGGCAGTTATATTCCATCCTAGCGATCATAGTGTTAATCTTCCCCGGCTGCTGCCGCCATCTGGGGGAGATCGGCCCACATCTCGGCTGATTTATACAGTTGATGTGTTTCTGCTAGGCACGAGTGGAATTACGTCCCGCCCGTGCCTTTTAACCCCTTAAATGGTGCTGTCAATATGTGACAGCGCCATTATAATAGCAATCGCGCTATAATTTTACTCACAGGCCAATACCGGAAGACTTGGATCCGGTGGTTGTCATGGTAGCACAGGGTCATGTGATGACTCCTGTGCTCACACGACTCAGGATCTGTAAGAAACAGCTGAATGCTGCTTCTTACAAGACATAATTTCTCCCAGTTTCATCGGTGCTGCTCTGATCGGGAGAAATGGAAGAGCGATCAGACTGCTGATCATTATAGTCCCCTTGGGGACCTAGTAAAATAAAAAACTAAAAATCACCCCATTTCACCCCATTGAAAATTAAAGGGTTAAAAAAATAAAAAATACACACACATTTGGTATAGCCGCGCACAGAAATGCCCGATCTATGAAAATATAAATTCAATTAAGCTGATTGGTAAACAGTGTAGTGGCAAAAAATTCAAGATGCCAAAATTACATTTTTTGGTCGCCACAAATTTTGCGCTAACTGCAATAACAGGCGATCAAAATGTAGCATCTGTGCAAAAATGGTATTGTTAAAAACGTCAGCTCGTGATGCAGAAAATAAGCCGTCACTGAGCCGTAGGTCCCAAAAAGTGAGAACACTACGGGTCGCGGAACATGGCGCAAAACGTACGCCACTTTTTTTGGACAAACTTCTGATTTTTTTTTAACCCCATTAGATAAAAGTAAATCTATACATGTTTGGTGTCTACGAACTGGCACAGACCTCAGGCATCACAAAAACACATCACTTTTACCATATAAGAAGCACAGTGAATAAAATATATCAAAAACAATCGCGCAATCGCACTCTTTTTTGCAAATTTTTTCGCATTTGGAATTTTTTTGCCGTTTTCCAGTACACTATGTGGTAAAATTCATGGTTTACTTTAAAAGTACACCTTGTTCTGCAAAAAACAAGTTCTCACATGACCATATTGACTGAAAAATAAAAAGGTTGCGTCTCTTGGAAGAAGAATGGCAAAAAAAAGAACGCAAAATCGGCCTGTCGTCAAGGGGTTAGGCAAATAATTAATATTCTTTGTGTAGAAAAGATAACTTTAAAATATACGGTACTTTCTGTATGGGATCCTTGTGGTTATCAAGAGCTTTGCCTCTGATGAACATTTATTCGGAGTGGGGGGTGGGCGATAATTATAATTAGCCATACCCATACATTTCCCTTGTGTGGTTTGCCCAAGATAGTGGTTTTTGGGCCACATTCATTAGAACTATCTTACAGTAAAACTGTCTGTGTTGCCCAGTGCCCAGATTTCATTTTACCACAGCAGTGTAAAAAAGGAACAATATCCAACATACCCTTTTCTAAAAGTAAATTGATACTCTTTATTGAAGGCAGTACTGTTGCGTCAGGATGCCCAATAGTCCAATTTGCCATATTCTTATAGTGAAAGCCAATGGATACCTAGAATCAATTGCAGAACCACAGAACTGTTTTACTGATAAATTTCCAGACCTTCCTGTTCAAACTAGAAGTAATATACGTATATGGTTTGATGCAAAAGAGGCACACCACAACATTTGTTTGCTTCATATGCGTTAAGAAATATATACCCAAGTGTTCTCAACATTGTTGCAGACATCCAGGAGAAGATTATGAGAAGCCTGAGGAAACCAACAAAACAAAAATGATGCCAGTAGTGACAACTATTTAGAGCCAGAAGTATCATAAGGCTCCATCTAACTGGGTGTTTTAATTTACAGAACAATATGACCGCACGGAACATACACAAGAGCTGCATCACATGAGACACCAAAATGTCCAAAAATTATCATTTGTTGTATGATATTGGATATGTGATTTATGGGTCTAATTCTTTACTAAAAACATGGACACAGTAGTATGCATTCACATCTCCCAGCAATTCTGTGTACAGCTAAATATACATTAGTGTCATGCTAGGTACGGGGAAGTACTAATAGCACGGCGAAAGGGAAGGGGAAAGAAACCCCATATCTAAGGAGAGGGAAGATTATGACCCCTGACTAAACCTACTGCTGGTCCCTGGAGTCCCTCACCACCCTAGATAATTTCCGTACCTATGCGCCAAGCTGGATACCTCACCCTAAATATTCCTAGTGCTGGGCCCTAAATAGGGAACGGATGGGTTGAGCTCTTCGTCAAATCCACTAAACAACTATAGAAGACACAAGTGGACACACAGGGGGAAAAGCATGAACTACTTATTAGATGATGCAGACAGATGTTCAGTGAGCTTTCAGCAACGATACCACAAGGGAGTACAAATCAACTACTAGCAACTGCGGCTTGAAGGAACTGAAAATATCACCAGCCAGTCCAAAGGAGGAAGGGGTATTTAAACACCAAGGAAATACTGGTCATCAACAGCTGGAAGGAAATCAAGCTCATGCTTGGTCCAAAAGGGAGAGAGATGAATCCAGTAGGAAAGCTACCTATAGCAATGAATACTGACAGCAGGAACAATGGAAAGTCAGGGAGCATTCTGCGCAGCCAGACGCTGTGACCTTCTATGACCAGCAACCTCATGTGACACACCAGTTACAATAAGACTGAGTATTGTTAATTTTAAAAAGCCATTAAACCTCTCCATAGTTGTATGCATATCTGTGCAGAGTTCTTACAATATTCATAGAAACAAAGGGTTCTGGCCTCCACGGTCACCAGACTTAATAACTCAAACTGAGCTCAAACTGAAACAGCATCCATATTCATAATATCAGTGTTGAATTATAGAAGTGGTTCCTAAAGAGGATAAGAGGGGAACAACTTTACATAGTTGCTATCAGAAAGCAGTTCCGTAATTTCCTTTAACAAGTAAAAAAATCAGTTGCAGATTCTGCTGGAGATCTGCAGTAAAGTCTGCATGCATATACAGTTAGGTCCAGAAATATTTGGACAGTGACACAGGTCTTGGCATTTTAGCTGTTTACCAAAACATATTCAATATACTATTACATAATTAGTATGGGCTTTAAGTTTGAACTATTGGCTTTAATTTGAGGGTATTTGCATGTTAATTGGAGTAAGGGTTTAGGAATTACAGCTCTTTAATATGTAAGTAATTGGACATTTATCTCAAAAGCACTTTATTCGGTTATTCCCTCATTAATCAATCATCAACACTAGAAGTCCAAGAGAGGGGTCATTTAACATTTCTACCTTTGGAACCGAGAGACGAGTGGAATGACCTGAAGGATTTTAGCTAACATCCTATAATCACCGTCTTTTGTTCTGTAATTAAGGCCATTACTGTCGCACCACAGGAGGTTGTGGTTTTCCATTGAGTTTAGCCATTTAGTTTCTAGTTAGTTCTATTCAGTTCTATTCAGTTCATTTGACCCTCTTTCGGCACTTCAGGGGGGAGCTCAAAATTTCTGGGACTTCTAGTGTTAAGCAAGTAAAAGGTCTGGAGCTGTTTCCAGATGTGGCATTTGAATTTAGAAGCAGTTGCTATGAACCCACAACATGCAGTCAAAGGAGCTCTCAATGAAAGTGAGACAGACCATCATTAGGCTGATAAAAAAAGAAATCCATCAGAGAGATAGTAAATATGTTAGGAGTGGCCAAATCAACAGTTTTGTACATTCTACAAAAAAAAAGCACACTTGTGAGATTGGGAACTCAAATAGGCCTAGAAATCCATGTTTGACAACAGTGGTGGATGATCACTGAATCCTTTCCACAGTGAAAAAAAAATTCACAACATTCACCTAAGGGTACCATCTCACTAAATGACGTACCAGCGATTCCGACCATGATACCACCTGGTCAGGATCGCTGGTACGTCGCTACAGGGTCGCTAGTGAGCTGTCAAACAGTCAGATTTTCCCAACGACGCAGCAACGATACGGCAGTCGCTGGGACCCTATCACATAGCACGATTCATATCTTGATTAGTAACATAGGCGTGCATCTACATTGCCTTTTCTGCGCCCCCTCTGCTCCGATTGGTGGTCGTAACTGCGTTGTGACTGGGCGGCCTTGCCTTTAGAGAAGGCAACACATTAGCGCTTCCATCCTTCTCCATCCTTGTCCATCCTACATTCCCAATGCAGAATGGACTGTATTATGATCTGCTATCTGCTGCTACACGCAGTCCGGGACAAGTGAATTTAGCCCTCTGAAATGTACTGCGATCTACAAGCCAGAACAGAGGATGGAAGCGGCCAATCTGAACGCAGTAGCGATCACCAATCGGAACAGAGAGGGCGCGGAAAACAACGAAGATGCACGCCTATGTGAGTCACAAATGAGGTCGTTGGGTAAGGTGTCAAACACACCAATGCGTGGTGCCCTGCGGGAGCCCGATGACCAAAGAATGAACCAGGACAGTATGTAACGATCAGTGATTTCACAGCAGGGGCCAAGTCTCTGCTTAGTGTCACATACAGCGAGATCACTGATGAGGTCACTGGTACGTCACAAAATCTGTGACTCAGCCTCAATCTCGCTAGTGATCTCGCTATGTGAGAAGTACCCCTAAGTGAAGAGGACTCTCCAGGATGTAGGTGTTTCAGTATCTAAGTCAACCATAAGAAGAAGACTTCATGAGAGCAAATACAAAGGGTTAACCACGAGATGCAAACAATTAATCAGCCTTAAAATAGAAAGTTCAGATAAGATTTTACCAAAAACCATCTAAAGAAGAAAGTTCAGTTCTGGAAAAGCATTGTATGGACAGATGAAAATAAGACCAACCTGTAGGAGAACGATAGGAAGAAGAAAATATGGAGAAGACTTGGAACTGCTCATCACCCAAAGCATACCACATCCTGTGTAAAACATGGTGGAGGCTAGGTGATGGCAAGGGTATGCATTGCTTCTTATGGAAGCATGTCACTAGTGTTTATTAATGATGAGACTGAAGACAGAAGCAGCCGGATGAATTTTGAAGTGTATGGAGTGATAATTTCTGCTCAGATTCAACCAAATGCAGCAAGGTTGATTGAACGGCGCCTCACAGTACAGTGTTGACCCAAAATATACTGCAACAGCAACCCAGGAGTTTTTTAAGCAATGAAGTGGAATATTCTGCAATGGCCAGGTCAATCATCAGATCGCAACACCATCAAGCATGCATTCATTTCACATGGTAAAGACAAAAAATTAATGCAGAAAGACTCACAAACAAGCAACAACTGATGTCACCTACAGTTAAGGCCTGGCAAAGCATCACAAAGGAGGAAACCCAGAGATTAGTGATGTTCATGGCTTGCCTGCAAAGGATTTTCTACAAAGTATTAAAAATGAACATTTTATTTATGGTAAAGTAAATATGTCCAATTACTTTAGAAACTCTGAAATCAGGAAGCTTTGTAGAAAAATGGTTGCAATTCCTAAATCTTTCTTTTTGTTCAACCTGTTAAATTAAACCTCGAAATCTGAACAATTGAATCTCAATTGCTTAATTTTATATAAACAAATTGTGGCATGCAAAGCCCAAATCATAAAGATTTGATCACTGTCCAAATATTTGTAGACCTAACTGTAAGCATTTGTACAATACATATATTTGAAATTTGCAGTGGATTTCATCTTGTACATTGGAAAAATTAAAATCTGGAATGAAAATTCAACAAATTTAGATACAAAGGATTTAAAATTTGCATTGCATGTCCATTTCCATGTG
The DNA here is from genome assembly GCF_048569485.1 of Anomaloglossus baeobatrachus. Classification (NCBI taxonomy): domain Eukaryota; kingdom Metazoa; phylum Chordata; class Amphibia; order Anura; family Aromobatidae; genus Anomaloglossus; species Anomaloglossus baeobatrachus. The sequence continues at coordinate 593,163,155 of NC_134354.1, read as the reverse complement.
ATTTTTTTTCAACATGCAAATATGATTTGCTAAGATCTCATCAACTTTGCTTCTACTGTAAAAAGATGTAGATAATGCACAGTAGGTCGGCTACTTGTGAACATGCCCTGAAAGTTCTATTGAAATGTTGTGAACATGTGAGGGTCGCACGAGCCAGGTGTTTTTCTGCAACCCGCAACACTAGTGAATTGGGTCCCTTGGATGAATGTCTGTGTGTCAATGTCCCTTTTAAAAACCTTTCCTTCTGATCACATGTTACTCCATATTACAACAAACAAGGACCCAGTAGCTTAGGAAGTAAAAAACATAGTTTACTGAAACATGTGGAACTTATGTACATTAGGTAACAGATTTCCCTTGACTTTCCCATCTTCTGCATTACACAGAGGCACACATTTTGCAGTTACAAGTAGCGAGACATGATTTGTGAGTAGCATATTAGTTTTACAGCACATTTGGAAAGGCTTCTCCATTTCTAACTTACTTTATGTTATGTCTAATCATTGCGCTTTTCCCTGCAATACCTGTGCCATAGGCTGTCAAGCCTCGACTTCCTTCACTGAATCTTCCAGGTCTGGGCAACCTTGGTCCCCTTTTTCCACTGTGCCCTCTCAGAGTCTCCACTAACCCACGGCTTCCTTCTTCAGACCTATGGATATGTTTCACCAAAGCTGAGCTCGCCTGTTGGGATTCTGCTGGACACTACCTGGACTGCTATCTAATTGCTGCCTTGTTGCCTAATTCTCTGTGTCTCCCTCCTTTTCCACATAAATCTGGATTGTGAACGATTCAATCATTCTAGCTGTCAGTGAACATTGGTGGACAGCCATTTTCAGGTCTCTCCAGAGATGCTCAATTTGGTTTAGGTCAGGGCTCTGGCAGGGCCAGTCAAGAATGGTCACAGAGTTGTTTTGAAGCCACGCCTTTGTTATTTTAGCTGTGTCATTAGTGTCATTGCTTTGTTGGAAGGTGAACCTTCGGCCAAGTCTGAGGTCCAGAGCACTCTAGAAAATATTTTCTTCCATGATAACTCTGTACTTGGCCGCATTCATTTTTCCTTCAATTGCAATCAGTCGTCCTGTCCATGCAGCTGAAAAACACCCACATAGCTTGATGTTGCCACCATGTTTCACTGTTGGGATTGTATTGGGCAGGTGATGAGCAGTGCCTGGTTTTCTCCACACATACCGCTTAGAATTATCACCAAAAAGTTATATCTTCGTCTCATCAGACCAGAGAATCTTATTTTTCATAGTCTGGGAAGTCCTTCATGTGTTTTTTTTGCAAACTCTATGCGGGCTTTAATATTTCTTGCACTGAGGAGAGGCTTCCGTCGGGCCACTCTGATATAAAGACCTGACTGGTGGAGGGCTGCAGTGATAGTTGACTTTGTTGAACTCTCTCACATCTCCCTACTGCATCTCTGGAGCTCAGCCACAGGGATCTTGGGGCTCTTCTTTACTAGTGATGGGCGAACCCCCCGATGTTCGCATTCGGGAGCCTCGCCCAAACATTTTGTAAAGCTCAAGTTCAGATTCTGAGATAACTTGAACTTGCGTCCGAACACCGAACTTGGACTTTACAGTTATGGGATGGGGCTGGGGGCTGTAAAATAAAGAATATAGTTAATAATAAACATTGTCATTATACTTACCGCTCCTGTGATGCGTCCTGCAGACTCTGTCTCCCAGCCGCTTCCGTGTCCGATCATTGCAGTGCCCCGGGTTACAGGACCTTTCATGACATCATAGCCATGTGACCAGTCTGATGTAAACGTTTTACAGACATTGGGTTACAGACTGGTCACATGGCTATGATGTTACGGAAGGTCCTGTGACCCATGAGGTATCAACAGTCACACCAGACAGGTAACATGGTTATGACGTCATGGAAGGTCCTGTAAGTCAGATATAGCAGGGCTGAAGATGCTCGCCCACCTTTGGACTACGTCGGAGGTTTTTTTTTAAGTAATAAAGATGGAGTCCTAAATGTCTTCTGTTTTATTTCTAATAAAATATTTTTTCTCTGTGTTGTTTTATTTTACTGTTAAAATAACAGACAATCACAGACGCTGTCACGGAGTGGGCATCTGTGATTGGTTGCTGGAATAACCTGAAACCAGTCCATACATTCTAGCATCTAGAATGTATGGGCAGATTCCAGGTTACTCAACCAGCCAATCACAGACACCCATTCTGCGTGACAGCATCTGTGATTGGCTCCTTTACACATATAGTAGTGTAAAAATAAATAATTAAAAAAAAATGATGTAGCACTCCGCAGTATTTTTGATTCTCAGTGCAGATAAAGCAGACGGCTATGGGCTGCCACCCCCATCTGCCTGGCTTTACCTTGGCTGACAATCAAAATATAGGAAGCCCATTATTTTTTTTTTTAAATTATTTAAAAAAATAATTAAAAAAAAATGTGTGCGCTCCCACCATATTTTGTTCGCCAGTCAGGTAAAACCAGGCAGCTGGAGGCTGGGATTCTCAGCGTGGTAAAGCCCAAGAATTCTGGGCCCCCCACACTAAAAATGCAGCTGCCCCTGGAAATGGCACATTATTTCTTAACGCCAATTCAAGGCGCTTTTCCCGACTCGTCCAGCAGCCATGATGGCGGTGGCATGCTGGGTAAAAAAGGGGTTTATACCAGCTTGGTATTCTCAGCTGGAACTAAGCTCAAAATTCAGTGTCATGCCAAATGAGGCCACCATGAATTTCTAGTAAATAGTAAAAAAAACACAACACATAGAAAACATTTTTTATTAGAAATAAAACAAAAAATAAACATTTAGAAACTCCATCTTTATTCTAAAAATATCCTTAGTCCAACGTAGTCCACAGATAGAGCAATGTCAGCTCTGCTTCATCGCTCTGAACAGACATATACAGAGCGAGAAGCAGGGAGAGCCATGTCAGCTCTGCTTCATCGCTCTGTACAGAGCGAGAAGCAGGCTGACAGTGAGGGTATGATTCCACTTACGTCTCGCATTGCATCACCCTGCATGGCCTGACACTCTCCGGACAGGGGCGGCTCAGCTGCATAGAAATAAATGCAGCTGACCCACTCCTGTTGGGAGAGTGTGCGTCGTGCCGGCTGATGCGATGCGACACTCGCACAGTGATAGTCAAAGTTCACACGAGTACATGATCTGACAATAGGATGGATGAAAAAGATTTACATAAAAAACTGCAATTAATAAAGTTTCATTTGTAACCTTGGTTCCATTGTTAATATAAACAATGAAAAAAAGTGATGATAATGTACATTTATATTTTTACAAAGGATCTACAGTTAGGTCCAGAAATATTTGGACAGTGACACAAGTTTTGTTATTTTAGCTGTTTACAAAAACATGTTCAGAAATACAATTATATATATAATATGGTCTGAAAGTGCACACTCCCAGCTGCAATATGAGAGTTTTCACATCCAAATCGGAGAAAGGGTTTAGGAATCATAGCTCTGTAATGCATAGCCTCCTCTTTTTCAAGGGACCAAAAGTAATTGGACAAGGGACTCTAAGGGCTGCAATTAACTCTGAAGGCGTCTCCCTCGTTAACCTGTAATCAATGAAGTAGTTAAAAGGTCTGGGGTTGATTACAGGTGTGTGGTTTTGCATTTGGAAGCTGTTGCTGTGACCAGACAACATGCGGTCTAAGGAACTCTCAATTGAGGTGAAGCAGAACATCCTGAGGCTGAAAAAAAAGAAAAAATCCATCAGAGAGATAGCAGATATGCTTGGAGTAGCAAAATCAACAGTCGGGTACATTCTGAGAAAAAAGGAATTGACTGGTGAGCTTGGGAACTCAAAAAGTCCTGGGCGTCCACGGATGACAACAGTGGTGGATGATCGCCGCATACTTTCTGTGGTGAAGAAGAACCCGTTCACAACATCAACTGAAGTCCAGAACACTCTCAGTGAAGTAGGTGTATCTGTCTCTTAGTCAACAGTAAAGAGAAGACTCCATGAAAGTAAATACAAAGGGTTCACATCTAGATGCAAACCATTCATCAATTCCAAAAATAGACAGGCCAGAGTTAAATTTGCTGAAAAACACCTCATGAAGCCAGCTCAGTTCTGGAAAAGTATTCTATGGACAGATGAGACAAAGATCAACCTGTACCAGAATGATGGGAAGAAAAAAGTTTGGAGAAGAAAGGGAACGGCACATGATCCAAGGCACACCACATCCTCTGTAAAACATGGTGGAGGCAACGTGATGGCATGGGCATGCATGGCTTTCAATGGCACTGGGTCACTTGTGTTTATTGATGACATAACAGCAGACAAGAGTAGCCGGATGAATTCTGAAGTGTACCGGGATATACTTTCAGCCCAGATTCAGCCAAATGCCGCAAAGTTGATCTGACGGCGCTTCATAGTACAGATGGACAATGACCCCAAGCATACAGCCAAAGCTACCCAGGAGTTCATGAGTGCAAAAAAGTGGAACATTCTGCAATAGCCAAGTCAATCACCAGATCTTAACCTAATTGAGCATGCATTTCACTTGCTCAAATCCAGACTTAAGACGGAAAGACCCACAAACAAGCAAGACCTGAAGGCTGCGGCTGTAAAGGCCTGGCAAAGCATTAAGAAGGAGGAAACCCAGCGTTTGGTGATGTCCATGGGTTCCAGACTTAAGGCAGTGATTGCCTCCAAAGGATTCGCAACAAAATATTGAAAATAAAAATATTTTGTTTGGGTTTGGTTTATTTGTCCAATTACTTTTGACCTCCTAAAATGTGGAGTGTTTGTAAAGAAATGTGTACAATTCCTACAATTTCTATCAGATATTTTTGTTCAAACCTTCAAATTAAACGTTACAATCTGCACTTGAATTCTGTTGTAGAGGTTTCATTTCAAATCCAATGTGGTGGCATGCAGAGCCCAACTCGCGAAAATTGTGTCACTGTCCAAATATATCTGGACCTAACTGTATTTGAAAAAACTGATGACAAATCATGTAATAGTATTTTAATAGTTTTGAATATTCCTCAAATAAAAGAGCAGAATCCAAGGAAAATATAACAGTATGCTGTAATTTACTACGCTGCCGCAGCAGACAGAATTTCATTATCAATACTCAATAGGGGAATTCATCATTAGCGGATTTTTTTAAGTCAATTTTTCTTGTGGCTGTGTTGTTAGTATTTGCGCCAAATTTATTGAATTGTGGCATAATGTTTCATAAGTTTTGTTCATCTGTAGATTTACCGCTTTTTTCTAGAGCAGTTTTTCAATTTTTTTTTATATCACTTCTGTACTGAAGTTAGAATAGCAACTTTTCAAAAAAATGTTCTACATTCCTGGACAGTCATACAATTCCTTCAATATTTTGCTGTCAATAAAATTTTTTAATTGTAGAAGCATACATCTCATTTTGACTGCAATTATCATTATTTTAAGTTTGCATTAAATTTAGTCGATGTCTCTATATAAAACAGAATTATGGGCTGTAGACTTCTACCACTTATAATCAGAATGATTTCTTATGGTTTTCCAATGTGTCCATAAAAAATATTATCTGTCCGTGATTTTTTTATAAGCTACCCAGAAAAAGTAAAAAGTGAAGTTGGCAACCCTGCAACATATCCAATTTTCATTTTTGTTTTTCAGCATTTCCTTCCCTTTTTCTTTCATTTTTCCATGCATATAGACATACAGTATGAAGACTTATTTTTTGTAGGACGAGTTGTACTTTTGAATGACACCATTAATTTTATCATACAAAGTAAAGGAAAATTGGGGAAAAAAAAATCTCATTGAAGTGAAATTGTAAAAAAAAAAACCCTTTGCTTCTGACATTGTTTGTCTTTTCAGTTTTTGTTTTTGTTCCTTGTTTAGTAAAAATGGCCTGGCATCATGATTCACCAAGTAAGTTGTCTCGCTACTGGGTATGGATCCACTGTGCCACAAACTGGGTTTACCCTGAAAGGTTGTGACTGGGTGTCTACCAGGTATCACCAGAGCCTCTGATGGTAAGAATGGCTGTGGGTAGACACCTGGAACCACTCCAAGACATCCCAGGTACTACAGCAGCTGACTCAAGAAGGAACTCAGGTACGGAGGGCAGGCAGGACACAGCAGGTAGTGGAGGCTTACTGGATGGAGTACGTTCAGGAGACTTGCAGGACGGGCAGCTACAGGAGACTGACAGGATGGGTTTTGGTACATGAGAAGGACAGGACATTTTCAGGAAAAGGAGACCGGCAGGACAGTTCATGAACACAGACAACAGGCACACATCAGGGGATAACCTCTCAAAAAGAAGGAAATAACACCATCGTAGATAAATATGTGGCACCTATGAATACAACCAAATCTAGAAGCCCAAAAAGGTATTCATTGCAGACTTGAATAAAGTTACTATAATAATTTTTATTGTACAAAAAAGATTAAAAACTACATGAACACACAGACATTTTAAATGAAAAGAGAGAAAGGATCTCCTGGTGTGTTGGGGGCATGGACACCAGACCGGCAGCACAATACAATTGCACTATATTAATAAATAGTATTTCTAGAACTACACCATGTTCCAAATTATTATGCAAATTGGATTTAAGTATCATAGCGATTACATTTTTTTTTTCTTCAATGAAACTCATTGATGGTATTGTGTCTCAGGGGTCTTTGGATCACTGAAATCAATCTCAGATACCTGTGATAATTAGTTTGCCAGGTGAGCCCAATAAAAGGAAAACTGGATGTTTCACAATATTAAGCAGGCCACAGTTTTCAAGTAACATGGGAAAGAAAAAGGATCTCTCTGTTGCCAAAATCCATCAAATAGTGCAATGCCTTTGACAAGGGATGAAAACATTAGATATTTAACCAAAACTTAAGCGTGATCATCGTACTGTGAAGAGATTTGTGGCTGATTCAGATCACATAAGTGTTTGTGCTGATAAAGGCAGAATGAGGAAGATTTCTGCCAGGCAAGTCCATCGGATTAAGAGAGCAGCTGCTAAAAAGCCATTATAAACCAGCAAACAGATATTTGAAGCTGCTGGTGCCTCTGGAGTCCCTCAAACATCAAGCAACCCTGGATGGTCCAGATGGATGGCGTAGTGGATGGTTGGTGGATGGCCACCATGTCCCAACAAGGCTGCAATGTCAGCAAGGAGGTGGAGGAGTCCTGTTTTGAGCCGGAATCATGGGGAGACAGCTGGTAGGCCCCTTTAGGGTTCCTGAAGGTGTGAAAATGACCTCTGCTAAGTATATAGAGTTTCTGACTGACAACTTTCTTCCATGGTACAAAAAGCAGAAATGTGCCTTCAGAAGCAAAATCATATAATTTAATCATTGGGCAATGCTGTTATGTGTCCATTATTCTGGGCTATTGGTTATTGGACCACCTCTAATCTTCTAACAAGCTAAGTATCATTATTTATTAAGCAGAAGATTATGAGACTTATTATGGTTACCCAGACCTTGGTGTTCTATCCCCATGGATATTAATTCCTTTAAGTGCCTTCCATGAAGTGTTTATATACAGTATATCCTATGTGCCTTCTATGAAGTGTTTTTGTATGCTCTTTGTGCTTTCCATTAAGCAGTGTTTGACACGCTATGGTGCCCTACAGGCATGAATAAGGGTGATAGTATTGCAAATTATGCTTTCTCTGCTTTGGGCTCATGTGAGGACCGTTGAGTGTTTTTTTACATTTACAGACGGTATATCTATTTTTCTCTGTTTTGAATCTAACAGGAATATAGAAGGATTGTTTCATCAGACATATATATATAATCAATTAGATATTGTTAATAAATACACACATTGCACTTTATATCCATACTGATGCACTTTATTGTTTGAGGCACTAAGCACTTTATTTTTAGGACTCTTTTGTGCTTATGATGGGGTATAAAATTATTAATTGAATAACTTTGGTCCATATGACAATACTGCGATCAATAATATGTTACTGTTGATATTGCCTGGATTATATCTGATTGGTGGGTGCATTTGTTGCCTGCAGTGCAAATAATTCAGATTCCTGCACTCCTGTCTTCCCAGACCAGCTGCACGTGAGTCTAGCGGAGGGAAAGGTGGGTAAGCCGTCAAGGAGTGGGGGCGCCATTGAGTCCAGATTTAAGGGTGCCAACCTCCGCGGTAAGGTAGGGTGAGAGGAGGCTCAATTGGCCACTTTCCTATTTGCATTGCATTAGCATTTCCTATTTAACAGCTAAAAGTGTTTAAAGCAATATTCTTTGTGTGTTGTACTTGGGACTAATATATGTTTCTATGTGTGGTGCAAAAGATGCAGTCCTTTGCCTTTGTTCCTTTTAACACATTGTAGTTGCTGTTTATTCAGCGCTGATTCATGAGGGGACTTTTTGAGGTTATTGTTGCATGTTCTGCATGCACCTTAGCACTCTAGTCGTCCCAAATATTGTCTGTTGTGCTTTGGAAAATATCTGATTTTAAATAGTATCAATAAAGTTGTATTTTTTTTAAAGGGTTTTATTCTGACATCATGCAAAGAAATTCAAGCACAAACTCTCCAAAAACCCACAAGTTCAATTTATGCAAGAACTGTGAAGGTGATATCAAAGAAGAGTTCCTATGTTAACATGTAAGTTGGCCTGTTAGGATGCTTTCGATTTAAATAGCTTTTTATTTTAGTGAATGTGACCTCCTAATGCTGCAAATACCACAAATGAGCATTTTCAGTTCTTTAAAACATATAAAATGTTTAGAAACTCTACTGTGCCTAATAATTTGGAACATGATGTAGACCAAGGTCGGCAATTACCATAATGCAATTATTTAATTATACAAGATATCTGCATATATAGTGAATAACTCTTAAATTATTGAATGTTCTCAGTGAGAGGAACAAAATTAAATCTTGTAATACCTTTTAATGGCTAACTAAAATAAAATAAAGTGATGTTACAAGGCAAGCTTTCGAGACATCTCAGGTCCCTTCATCAGGCATGGTATAACAAAATATCTGAAGAAATACAAATATATGCACAAAAAGAGCACAACAAGAACACAAGATTATAATTTTGTTCTTCTCACTGAGAACATTCAATAATTTTTCAACTGGCGGTCCCCCCCAATTTTGATACCAGCCAAGATCAAGCCACACGGCTGAAGGCTGGTATTGTCAGGATGGGAAGCCCCACGTTATGGGGAGCCCACCACCCTAACAATATCAGCCACCAGCCGCCCGGAATTGCCGCATCCATTAGATGCGACAGTCCCGGGAGTCTACCCGGCTCATCCCGAATTGCCCTAATGCGGTAGCAATCGGGGTAATAAGGAGTTAAATGGCAGCTTATAGCTGCCACTAAGTCCTAGGTTAATCATGGCAGGCGTCCCCAGAGACACCTTCTATGATTAACCTGTAAGTGAAAGCCAATAAACATACACAACGAAAAATTCTTTATTTGGATAAAAGACAAAAAAAACCCTCATTTACCACTTCATTAATCCCCAAACACCCATCCAGGTCCGAAGTAATCCACACAACGCTTTCAGCTCTGCTACATGAAGCTGACAGGGAGCGCTGTAGAACACGACCGCTCTGTGTCAGCTCCACGCAGCAACTGAAGTGAGCCGCGCTGTCACCGGAGACTTCACTCAGGTAGTGCTTGCGTGTGTGTGGGGATGATGATGAGTGAGGTAGTGCTGGGGTGTGTGCGGGGATGATGATGAGTGCGGTAGTGCCGGGGTGTGTGCTGAGATGATGATGAGTGCGGTAGTGCCGGGGTGTGTGCGGGGATGATGATGAGTGCGGTAGTGCCGGGGTGTGTGCGGGGATGATGATGAATGCGGTAGTGCCTGCGTTTGTGCGGGGATGATGGGTGCGGTAGTGCCGGGGTGTGCGGGGATGATGATGAGTGCTGTAGTGCTTGTGTGTGCGGTGATGATGATGACTGCTGTAGTGCCGGGGTGTGTGCGGGGATGATGATGGGTGCGGTAGTGCCGGGGTGTGTGCGGGGATGATGATGGGAGAGGTAGTGCCTGCATGTGTGCGTGGATGATGGAAGCGGTAGTGCATGCGTGTGTGCGGGGATCATGGGTGCAGTAGTGTCGGGGTGTGTGTGTGTGTGTGGGGATCATGGGTACAGTAGTGCCAGGGTGTGTGTTCAGTGTATGCATGCAGAGGGTGGAGTGCGGAGGGGTGGAGCCGAGCGGGGCCATGGCGCTGAGGACCTCAGTGCCGGGGACTGCATGGCTGGGGACAGGTGACGATTCGTGTGTGCATGTGTTCAGTGTATACATGCGGAGGGCGGGGGGGAGGGATGGAGCCAAGTTATGCTGGTAACCATGGTACACAATCGGGTAACTATGCAAAGCGCTTTGCTTAGTTACCCGATGTGTACAAAGAAAAAAACACCTAGACAACACATCTAAAAAATAATACTTTAATAATTCAATTTAAAAATACAGACACCATGTGTCTTCCAGAACAACAATTAGGACAATTACGACAGTGTTGGTGAATTTTAGGATGAAAAATAGGAAAGCGTGAGGGAATTGAGCGATAGAGCTATTGTTGGAGGAAGGTTATAGATGCTGAGTTAAATCCTCAAGTTGCCCTTCCTACCAACAGAGGGTGTCATACTTTTTTGGACACCCCCCACTCCAGGTGGCTGGCCCTCACTGCCCCTATTATTCACTAACCTATGTCCACCACCAAGAACCAGGTGCAGTAGTGTTAGATGAACCACATATACAACAAGACGACAATAGCGTTAAATATTGATTCCTAACTGGACCACAATCTACAGTCAGAGAGCAAAAGATTGGTTGTTAGGATGGAGCCAATAGACCCATCATATATAGGCCGGCACCCAAGGGTCTCCCGACGCGTCCCCCCCCCCCTCCTAACGCAATGAAAGGGGGATCATCAGGGGTATTTTGCAGAAGACATCTGTAAGGAAGACAAACGTGTCGCTCAATACAGAAAATTTGAATATCATAGCCCACCTTGGCCTCTCATATGAGGGAGCACTGACTTACTTAGAAATGATTAATATCAGTACAACCGGTAATCCGACGGATGTAAGGGCTGTTTTGGTACAGAAAGCAGGATATGGCGTTTAATTCCTCTAATTTCACAATATACAAGTGATAGATACAAGTCTCTAACAGTGGTGTCACACATAGCGTCGACAACGACGTCGCTGCTAAGTCACCATTTTCTGTGACGTAGCAGTGACGTCCCGTCGCTGTCGCTGTGTGTGACATCCAGCAATGACCTGGCCCCTGCTTTGAGGTCGCCGGTCGTTGCTGAATGTCCTGCTTCATTTTTTGGACATTGCTCTCCCACTGTGAAGCACACATCACTGTGTGTGACAGCGAGAGAGCGACGAACTGAAGCGAGCAGGGAGCAGGGAGCCAGCGTCTGGCAGCCTGCGGTAAGCTGTAACCACGGTAAACATCGGGTAACCAATAAGCCCTTTCCTTGGTTACCCGATATTTACCTTAGTTACTAGCGTCCGCCATTCTGACGCCGCCAGTGCCGGCTCCCTGCTGCTTGCATACGTAGCTGGAGTACACATCGGGTAATTAACCCGATGTATACTCTGGCTAGGAGTGCAGAGAGCCAGCGCTAAGGGGTGTGCTCTCACGCTGCCAGTGTCGTCTCCCTACTCCCTGCACACGTAGCTGGAGTACACATCAGGTAATTAACCCGATGTGTACTCTGGCTAGGAGTGCAGGGGACAGGGAGCCTTCACTGGCAGCGTGAGAGCGGTGGACGCTACTAACTAAGGTAAATATCGGGTAACCAAGAGAAGTGCTTTCCTTGGTTACCCAATATTTACCTTAGTTACGCTTCCACGCGTCGCTGCTAGCTGGGGGCTGGTCGCTGGTGAGCTCTGCCTGTTTGACAGCTCACCAGTGACCATGTAACGACGCAGCAGCGATCCTGATAAGGTCAGATTGCTGGTCGTCGCTATGTGTGACACCACCTTTAGTGAAGACAAAGATACACAAGAAAAAAAGGGGATATTTTTAGATGCTATCAATATACGAATAGTCATAATTAGAGAAAAGAGGAAGCCTGAACCTTACTTAGATTGAAGGGCAGAACTCAGTCATATGCCGTGCTTAGATGATATTTCCAAACAAATAAAGTGGAGCCTGTAGGGTAAAGAATATCTTTCAGCATAACCATGGAGGACAAAAACCTCTTCAAAAATATTAGAATATCTACCTTTAATAGCGGGAGGACCACGGAAGGGGTAGCTCACATCCTATTCTGGGACAAATTCCCACCGCAAAAAATCCTGCATAGAAGGTAAGGAGAAGTCTAGTCATATGTCATTTTTTATATACATAAAAATTAAATGTCCTAGATAGGAAGTATATACCTGCAAAGAAAAAGCTTTCAAAGAGATTCTCCTTTCTCCTTAGTAGGTGAGGTGCTATAATAAGCACTATACTTCAGTGGGCGGCCCTGCAAAGAGGAAAAACAGGAGCTATCAACCACCTGTGGAAAAAACAACAGTTTCCTGGACAATAAATATATACCTTTAGAGAAAAAATACTCCCTTTTTAGGTCGTTTCAGTCTGGGAAAAGTGTATTATAATGAATCCCACACTTGCCTGAAAGAAAATAATGGTTCTAGGTCACTGGAGTGAACCCCTAAAAGTGTGTTCATAAGTCCTATAAGGAACACAAATTCAGTAACATGTGCGTACATACCAGATGCTGTCCCAAGATACGACTCAACCTGCAGAGACACAAAGGTCCCGAGTGCCGACGCACATCTGAAGCGCAGGAAGTAAGGCCAGATGTCCCAGGCTGTTGTGGCTGCGTCCTGTGATATCCCCGTGTTCTAAATGTGAGCCCATACCACATGTCTATTTAAACTGCCCGCACCGGAAGTGACACACAATGGTGCCACCCCCTCACCGCTCAATCTCGGAGTGGCAGAGAGAATAAGCCTATAAGATGCTTGGATATATTGAATAACGCGACCGGAAGTAGCGCGTCACTCCCCAGTAAAGTGACACGTATAAATGACCTATCAGGTATCCGGGATGGATGGGCTTCCAAGGCCGGAAGTGACGCGCCGTATATCGGGCTCAGAGGCGTCCAAAAGATATGCCCCCTGCATGGGTAGTAAACAATGCATGCCTGTCACACAGAAAGCGCAGATCTCATAACTGGAGTAATGCACCACGCTATTGATACACTCATTCAGAGTGATTAGTAAAATCACCGAGAGTGAGTGTATCACGTAATACGGAGTGGCGTGCCGTTGAGTGAAATGGCCAAAAAGGATCTCTCATACAAAATATAGCGTAGGCCTCCCATCTGCCCACACATATCATGTTAGATGGTGGGACGCCATCCGCTTTCCTCCTATGGATGAAGTGACCACGATCAAAGTACAAGTGAAATAGGTCAGAGGACTAGGGTAATGTATTAAGAGGGTTATATTATATACTGTACTCATTACGTAAAAAGAGGCCGCACCTCCCAAGTAACAGTCTCCCCAAGGGTATAGAGTCCAAAATAGGATGAATATAATTTCATGATTAAATATGGGAACTGCAAATGGACCAGTTCATTTGCGGAAGACTAATTGTTAGATAATAGAGCCCCTACCTACCAAAGATGCCTTACAAAGACACCCCACATATTTGTTAAGGGGACCAGGGTCACCCCATCCCTAAGGACCAAAAATCACCCTCTGATCCAATGAACCAACCCATCTTAATGAAACCGAGGTCCAAGGAAAATAATATACTAAAAAAGGGTATTAATGACCCAGAAGGGGGAATAATTTAGATATCACAACCTCCTATCATATATAATACTACACATGTCGTGGTATGAAGCTTTCGAAGCTTAGGTTCTCATTGAGTCCCCCCGGGAAAACTACGTCCAGTAGGAACGTCCACCTGGCCTCACGTTGTAGGATTTTCTTGTCCCAATCTCCTCCACGTGCTGGTTTCGTAAACACCTCTATCACCTGAAAAGAGATGGCCTTTGTGTCCCCATCATGATATTGGTTGACGTGGCAATGGCCGTGTCCCTCTTGTGGCTGACATCGCCAAGGTGCTCCCCAATTCTGACCCGCAGCTGTCTCCTGGTTTTGCCCACATAACCCAAGGGACAACTGCAGATACAGAGGTAGACCACCCCCTGTGTCCTACAGTTGGCAAAGTCTCTGATCTTATAGACTCTGTTAGTCCCCAAATTGGTGAATTCCTTATTTTGATTAATAAAGGGGCAATAACTGCACCTCCCACATCTAAAGGTGCCTTGCAGTTTGCGGTCCAGCCATGTCCCCTCCCTTCTTGGAGAAAAATGGCTATGGGTCAGGTGATCCCTAATGGATCTCCCCCTCCTAAATGTCACACTCAGATGTGGGGAAATACACCTCCCGATATCTGGATCTGATCTTAAAATAGGCAAATAGCGCCTCAAAATCTCCATGACCCTGGGATTTTGGTCGTCATAGGTAGCAACAAACCTAGTGATCTGATTGTCATCCTGTCTATTTTTTGGCTTGAGTAGATCTCTCCTAGAAGTTGCCTGTGTGTATTTATACGCCAGTTCCAGGACCTGCATTGGATAGCCTCTTTGTTTCAACCGACTCCTCATCTCTTCAGCCTGAAGTTCGAAGTCCTTAAGGGACGAACAATTTCTTCTTAATCGGAGAAATTGTCCCTTGGGTATACCCCTCCTCAAGGGTGCTGGATGATAACCCTCCCACCTGAGGAGGGCATTGGGTGCTGTGGGCTTTCTATAGATAGTTGTAGCCAATCTTCCCCCCGGGTCCTTGGAAATATTCAAATCAAGAAAGGACAGGCAGTCCCTGCCTACTTTGAAGGTAAATTTAAGACCGATGTTGTTAGAATTTATTCTCTCCAGGAATCGTACAAATAGGGATTCACCTCCTGTCCAAAGGACGAGGATGTCATCAATATAACGCCCCCAAAATTGTATATGGGGGGAAAAGATGACATCCTCGTCCACAAAGACATTGTATCCTCCCACCAGCCCAGGAACATTTGGGCGTATGTGGGGGCACAAGGGCTCCCCATCGCCGTGCCCCTGAGCTGGTGGTAGATCTTACCGTCAAAAAGGAAATAATTATGCGTCAATATGAAACACAGCAGGTCACCCACAAATTTGCTGTGTGCACGACATTGATTTCTTCGTGTACAAAGATAGAAAAGGACTGCCTCCAAGCTCCTATCGTGGGGGATACTGCTATATAGTTGTTCCACGTCTATTGACACAAGAATTGTGCCAGAATCCAAGGTAATGCCATCCAGTTTGGAAATAAGATCACTTGTGTCTCTAATGTAGGAGGGTAAGCTAGTAACGAAGGGACGTAGAACCGTGTCTAGGTATATACTAGAATTGTGAGCAATAGCATCAATCCCCGAGACAATGGGAAGGCCCCTAAGTGGGTGCAGTCCCTTGTGGATCTTTGGGATAGCGTAAAAGGTTGCGGAGACACGAAACCTCTGATATAGGAAGTCAAACTCTTTGTTTGAAAATACTCTGGGTTCTAATGCCTTGTTTGAGGACCTGCAGCTCTCCTAGATATTTCGATGTGGGGTCCACGGAGAGTATCTCATAGGTTGCCCTGTCTGCTAAAATTCTTTTACACATAACCGGGTAGTCCCTGGTGTCCATGACCACTATATTACCACCTTTGTCAGATGGTTTAATAGTGATCTGTGTATTCTTTTCAAGATTGGTGAGTGCCTCCCATTCTTCCATGGTTAGATTAGATTTAACTGATCTCAGTTTGGGTTGAATGGCCCGGAGATCATTGGTCACCAACTTGGAAAAAATGTCAAGACCACTAAAGTCCAGATTGGGTGAAATTTTCTTATTTTTGGGTTTAAGGTTAGTGAAAGGCCCTATTCCCAGGTCTTCCCCCCTGACATCACCCAGGCTGGATAGTAATCGGACATCTTCCAGCATATCAGATGGAATGCCCAAACGGGCACATTCAGCCTCATCGTTATGTGCAAAGAATTTTTTCCATTTTAATTTTCTTAGAAACAATTCAATGTTTTTTACCCAGGTGAAAGGGTCAAACCTAGTTGTTGGACAAAGGAGAGGCCATAGCCCAAAACTCGCATTTCAACGTTGGAAAGGTGGTAACTGAATAAATTGATAATCTGATTCTCCAAGATTTCATGAGGATCTATTTTCTCTGGGAGGTCCTTTGATTTTGGTTTCGTAAATGTAAGGATCTCGCCCCCCAAAAAAGGGGTAGGAGCAGATTGATGAGGCCCCGGAGGAGAGGGTCCAGGGGGGGAGGAAATGGGAGGGACTGCATTGTACATAGTCCTTTGTTGACCTGCAGTTTGATAGGACACCCCATAGGAGGAGGGTAAAGCAGATCTCCCATATGTCCGACCCCATTGTCGGTTCCTATTTCCCTGCCTGTCCCAATTATTCTGTCTCCCTTGATGATTTCTCCTCCCTCTGCCCCTACTCCACTCCACTCTGAGTCCGAGCAGTCCAAGGAGGAAATGTCAACTGAAGGACCAGTTGCCCCAGAAGGAGACTCCTTATGATCCATGAAGTCACTCAGATCCCTCAGAAAATGCTTGTGTTTTCTGTTTTTTAGATTCTGTTGATACTTATCAACTGACAATTGTAGAGATGTCTCTTTTGTTATAAACTTAGGGTCCCCCTTAAATTTAATTGCCTCTTCCCTCAGATTCTGTAAGGTTTTGGACCTACTTTCCAGGGTGATTTTTTCCTCCTCAAGGAGAATCATCATCAATCTAATGGAGGAGTTGGTGAGCTCTTACTCCTACCTTCCAATGAGTCTTTCGGTTCTAGATCTCTCCGCTGGGACCAAGTTAATTCTTAAGCCACGAGGGACAATCCGTTGTTTAATATACCGTTCCAAGGATTGCACCTCCCACCACGATTTTATAAACATCCAACAATTCTGAAAATAGGTTCCTGATGGTAGCTTTTCCTGTTTTCTGGCTATCAGAAACCTTGTCTGAAAAGACTTCTTCAGCATAATCCATCCACCTGTTCGTATTAATGGGTCCCGATAGAAAGCCCGCCATTAAACTTGAAAAAACCACGACCAATAAGATATTGAGGTATGATAGAAAGTAAAAAAACACCTAGACAATACCTCTAAAAAAAATAATACTTTAATAATTCAATTTAAAAATACAGACACCATGTGTCTTCCAGAACAACAATTAGGATAATTACCACAGTGTTGGTGAATGTTAGGATGAAAAATAGGAAAGCGTGAGGGAATTGAGCGATAGACCTATTGTTGGAGGAAGGTTATAGATGCTGAGTTAAATCATCAAGTTACCCTTCCTACCAATGGAGGGTGTCATACTTTTTTGGACACCCCCCGCACCAGGTGGCTGGCCCTCACTGCCCCTATTATTCACTAACCAATGTCCACCACCAAGAACCAGGTGCAGTAGTGTTAGACCGATGTGTACCATGGTTACCAGCATACACCGGCTCCCAGCACGATCCCAGCAACGCAAGGGTATGTCTCGGCTGGGTTACCAGTGTGGGCTGCAGAAGTCACCTGGGAGTCGGGGCTCCATGTGGGGTCGGGGAAAGGTGTCGGGCGTTGTCCTGTCGTGCCTTAGTTCATGCTGTTCACTTAGCTGAGCCGTTGGTTGCAGGCTCTTTAGCGCACGCGCTGTGGCGACGGTTGTCACTATAATGACGTCATTTTGGAGCAAGACAGACAGACAGAATAAGGCAATTATATATATATATATATATATATATATATATGTGTAAAATGATATAGTTACTGCGAGCTCCCGCATTAAAAAAAAAAGTTTTTTCTAGTTGTTATTTTTATCATCTATGGTCTACGCAGCAATATAGGGAATATGCAGATGCACAATTGCACCAGGAATAAACACTACAAGAAAAAAAACGTATATATCCAGCATTGCAACTATTGCACATATGGCATGCACCCAAAGTCATATCCCACCCAAGATTAAATATACTATTTAGCCAAGTCTAATGTATAGGAGGAGGGAAAACAAAGCTCTTGAGCCCATGAATTTTTTTTTTTTATGTAACACTATTCTAATCACAGTAGGACAAACTGAAAATACCTAAATGTATAATTACTTGTCCGAAATATCAGACATTAAGGAAATGTCCAAGAGAGGATATACTATTGGGATGTTCAAATTCTGACAAGGATGTGTGGAAAACATGAAGCAACACAGCCCACATACCCTTGTGAGGTCCAAAATAGAAAAATGCACAATTATAAGAAATTTGAGCAGCCCCATTGGTCATTAAGACCGTTCGGTTTCATACACTTCAGCAATGTTATCCATTTGCATTCCAACTGACCCAACTTCTTAGTCATATCCCCTCTTCTATTGCCCGGATGTAATCGATCAATTCCTCTAAAGCGGAGGAGCAGGGCTACAATTTTGTTTCTAGTGTCCTATGACAGCTCTTTGGTCTTCAGTGGAGTTTGGAGTGTGATTGTTTGAGGTTGTGGGCAGGTGTCTTTTATACTGATAACAAGTTCAAAAAGGTGCCATTACTACAGGTAATGAGTGGAGGACAGAGGAGCCTCTTGAAGAAGTTACAGGTCTGTGAGAGCCAGAAATCTTGCATTTTTTAGATGGCTAACTTCTATTTTTCCCACCATAATTTGCAAAAACTATCTTGCCAAATCAGACAAGGAGATTTTCTGAATTAGTTTTCTCATTTTGTCTCTCATAGTTGTGATTCACCTATGATGTCAATTACAGGCCTCTCTCATCTTTTTAAGTGGGAGAACCTGCAAAATTTTTGGCTTACTAAATACTTTTTTTCCACACTGTATATTTTATAGAGTCATTACAAATAGAGTGATATATTTCAAGTGTTTATTTCTGTTAATGTTGATGATTATGGTTTACAGCCAATGAAAGCCTAAAAGTCATTATCTCGGAAAATTAGAATAATCAGAAAACACCTGCAAAGGCTTCTTAAGTGTTTAAAATGGTCCATTATTCTGGTTCAGTAGGCTACACAATCATAGAGAAGACTGCTGACTTGACAGATGTCCAGAAGTCAGTCATTGACACGCTCCACAAGGAGGAGAATCCACAAAAGGTCATTGCTAACGAAGCTGGCTGTTCACAGAGTGCTGTATCCAAGCATATTAATAGAAGGTTGAGTGGAAGGAAAAAGTGTAGCAGAAAAAGGTGCACAAGCAACCGGGATAACCGCAGCCTTGATAGGATTGTTAAGAAAAGGCCATTAAAAAATTTTGGGGAGATTCACAAGGAGTGCACTGCTGCTAGAGTCAGTGCTTCAAGAGCCACCACACACATACATATCCAGGACATTGGCTACAACTGTCACATTCCTTGCGTCAAGCCACTCATGATCAATAGACAACGCCAGAAGCATCTTACCTGGGCCAAGGAGAAAAAGAACTGGACCGTTTGCTCAGTGGTCCAAGGTGTTGTTTTCAGATGAAACTAAATTTTGCATTTCATTTGGAAATCAAGGTCCCAGATTCTGGCGGAAGAGTGGAGAGGCCCCAATCCAAGCTGCTTGAGGTCTAATGTGAAGTTTCCACAATCAGTGATGGTTTGGGGAGCCATTTCATCTGCTGGTGTAGGTACACTGTGTTCTATCACGACCAAAGTCAGCGCAGCCGTCTACCAGGAAATTTTAGAGCATTTCATGCTTCCCTCTGCCGACAAGCTTTTTGGAGATGGAAATTTAATTTTCCAGCAGGACTTGGCACCTGTCCATACTGCTAAAAGTACCAATACCTGGTTTAATAACCACAGTATCACTGTGCTTGATTGGCCAGAAAACTCGCCTGACCTAAACCCCGTAGAGCATCTATGGGGGTATTGTCAAGAGGAAGATGAGAGACACCAGACCCAGCAATGCAGAAGAGCTGAAGGCTGCTATCAAAGAAACCTGGGCTTCCATAACACCTCAGCAGTGCTACAGGCTGATCGCCTCCATGCTACATTGCATTTATGCAGTAATTAATGCAAAAGGAGCCCCGACCAAGTATTGAGTGCTTTTACTGTACAGACTTTTCAGTAGGCCAACATCATTTTTCAGTTAGTCTTACATATTATTCTAATTATCTGAAATAATGACTTTTGGGTTTTCATTGGCTGTATGCCATAATCATTAACATTAACAGAAATAAACACTTGAAATAGATCCCTCTGATTGTAATGACTTTATATAATATTTGCGTTTCCCTTTTTGTATTGACTTACTTAAATAAATTACCTTTTTGATATTCTAATTTATTGAGATGCACTTATAGATAGATAGATAGATGTTGCATAGAGTAAGAGAGCTCCCTTTGAAACATCTGTTGCCATCGGTCTCCACTGTTTTTTGACATGTGAGACCGCAATGAAGAAATATGCATTATTTTTTATCAGTGGTGAGTGCCACTTTTTAATACAGCACACCAAGTTGGTATTATACACATGTATAACATGCACAAATGCCCATAAAAATGCAATGAAATCCTTCAGAGAAGTTAATTTTATTCAATACAAAATGATGTTTTACCTTCATGCCTCCATTCAAATAATTATACAAATGCATACATTAAAGTGTTTAAACTAGATTTCAGTTCACAGCTCAATCCATAGGAAAGTTGAATACAGAAAAGCAAAGCACCGACAAAATAGGTCTGAGACACTATGTAAAACGATAACACTTGTTCTTCAAAGTCTCCGAGTAGAGACTGGAATTTTCATCCTCTGACAGAATTTTAATAGGTGTCCCTTTTACAGTGACATAGGGCAAAAATCACCATAGTACAGTAAAAGAAAAAGAATTCTTATTCTATTTACAATACGTACACTTTACATAAATACAAGAACGACACTTACATCATATTATTAACTTAGAGCAAAGGTATTGCCTAAATTCTACTTAGCAATGATGAGCAGAGAAAACATATGGGGTCAAAACTTAGGTGATTTCCACTGTAGCAGGAGTTAGAATTCTTATGTGATAAGACAATAGCTTTTTATAGATATTTTCACTTTCGCTGTCATTGTCCATTTATGTTTTTCAAAAGAGATGACAGACCTGATGACTTCAATACTAGTAGACCTGTACATAAAAAATAATGTGTAGTTTAACGGCGAAATTTTAACTCAGTAAGAGCACAAATACACGTTTTCTTCTTATGTCAATGTTAAACCTTTGGTAGGATTTTATATATTATTTTAGGGATATTTTAATCACTTTTATATACATGTATAAGTATATGGGGTTCTGATATGTATTTTCTGTTCACTACTGAATAAATATCTACAGATACTGTATAAAGTTTTCTTATTAGTTCTCGTTGTTACTGGCCTGAAATTAGTCTCCTAAAATTTGGCTATTAAAATGAAAGAAGCCTTTATTACTAGTATGAAAAATGTACACATTTTATGCAAAGATGCCACATTAAGTACCACGAGAGCCAGAGATTTATTTCCAGATCAATGCTTTCATCAGTGAAGACAATAAGTCTGCCCACCACTAGAAAAACAACAACATACAAAGTGAGTCTATTCTAGTTTGCAAGATTATGACCGGTTATTTAGGACTTTGCATTTATTAATTTACAGAATACGGTATAGTGATATCTCACTTTATTTCTTTCTACAAAGATTTTGATTTTCTGCTAGACTAGGCCTCATTCAGACGTCCATGTTGCAACACGTATCCATTATTGTCTATGGGGCTGTTCACATGTCTGTGTTTTTTCATGGGGAAATCTCCGTTAAAGCACTGTTAAAAAATGCCAATGCAAGTCTATAATTTTGTGAAAAACACATACAACACTTGGCATGGAGGGCCATCTGTGTGCTGTCCATGTTTAACATTGTAAAGTATTGGAGAAGCCTTTTAATGAATTTATACGTGAAAAACACCAATGGTAAAATTGGACACATGGACCGTACACTGATGACACACTGATCCAAAAACACCGATGAATTATGTACCATTTTTTGCATGTGAAAAACAATGACATCTGAATGAGGCCTTACATACAGAATTCCAAAAATGTAGAGATGACTATCCAAAGAATCTGATCAGCTGCTTTATTTCATTGTAATTGTACTTTTATTCAATTGTATAATAATCATTTTTGGATAATGATTTTTTCAATAACTATTATTTACAGTATCTGCGGACAGAAGGTAGAGTAAAACGTAGAAAGAAAACCTATTACGTGAACGAACTAGAGGAAAGGAGATTAGGAATGCTCTATAGAAAGGTCTCCCAACTTTTTTGGTTTTGAGGCACCTGTGGGGAGAAATAATTTATCTCAGGGCACCCATAACAAAACATATCAAAAACACTTAAAACCAAACCAATATCATAAAATCATTGAAAGTCAATGTGTATGTGCTATTTATTTATAATAATGTTTCTATGAGAGGATTTGGATTGTCCCTTCTTGACATGGTTCACCATGCAAAAGCCAAGTGGATGAGCCACACAGAATGGGTAAACTCGAATATGGATGAACGGCACTTCAAAGAGCAAATCTGCCACAAACATCTCAGACTTAGCCTCCAATTTCTACTGTTGACTAAATTTAATTTCAGTTTTGTATTTCTGTGACGCAGATCTTGCCCAAATCCCACCTGCACTGTCTCTAGTTATTCCACTGAAGATAGTGGCTGTACAATATCAGTCAGGAATAACTTCAGACTGTACAGGATCCATCGGGAGCTTCATAAGCTGCTCAGGGGGCTACCCTGATTAAGTAGCAATGATCTAGGGAACTGGTATTAAAGCATGACTTAATGTGGTTTAGCTGAGAACCTTCTACTCCAAAAAATCTAAAGTACCAGCAAGGCTTTATTCATACTCTGCGCTGCCCATGAAAAGCATACCATAAATACAACCCAAGTACCTGCTATGGGCAAGCCATGTAGTAATAGGGCACATGTACCACAAGCTGAGAAACTAGCCCGTGGGCATACCAGGAACCAACAGCGGGAGACATTACTAGGTGATCGACTTTGAAGGTATCAGAGCAAGACTATTATTTACTGAGTATGGGGGTACATGGACTTTGTCTCAAGAGAACATGCAAGGTTATGATCTCGAGAGAAGGTAGAAGAAAAAGATGACAATAAAGAGCATGGGTTAAGGCGATAACAGATGGGAAATTAAAAGGATAAATTAATTGTATACCCTCGATAAAAAGTTCTAGTAATCTTTTAAGTGAAGCCAGCAATCTGTTTCCTTAGTATTCATTAAATTGCATTAATTGCAGAAGTAGATTTGTGCTTTGTTTATTGTCATGTCAATGACCAACGATATTACAAGTTTGCAAAACTGTACAGTCATTTCTATAAAAATATTCTCGTTCCAACAATTACAATGCTTCATATTCACTATAAAAATGTAATGTTAGATTAGTAACCATGTGATTTATTTTCAGTAACACACTATTAAAAAAATGAGAATTTGCACATATTCACTAATACTGAAGTTGCATTTCTACTGATGTCACTTTAGAAAAACAGTAACCATTGTTGGTTATGATACGTTTTGCTCCACTGAATTCTTTCACGTTATTGCCCAATTTTTTATAGAATATTTTCTTGGTGTAACTTAACATAACAATGCCTGTTATTGTCATACTATGCCTTTTTTTACATCCTCCTCTTTAGAATAAATTCTATTTTAGTGATTACTGGACAATATTTTGGGCTAATCAGCTAATCTAAAACACTGTAATAACTAACAGATGATTCCACCTGCATAAATATCTAATGTACGTCGTCTATGCTTTTAACACCAATCAGGTAAAGCCTCAGAATGATGTCACACTATAGATATCCATACTAACATAGATCTTTTGACTTTTACCT
This sequence comes from Anomaloglossus baeobatrachus, assembly GCF_048569485.1. Taxonomy (NCBI): domain Eukaryota; kingdom Metazoa; phylum Chordata; class Amphibia; order Anura; family Aromobatidae; genus Anomaloglossus; species Anomaloglossus baeobatrachus. The sequence continues at coordinate 593,139,303 of NC_134354.1, read as the reverse complement.
TTTCATTGAGCACCTACCTTACATTATTGCACCTATTTACCTATAAAAAGTAAATTCATACTGGTATCTGGACAATGGGGCTCCATCTTTAAATAGACAAAACCAGTTCTGAGGCCAAGACTCTGGTACAACCTATATGAAAGGTCCCAGGGTGACCCTAAAACTAATTTTTTACCTTGTTCAGATGACATTACTTCTCTTTTAAGACTGCTAGGTAGTGAAAAGTTTTGTACAATTACTTAAATAACATTTTTGAAAAGAAACCACAGATAAGCACACAGTATGTGATTAACTATCGTACTATAGCACTCCATTATGACTAATATATTTTTAGGGTGTACCATGTATGACTATTTCAAGCAACAAAGTATAAAGTTTGTAAAAACGGTTGACTGTTTTTAGAATGGAGCAAAGAATATATCACCTATTTTCATTCAACAGACCAGGCCAATCCAGTTTAACTAGTAGCTAATCATTGACACAGAAATTCCTCCGGACCAACTAAAATAGACCACTAAAATGTTTGCTGCTACAGTACACACTCTGAACAATTACCTACCGTAGCAACGGATGACATACAAGTCATATTTGTCAAAATATTTCTACTGCCAATGACAGAAACTTGTTTATAGATTGCAAGCATTTCTAAGATGAATAGGGTTTAACTGAAATACCGGACGTAGCCGGCTGACGAAAATGGGAGAAAAAGGATGAGAAACAAAATCGTAGGAAGGGGACTCGTCATTAAATATGTAAAGTGCCAAATTATACGAATTATGTTTGAAAGTTAAAGAAGTTGACAATGATGGCTAAGTATGTTTGATATTAAGATGTGCATTTACTAGGCTTTTGGAATATGACGCTGTATCAAAATAGAGCCACTAGAAAAAATGACCAAAAATTGGAAAAATATTATAGAGATTTCTCTTTAATATATCTCTCAGTTTTAATTGTATTTTGAGCCAAAAATAGTGTAAAAAGGCAGAAGATTAAGGAAATCTTGTGTGTGTGTCCAAGGAAATTTCTCATGTCTAACTTCTCACGGTCCTGTGTGTGGCTGTAAGACAACTGCCTGCAGCATAAGCCTCCTTACTGTTGCTTGTCTGCCCACTTGTGGTTACAGTTGGCCAACAGATGAAGATGAAACTGATCAATCAGGAGATTCAATCTTTTTTACTCTGTATGAGTTTTACAACAATGTCAAAATCACGCAGAAAATGCTGCAAACTAAGGCCCCCTTCACACGTCAGTGAAAAACACTGACGTTCTTCACTGACGTGTAAAACACGCATCTCTGTCCGTGTTCCGTGATTCACGGCACACATGGGTTGTCCATGTGCAATCCGTGATCCGGATTGCAAATGGACATTACTCACCTGCCTTCACTCCTGCTGTCCATGGTGCTGAACTCCTCGGCTCTGCAGCGTCCGCACACCGCTCTCTGCAGCTACTTCCGGGTCGGCTGTTCCTGCTTTCATGAATATTCATAAGCTGGACAGGAGCTGCAGAGAGCGGAGACTGCACAGCGCATCACTGGCAAGGGGAGTTGAAAATGTTTATTATTTGATATGTCAGTGTTTTTCTGGTACGTGTTTCACGGATCACACACGGATCACACCATAGTGTGGTCCGTGGGTCATCAGTGATGCCAGAAAAAAACGGACTTGTCTCCATGCAGAATCACGGACACGCGTGTACGCTGCCCGGAGACACGGTCAGTGAAAAATCACTGATGTGTGAGCAGACCCATTGATTATAATGGGTCTGCGTATGTCAGTGATTCTGGTACGTATAAAAAAAAAAAGCACATACGTACCAGAATCACTGACGTGTGAAGGGGGCCTAACAGAGAGAAATGTCTTGTTTAATGTAGACATTTATCCATAATTTTTTTGTTCTTTTAACATTTGTTCATTTAACATATTCCCCATCTAATTTAAAAAGGGATTAAAATAAATTGTTTAAATCTAACACTAAACATAACAAAATTCCATTATATTTATGATTTAACGACAAACTAGGATAAAATTGCTACAGATGAAGTACTGGCATTATACTAGATACTGAAGCCATTGGGCCACTCATTATTTGAATTACCACTTTTTAAACCTCAAAGTTGCCTAATATGGCAAAGCCATGATCAATAGAAATGAGAAAACCCATGGAAGTTCAGTTAGGCGAGTTCATCTGGACTTTAGATAATGTTCAGTTTGGGACCCGAACTTGACCTGACCCCCAATGGAAATCTCTAATTGGGCAGTTCCGATCTCTACCCACTTGTACCCAGCCATAAACATATCACCTCCGGGGGCAGGTGGGTGGGGTTTTTAGATGGCTTTTTTTTGGAGCACACTACATCCAATCACGCTGTTGTTACTCCCAGTGAGTGCCATTCAAACACTGCAAGTGGCTCGCACTGGGCTGAGGACTGAGAGTACCGGAGAACAGCGATGCTTGCGTGAGTGATGTTCATATGTAACCACCCAAACACTGTTTGTTTTGTTAAGCCTGTGTTCGGTACGAACCCCTGAACCTCGGGTTTGTTCATCTCTAATAGTCAATACTAATGATAAAAGAGTTCTCTGTTCTGTTGGTACTTAATAGCTAGAGATGAGCAGATCTGTCGAAGTTTGGGTTCTGCGGGTTCATCTACATTTTAGATAAAGTTCTGTTCTGGACCCAGACTTGACCCATTGGAAGTCACTGATTGGGCAGCCCACATGCAGCCAGCCATAAACAGAGCACTTCGGGGGGAGGGAAGGGTTTTTACATTTTTCACACAGCGATGCTCTCTTAAGTGGTTTGCATAAGTAAAGCACCTGAACTCCGAACTTGAACACTGATTGTTTGTAAAGTCTGTGCTCAGTACGAAAACTGAACTTTAAAGTTTGGATCCGCTCATCTCTACTAATATTACACTTCTATGTAAATACAAGCTAGTAAGTAGACGGGGTCACGTTAATATATATATATATATATCACACAGATTTCTATACAAAAGATACATCAGGATTCTTTGATTGTAATCTCAGTTAATCCTCCATGTCAAGCAGTATGGCCTTTTTATTATTAATGTACTGATGAAAACCTATGAAGGAAGAGACGATCTCCAGCTTAAGTACACTGCAAACCCAATGGATAACAGCTACATACATCAATTCCTATCTTCATAATGTTATAAGCGGACCATAAAAACTGTGCTTTTCATTAATATAATTGATCATCTATGTGCTTTCTCCCAAGGTTATCAGATAGGCCACCAATGTGACACATACACTATATTTTAATTCTCCGTGCATTGTGTTCTTATTTCCACCTACTCCATGTATGGATGGTAATGCTTTTTGATGCAGTTGTTCTAAATTGTATAAATTAGTTGTTCCCAGAGAGACATTCCACCCACACGCCATATATCAACTTGCAGTTACAGTCTTCTTTCATACTGGGAGTTGTCCTGTGTGGGCTAAAATCTGTAGCCAGGCTTTCTGGTCAATAGGCTTCTATCACAAACATATGTCGTTGCATGTGGTTGATTTCCAAATCTGGAATTGTTTTACTTTAAAAGAATATTAGAATTTTTACGCAATAGACAATAATCACATATTGCTACATATAAGATGGTCAATTAATTGAGTTTGTATTTCACAAACGCAGTTGAGCCTAAAGGGTTTTTCCACCATTAGCAGTGTTTGCATATTGCAAATATAAGATTTGGGATCACTTTTTGATCTCGGGGTTCAACTACTGAGACATTCATAGTCACAGTAAATGGGGTTCCTTCTTAGTTTTACACTATACTATGAAATTCCCACCTAAAACTGTGCATCCGAGACATTTACATTAATGGGAATGTGCTACAAATACCTGCACAGTAGATGAATGGGGATCACAAAAGAGGGGATCTAACAAAAATGGTGCTGATTTTTCTGGGAAATTATTAAAGCGTTATTTTTTGCAAACTGAATGCCCCATTATAATGTTTTGGTTGTCTCCACACCACGGAGCATAATAAAATGTAATATGTATAAAGAAAAAAAAAAAACAAAGAAACCATACTCAACACTCACATGTCTGGCCCCAACACTGTTAACTGCCTGTCATCTGGTCCTCAGAGCCATCTCCGCTTTCCCACCCACATTGCCCACCATGTTCACTCATGGCAGAACTTACGCCAGCGATCAGTCCTCGGGGGTCACTGCACATCCACTGGGTGTCACATTCATATATGTGAGACGCAATGACCTCTGAGGCCTACTTGCATCCAGAAGTACCGGTCATGAGTAAACACAGTAGGTAGGAGCTATAACAGCTGAAAGAGGAAGTCCAGGCCTACAAGGAACCAGCCAGGCAGGAAGATGTGGTTTGTGATGGGGAAAAAAAGAAGTGGCTCTGAGGATCGTACAGTATGAAGGAAACGGTAGAGGGTCAGACTTGTGAACAGTAATGGGAATATAATTTTTGCTTGTTTTTTTAACTTTTCCCTGCTTTCTATAGTTCAGCAAAATGGCAACCAGCTGGCCACCATTTAGCTGAATCCGTGTGAAGTAAATTTACATAAATCCATATTCTCAAAACTGTGTAGTTTGTGTATATTTGTGTACACGTCAGTATCACTCAAATAAATTAGTTCATCTTTAATAAGGATGTTACTGTGCAGGAGAAGAGAGCTCAATTATTGATACTGGTTCAGTGGATGAACAACCCATTCATCATGTTATAGAATATCCTGGCAGAATGTCACATTTTAGGATGGGAATTTCCTTTAATACTTAGGATTTTATCCTAATCCAGATTAATGCTCTTGGAGACATAATTAGTTACAGATGCAAAATCTTCAATGGCTACTTCCTCCTTGATGACACTTCCAATCCTGTGATCAGAGGTGTTTCACACTAGGATGCAATGATAAATCATCTGGGAAGGGATTTGAGAGAGAAGCAATGCAATGATAAAGGGGCTCTTAATAATGTGTAACACCTATACTGATTACTCTTTGCACATAATTAATGAGGCTCACACTCCACTGTATATACACTTTCACAGAGCACAGGCTATCCCACTGGCGGACACAGACAAAAAGGGTCCCTGTGCAAAAACAGTGTATGGACCCATTCTTAGGGCAGCGTTATATGAGACGATATATCGTGCGATCGCACCCGTCGTTTGTGCGTCACGGGCAATTCATTGCCCGTGTCGCACAAAGTCATTAAACCCCCGTCACACGTACTTACCTCCCCAACGACGTCGCTGTGGGCGGCGAACATCCTCTTCCTGAAGGGGGCAGTTCGTTCGGCGTCACAGCGACGTCCACAGCGGCCACCCAATAGAAGCGGAGGGGCGGAGATGAGCGGGACGTAACATCCCACCCACCTCCTTCCTTCCTCATTGCCGGCGGGACGCAGGTAAGTTGTTGTTCATCGTTCCCGGGGAGTCACACGTAGCGATGTGTGCTGCCACGGGAACGACATTATGGAAATGAACGACGTGTCAACGAGCAACGATAAGGTGAGTATTTTTGCTCGTTAACAGTCGTTCGTCGGTGTCACACAGTACGACATCTCTAACGATGCCGGATGTGCGTCACGAATTCCGTGACTTCGATATATCGTACTGTGTAACGCCGCCCTTAGTCCATTAAAATTCACAATTCAACCTGCTTTAGAGGTAGAAATTTGCCCCTTTACCCCTTAGGCCTAAGATATGCTTGCCCCTGGGCTATCCCATACAGAGTCATCCTATTACAGTACTAGCTAAGCTTTCAGAGTTATTTACTATATTGGACATGTAGGAGAATGATCCAGTGGAAGTCCAAATAGTTATTGTTTGAAAAATGTGTATTTTTTTCTTTATTGAAGATCTTTAAAATAGTGTAATATAAATTTCAGTGAGCAAGAAAGAAGTTTCTTAAAAGACTATATGTCGAAACGCGCAGGTTTATAGCGGTTTCTTCATGTGGCTTGTTTTTTAAACAATAACAATTTGGACGTCCGCTGGATCATTCTCCTTCTCCAGTTCCTGTACGGTCACTCCTGCCGGATTCGTGCTGTTTCCCTATGAATATCCTGTGAAGCATATCATCTATGGGGTAAGCTGACCACATTTTTCCTTTTTTCCTGCTTATTTACTGTATTGTTCACTATCATAATGGATATTGTGCAATAAAAATAATAAAAAAACAGTAAAATATTTTCACAAACATTTATCAACACAGAACAATATTCCATAAAACATTTCCTATAGTTTCTATAATCATTTGTTGTGCTTTATTTTCTTAAATATTAGGTAAATACATAAGATTTTATACTAAGGTTTTAATACAAAGTCCTGTATTCTCTGATAATCAGCGGATTCATTCTTCCTCCTACGGATGCAGAAGAGCTGAGTTCATCATGATATACTATAGGGAACATTTATAAAATATTTACACACGAGTTTTTTCATCTGCTCAGATAATTGGTGAAAAAATAGAAAAAGTACCAGAAATCAATAATTGAGGCAGGACATATGGCATTACAATAACGAGTGGCAGCAACACCCATTGATGGCTTACTAGTAATTGTCTAGCTCATAGTTTATCTGAGCAAATTACACCCCCTATATATATCTGGTGCAAAGTCGATGAATATTCTTAAAAAAAAAAAAAATACTCATCTACAATGCATTCTTCATCACACCCGGTGGGAATATTTTTACTACAAAGGAGGTCCACCTCTGCTACCGGTATGAACATACAGGCAGATTGTACTGTGACCATTTTCCTAAAAAATACCCTTTTTGAAAAGATCCCCATAATTTAAAATAACAATCTCAGCTCTGCTACATCTTTTTGTTTTTTATAGGACAGTGAAAGAAGAATTCTTTTTGCCATTCTTCGAATTCGTAGCTGGTTAGTTATACACTTGTGTGCAAATTCTTTTTGTAAAAAAAATTGTTTTTTTTTTGTCTTTGCCATTTTGAATTACAGATAATATCAAGAGGCATAAAAAAACAACATAAAAACACAAAACTTCATCTAAGGAACATCACTAAAAACAAATGAAATAGTCACACTAAACAAACCTTAAAACACATGTACCCCATCAGTCATAAAACAAGTTGTATATACCCACATATACTGTACATGCTTACAACTTTTTTTTTTTTTAATGTTTTACGTCAATTGTTTTTTTTCTGGTATCTTAACCCTTTCCCTTCCTCTGTGTGTTGTATCCTACCCTCTAGTTAGCTTGCCCCAAGTAAAAGTTCCAGGATGACAAAGTCATCGGTCCTGGCGTGGGCTGTTACGTGGTTTTCAGTGATACAGATTTAATAACTGATGTCACCATATTGCTTGACACTAAAAGAATACTATAATTAGAAATGAGTGTGCTTATTAACATATAAGGATACAAACCAGAGCATTTATGATATGGTACTCACTGATAGTATATAGCTATAGAATACTAAAAAATAGATCTCAATGCATATAACCGTCATGCATTTATTTGCAGTTAATACTGTTATTGATCACATTTTGTGTATCAGTTTGCTCGGATCCTATATTGCTTGCTTGCTTTTTTCACTCAACATAAAGCCATTACAGATACAGAGCAAACTCAGGACTATTGATGCCATCGTGAAGCAAATGACCCATTGCTCCTTAGGTAAAAGCTGGTGAATGTTCCCTTTTTCTTACACAAAAAAAAATCCAATATGTAGAACTACTACAAAATCCATTTGATCTCAAGGCCAGACTCCACCTGACATGGGATATTGGTTTATCTATACATTATATTCACATTTAATATTGTCAATTTTTACCTAAAGCAGCCTTTAAACTTGTGTTAGGGTTTTAATATCTAATATAATATATATTTAGACAAAGGCCTCCCGTGATGTGGTAAAAAATGCAGATTAAGTACTTGATCTATAGTAAATCCATATAAGACAGTCATTATTGCTAATTAGCAGCAAGAAGTGCAACCGTTCCAGTTTGTGCTATCTGATTCCCCCCATATCCCTATTCAGGATGGGGCCAAACTCCGCCATAATACCTCAAATTGTGTTCTTTCACTCTAAAAAACAGAATAATACTGAGAGCCTGTGCAATAGTTTTGGATATTGATGTAGAAATGTGGAGGAAACATAAGAAGGCTTTAGGCAAGGCCAAGTCAATTCACAAACACAAACAGTACTTCACTTAAGATACCGGCCTATATACTCTCACAAACAACAAAGAAAGAGAAAAAAAATCAGAATACTCAAAGAAGGAGTATGATATTGTTATGCCCGCTTTTTTTGATGGAAATTATGAGGGACATCTCATTACCATCGCGGTTATTGCAGAATCCCATGTTCTGATGAAGGAACTTGCTGTCAGTCACTCTATACATGTACCTGTCGTCAATTGTCCACTATTCCATGGTTACTTTACAAAAAAAATAACATTTCCCGAAAGGAAAAAACAAAGGATCAACCAATTGAACGCTTTATGATCTTCGAAACAGTCTATGATACATAATTTTTGAAAATTAGGAGAAAATCTTTCAAAAAGATTTGTCCATATATAAGGGAAATGTACAATAGATGCTGTGTAAAATGATGCAGGTCGTGGCCCATAAAAAAGTGCCAGTGTCCTCAGGGTGAAAGTCTCTGGTTCTGAGGTATGGACATATCCTGGAGATTCCATGCTTGGAGCCGGCTCTTCAGAAACGAGCCAAGCATGGCACTCCCTGAAGTATTCTTTCACCTTGGATCACTTGTGGGCATCCTGCTTCCATAACACTGTAGGTGGATTCAGCTCTGCTGAATGGATTGATAAGAAAAGAACCCGCTTTTCCGCATGTTTGGAAGGACTGTTGACTTAGACCAGCATGTGCCTCCGTCGATGCAATGCTAAGTGATCTGAACGAGAGAAACTGCGATCACAGTCTGCACATTTAAATGGCTTCACTCCTGTGTGTTTGCGGTAATGCCTCGTCAGTTCATCAGAGCGTGCAAACTTCCAGGTACATCCTTCCCAGGTACACATGTAAGGTTTCTCTCCTTAAAAACAGAAAAGGAAAAATGTTATTTACATTCACAAAATACCTTCTTCAAGACTGTTTTAAACTTTTCCAAAAATTGGACTAGTTTTGCAAGGGTGCACCAGTTTACACTTGTCTAATTTGCATATTGCATAAAATAAATACATTTATCAGTTCTTTCCAGTAAAAACTTTTAGACACTTTTGATCACGTTTGAGCAGAATATGGCTGGTTTCACACTTTTTTTTAATCAGATTTCATACTTTGCACTGATGAGGGGCAATACCCTGAAACATGGTGTCTGCAAATTGAGATTCTGGTTTGGCTGATATCCTAAGTCATATGAAAAGGCTCGTTAAAGGGTGGATCTTAACTTTTAGGATTGCTACTTCCAATAGGTGGAATTAGAGTTCAAGTCGGCTTCCTCTCGGAAGAGGAAATTTGCATATTAATTTCCCAGAAGTGCATTGTAGGTGTTTGTCTCCTCACAATGGCATGCCACTCTCCACCAAGAGAAACCCTACCCCTTATATTAGGCTGGGGTCGCAATAGCATATAATTCTCATGCGAGAGCATTGGATGCTATATGCTAATGACACTCAGCTCACACTCTGCTGCAAGTATGGGCTGAGCGTCATTTACTGTGATCTGATTCTCTTGCATGCGAGAATTGGATCAGAGGTGTGGACAAGATGGAGAGATTAATTTCTCCTATGCTGTCTCGACGTATATTGGACTGCACTCTGATGTCATCAGTGCAGTTCTATGTTTCACACACAGCCATAGACGTATGCAGCGATCGATTTTCATGCCAAATTGGCATGAGAAAGAAATGGCAGATCTGCTCTGCCCCATGGTATAATATTAGACCGCATGCCATCTGACAAAACATTGGAAAGCACTTGTTCGAGTTATATGCTCGTGTGACAAAGCCCTTACAGAGATATTCTCTCTCTAGGTAAGAATATCTTTACAATATGGTAGCTGATCACTGAAAGTCCCAGCAAGGAGATAGATACTTTGTGATAAACTCTCAGATTGATAGCCCTGTATGTACACAAGCTCATGGAAGATCACGGAGCTCATCTCCCCCTATTATACTATATGATGAATGGTAGCAGAAAACACCTGGGAGATTTGTTTTAAGGTTATAAAGCATATTTTCAGTATATCAGTTTATTTTTACCATTTTCATTATGCACTCTTGCTTTTAACATTAACTTAGTGTTGACAACTCCTTTTCTTTAAAGAGGTTGTTCATTAATGGACAATCTCTGCCTAATAAATTCCATAGCCCATAGGAAAGAAAACCAATGAATGCTTACCGTCAACAGTGGCATTGTTCTAGCTATGTAGGCACTGTGGTTCCATGTGACAGTGTTGTGACATGTGGCCACTGAGTGGCTGAAGCTCATAAATATTCCAGAAGAGTGGATGTCCACTCTGACGAGATAATAAAGACTGCAGCCAGTCATTGGCTGCAGGGATCACATGAAACAACAATGTCACGCACGGCACCGACTGCGAACAGCAGTGCCAACATTGTTGCAATAGTGACACTGGGGAGGGTGAGCAGCCTTTCTTTTTATTTCCTACAAGGCTTGGAATTAATGAATGAACCACTATATTAGGAGATCTCAGTAGCTGTCCTGGTCTGTCTTCTGGATAACCATGAGGCATGTACAGAAAGGTGCACTCTTCCACCCATCACGCTGCATGCATACATTCTCTTTTTGATATATATTTCATTTGCAAAATATTTCAGAATAATTCTTTACATGGAGAAAACAGCAGATCCCAAAAATACTTTGTGCAGCCCACCATGTTTTTATGAAGGCAGGGGACTTCACCTGGATTACACAGAAAAACACTGGGTAAGATTTTGAGAATGGGATATCAAGTTTGCGCTGAGGTTATAATGTTGACTTTCAAGGAGTTGAAGATGACGCAATGCACATTGTTTCCCATTATAACTGTTCTTCATGTTATTTCTTGCCAGGTATCAACAATAGGATACACTTTTAATAACATTCAGCTTTGTTCCTAAGTGCCGTCATTCATTTTGCTTATTTTTATTGTGCGGCAGTCTTTAAAGTACTTGATAATATGAATTAAGATGAGATCTCTTATGTCATTCACAAGACGCTTTATAGCAACCCATAAAAGAGGAAAGGGTTACTCAAAACTCTGCACAAAGCCACTGTCTTGTCTTACAATAAAAGTTTGGTTTCGGTTGCATTAAACACATTAGCTTTGTTTAACATATGTGCGGTTACTGTGTAATAAAAGGAAAGCAAACACGGCAAGGCGTTTTTTTTTTTTAAACCTGTCTCAGCATGGCAGTATACAACTCAAATAACTAATACAGAATGATTCGAAATGCCCAACAAGCAACGCAAACAGCACAGATCACTTTATCCTGGCACCGATATATAGAAAGAAGAAATACAGAGATTCTCATGCCTGGCTCCATAGAAAAGGACAATATTTCTAGCATAAAGTAGCTGCAGATCTCCCACATCTGAGATGACTGACACTGTTTAATGATGTTCTAAGTAGTAAAATCTAGTCACACACAGAGATTTGGCTCTTGGGCAGGGAGTCACATAGCTACAGAGCAGAAAAACATTGTTAATTACATTTTGGGCCTATGCCGAAAAAAACATGCAATCCTGAAGTGTACAGGAATACCTGCAGGTCAAAAAAGACTATCATATAATTAGTCAACCTTGGCAATTCATATGGAAGAATAGAAATGTCTATGTTCTTCAACAAGTAATGAAATGTCTGGCAAAAAATGGAGAACAGATAGTTGTAGTAAAGGTGCCTTTACACACTGCAACATCGCAAACGACATCGCTGTAACGTCACCGGTTTTGTGACGTAATAGCGACCTCCCCAGCGACATTGCAATGTGTGAAACTGGCCCCTGCTGTGAGGTTGCTGATTACTACACATCTCTCAGGACCATTCTTTGGTCCTTTGTTTCCCGTTGTGCAGCATGATCGCTAGAAAATCTCAGTGTGTAAACGGGACTTTACAGCGACTTTGTTAGCGACTTCCCTTTCAAAATGCTGCTTTACAACGTCCCCAATGACTAGCTAGGTCGTTCTGCAGGTCCGGATCGCTGTTGCGTCGTTGGCCAGGTCTGCCTGTTTGACAGCTCACCAGTGACTCACCAGAGACTTTGTAGCGATACCGGCCAGGTTGGGATCGCTGGAGGGAGCGCTAAAAAGTCTCAGTGTGTAAAGGGGCCTTAACAATGAATGTACAGGTACATTTGTAAGATTATTATTAGCATGTGTCCATGAAAGTGGACCTTTCACTTGCCATACATATGGAATGCTGTCACCTGGTGTAAATGTCGCCATTCCCTTAAATCTAATTGATTTTCCTTTGCACCTCTCCATCCCTGACATACATGTTCCCTCTAGTGTTTATCTAGAGGTAAATCTAGTGTTTTTAGTCACGTGGTCATGGTCATCAATGCTTCTTGATGGGATTCTTCTTGATGACCACACCCAGTTGGTTAAAAAAAGTAACTAGATATATATATGGGAAGAGAGGACCATATTAAATAATGGGGAGGCACATTAACAAAGGAAAAACATCACCAGATTAAAGGAAAACAGCGGTAACTACACTAAAGCAAAAAAAAAAATGTATATTTATGGCAAGTTTTCTTTAAAACTGAAAAAGGTTTGTGTGATGGTGGAATATTGTGGATTGTGACCACGGCTCACAATCCTGGGCCCCAACAGTTCCAACCACGCCCAAACATTAACCCACACAAAACGGTATATAATCCACAATATTCCACCATCACAGTTTGTATCTTTCATATGCATTATAACTACTTAATGACCCATGATGTATATTTTCATCATATGTCACTAAGGAGAGTATGAAACCTACTCAAGAGCAGACTTGCCTCATGCTAAGGAAATGCCGTCCGTATCACACAGCCAGCATCTGTGTGTAACTGCAGTGACCAAAGCTCAATCAATGAGACAGGCATTTAAATTACACCTTTGTCAGAGGGTGTGTGCACCGTCTCCCCATGGCCACAAGGAACATGATGAATTACCATGGCAGCCTGAGGCCTGCTGTTGGACGCTATAACTGTGATCTTATTCCTTCTGTGAAACTCAAGTCACAGGCTAGGCTTCATAGGAGAATAGCAAATTCACTATATACTGTAGACCCTAGGTTCATATAAAAATAAAGTAAAACTAAAACATAAAATATTTTTAAAAAGTATAAGTTTAAATCTCCCTTTTCCCCCTTCAAAAATAGAAATTAAAAAAGCAAAAAAATAAACATATTTGATATAACAATGTAAAAAAAAGTCTGAACTATTAAAATATGTTATTTAGAATTTCCATTTAAAGGGGTTGTCAGGACAATTTTATTTTTTTAGTTTAACAGGCAAGTAGTTGCCAAATATTTGACTGTTCTGCTCCGTTCAGATCTCTGCCGGCCACAGACTGCTCCTGCAGGTGATTCTACAAGTTCTGCTGACGTCAGATCGACAGAGCAGTGGCTTCTCTTCCACTCTGTTCTGTTGATAGGGCATGACTGCCGATATCATGCGGATTGACAGGCGGCTCCCCACTGCCTAACTGCGGGGAGTCATATGTAAATCAGCAGTACATCTGTACTGATGCCCCATTGAGTGAGCAGAGCGGAAGAGGAAGAGCTGCTCTGAACGGTTTAGAATCACACTGCCACATTTTTTTTACTGGAAAATGAACACCCTAAAAACAGAAGCAAAGAAATAATGACGGGTTTGTGTTTTTTTTCCCCAATTTCATTCCACTTGGAATTTTTTTCTGTTTTTCAATACATTATAGGATACAATGGATAGTGTCATTCAGTGCTGCAATTCGTCAAGCAAAAAAATCAAGGTATTGCTCTGAAAAGTGAGGGAAGAAAAAAACAAAAGCTTAAAAAAAAATACTACAAAACAAAAAGACAAAAGTCTTGGTACTTAAAGGGTTAATACCTTTTAATATGGAGTGTATTGTAATCACTTGACATTTACAGTTTTGCATAGCCTGAAAAAAGTATAACGCTTTGTAAGTATGTTAAACTTCTTCTTTCTGCTTGTAAAGCAATAGGAATAAATTCACTAGAGGAATACAGTGCTTTGATATGTATAATAGCGGATCCGTCTGCTATTCAGTCAGTCCCTTTGGAGAGTTCTCCTTTATCTCATCACTGACACCATTTCAGAATTATTTTTTTTCACAATATAACAGACCACTAATATTAGGATTATATAATAACATTGCTAAGCACCATCAAATTTGTGCGGTGTATACAACCCCTGGGGAGTCACAAAACACTCAATGGGCTGTTTACAGCCTCTAATGTCATCCTTATTGTAAAGATAACCAGTCCTATTTTATCTCATGTCATAATGAGATGATTTAAGGTGGATCTGTCACCAGACTACAATATTAGGCTATGTGCGCACGCTGCGTTTTTTTGACGCTGCGTTTTTGTGCGTTTTTGGCCGATAAAAACGCACCGACGTCGAAAAAATGCGTCAAAAACGCATGCGTTTTTACCGCGATTTGGTGCGTTTTTGGCTGCGTTTTGCTGCGTTTTTGATCTCTGCGTTTTGCTGCGTTTTTCCAATGCATTGCATGGGCGGAAAACGCAGAAAAACGCAGGAAAGAATTGACATGTCCATTTTTTTTTTCAAGCTCAAAAACGCAGCTTAAAAAAAAAGTTGTGTGCGGACAGCAAAAATGAAAACTGGGGAAGCAAAGTCATGCAGTTTTGAGGCCAAAAACGCACCCGAAAAACGTGCAAAAACGCCGCGAAAAACGCACTGTGCGCACATAGCCTTATACAGATCTCTCTCAGGCCTGACAATGCTGGTGTACTTATTTAGAATGTCAAAGTCATCTGACATAGTTTTTCAAATATTTGAATTCAATTAAAGAGTCAGAGGACTCATGAGCTGGTGTACCTGAGCTCTGCCCACTGGGCTTGCCTGACAGCTGCAGCTTGCTCTGAAGAGTGTGAAATCTCAGCAGCATGAAGGTGTAACACTGATAAGCTGTTCCATGAATAAGAACATACGACACTGCGTTATGTCGAAACGCGTTGGATGAACTGTGCCTTGTGGATGCTGTCTATCCATTTTTAAAGTGATGAAAATAAAGGAAAGTTTTTAATTCATCTGCCCACATACCAAGATGTTTCTACCTCCAAACTTCAGTGCTGCTATGGTGTTTTAGGGGTGATATGCAATGCCTTTTGACCTCCAAACATTGTATGTATTATGGCATCCAAAGATTTCAATTTTGGGCTCATCTCACCAGACTATATTTCTCCAGTATTTTGCAGGCTTGTCTATATGTTGTTGAGCAATCTTTAAACACACTTGAACATGTTTTTGTTCAGCAACAGAGTCTTGAATGGTGAGGATGCATACAAGCCATGGGGGTTGAGTGCATTACTTATTGTATTCTTTTTTTTTTTTTTTTAAGTCTTGTGGGGAGAACTTGGCTGTGGCAGGTTTATGGTGAACTTATGTTCTTTCCACTTACAGATTATGGCTTCAACAGTGATCACAGGAACCTCCAGTAGTTTAGTTTATTCTTCTGTAACCAATGCCATCAGTATGTTTTGCAACAATAAGGTTGTGAAAGTCTTGAAACAGCTCAATGTTTTTACAAACCATGAGCTGTTTCTTGTGTGGCACTTTACTAAGATATCTTTTTATAGACCAGCAGTTGAACCAGACGATATTATTGCTCATTTAGTGGCAGGATTGGTTTCTAATTGCTGATAGATTTCAGTTTTTGTCATGACTTTCCATGGCTTTTTGCACCTCTCTTTTTTCATGTGTTCAATACTTTTTCGCTGTGTCACTTCTTGTTATTACACACAACTTAATTTCTTGACATCTATGGTTTGATTTATTTTCCTGTGTGGATTGGATGGGTTTTTACTGACATATGGTGAGAAATTCAAGTTACTAGCACCTTTAGAAATATATTTACTTAGAAAATTGTTGACATGTTCAATACTTATTTCACCCACTATAAGTATATACACACATCTATTGTAAAAAGTAAGCAATTTGTATTGTTAAATCTGGTGACAAATCCTCTTTAAGAATTGTCTGTGTCTGCCCTATCTTTTGCCCTAAGCAGCACTGCTGGCTGCAGAACGTGTAAACCTGTGCATCAGACTGAGGTATGTACGTGCTTATTTGATGAAAGCGCCAAAAAAGGGAAGGAGTGGGCCTGAAATAAAAAAAAAACAGCTAAATTTGCTGCCAAATTGCTGTCAAGTGTATAAGTAGTAATCTTGGTGCAACCCTTAAAGCATTGCTAAGATACATTTCTTCTTTGTCTACACAAAATTATGACTAAGAACATACAGCCTGTCAGGCAACATAGCAGTGCCACTTCCACACTTTACTCTGACCAATTCATATCTATTTTTAATCCATTGCTATTTGTACATTGTAAAAAGCTACAGTTAATGATTGATCGGCAATGCTATTGTACATGACCTTAGTAATATTTATATATAGAGTCATGTACATGGAACGGATTGTCATTGTCAAGGACTTAGATAATAGGATCAATAATGTAATCACTAATGATGGCATTTCTCAATTCCAGGCACCCCCTTGTTCTGAAGATTTCCCTAACACAAGTAATATATGTTAGTATTTGCAACACTACTATTAAGGTTAAAGACACACGGCGAGAAAAACGAAGTGAGTGGAATGCAATAAAAAAAAAAATCGCATTGCACTTGGGCAAATGTTACTCAATGGAGCAGCTCCCGTGAACGATTTTTTTTTTCAGCACTAGTTGGACCGAGGAAACAATTGCAGAATGCTGCGGTTGGAATCCGATTAATTTTCTCTCGCACCTGTACAAGTCTATGGGCACGAGAGAAAGATCGCACTAGACTCGCATTACACCACACTACAGTGCGATATACACATCAGCTGACAATGGAGGAGATAGGGAGATTAGTCTATCCCTCCTCTCCACAGCTGTGCTGCGATTGCAGGATCGCATCACAGTGGTATGACACTCGGTTTACACTCCAGCAGAGCGGGAGTGAGTGTCATGCAATGCACTCGCTGTACTGCTCATGTGGCCCCAGCCTAAAGGTTTCATTCTGCTACTATCCAGCTTTTTGTTGAGTTGGAGATGTCCATATACAATGCTTGACACACGCGATCAGACCAACAGGCATCTGACGCACTACAAAAAAACACCACAAAAAGGGGGGAACACTAGAGTAACTATACAATGGAGGTCCCTGCCGCTAGGGAGAGGGGTGAGAGGGCACCTCCTAAACTCACCTCAAGCTGACTCCTGAGCTCCCTAGCATCCCTATACAGGTTCTTTCAATTTGTCAGCGAGCAGGATACCTGGGTCCCTCAGCTGGCACAAAACTCACTCTACCTAGTAGATCGACAAGTACACTAAACTCCCCACTATTCAAAGAAACACGGAGGGAAAAGAAAGACAGATGGGGGAATAAACAGGATACAAAACACCAAACTTCACCGTAGCAGTTGGACTCTAAAGTAGCAGGTAGATGAGCACAGGAAAATTCCTCAGCAGTTCCTTTCACCAGGCTGGCCAAAGTAGAAATGGATTCTAACAGCAGCAGGGTCTACTGTGAAAGCTCCAGTATTTAACCTAAATGGGCTACAGCTGACCTGCACTGCTCTGAGCTACTGGCAACAAAACCTGAAATTAACTCATGAGACGACAAAGGAAAGGAAACCTTGTTTAAATGTGGAGTCAAGATGGATATGGGAGGCTTAAGTCCTAAGGCTGTCACTAGTCTCAAAACAGCAGGGAGACGACCGTGACACCTATTGAATATAAGAAGTTGACCATGTCACCTATAGAGAAGGCCAAGAGGATGCTGACATGAGATGAATCAAACATATAGTCATTTGTAAATGGTGCATGATTACATAATAGCCATAATCATCAACATGAAAAATACATAGTATTTAGAGCACTAATAAGTAGGACGATTAAGGACAATCGTAAAGAAGCAGAACGGAAAGGAAAACACGATCAAAAAGTCCAAATATGAAAATATATTTATTAATGCCAAAAGGACAAGGTGGGGGCGACAGGATGTGGCAATTATACAAAAACCACCTGGGTACACAATACAGTAGGCTATAACCACAATTGACTGTATAATAGTAAAGAATCGCTAAGAATACACCAGCAAAGAAAAGGATCCATGATTCGGTCTGTCCCCACCGGTCAGTTTTTAAGATTACGACGGATTTGTTCGTCTACAGCAGATTTTGAATGTCAGGCGAGGGACCTTAAAAATAGGTTTCGTGAACGTGGATATAGCTCTCGCATGATTAAGCACGCATACCATCGAGCCAAATACTCTACACGCGAGGAATTACTATACTCTAATAGGGAACCTAAACCGGATAATCAAATTAGGTTTATTACAAATTATCACTCTCAATTCCAAAATATGAATGGTTGTTTGGAAAGGTCTTGGCCGATTTTGATGGCCTACCCTATCTTGTCTAAATTCCTTTCTAAAAAACCGAATATTACTATCCGTCGAGCTAAGAATCTGCGTGATTGTTTGGTTCATAGCCACTATCGTGTTCCAGATGCGAACTTGTCCCCCTTTGGTACTGTGTTGCCTCCGATCCCAGGTGGATGTGTTCCCTGTGGCCGGTGTATTGCCTGCCCTAACATTATACGGAGCAGTTCTTTTTCTGATTCGTCGGGCAAACGCTCATATACAATTCTAAAACGGATTAATTGTAATTCCAAGGCAGTTATCTATTATGCCACTTGTCCTTGCCCCAAAATTTATATTGGCCTTACCACACGCCAATTAAAAGTACGCATTAGAGAGCACGTCCTAGGAATTGAGGCAGCATCTACCGAGCTTGATATGTCCACACTTAAGACGATACCTCGTCATTTCAAGACGTTTCATCAATGTAGATCTGCTGATTTTTTGGTAAGGGGCATCGATCAATTGAATATTGACATCCGTGGGGGCAACATTAAACAGAGATTAGCACAACTTGAAGCCAGATGGAATTGGACTTTGGACACTATCCATCCATCTGGCCTCAATGAGAACTTGAGCTTTGTTTCTTTTTTGTAAATTGGAGGCTTTTTCTATTTTTTAATTGTTTTTAATCTCCTTTTGTATTAGGCACTTTAACCCTTTACCTTGCCATGACATTATCCGTCGTGTGGAGATTGTATGGAGAATACAGTTAATTTGGATCCGGTTATCATCAACCTATTACTGATGAAGTGAAAAGAAGGAAATAAAAAAGAAACAGCATCATAAACACCATCTTTAATATCACTTTTTATTTTCATTTTTTATCTCTCTTATAATATGTTTTATTGTTCATTTTGTTACTTATACATGCATATGTACTATGGCCCCGTAGCCCCCTTTGGGTTTATTGATATTCTGCTATGTATACTAAAATCCTCTTGTGCTTATATACTGTAATATCCCCTACTGTATTTAGTGGTTATATTTGCCAGCCAACAGTTAGCCCACATTTGATGCTTTTCCTATGAGCTTCCCTGTGTATAACTACCCATTATTATCATATTTCGTATTCTCTGTGTCTCCTCTATATCCTTCCATGCCCCTATCAAATCTGGTTGTCGGCACGCATGCGCTGCTTCGCCGCCTGTGTCCCGCACAGCTTGCCGTATCTTTATGGCTATGGAGATCAGGTCATGTGATGTCCGCGTAACCCGCGCTCTTTTTCCATGACGCGGTGTCCGTTCGGTCTCTATGCTGGTCGCGGCTGCGCATGCGTCACTAGTGACGTACAGATATTTGATATGTTAATAGGCATGACGTGGCGTCACGGCATTTGTCATCTTGCCCTTTTTACACCCTGCTGTTCCTTCACTGTTTGTCACCGCCCCCAGACGAAGGTTTCCACCGAAACGCTGTGCGTCGGGTAGACGCTCTCCCCTGGGTCTCTTATCTATCAGGTATAGGCTTTTCAATCCTTTGAATAGGTTGTGTATTTTCAGTATTGTGCTGACACCTTCATCAATGTTGCTCAGCTTATGACCTTTTGACTGTATTGTTTGTGGTTTATACTAGTATACACCACCATTAATTAATGCATTGCATTTCCTGCTGGTTGGGCATTTGCCCTCTCTTGGGCCTTATCTTTGAGTGAATACAGCTTTAATCCCTGTTACCATTGTGTCATTGTATGCTAATTAATTTTAATTAGCCCTCTTCTAAAGCTGGTGTCACACATAACGACAATGACAACGACGTCGCTGCAACGTCACCATATTCTGTGACGTTGCAGCGACCTCAACAGCGACGTCGCTGTGTGACACATAATAACGATCAGACCCCTGCTGCGAAATCGCTGCTCGCTCCTGAATGCTCGAAGTCATTTTTTGATCGCTGCTATCCCGCTGCACCATGCTGATAAGCTGATAATCCTTGTGTTTGACACCGCAGCAGCGACGCTACGCTACGTCTGAAACCACACAACGACCGTCGACGTCGCTATGATCGCTGCTCCGTCGCTGCTTTTTATAACATGTTTGACAGCTTACTAACGATCATCTATGGTCGCTGCTACGTCACAGAATATGGTGACGTTGCAGCGACGTCGTTGTCGTTGTCGTTATGTGTGACACCAGCTTAAGTGGTGTTCACTCATCTGGCAAATAAATCCTTTTCTTTGCTGGTGTATTCTTAGCGATTCTCTACTATTATACAGTCAATTGTGGTTATCGCCTACTGTATTGTGTACCCAGGTGGTTTTTGTATAATTGCCACATCCTGTCACCCCCACCTTGTCCTTTTGGCATTAATAAATATATTTTCATATTTGGACTTATTGATCGTGTTTTCCTTTCCGTTCTGACATGAGATGAAGCAGTTTTTACATCACAGTGACTTCATTCTATCACTTTCTGGGGTAACATTGGTTACAGCCACACCAATAAAACAATGGTCTTTACATCTCTTGAAGGGAACGTGTCATCAGAAAAGGACTTTTTTACTATCTTTATTTTTTTGGCAATATTTTTTTTTTCTATATTACAATCTCTGTTATAAAAAAAAAAAATAGATATCTTGCAATCTTCACACTGGCCACTGGGGCTTTTTTAAACTAACATCCAATTGTATTTTTTGTATTGAAGCATAAGGTCATTATGAAGGGAGGACAAGCAGGATCAGGTATTACCTTGTCGATTGTGATTGGTGAAGCCTGTGTTATCATCTGTGTATAGAGGAGTTATCAGTTAATGTAATCCTGCCTTGCAAATGTGACTGCTCTGCCCTTGTGACTTTATACAGTGTGCTGAAATGACACTTCTTAAAAGAGGACAGGTCACCTTTCCTGCCTTGTCTTTTATAGATAATTCTGGAGCATCCTTTTTAGAATACTGTCTTCTATTATTCCTCCTGGAAATATATGGATGCATTTACACTTTGTTGTTACAGTTTTTGAGTCCCTACATACATAATCATAATGTCTATACACACTGGACATAGAGTTACATAGGTTGAAAAAAGACCTAAGTCCATCTAGTTCAATCTTCCTCCACCAGTTCTACATTTTGTCCGTAAGTCACTTATAACCAACAATGTTGTGTGTACTGAGGAAATCATCCAGCCCTTTATGAAAAGCTGTTATAGTGTCTGCCATTACTACCTCTTGTAGGGCATTCCACAGTCTGACTGCTCTAACTGCCTTTCCTATTTAGCTGCTGGAATCGCTTTTCTTCCACTCGCAGTATTTGCCCCCTGGTCCTTAGTATTGTCTTTGGAAGGAATAAGTCATGTGCCAGTCCTTTATATTGACCACACATGTATTTATACATATAAATGAGATCTCCTCTGAGACGTCTTTTTTCTAAGTTAAACATATCTAACTTTTTCAACCTCTCATCATATGGGAGGCCTTCCATTCCTTGTACTAGTCTAGTTAACCGCCTTTGAACTGACTCTAACTTCTGAATGTCCTTCTTAAAATGCGGAGCCCAAAACTGGATCCCATATTTCAGATGTGGCCTTACAAGTGATTTATAGAGTGGTAACAATATATTGGGATCCCGGGATCTAATCTCACTTTTTATACACCTTAAAATATCGTTAACTTCATAGGGAAAAACTGTACTTACAAAAAGCAATGGGTTCCCCGCTCTCCCACCCCTCCCAAAAATCAAGAAAAGTAGAAGGCAGTAAGTAGTAAATGACTTAACAATAAATGGCTCTACTTAACAAGAAGAATCCGTGACTCAATGTGCTGCAATTTACTTTACAATTAGAAAAACATTGCTAATGGATCTCCTCTAAATGCTGGTGGAAATAAAAGGTTTTCCATAGTAGCACTTCTCGTACATTGTGAATGCTTGTCTTAATTGTGTCTTTCTCAATGAACAAAAAGAATATGATTAAATGACACGCCCGAGTTCTAATATTATATCTAATGCATTAATACCACTTTTTCTAATTACTTAGACCTAAGCCTTTAGTTTTACTCTATGTACTTAGGGCTGTCTTTACAATATATCTCAGTCCATTGCCTTGGCTTTATTTCAACACACTTTATGTTGAGCGCAATGGAGGTAGGTATATGAACTAGTTACATATCATATATATGCAAATGCAGTCTCTTATTTTCTGTTGCCCTATATTCACCAATTGAGGCATTGTGATGATGACCAAAAATATTAAAATAAATATTATTTTAGGTTTCTCACTATGTGCAGCTATGAGACTGAGAATAAGTTAAAGGGAATCTGTCATGTAATCTGACTACTGCATAATGTAGAGACAGAGATCCTGGTTCCAGTGATGTATCACGTACTAGAATGCTTGCTGTAGTTTTTATAAAATTACAGTTATATCAGCAGATTATCTCAAGAGGAGTAGTAAACTTGCTGTATTGTAGTACTCCATATTCATTAGCTCTGTGTAACCACACTCCCATCACTGATTGGTTGGTTTCTGTACACACTGTGCATAGGCAGAAAGCTGCCAATCAGTGATGTTGTGGGGTTATACAGAGCTCAGCATTCAGAGAAGTGATAGATTAGTAGCTAAAAATGTGTTTAATCAAAATTACTGCAAGCAACCCTGTAGATGGCACATTGCTGAAATCTGACTCTCTGCCCCTACATCAAGCTGCTTTTAGATGGGGTTGCAAAAATCTAGGGATAGATTTCCTTTAAGGACTCTTTTGCTCTGAAAACAAGTAGAACATTCTTTAGTGTGCAAAAGAATGTTACAAGAACAGGTCATGCATGAGGTCAGCGGTGGACATATTCAGGGCCGGATTATAGGCGGGGCAGGCGGGGCTTCAGCCCAGGGGCCCCCACCACAAGAGCTTCTGAGGGGGCCCCCACCACCATCAGTGTGAGCGCCATTTTATTAAGGTTCAGGACCACACTGTACCTTTAAGAGAATTTCAATCCGGCCATCACTATGCTGCAGACACGCCCACTGCATGCTGTGTGGGTTGAGTCTGCAAGGATGACGTCACCGCGCTGCTGCTTCTTCGTGCCGTACAGGAGCTTGTGGGAGGACCGGAGCAGAGGCCTCGGTGGATGATGGTGAGTGACGTCATCCATCATGGTGCCGGGCAGGAGGCTGCAGTGAGGAGGGAGCAGGACGGGATTTCATAGTGTCAGCGGCAGCTCTGCCGGCGGGATCAGTGTGAGTTATTGCAGGAGTGTGACCTGCTGCAGATCAGGTCGGGCTGTCAGTGCCGGGTCATCGGCCTCATCCCTCCCCTGCAATAACTCACACTGATCTCCAGCACAAACATCACTACACAGAATCCTGCACTGATCACATCTGAGCCTGCAGCACACATTACACTATGTGGCCCATATTACATATAGAATATGTGAGGTCCTGTAGGCCCAGGTGTGATCAGTGCAGGGCATTGTATATCTGTGTATATACCACATCCAGTGTGATATACTGTGTACATTATATATCACATCCAGTGTACAGAGCAGTGTGATATACTGTGTACATGGTGTATCACATCCAGTGTACAGAGCGGTGTGATATACTGTGTACATGGGATATCACATCCAGTGTACGGAGTAGTGTGATATACTGTGTACATGGTATATCACATCCAGTGTACAGAGCAGTGTGATATACTGTGTACATTATATATCACATCCAGTGTACAGAGTAGTGTGATATACTGTGTACATGGGATACCACATCCAGTGTACAGAGCAGTGTGATATACTGTGTACATGGGATACCACATCCAGTGTACAGAGTAGTGTGATATACTGTGTACATGGTATACCACATCCAGTGTACAGAGCAGTGTGATATACTGTGTACATGGTATACCACATCCAGTGTACAGAGCAGTGTGATATACTGTGTACATTATATATCACATCCAGTGTACAGAGTAGTGTGATATACTGTGTACATGGGATACCACATCCAGTGTACAGAGCAGTGTGATATACTGTGTACATGGGATACCACATCCAGTGTACAGAGTAGTGTGATATACTGTGTACATGGTATACCACATCCAGTGTACAGAGCAGTGTGATATACTGTGTACATGGTATACCACATCCAGTGTACAGAGCAGTGTGATATACTGTGTACATGGTATACCACATCCAGTGTACAGAGCAGTGTGATATACTGTGTACATGGTATACCACATCCAGTGTACAGAGCAGTGTGATATACTGTGTACATTATATATCACATCAAGTGTACAGAGTAGTGTGATATACTGTGTACATGGTATACCACATCCAGTGTACAGAGCAGTGTGATATACTGTGTACATGGTATACCACATCCAGTGTACAGAGCAGTGTGATATACTGTGTACATGGGATACCACATCCAGTGTACAGAGCAGTGTGACATACTGTGTACATGGTATACCACATGCAGTGTACAGAGCGGTGTGATATACTGTGTACATGGGATATCACATCCAGTGTACGGAGTAGTGTGATATACTGTGTACATGGTATATCACATCCAGTGTACAGAGCAGTGTGATATACTGTGTACATTATATATCACATCCAGTGTACAGAGTAGTGTGATATACTGTGTACATGGGATACCACATCCAGTGTACAGAGCAGTGTGATATACTGTGTACATGGGATACCACATCCAGTGTACAGAGCAGTGTGATATACTGTGTACATGGGATACCACATCCAGTGTACAGAGTAGTGTGATATACTGTGTACATGGTATACCACATCCAGTGTACAGAGCAGTGTGATATACTGTGTACATGGTATACCACATCCAGTGTACAGAGCAGTGTGATATACTGTGTACATTATATATCACATCCAGTGTACAGAGTAGTGTGATATACTGTGTACATGGGATACCACATCCAGTGTACAGAGCAGTGTGATATACTGTGTACATGGGATACCACATCCAGTGTACAGAGCAGTGTGATATACTGTGTACATGGGATACCACATCCAGTGTACAGAGTAGTGTGATATACTGTGTACATGGTATACCACATCCAGTGTACAGAGCAGTGTGATATACTGTGTACATGGTATACCACATCCAGTGTACAGAGCAGTGTGATATACTGTGTACATGGTATACCACATCCAGTGTACAGAGCAGTGTGATATACTGTGTACATGGTATACCACATCCAGTGTACAGAGCAGTGTGATATACTGTGTACATTATATATCACATCCAGTGTACAGAGTAGTGTGATATACTGTGTACATGGTATACCACATCCAGTGTACAGAGCAGTGTGATATACTGTGTACATGGTATACCACATCCAGTGTACAGAGCAGTGTGATATACTGTGTACATGGGATACCACATCCAGTGTACAGAGCAGTGTGACATACTGTGTACATGGTATACCACATGCAGTGTACAGAGCAGTGTGATATACTGTGTACATGGTATACCACATCCAGTGTACAGAGCAGTGTGATATACTGTGTACACACATCAGATGGCATATAATGTGTATATTGTATAACATCTGGTGTCTGTATCACAGTAAACCCGGTCAAATGCCGGGGCCCTGAGCTGCCGGGGGGCCCAATCGCGGTGGCAGGAGTGGCGTACCGCTAGTCAGGGGGCCCGGTGCTAGCGCTGTCACCAGCCTCCCCCCCGCCGAGGATCGCACTTTCAATTGTATCGGCATCGCAGTTGCCGATACAATTGAGAGCAATGATGAGATTGGGCGGCTCTTTCTCATGATTCTCCTCACTGTCTCTGTTGGCACTCTGACAGCTCTGCAGCGGAGCTCGGTGACGTCATCACTGCGCGCCTGCTGATAGGTCGAACGACAGCAATGGACGCGCCGAGGAGACCGGAGCAGCGGGGGAACGAGGAGAAATGAGTATGTACAATCACTGTGGCCAGACGACCATGGGGGTACATTAAATGATATGGCGGCTGTACACTACATGAGGATGCCTATTGCTATCTGGTTCTCTGCACTGTGCTATATACTGGCTGTATACTACATGAGGGTGCCTAATGCTAACTGGCTCTGCACTGTGCTATATAGGGGCTGTATACTACATGAGGATGCCTAATGCTATCAGGGTCTGCACTGTGCTATATAGGGGCTGTGTACTATGTGAAGGTGCTTAATATTATCTGGTCTGCTCTGTGCTATATAGGGGCTGTGTACTATGTGAGGATGCTTAATGCTATTGGCTCTGCACTGTGCTATATAGGGGCTGTGTACTACGTGAGGATGCCTAATGCTATCTGGGTCTGCACTGTGCTATATAGGGGCTGTGTACTACATGAGGGTGCCTAATGCTATATGGGTCTGCATTGTGCTATATGGGGGCTGTATACTACATGAGGGTGCCTACTGCTATATGGGTCTGCATTGTACTATATGAGGACTGCTTATTGTAATATGGGGGCTGCATAGTGCCATATGGGGCTGCATAGTGCCATATGGGGGCTGTATACTACATGAGGGTGCCTACTGCTATATGGGTCTGCATTGTACTATATGAGGACTGCTTATTGTAATATGGGGGCTGCATAGTGCCATATGGGGGCTGCATAGTGCCATATGGGGGCTGCATAGTGCCATATGGGGGCTGCATGGTGCCATATGGGGGCTGCATAATGCCATATGGGGGCTGCATAATGCCATATGGGGGCTGCATAATGCCATATGGGGGCTGCATAATGCCATATGGGGGCTGCATAATGCCATATCGGGGCTGCATAATGCCATATCGGGGCTGCATAATACTATATGGAGGAATATTGAGGCTGCATAATACTATACCCACAGAGTTGTATGTCCCTTCCACCCCAGAGCTGTATACCCTAAGAGCTGCATGTCACCCCCCCACCTCAGAGCTGTTTGTCCCCCCACCTCAGAGCCACTGCCCCCCTCTAGAGCTGTATGCCCCCCATTGCTCCATACCCCTTTCCTTAGTAATATTTATGCCCCCCCAGTAATGTGTATGTCCCCAGCCTCTCATGTGATGTGTATATACATCGGTGTTAGTGTGCTCTATGTGCGGCCATGTCTGTTAGTGACTGCCACCAATCAGCGTGGCACAGACACATGCCCAGGAGGAGTTGGATGGAGACAAGCGGGGAGGTGAATGAGACTGTTGCTGGCTTCCCAATATTAAAAATATATATAAAAATATAAAAATGTGTCTGTGTGTGCATGTATGATGTGTATCTGTGTATGATCTGTGTATGTCATCTATGTATGTCGGTGTATATGACTGTGTCTAGATTTATGTCTATTTATATGTGTTTTTGTGAATTTCTCTTTAAATATATATGTGTATGTATCTGTGCATGTCTATGTGTGGATGGGTACCACTGAGACTCTTTCGCCCAGGGCCCACAAAAACCTGGAGCCGGCCCTGCGTGTACCAGTCATGTATTCTCCTGTACACTGTGCAGGGGCGTACCTTTGGGGGGCATGCGGCATATTTGCATATTTATCAAAGGGGCACCATTGGAAAGTGTGAGGCAGCAGTATGGTGGGAGAAAATTGTAAGTAGACAGTATTGGGAAAGAAAAGTGTGAGGGGCATAGAATAGAGACTGGGTAGTGGTGGGGGATAAGCAGTATAGAGAAGGGGCGGCATGGTGGCCAGTGTGAGGGCACAGTATGGAGGACACAGTATGCTGAGGAGGGGGAATGTGAGACGGAGGTACAGTATAGTGACTGGATAGTGAAGGACATAGGCAGTATAGAGAAGGGGCAGCATGGTGGCCAGTGTGAGGGCACAGTATGCTGAGGAGGGGGAATGTGAGACTGAGGTGCAGTATAGATAAGGGGCAGCAAGGTGGCCAGTGTGAGGGCACAGTATGGAGGAGGGCACAGTATGCTGAGAAGGGGGAATGTGAGACTGAGGTGCAGTATTTATATCTAAATGCTACAGTGCGTGCTCTACTGTTACGGCTAAAATTGTTAACGTTATTGGGCCCCCACCAGATTTTCTGCCCAGGGGCCCCCACCAACCTTAATCTGGCCCTGGACATATTGGAGCACTTAAGACATATTTATGATTTGTTTTTGCCAAAAAGAATGTTCTAATTTTTTATGCAGCCTAAACACTTTTATTCTTAAGCTCTAATGTGGACGTGGCTTCACTGTATCTAAGTTTTAGGCTTACAGTATTTATGAACGGTTAATGGCAATTTTGGTACAAAAAAGTTGCACCCTTTTTACCCGGCGGTGGGTTTTTAAAAGCTAAGGTTGCTTTTCTTAGGACAAACTTGTTAAAGCATTAAAAAATGGACAAAAACATACCTAAAGTAGTAGTGGTCATCCACTACTGGACAACGCCTTCTTCAGGCGCATATACAAGATCAACACAAGTGAATTGAGTGGGCATCAGACCGTCTAGATGGAATGTGGCCGTAAGTATGCAAATCGCATATTTGCGGTCACATGGCCACCTAGTCTCACCGCTGGGCCCAGAGAATCCTGACAGGCACGCATTGCTATAGTGCCCTTGATTAAATAAAACCACATACCCCCTCCCAGACTGGCACGGTTTCAGCAATGTTGGTGCTCTCCTGGCGGTCACCTCACATGAGCACTACATGTTTTGTTACGCTGGCGCTGATTGGCTGATTGATTGAAGACCACTGATCTGTCAGATGGAGCCACTCCAACTAATACAAGGGTGAAAGGTGTAACTAATCAGGCGCTGCTAATAGGCTGCACATAATGTGTCGGTGCTGTGTCTCCCAGCAAACACCACGCCTAAAGTGTGTCAGTCTGGGAGGGGAGTATGTGTTTTGATTATTGCATCTGGGGCACTTAAGCATTTAGAATGGGGTTGTCCAATAGTTTACGGACTTATTATACTTTATTTTATTTTGTTTATTTATTTTTGTAACAGGGTTCACTGGCACCTTATATATGAGCACCTACCCTGAAGTCTATACAGAAAATAAAACACGATATTGATGTAGTGACATGGTAGAAAAAAAAAGATGTAGAAAAAAATAATCACCACAGAATTTAGACCATATTTAGATGAAAAACAAAATGAACACTGGTTTTCAAGAGTGGATGTTTCCTTTAATATTCGACCCGGAAAAATACATAAAACAGTAGAAAATAATCTCAAGAAGAAAACAAAGATCATTTTTTTTTTATTTTGACAGCTAAATATTATACACACCTTTACCATAGACACGGACAAAAATAAATGTTAATACATAGTGCTATTTGTTTTTGTAATTATGTGAATCCTGATATTCTGGTCTCAATGAATGAAGAGGAATTTGGAACATTTTAATCTATAATATTTAATGACAACGCAGAGACTCAATAAAATCGTGAATGGACAAAAGCTTTTGTTCTGCAGTAACGCCGCGGTTTTTGTTGGATTTCTTAAAGGTATCTCAATTAACAGGTTACCGGTTTATTTTTATGTTTTGTTACGGATTTGAAAAAGAGGCGAGGAAGAGGGACACGTGAGTTGAAAAGATCATTCTCATGGACTGGTAAGGAATGTATAACCTCAAAATGACTATATAACCCCAGGCATTCACAGCATTATGTATTTGCCTAATAGTGTTTGATGTTTTCAGTAAAAATAGCGATGATGTAAGAAAATTAGATCAAACAAAATAATTAAAATAAAAAACCCTATTGTTTCAGTATCAAAATAAACCTCTTGCAGCCGACATTACACGGTCATATGTAATTCTACTTCACCATCTAGTGGCAAATGGAGTTATTACAGATAAGAGCGTTCTCAGGTTATAGACAACTCCACTTTCAGAATCAGATCATGTCCCGTTCATTGCCTTCCTTTGATAACTGTCCTGCCTTCAGTTTCTTCTCCTTTTGATGGCTTAATATAAATCTTAAACAAAGTTGTTATGGTAGAAGGTATCTTTCTACACACACATAACTATCTACACACATAGTGCTGTGCAAATGTTTTAGGTGAGTGGAGATGAGAGGACCCATGAAAATTCGGTTCAGCGGGTTCAGTTGGACTTTTGATAAAGTTTGGTTTGGGACTCGGACTTGACCTGAACCCCAATGGAAGTCACTAATTGGGCAGTTCGGGTCTCTGGTCACATGTGCCAGCCATAAACAGATGACTTACAGGAGAGGGAGAGTGGGGATTTCCATTTTTTTGGGTGCACACTACATCCGATCATGCTGTTGTTACCCCCAGTGCATGCCGATCAAACATTGCAAGTGGCTGAACACTTGAACCTGACCACAGCGATGCTCACTCGAGTGGTTTGCATACATAAAGCATCCGAACTCCGGTCCAAACTCTGTTTCTTTTAAAAAGTCTATGTTTGGTACAATCACCGACTCTCCAGTTCACATATGTCTATAGGTAAGAAAGAATATTGCAAAGCAAGAATACTTTCAAAAGAGAATTCTAAATCAAATCAATATTTGGTGTGACCTCCCTTTCCTTTCAAAACAGCACAAAAACATCAATTCTTCTAGGTAGGTTTGTCCACAGTTTTTGAAGGAACTTTACAGGGAGGTTGTTTTAAAACACATTGAACTAACCGCAGATTTGTGGATGTAAGCTAGCTCAAATCTTTCCGTATGGCCATGTAATCCAAGACATACTGGATGATGCTGACATCTCTGTAGAAAACATATCCTCACTTCTTTGGACTCCTTGTTCTTCTTTATGTTATAGATAGTTCTAAGGCCTCTTTCACACATCAGTTTTTTGCCATCAGTCACAATCTGTTTTGTGACTGATGCAACGGATCCGTCGCAGATTGTGTAAAAACAGATGCAACGAATCCTGTTAAAAAACTGATCCGTCGTACCACTTTTTTTTCCATCTCAATGGTTATTTGCTATTAAAAACCTATATAAACCCGAAGCCATCCCGGGAAAAGAGGATAGAGATAGAGAAAGAGAGAGAGGAATGGGGGTTGCACACTACCTCTGATCACACTGTTGTTACCCCAGTGCGAGCCGTTCAAAGACTGCAAGCGGCTCACACTGGGATGAGCACTGAGCATACATGAGCGATGTTTACACGAGTGGTGTTTGTACATTAGGCCTCCGAACTTCAAACGTAAGATCTGTTTTGTTTTTTAAAAGTCAGTGTTCATCTGAAAACCAATCACCAAACCTTGGGTTTGCTCATCTCTAGTGAACAGCTCCATAGTCTATAATGGGTATGTGATCCAAGCGTGAAAATCATGGATAAGACGTACATTAAAACAGACATCTGATTGAGGCCTAGGTGTGGCACAGCAAGCCTACTACTTTATACAAGACAGGGAAGAGGTAGGAGGGCTCCAGCAAGTTTCCTTAATGCCAGAGAGACGTTTGTGAGAAATAAGGAAATAGCTGATCCTTGTATAGAATTATTTCCACTGTTATTTATTTCTCTGTCTTTATTTCAATATGAGACAAGAATAGATAACTGTCTAGGCGGCCAAAACCCAGAATGCTTTCACCAAACACCTTTGACAGTTGTGGACAAAGGTTCTTTTTTGGTTGCACAAAATCTGAAATTGATTATGAAGATGGTACTGTACCTGTATGAGTTCTCCTATGTGCCTTCAGGTGAGAACTTTTTGTATAGACCTTGTTGCAGCCTTCAAAATCACACCTGTGTATTCTTCTCCTCCTGGAGTCTGGAGACTCCGACCTTCGCTGGCGTCTTGTGCTTTCAATACTAAATGGTGAGACTGAGCTGCAAAACAGCAAAAAGAAAAACTCAGAAAATACCCAGGAAAAAAGGGCAAACACTGGAGATAAAGTAACTACAAGTGGATCTAGAGCAATACAAGTGGATCTTCTCTGATCCAAGTGAGGTAGGATTGATCAATCATGTCAATGGTGACCATAAACTAAATAAAAAAACATTTTATGTAGTCACAACAGCCTGACATAGTTTTCAGTTTTCTTGTTATTCTGGATCACTTTTCTTTCCTTTTTTATATCATAATTAATATGCACGTCAAAATCCAGCAAATGACAGGCACCCTTTTTGTCATAGGGCAAGAAGAGGTAAATAATGGATACATCACATATGGTAACAAATTTGTTTAAAGGGCTTTTCTGAGACATAGGGGAATTCATTAAAAAAAGAGACAATTAAAAGAAAAGATATTTACTTATATAATATAGTTTCTTTAGGATTTATGCATTCGGTGTACAAACTTATGGTGATTGGTAAGCATAGGATCCTTTTTGTAATTCCATTGTCTCTCGATCTTATGGCACTTATCCTTGACCTGAGGCATTGCTCTTATACATATAGGCAAGCACAGCACTGTGGTCACATGGATGTGATGTCAAACAGAAGACATATCATTTACATTTAGAAAGAATCTTATACCAAGATGGACTACAGAGTATTTGTCAGGATTGTAACAATACATGCACCATGATCTCAAGAAGGAATGCTTTAGATAACAAGTACGAAGCTGCACAAAATCTGGACTCCCTCTCTGCCATCTGTAAAGGTACAGGGACTACAGATTTATATGTCATAAGCCAGCCCTGATCCAGAAAGGTACTCAAGTGAGAAGAAACCAATATTATACACGCCTAATGGTCTGCTAATCTTCTGTGAAGGTCAAAGTGTGGCTTCTTCAGGGGTTCCCATCCACACATGGAGGTTTGAAGAATGAATTCTGCTATTTGGTGTATAGTCACTTTTAGGGTGGCCTCACGCGAGCGTATAACTCGCATGAGTATTGGGACGCATCACCCAGTGCGGTCGCACACTCTCCGGACAGGGGCATGTCAGCCGCATAGAAATACATACAGCTGACCCGCTCCAGTCAGCAGAGAAGCCAGCCGTGCCGGGTGATGTGTTCCGATACTCATGCGAGTTATACGCTCGTGTGAGTCTAGCCTTATAATGTGGAACACCTTCTTACCCACCAAATAATTATTTCATGCTGCTTTATCGTATTACTCTTTTATGTGTAGAGAAGATTGATGTTTCCTAATATATGTATACATTTATAATGCTCCATAAATGCTTCCTATTTTTTTACTCCAATGTGAAGGGGGAGAGTCACCAACCAGATTGATGTTACCAGGGCCAGTGCATTTTTTAGGTCTTTAGATGTTTTTAGAAACGTCTTGTCCAGCTATTTTTGTATGTGAGTGATACAATAAATTTTTATAATTTGGATGTTCTTCTGTAAGTCCTCCTTGCTTGTACTAAGGTTAAAGGGGTTGCCTTTGATATTTGATACTTTGTTATTGATGACACCCAGCACCCACACAGATCATCTGTTATCAGTTCCGTGGGCTTTGTACACAGTTAAGGGGCTGTTGCTAAGAACTGCAACTTAGCTTTACTAGAAGCTGATCAACACTTTTTGGTAAAGGCCACAAACCAGTACAGAGTGTACAGAGCTTCAATAATGATCTAATATTGATGACCTAGCCTGAGGATGGGTTATCAATATTTAAGTAGTGGATAACACCTTTAACATATATGTTAGACCTCCTTCACACATCCGTTAAAGGAAACGCAGGTGTGGCGTGTTCCATTTTGACCATCTACCGTGTTTTTCCAAAAATAAGACCTCCCCCAAAAATAAGCCCTAGCAGGGATTTTCAGCATTTTCGGAGAAAGGCTTAAATATAAGCCCTCCCCCGAAAATAAGCCCTAGTCGCGGATCAATAATGAAGTGTCCATGCAGCTAAAAAAGATACATATACTGCAGGACACGTCATTATAGGCAGCGGCAAACTGCAATCACTCACCCCATGCTGAGAGGCAGGACCTGCAGTGATCACATACCTGTACATATCAGCTCTCTCTCACACACACACACACACACACACACACACACAAAATCAGATCTCACACACACACCAGATCTCACACACAAACATTGGATCGCACACACAGTCAGATCGCACACATAATCAGATCGCACACATAATCAGATCGCACACACAAACATCAGATCACACGCAAACGTCAAATCACACACACAAACATCGGATCGCACACACATCGGATCACACACCCACTCACCTCATCCAGCGACACCGATCTCTTCTCGCCGGCAGAATCCTGAGAGGCAGTACAGTGGAGCACAACGAACAGGACCTGCGGCCGGACACGTGACTTGCTCTCATTCCCTGCGGCCGGACACGTGACTTGCTCTCATTCCCTGCGGCCGTAAGTGCTGGATGTGATGTGATATGTGTGTGTGTGGGATCTGCAATCGGCTGTGTTTTTTTGCGATCGGCTGTGTGTGCCTGTGATCAGCTGTGTGTGTATCTGATCGGCTGTGTGTGCCTGTGATTGGCTGTCTGTGCCTGCGATCGGCTGTGTGTATCTGTGATCGGCTGTGTGTGCCTGCGATTGGATGTGTGTATCTGATCGGCTGTGTGTGCCTGCGATCTGCTGTGTGTGATCGGCTGTGTATATCTGCGATCTGCTGTGTGTGTGTGATCTGCTGTGTGTGTGCCTGCGATCGGCTGTGTGTATCTGTGATCGGCTGTGTGTATCTGTGATCGGCTGTGTGTATCTGTGATCGGCTGTGTGTATCTGTGATTGGCTTTGTGTATCTGTGATCGGCTGTGTGTGCCTGTGATCGGCTGTGTGTGCCTGCGATCGGCTGTGTGTGATCTGCTGTGTATATCTGCGATCTGCTGTGTGTGTGTGATCTGCTGTGTGTGTGTGTGATCTGCTGTGTGTGCCTGCGATCTGCTATGTGTGTCAGCGTGTCAGCTAGCAGCAGGGTAGGACAGCGTGCAGCACCGACCGGAGATCACAGGAGGACCTGGGAACCACGCAGACGTCCTGGTCTGGTGAGTATGAGTCTCCTGGGAAGTGGGGGGGGGTTCTGCTTTTTTGGGGGGTAAATTTACCCCCAACTGTGTTTCTCCAAGAATAAGATCTCCTCCAAAAATAAGCCCTAGTGCTTTTTCGGGGGCAAAAAAAATATAAGACAGTGTCTTTTTTTTTCGAAAAACACGGTATGTAGCCATCCATGTGTACGTATGTGTCATCCGTGTGCTATCCATGTGTCATCCGTGTTACACGTACTGGAAAACAACGCATGGCACTGAAATGAATGTTTTTTTATGTGCTAAAGATATGCAAAGATAGATGGTAGGCAAATAGACAGACAGATTTTACAGCTATTAACCAAATAAATAATTATAATAAAAAAATGTAAGGTCTCCCCCATTTTTGATAACCAGCAAAGGTAAAGCAGACAGCTGTGGACTGATGTTATTAGACAAGGAAAATTCATGGTTATTTGGCCCTTCTCAGCCTAAAAATACCAGCGCACAGTCGCCCAAGAACTGTTGCATCACATTAGATGCCCCAATTCTGGCGCTTTGCCTCGGCTCTTCCGATTGCCCTGGTGTAATGGTAATCGCGGTGTTGATAGTTGGGGTTGATTTCAGCTGTGGAGTGGCATCAAGCTCAGGTGTTAGAATTGGAGAGGTGTCTATCAGACACCCTCAGAACTAACCCAGTAATAAAGACACACACACACACACACACACACACACACACACAAATAAGGTAGCAAGAAGGCAAAAAATCAAGCTCGCCACGTAACTCTATTAAATTAGCGGGGTGGAAATGTCTTCGTCGGGTGCCAGTACCAGCTGCTGAACACAGCATTTCCAATGCAGAGTAGAAGGGCAATTTACAGCACAATCCGTACGGTAAATAAAATCAAAAGTTTCCTTTTGATTTTATTTACAGTACAGATTGTACTGGAAATTGCCTTTCTACTCTACACAACCAAATAATTTATTTCAATAAACACTCTCCAAAACTTTTCCTCATTTACTATTTCACAAAAAAAAAAAATGCAGATCTGCTGTAGTTCAAAAACGGATATCTGAACATAAAACACAAACATATAAACACCTAGAAATTTAACAAGACGCCTACCTTAAGCCCACTTTACACGTTGCAATTAGTTGTACAATCGCATTTGCGATGTGACACGCCCAGGTTGCATACGGGATTTATGAGATTTCACGTTGGTCGTTCATTTGCTGTCACACGAGCGTTAGTAGTCTATGTTAAATTGGTCAATTGTGTGTGCGATCCTTTAGATCACGTGTTCTGTGACGTATGCATTGGGCACCTTTTTTTTTTTTTTTATTTATTGACTTGCCAAGCGTGTGTAATGTGTAGGGATGCGTTTTTACTATGTCATCTGCCATTCAGCTCTGCTACATGGCCGCTAACAGCAGACACAGACAGCCATGTAGCAGAGCTGAATGGCAGATGACAGCAGACACAGACAGAGCCGCACTGTCAGAATGAACTCAGGTGAACCTCACCCGACTTCATTGTCATGCTGCGGCTCTGTCTGTGTCGCGTCCTGATTAGCGGTCACCAGTGAAGACTCACCGGTGACCGCTAATCTCCTGAGTAACTGAAGTTAGCAGCCCTCTCTCATACTCACCGATCCCCGATCCCCGGCGCTGCACGGCTTTCTCACTGCTCCGGCGGCTTTTACTGTTTTGAAAAAGCCGGCCGCCCATTAAACAATTTCGTATTCCCTGCTTTCCCCGCCCACCAGCGCCTATGATTGGTTACAGTGAGACACGCCCCCACTCTGAGTGACAGGTGTCACACTGCACCCAATCACAGCAGCCGGTGGGCGTGTCTATACTGTGTAGTGAAATAAATAATTAAATAATTAAAAAAAACGGCGTGCGGTTCCCCCCATTTTTAAAACCAGCCAGATAAAGCCATACGGCTGAAGGCTGGTATTCTCAGGATGGGGAGCTCCACGTTATGGGGAGCCCCCCACCCTAACAATATCAGCCAACAGCCGCCCAGAATTGCCGCATACATTAGATGCGACAGTTCTGGGACTGTACCCGGCTCTTCCCGATTTACCCTGGTGCGTTGGCAAATCGGGGTAATAAGGAGTTATTGGCAGCCCATAGCTGCCAATAAGTCCTAGATTAATCATGTCAGGCGTCTATGAGACACCTTCCATGATTAATCTGTAAGTTACAGTAAATAAACACACACACCAGAAAAAATCCTTTATTAGAAATAAAAACACGCACATATACCCTGGTTCACCACTTTAATCAGCCCCAAAAAGCCCTCCTTGTCCGGCGTAATCCAGGATGATCCAGCGTCGCTTCCACCGCAGCTGCATGGAGGTGACCGGAGCCGCAGCAGACACAGCCGCTCCGGTCACCTCCATGCAGCAAATGAAGACAGCCGCGCGATCAGCTGCTGTCACTGAGGTTACCCGCGGCCACCGGTGGATGCAGCGGTGGCCGCGGGTAACCTCAGTGACAGCAGCTGATCGCACGGCTGTCTTCATTTGCTGCATGGAGGTGACCGGAGCGGCTGTGTCTGCTGCGGCTCCGGTCACCTCCATGCAGCTGCGGTGGAAGCGACGCTGGATCATCCTGGATTACGCCGGACAAGGAGGGCTTTTTGGGGCTGATTAAAGTGGTGAACCAGGGTATATGTGTGTGTTTTTATTTCTAATAAAGGATTTTTTCGGGTGTGTGTTTATTTACTGTAACTTACAGATTAATCATGGAAGGTGTCTCATAGACGCCTGACATGATTAATCTAGGACTTATTGGCAGCTATGGGCTGCCAATAACTCCTTATTACCCCGATTTGCCAACGCACCAGGGTAAATCGGGAAGAGCCGGGTACAGTCCCAGAACTGTCGCATCTAATGTATGCGGCAATTCTGGGCGGCTGTTGGCTGATATTGTTAGGGTGGGGGGCTCCCCATAACGTGGAGCTCCCCATCCTGAGAATACCAGCCTTCAGCCGTATGGCTTTATCTGGCTGGTTTTAAAAATGGAGGGAACCGCACGCCGTTTTTTTTAATTATTTAATTATTTATTTCACTACACAGTATAGACACGCCCACCGGCTGCTGTGATTGGGTGCAGTGTGACACTTGTCACTCAGAGTGGGGGCGTGTCTCACTGTAACCAATCATAGGCGCTGGTGGGCGGGGAAAGCAGGGAATACGAAATTGTTTAATGGGCGGCCGGCTTTTTCAAAACAGTAAAAGCCGCCGGAGCAGTGTGAATGCCGTGCAGCGCCAGGGATCGGGGATCGGTGAGTATATGAGAGAGGGGGATAGACTGACATGGACTGAGAGTGAGGGACAGAGATAGTGACGGACTGACAGAGATTAGTGCATGACAGACATTGTGAGGCGCTTCAGAACGCAGCTTTTCAGCTGCGCTCTGAAGCAGACCTTTTTTAAGCTGCGGTGCAGAGCGCACACCTGCGCACATAGCATCAGACAACAAAATCGTATGAGGGATGTCACACGTTACAATTGACTAGGTTCTTGCAACAAAACGCTCAATTCTAGAGAATGATACGATGTGTTTGCGATCAACGGTTTTGCGTTCAATCCTGATCGCATGTAGCTGTCACACGCAGATACGTCACAAACGATGCCGGATGTGCGTCACTTACAACTTGACCCCAACGACGGATTGTGAGATATATTGAAGCGTGTGTAGCGGGCTTTAGTTCACCCCCAAAAAATCTCAGCTGATCCAAATCTAGTCCAGAGTGAATCCAAAGAACAAAGTCTGTAGAGCATCGTTTTTACACTCCACAGAATTTGCTTACTGGCAATTCTGGGTCACACTGCACTGCAGGAGACTCGACGCCTCTAAACAGCAGTGACATCAGTAACGTTACCACTTTTCAAGATGGCCGAGTCACCTGGTCACTCTGGGCCTCTGATGAGTGGTAACATTATTGATGTTACCGCTGTTCAGAGGTGCCAAGTTTCCCACAGTGCAGCGTGACACAGAGTGACCTAGTGACTCGGCGACCCTGAACAGAGGTAACATTACTCATGTCACCACTCATTCAAATTGCCATGTCACCAGGTCACTTTAAGTCATGCTGCGTTATGTGCAAGACCAGGCGCCTCTGATGAGCAATAATGTTAATAATGTTACCGCTGTTCAAAGGCGCCAAGTCTCCGCAGCACAAAGTGCACCCGAAGTAACATGGTGATCCAATGACCCTGAGTAGCGGTAATGTTACTGATGACTTTGTTTGTCGAATTCGCTTTGGACAATGCTGAATCAGCTGGGATTTTTTTTCTTTTGAATAAAGTGGTTAATGAGGGTGTCTTATTTTATTTCTCCGTTTTTTTACATTTCTGTTTTTTTTTAGATATCCTTTTTTGAACGGCAGTGCATTTCCTGAACTACGGCGATAAACAGGGAGTGTTTATTGAAATAAATTATTTTTTCATGTGTGAGTGTGTCTTTTTTTGGATTACTGGGTTAGTAAGATATGTTTCTGATAGACACCACTCCATTACTAACACCAATGCTTCATGCCAGCTGACACTACACAGTTGACATCAACCCCATAAGCGATTACCCTGATTGTCATTGTACCGGGGCAATTGGAAAGAGATTAGGTGAAGTGCCAGAATTGGCACATTTAACCGCTTCACAACCGGCCGATTTTGTGCTTTCCGTTTTTTTTTTTCCACTATTCTTCTTCCGAGAGACATAACTTTTTATTTTTCAGTCAATATGGTCATGTGAGGGCTCGGTTTTTGTGGAATGAACTGCACTTTTAAATGAAACCATAAGTTTTACCATATAGTGTACTGGAAAGTGGCAAAAAATTCCAAATACGGAAAAATTGCAAAAAAAAGTGCTATGGCACGATTGTTTTTGAGATATTTTATTCACTGTATTCACTATATGGTAAAACTGATGTATGGGTGGGATGCCTGAGGTCAGTGCGAGTTCACAGACACCAAACATGTATAGGTTTACTTTTATCTAAGGGGTTAAAAAAAAAAAATCAGACATTTGTCCGAAAAAAGTGTTGTACGTTTACGCCATATTCCGTGATTCATAGCAATCTATAGCTCAGTGACTGCTTATTTTTTGTCTTGAGCTGACATTTTTAACGGTACCATTTTTGCGCAGATGGTACATTTTGATTGTCTGTTATTGCATTTAGCGCAAAATTTGTGGCAACCAAAACACGTAATTTTGGCGTTTGGATTTTTTTTGCCGCTACGCCGTATCGGATTCAATGTTTTTTTATTTTGATAGAGCGGGCATTTCTGAACTCAGGGATACCAAATGTGTGTATATGTTTTTATTTTTTTAACTCTAATTTTCAATGGGGCGAAAAGGGGGTGATTTGAACTTTTAGGTTTTTTTATTTTTTTTTTAATTCTTTAAAACTATTTTTTTTTTCTTACTAGGTCTTCTAGTAAGACTATATGGATCAGCTGTCTGATCGCTCTGCCATATCTGCTGATCACAGCTACACAGCTGTGAACAGCAGCTATGCTCCTAATCTGTCTCACCCAGCTCTCAGCTGTGTGAGGCAGGAAGTGAGTCATGTGAGCTACAGGAGTCATCACATGACTCTGTGCTAGCATGACAACAACTGGAAGTCATATGATCACTTCACGTGACATCCAGTATCGGCCGGTGAGTAAATGTTTACCGCCGATGACATTATAATGGCGCTGTCACATATTGACAGCACCATTTAAGGGGTTAAACGGCATTGGAGGATAACGGTTCTGCTCGTGCCTGTAAAAATCAGCTGAGATGTGCGCAGATCGCTGCAAGCTGCTTGCAGCAGACTGTGGGCAGTAACACTATGACCTGTAGGACGTAAGATTACTGCCCGCGGTCGTTAAGGGGTTAATATGATGCGCCACTTCTGGGGTGGCTGCGGGCTGGTATTTTTAGGCTAAGAAGGGCCAAATAACCATGGACGTTTGCAGCCTGATAATATCAGCCCG
Organism: Anomaloglossus baeobatrachus; assembly: GCF_048569485.1. Classification (NCBI taxonomy): domain Eukaryota; kingdom Metazoa; phylum Chordata; class Amphibia; order Anura; family Aromobatidae; genus Anomaloglossus; species Anomaloglossus baeobatrachus. Next base: position 593,097,992 of record NC_134354.1, on the reverse strand, counting down.
CAGCTGACTGCTTTACTATTGCTGGTTATCAAAAATGATGGGGGACCCAACATTGTTTTATTCTTTTAATTATTTATTTGGTTAATAGTTGCAAAATCTCTCTCTTTCTCTATTATCTTTGCACATCTTTAACACTTAAAAGTCAGTAATTCTTTGAATGCATTTAATTCTGGTTAACCGATGTTATTCGTGTGTGGTACATGTTTTCACAGACCTATAAACTTCTATTGTACCATTTTATCAGTGCTGAGGTTAAAAAATGACATGTCTCCATGTGGATCACAAGGATATATGTGTGGTTCACATAGACATGTTCCATGGGAAAACACGGAGGTGTGAAAATCATCACCTAAAAGTATACATTTGAACGTGTCTCCAGTATGTGTGAAAACGGATATCACACATATTGGAAACACGCACTTGTGAAGGGGGCCCTACATGTAGGTATGTTCACATGTTCACACTGTAGCTGTATTTTATTTATAACTCCTTTAAAGTGAAGTCTATATCCCTTTACAAGTTATTAACCTCTTAACTACCTAGGACGTACACTTTTGTCACTGTTCACTAAAAGCTGTACAGAGCAGGCTCAGTAGCTGAGCCTTCGTCGTACAAGGCAAATGGTTACTGTATTACATAGCCAGAATCTGCCTGTAACTACACCAGCCAAAGTGAGAATAATCACTGCTGTTAACTCTTTAGATGCCGCTGTCAATCAGTGACGCGATTGTGAAGGACCGTTGAATGAGTAATCATGGCAGCCTGCTGAAGTCCTCCATGGTTGTAATCTTAAGGGGGCTTCACACGCAGCGACATCGCCCCCGTCGGTTGTGCGTCATGGGCAAATTGCTGCCCGTGGCGCACAACATCGCTCGGACCAGTCACACGGGCTTACCTGCCTAATGACGTTGCTGTGGCCGGCGAATCGCCTCCTTTCTAAGGGGGCGGTTCGTGCAGCGTCACAGCGATGTCACTAAGCGGCCACCCTATAGAAACAGAGGGGTGAAGATGAGCGGGCGGAATATCCCGCCCACCCGTTGTTCCTCGTTCCTGCGGTGTCACACCTAGCGGTGTGTGCTGTCGCAGGAACGATGAAAAACCTGCGTCCTCAACAACCAACGTTTTTTTGAAAATGAACGACGTGTCAACGATGGACGATTTGGTGAGTATTTTCCATCATTAACGGCTGCTCCTTGGTGTCACACGCAACGACGTCGCTAACGATGCTGGATATGCGTCACTGAATCCGTGACCCCGGCGATATATCATTAGATACGTTGTTGCATGTAACGGGGCCTTTAGTCCTGCTCTGAGGTTTAGACAGAGGCTAGACTTCATAGGAGAACGGCAATACTTTTGTAGTGTAGTATACAGTATAAGTGATCAGAGGTTCAAGTACCCTATGTAAACTAAAAAAAATACCATGTAAAAATTTAAATAACTTTTACTCCATTCAAAAATAAAAGAAAAAAATGAAAACAAAAAAACTAAAATATAGTAGTATTATTGTGTCCAAAATAGTCTGATATATAAAAATATTAAATTACTGAAACCATATCAGTTTTTCATTAGCCATACCTTCCTAAAGAAATAGAATAAAAAGCTAACAAAATGTCACCCAAAATAGTATAAATAAAATTGTCAGCTCAGTTCTCCTAGAGCAGACCTGGGCAAGGGACAGCCCGTGGGCCACATCTGGCCGGCTTACTCTCTGTGACCGGCCCGCCTGGTTCAGGGCGTCCTTGCTGGCCGGTCAGTGATGAGTGCAATCTGACCTGTTGTCCGGAGCTCCAGGCTCCGGGAGACCCCTGGTCAGATCGCCCTCATCACACGCTGCATGCCGGGCAAGGAGCGATCCTGCAGCTCCACACAGTGCAGGCAGCGGAACGCAGAAATATCTCCTCTGTTCCCTGCCCGACACCTTTCTCTCTGACACACGCGCGCCCTGATATCGTCAGTACGGCGCGCGTGTCATTTGAAAAGTTCCCGCCCGGCAGGAGAAGAAGCTGCAGCAGCTGGGGCCCGTATAGAGAGAAGCAGCGGCGGGGGCCCATACAAGAACAGCAGCGGCGGGGGCCCGTACAAGAGAAGCAGCGGCGGGGGCTTCTAGGAAAGAAGCATTGGCGCAGCCTGGGCATGTGAAAGAGAAGCAGCTCAGCGGGGAGCTCGTACGGAGGTGCCTGAGGTGCCTAGTAACCTGCGGGGACAATGGGAGGCGGGATAACTGTTCACAAATATTGGGGTGTAGTGGTGTAGTATATGGGAATGTAGTTTATTACAGGTGTAGTGTATAGGGATGTAGTGATGTATATTACAGGTGTAGTATGTTGCGGGTGTAGTGATGTAGTATATGGGGATTCTGTTTATGTATTATATATATATATATTATATATATGTTGAATCAAGTTAATTATATTAGTCCGGCCCTCAAACCATCCCAATTTCTCATGCGGCCCCATGGGAAAATTAATTGCCCACCCCTGTCCTAGAGACAAGCTGTCAAACAGGTATATGGGGAAGAAAATTAAAGGTTATGGGTCTCAGAAAATATTCGGAATTTTTTAACCACTAAATATAGAAAAACCTTTTTGGTTTGATATTGCCATGATCATACAGATCTGGACAATCAAATTGCCATGTAATTTTTATCACACAATGAAAGTTGTGAAAACAAAACACCAAAATGGCGATGGCAGAATTTAGGCGTTTTTCTCACGATTTTGCACCCCTTTAAGTTTTTCCCACGCTTTCCAGTATTTCCATTATTTAAAACTACAAGTTGTCTTACCCAAAACAAGCACTCATAGATCATTGGAAAATAAACAAAAAAAAACATTGTAGCTCAAAGAAAAAAAAATAAGTGCAAAAACTAAAAATGTCTGGGTCTTTAAAAAGGTTAAAGGTAACTGTCACTGGTTTTTCGGCCTATAAGATGTGGCCACCACCAATGGGCTCTTATATACAGCATTCTAACATGCTGTATATAGGAGCACAGACCCCTGTGTAGAACATAAAAACACTTTATAATACTAACCTAACGGCCGCGCTGCGGTGGAGTTGGGCCATATGGGTGTCTCCATTGTCTGCTGCCCGCGCCGCCTCTTTTGGCCATCTTCGTCCTTCTTCTGTAGCCGAGGTGCATAACGCGTTTACGTCATCCACACTCGCCGGCATTGAGGTTCTGCGCAGGTGCACTTTGATCTGCCCTTAGCAAGGCAGATCAAAGTATTGTAGTGTGCCTGCGCGGGACCGGCGAGTGTGTATGACAAAGCCGCGTCATGCACACAGGCTTCAGAAGGAGGACGAAGATGGCCAAAAGAGGAGGCACCGGCGCCAGACAACGGAGACGCCCATATGGCCCAACTTCACTGCAGCGCAATCGTTAGGCGAGTATTATAAAGTGTTTTTTATGTTCTACACAGCAGCCTGGGCTCTTATATACAGCATGTTAGAATGCTGTATATAAGAGCCCACTGGTGGTGGCCGCAGCTTATAGGCCCCAAATCTGGTGACAGGTTCCCTTTAAGAGAGATCACTGACTGATATCATTACCAAATATCAGATTATATTTTTAGTCTTCTTCTCTTGGCAAAAAAACTTCACATTATCAGATTCTGGTGACACGATGCCAATAGAACCTTCTGTTCCCAGCTGAGCATGCCAAAGAGTCATGGTGTCCTCATTTCTAACGCTGGGCTCTGTTTCTCCAATACCTGCAGCAAACATTGTCCTCTCCATTGTATGTCATTTCATTCAGGATAAATGTCCTTGCTCTTTGCCTAGATCTAATGAAATCCGATAATATATAAAAAAAATTCATATCTGTGTTACTTGTAGTTACTATTAGAAAGGTAACTGATAAAATATAATTCACATATTCACAAACATACGTTGTTAAATGGAAAACATGCACCCGTCTAAACAATTTCTTGTAAAAATCTTACAAAAAAAGTTTGCTGTTAATTGATCTTTTAGAGATTAACAGAATGTGATCCTCATGTTAAAAATGATATATTAAAATAAATCTGGACCTTTCCCATCTCAGGGCTGGCATAGCCTGTGCTTCTCTGACAGTAGGTAAGGTCTCCAGGTGACACGTCACCACCAACTTCTTTCTATTCTTGATATATTAAGCTTTTGTCATATATACTTTTCAGAATAGATGGTTGGTATATAAGCAAGTAGACCTGTGTATTTGACCTCCTCTGTCTTTTTTAGTGTTTTTTTCGGGGTTAACTAGGGTCCTTTATTATTAGGATTGTTATGCTTATTATTGTATGTAACCCTATACTTCTAGGACACGCCTTCCCTCATATGGGACTCTTTTCCTCCTCATACCTCGCTTATCTGGTACAATTACATGTATTACATGTATTAGTTATTTTAAGTTCACCTGCCAGTCTCTGGATGTAACTATAAAAAGCAGCTTAAAAAACTCTTATATGGTATATTATTTACTTATACTGTAATGGCCCCACTTTTTCTTTTGTTTCCATCATAATATGGGGTTACAGGTATTGCATAAATGAACCATGATGAGGTCTATTTTTCTTGGTATTTTTCCCTTTAAAATCTGTCAACAGGATTTTACCCCCCAAAACTTTTTCAGATCTTTCAAAGCCAAATCCAGCAATACCTTTACATGGCAGTGCGTTTCTCTACTACTAATTTTTATGTATATGCAAATGAGGCTGAAGTGCTATTTCTAGGTCTGAAGCCTCTGTCACTCCAGATCTATTCCCCACTCGGTACTGCTTCCTCTTGTTTGACTGACCTCTCCTTTACCAGAAGTCACCTAGCACAAAGGTGATTAGTCAAGAAGGAGGAGGTGGGAATAGAGCTGGAGTAACTGAGGCTACAGATGTGCAGCCTTAGGTGCATATCAATGTAAAAGGTGATTTCTCCGTAACAGAGGTATGGATTGGTCAAATATATACACACACATATATATATATATATATATATATATATATACACACACACATATATATATATATATATATATATATATACACACACACATATATATATATATATATATATATATATATATATATATATATATATATATATATATATAGTATATATCGTTTTTTGGGTAAAATGCTGTTGAGAGATTCCCTTTAATGTCAGGTGCAATATGCACCCAGAATCACAAGCAGTCACCGCTGATCAGAAGTCCCAGCACTTCCGGTCATGTGCACTAGACCTCTATGAAGCATACAACCGGCTTCATACTGCACATGACCAGAAAGACTTCTGGTGACGGCGGACACAGGTACGTGCCTGACCGCTGGTGATGCTGCATTGAATAGCATGTTAGCATGCACCTGTGAGCGTGCTAACATGCTAAAAGGGCGGAATGAGTGCAGGAACTGACGCCCTTGCGACTAGTCCCTGGCCTTATTAGCATATCATAAAGGATCTTTAGAAATACAATTTTTTTTTAAAAGATCTCTTTATCTATGCTACTAGATACATGGACAGTTAAGGGTGCTTTACACGAGACGATCTATCGTGCGATAGATTGTCTGAGTCACGGTTTTTGTGACGCACATCCGGCATCGCTTGCGACGTCGGGCTGTGTGACACCTCCGAGCGACGCAGTATCGCTCACAAATCGTGAGTCGTGTACTCGTTGCTCGGTTTCATAATCTCGTTTAATTAAAATAGCGCCGGTTGCTCATCGTTCCCGGGGTAGCACACGCCGCTCCGTGTGACACCCCGGGAACGATGAACAGCAGCTTACCTCCGTCCCGCGGCACCTGCCAGCTATGCAGAAGGAAGGAGGGGGCGGGATGTTTACGTCCCGCTCATCTCCGCCCCTCCGCTTCTATTGGCCGGCCGCTGTGTGACGTCGCTATGACGCCGAACGTCCCTCCCTCTTCAGGAAGAGGATGTTCGCCGCCCACAGCGACGTCGAACAGCAGGTAAGTGTGTGTGACGGGGGTAAACGACTTTGTGCACCACGGGAAACTAATTGCCCGTGACGCACAAACGACAGGGTCGGGTACGATCGATCGTGAAATTGCACGATAAATCGTACCGTGTAAAGCAGGCTTTAGGCAGGAATCACTAATATACACCCAGAGCTGCTCATGGTTCTGGGTGCATATTCCACCTGACAGGTTCCCTTTAAATGTTCTAAAGAAATTGAGGGAAATCAGGGCCTAGCAGTACCAACCAGTAAATTACTTACCGTGTTTACCAAAATATGAAAACAATTATATAGATGATCATGAAAGATAATTTTTCTATAATATGGGTTAAAACACAAAGCATAAAAAAAGCTTATAAAGCAGGCTTGGTATGGGCTTTTGTAACAAAAATAAGATCAAATCTTAACAAAGGGAATTAGGAGAAAATGGCGTTATTCCTCTGCCGGTGTCCGATATTGCATTGCATATCATTTTTTTATTTTGTAAATTAAAAGTGAACATTTGTCAATATTTGTTTTGATTTTAGGAATCTGGAAAACCTTTGTGTCAAACACTATGAAAGCTGCCTTATTTAGGCTCAGACTGACCCAAAAGGGGAAGAGGTGAATCCCCCTGTGCATGAGTGAGCCCCCCACAGTACATCTAATGCATTACTTACAGGCTAGGGTCGCATCTTATCATTCTTCAAATGAACTTGTTTATTTTTATTTAGAAGCATAGCCAAAGCTGAACAGTGGGACCTCAGAATATATGTCACTGGTGGGCCCCTGACGCACCAGCAGGACAATGTTATTTACCCTCCAGCTTCCTCAAAAAATTGTGGACGAACAAAGAAGTTATTGAAGGTATTTTTGTCTAAAATATTAATTACTAAAAATATATCTGAGCTACACTATTTATCATCTTGGTAAGAATAGTGAGATCCCGATGTTATAAACACATGTAGCCACTAGGGGGAGCACTTGATGCACAGAGACGTCTAGAGCCAGGCGCTCCCTGCATCAACTTCTATGAATATTAAATACTATCCATTTCTTTCCAAACTAATGTAATAAGGGCTGTCAACCATTTGTCTGTGATGCAATGTTGCCATTTTACTACAAAATGTTCATTATCTAACTGTAAAATTGAATTCTAAGCAGAAGTAATGCAATCAGAAAGTGGGAATACTCTCGAATCTCACCTGACACATTTTAAAGTTGCAGAATAAACTCCTCAGTATTGATATTTCAACACCAAGAAGTTAAAAGTCGTGAAATTATGGAAATCACAGTTTTCACAGACATGTTAAAGGGAACCTGCCACATTGTATAAGCAATCCGATATGGGGACAGCATGGTATAGAGAAACAGGAGCTGGGAAGAATGATATACAGGATAAGATTCAGTATCACTTGTACTTTATTCACTGAAATCCATGGTGTTTGTATATATACACGAGTCCTGCTCAGTGATTGACAGCTATCTCTGCATATACCGTTATACAGATAAGACTGTCAATCACTGACCACCCACTGGACTCATTTGCATAAATCAGAAGGGATTTCAATGAAAAAAGAGCAAGTTTTACGGAAACTTCATGATATGTATATGTTATCCACATTTCTATAACTCCACAACTATTCCTTTGTGGTGTTGTAAATTCAATGTTGAGGAGCGTAAATGTCTCCAATTAAATAATTGGGTCTGAACATGCCGGTACTATACTGAGATTCACAATGCTTAAAATTGGGATTGAGTCATAAGTTCGTTCCAACACAAGAAATCTTTTTGATTTGCTCTAAGGGCATTGTACATGTGTGTGGGGCATGCAGGAGCATCATATTGTGTGTGGGCATTATATGGTGTGTGGGACTATGGTGGCATACTGTATGGGGGACTGTGGGGGTATTGTATGGTGTGTGGAGCTATAAGAGCATTCCAATGTGTGGGAGGCAGTATACTTTGTTTAGAGTGAGATGAAGGCTTTATACTGTGTTTGGCATCTATGGCAATTTTATACTGTGTGTGGGTGCTTTAAATGTATTATACTGTGTGGGGGACCTATGGGGGTATTATACTGTATGGGGATGCTGAGGGGCATTATATCGTGTAGGTGGACTCTGAGGGCATTATACTAAGTGAAGGTGTTATCGTGACATTTTACTGTATGGTGGCCTACAGGAGTATCATACTATGTGAGGGAACTGCAGGGGCATCCCATTGTGTAGGAGAACTGTGGGGACTCATACTATATATGGAGAAACTGCAGGAGAATCGTTTTGTGTGGAGGGATTGCTGGGATGTATTAAGAGATTCACACAATGCTTTTTTGCTCAGTTTTTTATGCAGCCAAAATCTGATCTCATGACTGTAAAAAAAAACCTGCAGCCAAAACATAGATTTTGCTACCCTTTTGATGATTCTCTTGGTGTGTTTTTTAGGATACAAAAGTTCAGTTTGCTTCCACCTTGCAAGCATGAATAATAGACTACCAACGGAAGACATCTGGGAAAAAGAACAATTTGATCAAACTATTTAGGAGGAAAATGGTGAGCATTCAAAACAAAAAACTGAATTTATGTATGAAGCCGACACCTCATGGGTGTGTCTCCACACTGAGGACCCCCCTATAAATGCTAGAACGGCAAACGGCTTCATAAAAGAGGCTCCTGTTGTGGAAGACCTGACGTGTACATGCAGTGCAGTGTGTCCATGTAATGCAACAATTCACATGCTCTGTTCTACAACCTTTACATTTCTTGTCTAGCGACAACATGAATTCCTAGTACAGTTACTCCCTGGTCAGTAGAGTCTCCAGTTCCCCCAGAGGCACAGAAGCATGGTCATCACCATCTCACTCCGAGAATATGATACTCACTCTTGTACTGCCCGTGCTATGGAAAGAGCTGTAGATCCAGTTTCATTGACACTATCTAAGGTCACATTTGGCAGGTCGTCATCATCACTATCACTTTTTATCTGTCTAGGAGACAATCCCCGGGGATCCACATGTGCTGAAAAAAAAATAAACAGAGTTAACATAAGGTGATGATATAACACAAGCAAACGTAATGTTATGGTTAAATATATGTTTAATGCAGACATTGCAGTGAGTTGCAGGTTATTGCAGCTAAAGGAAAAAACAACTGTACTTAAAATATGATGCGTTTTTCTTTCAGGAGATGCAGATTTGGTGCAGAAATCTGATGAAGAAATCTACACAAATCTGCATATCCTGGCAGAAAAACGCATCAAAAAGGCAATGCAACTTTGATGCTTCTTTTTGCAGGATATGCAGATTTGCTGCAGAAATTAACAAAATCCAGCAATTTAAGAATGGCTTTATTTTATTTTTTTATGGGAGTTCACAGTGCAGAAAAATTGGTAAGATAACTGTTGTAAAGCGGGCTTTATACGCTACGATATCGTTAATGATTTATCGTCGGGGTCACGTTGTTCGTGACGCACATACGGCGTCATTAACGATATCGCAGTGTGTGACACTTATGTGCGACCTAAAACAATTGCAAAAGCGGCCAAAATAGTTTGCCGCGGAGAGGTCATCCTAAAACAAAAAAATAGTTTTCTTCGAATTAGCGATGTTGTTCCTAGTTCCTGCGGCAGCACACATCGCTATGTGTGACATCACAGGAGCGAGGAACATCTCCTTACCTGCCTCCACCGCCAATGCGGAAGGAAGGAGGTGGGCGGGATGTTTACGTCCCGCTCATCTCCGCCCCCCCGCTTCTATTGGACGGCTGCCGTGTGACGTCACTGTGACGCCGCACGACCCGCCCCCTTAGAAAGAAGGCGGATCGCCGGCCAGAGCGACGTCACAAGACAGGTAAGTCCGTGTGACGGGGGTAAGCGAGGTTGTGCGCGATGGGCAGCGATTTGCCCGTGTCGCACAACCGACGGGGGCGGGTACGATCGCAGCGTGTAAAGCCCGCTTTAGGGTCAGTACGATTACGGCAATGCCATATTGCCAGATTTATATTTTTTTATATACTAAAAACAATAATTTACAACAAAATATAATTTGGTTTTGCATCGCTATATTCTAAGCTGTACTTTTTTATTTTTTCACCAACAGTCATTTTTTTTGTGTGTAAAATGAAAAGGGTAGATTTTCGCTTGCTTTTTTATTTAATTATACGATTGTTACCATATGAGATACATAATGTCACTCTTTTATAGTTCCGATTGTTCCAGATGCGGCTATACCAATTATGTGTACTTTTTATGTTAATTTTTATTATTACATAAACACTGCTTTTTTGCCATTTTTTTCTTGCTTCTTTGAATTTATTTTTTTATTTTTTACATATTTTGTTAAACTTTTTTTTATATTTTTATTTTAGTCCCACTATGGAACTTGAATATTTTTCACTTTAATCGCTGGCTCCATACACTATAATACTTCTGTACTGGAGTGCTTGAGAGCCATCGGATTCACACTGACACAGCCTTTTAGACCTTACTTATTGGAGGGCCTAACTGTACCCTTGACAACTATTGGGACTGTCGCAGTAGAGTAAAGAGGGAGCACTGTTTCCCTTTGTTAAGCATATGGATGCTATTGTGATGACCGAGAGCGTTAATTTTGGAGGATAAACAAGGGCGGCACGGTGCCTCAGTGGTTAGAACTAGAGCTGCTCGAACTCACAAAGAAACGGGACTGACGGGTCGCTGCTCAATTTAAAAAAAAACCTGATCTGCTCCGGAATCCAGTACCCATATAAGTCTATGGGGACAAGAATACGGAGATTAAATAGTTGGTGGAAGGGATATGGGGTGTAGGAGCATGCGCGGTGTACTCACCGAGGCTGTGTCATGGCGGCATACTCCTTTCGGGTCAAGCTTTGCCTTCAGGAGTTGACAATTGACTATTCACTGTTTTGCCTGCCCACCGGCGCGCGTAATTGGTTGCAGTTAGATGTAACCCCACCCTGAGGGGCAGCGTGGCAGCTGACTGCAACCAGTTACAGGCGCCAGGACGGCCGGTGGGCGGGGAAAGCAGTGCAAGTGTCTACGGGTCAGTATGGCGAGCGTGCTTGTATATAAAAACACATGGGGCCTTCTCCTGTCAGAAGAGTGTGCGGTTGTGCGGGGTGATGCAATGCCAGACTCGTGCGTGACTCTGGCCTAAGAGAAACTGCATGCAGCTTTTTTTTATTATTTAAATAAATAATTTTTAAAAAACGATGTGCAGTATCCCCATTTTTGATACTCAGCCAAGATGAAGCCAGCTGGGGATTGGTATTCTCAGCCTGCAGACGCCCGGAATTGCCACATCCATTAGATGTGACAATCCCAGTGCTTTACTGGCTCTTCCCGAATTGCCCTGGTGCGGTGGTAATCGTTGTAATAAGGGGTTAATAACAGCACACACCTGCTATTAAATCCTAGGTTAGTGATGGCACAAGTCATCTATGAGATACCAGCATCACTAACCTGTACATGAAAGTACAAACACAGAGAAAAAATCCTTTATTTGGAATAAAATACAAAAACACACCCTTTTTCATCACTTTATTAACCCCCAACAGACCCCTCCAGGTCTGGCGTAATCCACACGAGATCCCACACAGCTTACAGCTCTGCTACATCTCACAGCGAGCGGCCATCGAGAACGACCGACGGCTGTGAGTGTAGACAATGACTGAGTCGCGCTGAGCGATGACTGCAGGCAGACGCTGTCACAGCCTGGGGGCGCGTCTGACTGCAATAAATCACAGACGACAAGATGGCCAGTAGGCGGGGAAAGCACGGAAAGCTGTGTGTATGCAATGAGCCTATTGTGCAGTACAGAAGTGAAAGCACGACTAGGAAGCAGTTTGCCGCCATGACACAGAGCCACCGTAATTATGACACGCTCGCTTAATTCTTGTTTTCTTTATTTTCCCTTTAATTTCCTCAGTGCTGGATTGCGGATTACGGCGATACCAAACTAATAAAGTTTATTTATATTTTAGTGATGACTCAGTTTTTTATATTTTTTTATATTTTCTGGGGCCCATAATTTCTTTTTATTTTTCCATACATGGAGCTTGATTAATGAATACTTACTGAGCTGACATTTTTATCGATACCACATTAGGGTACATTTGAAGTCTAATTGGCTTGTATATGTCTTTAAGGAAGTACATCAGCCACAATAAAAAGAAAAGGCAATTATCGAGTTTTGATGTTTTTCTTTTCGGCTTTTGACATATGATTAAAATAATTTTATATTTTGATAGATCAGACTTTTTCGGATACGACAATACCAAAGATGTATATTTGTTATATTTCTTGAAGGGTTGAAAGAGGGGTGATTTAAACTTTTATATTATATATATATATATATATATATATATATATATATATATATATATATATATATATATATATATATACACACATATATATACACATATATATATATATATATATATTTTATATGTATATATATATATATATATATATATATATATATATATATATATATATATATATATATATATATATATATATATATATATATATATATATATATATATATATATATATATATATATATATATATATATATATAAAAGTTTAAATCACCCCTCTTTCAACCCTTCAAAAAATATAACAAATATACATCTTTGGTATTGTCGTATCCGAAAAAGTCTGATCTATCAAAATATAAAATTATTTTAATCATATGTCAAAAGCCGAAAAGAAAAACATCAAAACTCGATAATTGCCTTTTCTTTTTATTGTGGCTGATGTACTTCCTTAAAGACATATACAAGCCAATTAGACTTGGTTGAAAGAGGGGTGATTTAAACTTTTATATTATATATATATATATATATATATATATATATATATACACACACATATATATACACATATATATATATATATATATATATATATATATATATATATATATATATGTATATATATATTTTTATTATATATATATATATATATATATATATATATATATATATATATATATATATATATATATTAAATTCTTACAACTTTTTTTAATGTTTACATTATTTTATGGTCTCTCAAGGAAATTTAAACCTGTGACTGTTCGATTGCATATACTATTTACTGCACACATTATTGCAACATATAGTGAAATTACTGTTCTTCTATGAAGCCTATGTAGTGGTGCTTCACAGGAGGAATAAGATAGCAGCCAAAAGAGCCTTTTGTAATGCTCCAGCTAACATTTTGACCAACAGTTACCGACAATCACCAATTAAATGTTGCCGTCACTGATTGAAAGCTTCATTTAATTTTTTAAACTGCAGCAATCAATGTAGTTTAACGATACAGTTACAGACACATGACAGCTATGTTGCACAGCCAGCATCTGCCTGGTATGAAGCAGGCTCAGCTCCTGACCCTGCTTCATACAGCTCTTAAAAATCTATGATGAAAATAAAAAAGTCATAGGTCGTTAAAGGGTTCATTAGAAAACTAAATCACATGCACCTTTTTACATTTATGATCCAATAATTATAAGGACTGTTTCAGATGTCCATGATCATCAGTCTGATCTCGGATCGCAATGCATCTGCTGACCGTGCATCTCTCCGAACTGAGCACGTCAACCTCATAGAAATATATGAAGCTACAACGCTCGGGTCGGCAGACGAGTGGTCAGTCCGTGAATTGCGATCCAAATTCAGACCGATGATCACTGACTTCTAAAAAAAAGTCCTAAAGGTGAGTTCAAATAATGTGGTCAAATTGCATTCTCTTCCACAATATGAACAAAATCCCAGTAAGTTAGAACAAAACTATGTGTAAACTCGTGCGGCCTAGCAATTAACTATAAACTATATTTTCTATGAATTGCAAAAAATTGCAAACTAATTACTTGTGATGAGAAATAACTTAAAGAACAAAAATCCACATTACCCTGCCACAACATGACCAACTTGAATTATTTCAGTGTTCTTCTCGTTAGTGCAGTAGAAAATGTTAAATGAGGACAAGACAGTTGATATCACTCTGTCATACTGATTGAACTATTAGCATGGTCAGACTGCTTTAAAAGGGAGCAAGTGCTTGAAATAATTGTCTACATTTGGCCATGATTACCATCAAAGAAACACATTTAAGCTGGTGTCACACATAACGACAACGACGTCGCTGCAACGTCACCATATTCTGTGACGTTGCAGCGACCTCAACAGCGACGTCGCTGTGTGTGACACATAACAACGATCAGACCCCTGCTGCGAAATCGTTGCTCGCTCCTGAATGCTCCAGGTCATTTTTTGATCGCTGCTATCCCGCTGCGCCATGCTGATAAGCTGATAATCCTTGTGTTTGACACCGCAGCAGCGACGCTACGCTACGTCTGAAACCACACAACGACCGTCGACGTCGCTATGATCGCTGCTCCGTTGCTGCTTTTTATAACATGTTTGACAGCTTACTAACGATCATCTATGGTCGCTGCTACGTCACAGAATATGGTGACGTTGCAGCGACGTCGTTGTCGTTGTCGTTATGTGTGACACCAGCTTAAGTCAGAGCTTTACAGGCAAGGACATTGAATCATCAAGCACTTCAATGACAGAGGTTTAATTGTTAAGTAGGCTTCAGGGTGCCCAGTCCAGCAAATGTTACGGTCATTTCCTAAAGATAATTAAGCTTCAAGGTTGGTTCAACACCAGTGCAGAGCATGCTCAGGAAAATCAACAGGCAGTACATCTGCATACATTGAGAGGCAAATACTTTTGGAGGCTGACCAGGTGCCAAGAAAGGCAGCAAAGAAATCACTGTTTTCTAAGAAAGATATCAAGAATAGACTGACATTCTGCAGTAAGCACAGGGATTGGACTGCAGAGGACTGGGGTAAAGTTATTTTCCCTGATGAAGCCTCTTTCAGACTGCTTTGCACATTTGGAATAATGATTGCCTGGAGCAGAAAAGTAGACCTCTACCATGAGTCTGTGTCATCCCAACAGTAAGGCTAGGTTCGCACACTGCGTCTTTTTGATGCTGCGTTTTTGTGCGTTTTTGGCCGCTAAAAACGCACAAAAACGCACCTGCGTCGAAAAAACGCATCAAAAAACGCATGCGTTTTTGCCGTGATTTGGTGCGTTTTTGGCTGCGTTTTGCTGCGTTTTTGATCTCTGCGTTTTGCTGCGTTTTTCCAATGCATTGCATGGGGGGAAAACGCAGAAAAACGCAGGAAAGAACTGACTTGTCCATTTTTTTTTTTAACTCAAAAACGCAGGTAAAAAAAACAGATGTGTGCGGACAGCAAAAATGAAAACTCATAGACTTTGCTGGGGAACCAAAGTCCTGCAGTTTTGAGGCCAAAAACGCACCCGAAAAACGCGCAAAAACGCCGCGAAAAACGCACTGTGCGCACATTGCCTAAAGCATCCTTAGACCATTTATTTGTGGGGCTGCTTTTCATCCACAGGGGTGGGCTCACTAATTTTGCTTAAGAACACTGCCATGAATAAAGAATGGTATCTAAACTTCCTCCCAGGGTATTGCAGTGGTTAGCTCTCTTGCTTTCCACCACTGGGGTCCTGTGTTCAAATCCCACCAATGACCACTCTAAGGAGTTTGTATGTTATTCCCCTTTTTGTATGGGCTTCCTCCGAGTTCTTTGGTTTACTCCACACTCCAAAGACTTTAGGGAATTTAGATTCTGAGCCCCATGGGGATAGTGATGATGATGTCTGTAAACCACTGGGGAAATTAATGGTGTTATTTAAGCTAGTAAAATTAGTATTAAATAAATAAGAGGTACTTCTGACAATGCTCAGGAGCGATTTTATGATAATGCTTTCTCCAGCATGCTGAAGCACCAAGTCACAAGGCAAAAAGGAGAACTAAGAGGCTTAGTGAACAAAACACTTGAACTTTTGGTCCATGGACAGAAAATGCCCCAGATCTTAATTTCATGGAGAACTGGTCAATCTTTAAAAAGCAGTGGGCAAACCAAACAAAAAAGTGTGAATAACTCCAAACACTGACTTGGCAAATATTGGTTTCCCATCAGTCAAGATTTCGCCTAGAAGCGGATATCCAATATGCTAGGGAAAGTTCCAGAAGTCTTGAAAAATAAGATTCAAAACCGTAACTATTGAGTCGGTGAATAAGCTTGTTTTATTTGTCAGTAATAGTTTAAAAACATATAAAATACTGATAGATGTTTCTATGGTAAATGCAGAACAATTAACTAAAAGATCTGAAAACGGGCATCAAACTTTCTAAAATACAAAATTTGTGTCAGTGTCAAAACATTTGTCCATGATTGTATATATAATGTATATCAGTGAATTGGTCAAAAATAGGAATTCCAATATCTGTAGGGTTGTTAGGTAAACGCTACAATTTTGCAATCATTTTTTTGAGACATATAGTTTATGAGACAGTCTTAGATTTTTGTTACTTTTTTAAAGGGGATATCTCAGACTTTTAAAAAAAAAAAAATGTGCGTAAGCACTAACAAGCAGGTAGTTGCTACCTATCTGCCTATTGTGCCCAGCGCCATTCCTTACATACCGCTCCTGCCAGTGATTCAGCAGCTTCGGCTGACATTGCAACAACAGAGTGGCAGCTTCTTATCCGCTCTGCTCTGTAAACAGGGTGGGACAACCAACATTACGCTGATTGATAGCCAGCTCCTCTAGTTTGATAGCCACCTCCTTGCTGCCTATCAATCAGAATGACATTAGCTGTCCTGCCCAGTCTATAGAGCAGAGCGGAAAAGGAGCTGCCATTCTGTTGTCGTGTTGTCATCTAAAGCCAGCAGGAACGGTATGTGACTGCTCTGCGCCAGCGATGAACAGGGATGTGAACAGCTTCTAGCTTCCCAGTTGCAGAAGAAAGTTCACAGAGCACATTACATGGGTTAAACTCTTTACTTCTGAGAGAACATGAGGTAAAAATATGCAGTCATACAGCATTGCATCAGGAAGAGAAAGTGAAACCAGAAAAAACAAGAGACTTTTTACAATAAAATGAGTGAAAAAACTGCACAACATCGCCATCTACTGTTAGATCAGCATAAAGTCCTCCTTCACACAAATAAAGAAGTTCTTGTCTGTTGCATATACCAACAGCTACCTATCTGCCTATTGTGCCCGACGCCATTCCTCACATACCGCTCCTGCCAGTGATTGAGCAGCCTCGGCTGACATTGCAACAACAGAGTGGCAGCTTCTCATCCACTCTGCTCTGTAAACAGAATGGGACAACCAACATCACGCTGATTGATAGCTAGCTCCTCTACTTAGGCAGCAAGGAGATGGCTATCAATCAGAATGACATTGGCTGTCTTGCCCAGTCTATAGAGCAGAGCAGAAAAGGAGCTGTCGCGCTGTTGTCATGTTGTTAGCTAAAGCCGGCAGGAGCGGTATGTGACTGCTATGCGCCAGCGATGAACAGCGCTGTGAAAAACAGGCGGGTAGGTAGCAACTACCAGCTTGTTAGTGCTTACACGCTTTTTTTTTTTTTTTTTTTTTTTAAAGTCCCGGATATACCCTTTAATGCTAATCTTATTGAGCTGCTGAGAAGTGCAACACATAAATTACTACTGACTGGTAGTAATGTGCATACTGTGCCATTATAAATAAAAGATGGTAGTATAACAAGAGAATAAGATGCGGGGTTTTCCCTTGTGGCTACTTTTAATGTCTCTCTGCTGTTTAAATGTAAATACATACGTGCTATACATAATCCATACAAGCGTAATAAATGAAATATGAGTTCAGTGACCCATTGCAATTTAATGAAGTGTGTTTATGCATCATTATAAAAGAGCTAAAACATTAGTAAAAGCTTTTGATATTATGCCACTTAGGGTGACGCATGAATTAGTGTAAAATGTTTGGTCTTGAATGAAAATTAGTCGGAGTGAGTTGACCATTAATGTGCTCAGTTATATAGCTCATTCCTACAGTGGGGGAATAATTTTTTGAGCCTTTGCTGATTTTGTAAGTCTGCCCACTGACAAAGACATGAACGGTCTATACTTTTAAGGATAGGTTAATTTTAACAGTGAGAGATAGAATATCAAAATATTAATCTAGCTTAGTATTCAAACCAGTACAAGGTCAAATTTGCCAAGAGGCTGTTAGATTCCATAAAATAGATTTTTCTTTTTCAGGTACGGAACGTCTTAAAACAATAAAACATTGGCACATGCATTTTCCAGGGTTGGTCCCTCTGGAGGTCTGTGCCAGCTCCAAAGTGAAGTCTCTTCCACTCAGAAGACACAGGACTTTTACAGCCTCTGAATAGCTGCAGTGGTCAGGGGACTTCAATAAAGCATCATCAAATGTTTCTTTGATGATGTGCTCTGCAGCCTCAGGAGATCGTGTGACTTGAATGGGGCAGACATTGCTTCCAGAACAGCTGAAGACTTCGAGAGTGGCCTGAGGTGGATTTGCAGGGGCGCTGGACAGCGACTATGCCTCCTTTTATTATTTATGCCTGAATTTTGTTTTTATTTCAGATACACCTTTTAAAACAAACATCAAAAATGAGTCTTTATTTAGTGTGCATTGTAAATCACCCAGACCACAACGGTTTTAAAACAAGTTTGAGAGCTTGAATTTTTCAAGTAAAAAAAAAAAAAAGGTCTTCAATCTCGTACAGCAGCATACACAACACGTGGAATAGTGGGTGTGCCGCCCCGTGTCAGCAGCCGCTGCTGCTCACGGGCTCGCCGAATAAAAAGGGGGACGTAGATGTATGGGCTAGGCCGGATTAAGTTCGTGACGCCACCCACGGTGTGTGGTGAGGTGGGACACCACCGCTGCTGGGAGGTGTAGTGGCAGCTGGATGTTAACCCCTCTGTGGGTAGAGATGGTTGCCCCGGGGCCCAGTGTCCTTGTGCAGGGTATAGCAAGAACAGGGGAACGTTTAGGGTTACTCACAGTAAATGAACCACACGAGTCTTTGGTAAACCAAGGTGCTGGTGGCCAGCCGCCGCGGCCGGTTGCTTTCAGGGTTCCCCAATCAGGCTGGTGAGCTCTGTCCTTTTCCTCTGCACTGACTTTGTGTATGGTGGACTGCCTGGTCTGGAACTCAGGAGTCTACTCCTGGCTGGATGTGGCCTAAGGAGCCGTGCTTGCAGACGCTGGCCCGTGGGATCTATGGGCCCTGGCAGTGACCTCTTATCCCTATCGGTGGGCTGTTGTCTTCTATGAGGGACTTTGGGTGGGACAGAACCTGTAGTCCATTTCTCAATCGGTTAATTAACCAGGCCGCTTGTTTCTGGTCCTGGCTTCAGGGTCCGAGTACCCCCCTTTGTGCTACGGTTTCCGGGTCGGTTCCCCATGTCGGTTCTGGCAGGCTACAACCCTGTCACGGTCCACCTCGGTTCTGCCGAGCCGTCTTCCCGTCTCCTGCTGACGGACACCACCGTATGCCACCTAGCCAAAGGGACCAGGGCTTAAACTCTGGCACCGTTCAACTTGAACTTCCTCTGCTGGAGCTATGCCTAGCTCCAGCCCACACTCCTCTCAACTTGAACTACAGATTAGACTACTTGTTTTCCCGCCTCGGGCTGTCTAGACCCCTGGGTGATAACAGAAAGCACAAGAGAGAGGTGTTCAATGCCGCGCCAATAGATCACTTCAGAAGATGTTCAGATCAGTGTCACTTTATTGTCATTCAGGTCGACGCGTTTCTGGAGCATCTGCCCCCATCATCAGGACCACCAGAAATAGAAATAACATCCAATCTGTCCAGGTTAGACAGTGCATACAATATATAGACATAGTGACGTCATAGGAACATCCCTCAAGAAAAAAACGAGCGGGAAAGGATGCCACGTTGCAAGTTGTGACGTCCTATATACCCTTAACATAAAAATACAAAAAATCATCTGTGTGTAGCATATATTAGTTGATAATGGACACATATTTCCTTATAAAAAGGACAAAAACTATTTTTCATATTTATACAAAAAGAAAAAAAGAAAAAACTAGACAGTGTGTAAAAACATTTGCCTCTATATGTGATAATCAAATTTATGTAAGTATAGACCAGTGAGTATCATACTTGTTTCATGTGCCGGACAAGTCAGCGATCTCCCAGAGAAGGGAGAAGAACCCTAGACCTTATATGTTTATTTCACATCATATATAACGAAGACACGGCATTATAACCTGCCGCCACCAGTGATTATCTATCCTTCACCCGAAAAATGGAAATACAGGTGCTGTGCAAGAAAGAAGAATTGGAACATTTTGAAGAACCGCTTCTGATCAGTGAACTCAGACCGCAGTTCAACCAAGGGCAAGACCGTGGGAAAAAATAGAAAGGAGCATGCGCCAGAGCCCAGTCAAGATCATGAGCCGGCACAAGTTCACGGGAGGGCAAGAGCGTGGGAACCAGACCCACTGCGCATGCTCGGCCCCTATGGGTCTCTGTGACACCGCACCAACAGATTACACCCATATGACCCTAGCTCTTTGAACAAACCGTGAACATAATCCTGATCACACAATGATCAGACTAAAGTTATGATCATCGCCGCAGATCCCAATAGTGATTAGACACACAACGAAGCCGAGACGTGTCTCAGGGCCACCCGTGTGAGAAGAACAGACAGAAGTAAAAACTTCAAACCTAGTCCTTAAATATAAATAAGATTAATATATAAATAAATAGGAGCAGTGCCCACACCCCTATTCAGGACTCTAAATGCAGACACATGGAAGGTACATGCACAACAAAATGCATAAGAGAACAGTAAACCCACCCAAGACACAAATTAACCAAGTACAGAATAGTCCCAAACCCAGGGCCAAGCAAGAAAACAGGACAAAAAAGTACCACCGCTGAACTCCACCCGACAATTTCAATAAACGGGGAAGACCAGGGGTATAAAAGGGGACGCTCATTTATATATATACTCAGGGAAGAAAAGGCACGATCAGTAGTATATCCAACAGCGACAAACGCTATTACACCAACCGGGGAAGCTCACTTCACACCGGTGTAATGAAAGATCGGTCCCCACAAAAGGCACCAAATCCAGCACAGTATATAAATATAGACCATGAAGCCCATGTTATATTGAAATTCTGTCAAACCGGACAAAAACCATATGTAAAAAATATATATATATATGTACACACATATACATAGTACAGGTCTGGTGACCTTATTAAAACTCGCAATGCATATAGCCATAAAATTATTACATATAAATAAACCATTTCAAGGATAAAACCAATATATAAATATAAATATAAATAAATCTATATAAAATACAGTAAAAATAAACAATAAAAATATAAAAACATATATATATAAAAAATCAGTGGAACAAATCAGTGACCTCATTAAGGCCATGGGGTTTTAAAGTATTAAGTTTATAAATCCAGTATGTTTCTTTTTTGTTAAGGGTCTCCATCCTATTCGTGATGAACAACGGTATATGCTCAATCGGGGTAACCTTCAAGACAATTTTCTTATCATGACAAATAGTAGTATGTCGGGACAAACCATGGAGCATGTACCCTATTTTAATGTTGTGCCTATGAGAGTTAATACGATTATGAAGGGCTTGTGTGGTCCTCCCTACATATCGTTTGTCGCAGTCACATTCAATCAGATAGATGACATAATCTGATTGACACGTAAGATGTCCTCGTATAACAAATTCCATACTTCCAGGGCTACATCCAAAACTGACCCGCCCATGCTGGATCGACCTGCAGCACAGGCAATTTTTAGTCAAACACTTATAGGACCCCATGGGTTTATTGGTCCCTACACAGCTCGGTGGACCCCTTAACCTACTAGGGGCCAGCTGGTTTTTTATCGTCATGGCCCTGCGAAAGGTGACCCCCGGACGGGATGGCAACACTCCCTTAAGGTATGGGTCATTACATATTATTGGCCAATGTTTCCTTAAAATCCCCTTGATGGCCTCTCCATCACAGCTAAAAGTGGTTAAAAAATTGGATGAAAAACTCCCATTAGTGGTGGTGGACATCATTCTATCAGACCCATTATTATCAGCACTAAAGCTCACATTTCGCCCCTGAAGTCTAGCATCTTGATATGCCTTCTTTACCACCGTAAGCGGATACTTCTTATCCAAAAACCTCTCTTTTAAAATCTTCGCTTGGTCCTTAAAGTCATTGTCTAGCGTACAATTCCTCCTTACCCTTTGATATTGATTTTTAGGGACATTAAGTAACCACTTGTCATAATGGTTACTACTGAAGTTGATGTACCCGTTACTGTCAACTTTCTTAAAAAAGGTTTTCGTGAGGAGAGAGCCCTCCGCATGTGAGATGGTGAGATCTAAGAAGTTAATAGAGGCCCTTTCCACAGTAGGGGCGAATTTTAAGCCCCAACCATTATTTTCTATCCCTTCCAGGAAACTTAGATAGTTGTTTTCAGTGTTGTCCCAAATGATGAATAAGTCATCTATATACCTTTTATAGACAACTACATGTTTAAACAGTTTCGAGGAGTAAATATGTTGTATCTCAAAAAGTCCCATTACCAAATTTGCAAAGGTTGGTGCTGCCTTGGAACCCATAGCAGCGCCACACCGTTGATGGTACATGTTGTCCTGGAACATGAAGTAGTTATTTTTAGAGATAAAGATACTATTAAGATACTAATGAGGTGGAGGTTGTTTGGAAGGAGTCATTTCTGTTTGTGACTCTAGATATTGCGTCCCTTTACACTAACATTTCGCATAGTCTAGGGCTTGAGTGTGTCAAACAGTATCTAGAGGTGGATGACCGCTTACCTGCGACACAAAAAAGCTTTGTTTTAGACAGTATGGAATTTATCTCTAAAAATAACTACTTCATGTTCCAGGACAACATGTACCATCAACGGTGTGGCGTTGCTATGGGTTCCAAGGCAGCACCAACCTTTGCAAATTTGGTAATGGGACTTTTTGAGATACAACATATTTACTCCTCGAAACTGTTTAAACATGTAGTTGTCTATAAAAGGTATATAGATGACTTATTCATCATTTGGGACAACACTGAAAACAACTATCTAAGTTTCCTGGAAGGGATAGAAAATAATGGTTGGGGCTTAAAATTCGCCCCTACTGTGGAAAGGGCCTCTATTAACTTCTTAGATCTCACCATCTCACATGCGGAGGGCTCTCTCCTCACGAAAACCTTTTTTAAGAAAGTTGACAGTAACGGGTACATCAACTTCAGTAGTAACCATTATGACAAGTGGTTACTTAATGTCCCTAAAAATCAATATCAAAGGGTAAGGAGGAATTGTACGCTAGACAATGACTTTAAGGACCAAGCGAAGATTTTAAAAGAGAGGTTTTTGGATAAGAAGTATCCGCTTACGGTGGTAAAGAAGGCATATCAAGATGCTAGACTTCAGGGGCGAAATGTGAGCTTTAGTGCTGATAATAATGGGTCTGATAGAATGATGTCCACCACCACTAATGGGAGTTTTTCATCCAATTTTTTAACCACTTTTAGCTGTGATGGAGAGGCCATCAAGGGGATTTTAAGGAAACATTGGCCAATAATATGTAATGACCCATACCTTAAGGGAGTGTTGCCATCCCGTCCGGGGGTCACCTTTCGCAGGGCCATGACGATAAAAAACCAGCTGGCCCCTAGTAGGTTAAGGGGTCCACCGAGCTGTGTAGGGACCAATAAACCCATGGGGTCCTATAAGTGTTTGACTAAAAATTGCCTGTGCTGCAGGTCGATCCAGCATGGGTGGGTCAGTTTTGGATGTAGCCCTGGAAGTATAGAATTTGTTATACGAGGACATCTTACGTGTCAATCAGATTATGTCATCTATCTGATTGAATGTGACTGCGACAAACGATATGTAGGGAGGACCACACAAGCCCTTCATAATCGTATTAACTCTCATAGGCACAACATTAAAATAGGGTACATGCTCCATGGTTTGTCCCGACATACTACTATTTGTCATGATAAGAAAATTGTCTTGAAGGTTACCCCGATTGAGCATATACCGTTGTTCGTCACGAATAGGATGGAGACCCTTAACAAAAAAGAAACATACTGGATTTATAAACTTAATACTTTAAAACCCCATGGCCTTAATGAGGTCACTGATTTGTTCCACTGATTTTTTATATATATATGTTTTTATATTTTTATTGTTTATTTTTACTGTATATTTATATAGATTTATTTATATTTATATTTATATATTGGTTTTATCCTTGAAATGGTTTATTTATATGTAATAATTTTATGGCTATATGCATTGCGAGTTTTAATAAGGTCACCAGACCTGTACTATGTATATGTGTGTACATATATATATATATTTTTTACATATGGTTTTTGTCCGGTTTGACAGAATTTCAATATAACATGGGCTTCATGGTCTATATTTATATACTGTGCTGGATTTGGTGCCTTTTGTGGGGACCGATCTTTCATTACACCGGTGTGAAGTGAGCTTCCCCGGTTGGTGTAATAGCGTTTGTCGCTGTTGGATATACTACTGATCGTGCCTTTTCTTCCCTGAGTATATATATAAATGAGCGTCCCCTTTATACCCCTGGTCTTCCCCGTTTATTGAAATTGTCGGGTGGAGTTCAGCGGTGGTACTTTTTTGTCCTGTTTTCTTGCTTGGCCCTGGGTTTGGGACTATTCTGTACTTGGTTAATTTGTGTCTTGGGTGGGTTTACTGTTCTCTTATGCATTTTGTTGTGCATGTACCTTCCATGTGTCTGCATTTAGAGTCCTGAGTAGGGGTGTGGGCACTGCTCCTATTTATTTATATATTAATCTTATTTATATTTAAGGACTAGGTTTGAAGTTTTTACTTCTGTCTGTTCTTCTCACACGGGTGGCCCTGAGACACGTCTCGGCTTCGTTGTGTGTCTAATCACTATTGGGATCTGCGGCGATGATCATAACTTTAGTCTGATCATTGTGTGATCAGGATTATGTTCACGGTTTGTTCAAAGAGCTAGGGTCATATGGGTGTAATCTGTTGGTGCGGTGTCACAGAGACCCATAGGGGCCGAGCATGCGCAGTGGGTCTGGTTCCCACGCTCTTGCCCTCCCGTGAACTTGTGCCGGCTCATGATCTTGACTGGGCTCTGGCGCATGCTCCTTTCTATTTTTTCCCACGGTCTTGCCCTTGGTTGAACTGCGGTCTGAGTTCACTGATCAGAAGCGGTTCTTCAAAATGTTCCAATTCTTCTTTCTTGCACAGCACCTGTATTTCCATTTTTCGGGTGAAGGATAGATAATCACTGGTGGCGGCAGGTTATAATGCCGTGTCTTCGTTATATATGATGTGAAATAAACATATAAGGTCTAGGGTTCTTCTCCCTTCTCTGGGAGATCGCTGACTTGTCCGGCACATGAAACAAGTATGATACTCACTGGTCTATACTTACATAAATTTGATTATCACATATAGAGGCAAATGTTTTTACACACTGTCTAGTTTTTTCTTTTTTTCTTTTTGTATAAATATGAAAAATAGTTTTTGTCCTTTTTATAAGGAAATATGTGTCCATTATCAACTAATATATGCTACACACAGATGATTTTTTGTATTTTTATGTTAAGGGTATATAGGACGTCACAACTTGCAACGTGGCATCCTTTCCCGCTCGTTTTTTTCTTGAGGGATGTTCCTATGATGTCACTATGTCTATATATTGTATGCACTGTCTAACCTGGACAGATTGGATGTTATTTCTATTTCTGGTGGTCCTGATGAAGGGGGCAGATGCTCCAGAAACGCGTCGACCTGAATGACAATAAAGTGACACTGATCTGAACATCTTCTGAAGTGATCTATTGGCGCGGCATTGAACACCTCTCTCTTGTGCTTTCTGTTATCTACCATATTGGTGGCTGCAGCCCTGGATCGTTTGATATATGCGATTATAGTAGTTGTGGCTTCTCACAACTACAATTGGTGAGTAGGTTTACTCACCCCAATATGTAAGGGGTGGGGAAGGGGAAGACCCTATTGCGCTTGTTTTTCCACAGCTGTTTTTTCTGTAGACCCCTGGGTGGGCGTGTCCAACCGCCTGGTCACACCTACTGGTGTGTCTATCTTTCCCTAAGTGGGGGGTGACTAGGGTTTCAGGTCGGCTGTGTGTTTCGTGAGTGAGGGAAGGGTGTTGTGTAGGGGCCTATCTGTGACTACCTGGTTTTGCCAAGGCGTCACATTGGCACCTTAGTGCCCTTTGACACCCTTCTAACACCATCACAGGGTACTGACGGGTTTGTATGAAAGTCAGGGGTCTGCTGAAAA
The DNA here is from genome assembly GCF_048569485.1 of Anomaloglossus baeobatrachus. NCBI lineage: Eukaryota > Metazoa > Chordata > Amphibia > Anura > Aromobatidae > Anomaloglossus > Anomaloglossus baeobatrachus. Next base: position 593,071,816 of record NC_134354.1, on the reverse strand, counting down.
ACCTGATGACTGTCATGATGGTCCATCTAGGATGCCCAGAGTGTAGCTGGCTTTCATAGGAGACAGCCATTGTTTCTATATAATGCAAGACGCCCCCTGTGCCTGTCATGTTGGTGCTCCTATGAAGCCTTAAGTATTAGCTTAGAGTTGTAAATACTTGTACTACAGCACCAATACCATGGTAAAGTACATATCAATCCTTTGACAAGCCTTGACTATGAATAAGCCAAAGCAGAAACTCTATTTGCAGACACGTGTTTCAGGGTATTTTGTCTTTATCAGGGCAAAGCAGGAGATTTGATTGGGCTGTGTGGGATACATCCAAAAAGTTGCATTAGAATTGCAGTCCTCCTTCCTGTCTGAAGAGTATATTTGTACATTAAAATACATCAGTAATTGTACATTCTGAAGGCCCGAATGCAAAAAAGCTATAAGGTTCTGATGTGCACCTATCTATAAGCCAATATCTTACACTGGGACCATTTTTAAAAGATGGTTCCATTGTAATATAGTCTGCTCTTCTGGAATTTTTGTGCTAATTTGCTGTACTAAAGCAATTAAACACTGTAATTGTGCTCATACATAGACTGTTCAATAGCCATCGTCAAATGGTGCAGAAAGATCTTTGTGAACCCAGTAGTACTGTGCTGAAAGACTAAGAATAGCATGAGAAGTCCAAGTTCCCCAAGACTGCAGTTTTCTTTATACCGCCAGATTGGTGTACAGTGGGTATCGAAGGTCAGGGCTACATCCTTCTTTAGATGGGGAGCAATCAGCAGTTCACTAAATGGAACCAATCTGGATTGTTCAGAGCACAAAGCACATTCTGCATGAATCCCTGCTATGTCAGATCCCAACTCTCGGGCTTCTCTTCTACGGCTGTCTATTAATGTAAGTCAATGTGAAATATTAATGTGTCAGCTAATAACTGATTCAAGCTTCAGAGAATTAAGTATCAGAGCAAATCATTAGACAAACTACTTAAGTGTCACAAATAGATATCAAAATACGACTAAAGAATGGTGAGCTAGAAATGTTGACGTCAATAAACTAATGGCTTTTTAAAGCCGGCGTAAAGAATTACATTTGAAGCAATTTATGTACAGTGTACCACTGGAGAAACACAAACATAAAAGCCATTCTATGACAACCATAGCCCTGGGGTTCTGTACTTCAATCATGTTTTTCATAACCTCTCTATTGTAAAATCAAGTACACGACATGTATAGGCTGTTTTACACTATCTATATATAGCAACATGCAAAAGACTTCAATCACTACATTGGATTTGAAAGGAAAATTATTTTTTCTCCATGAAACATAGTTATTATTAATGCTACATATAGTCTCGAAATTCACATAAGACGAAAATGTTCTATTTTTAGCATCTGAGTAAATCAGGCTGGTTAGTATGAGAAGCAGAAGCTTTACAGTCAATATTTCCAGCCTGCAAATAGAACAAAAGGTTAAAAAGTGGAAAAGAACAGATGGTGAATGATATTATTGGCTCAATCTAATTGTGAAATGTATGGATCAAGAATGACCTCCTATCTGAGACACATTGAATAAAGGGATGAATACTGTGGGAATTCATGATACATTCTGTTAGTATATTGCAGGAAATAACGGTATGGCAGCCACATAAATTTACTTAGAGTGGCATGAGTGATGAATAGGGCAGGTTACTAAAGTCAATCTCACGCCATCCCTCAAGGGAGTATTCCCATCTCAAAGTTATCATATGATTAGAATATGCCATCAATGCCATCACTTATGGGGTTATACCAAGTATATAAGTAGGGAATACCATTGATCAAAGTTGACTAACCATTGGAATCTCCAGCGATCCTGAGGACACGGCTCTGCAGAACCCAGTCTGAATGGAACAGAAATGGAACATGCAAACCACCACTACGGTATGAGACTGCCTGAAATTGCCAAGCACAGTACTTGGAAATCTCCATAATGAATGAATGAATGAATGAATGAATGAATGAAAAGATGGGCATGCTCAACCTCTGCTCCATTTAGACGGAATCTACAAAGTCATGTCTTCGGATTGGTGGGGATGTAAGTAATCAAACCCCTGGAAATCAATAATGCATCCTCTTTCCTAGAGAAAGGGGACAATTTATATACTTGGCAACTTATATGCTTTGCCAATCCAAGCTCTATAACTGCCCACAGATTCTGAGAATGAAGGTGAGACGACATGGTCTCTGAGTGCCTCGCATGGGTTAACTTTCTTAACATTCAGCCAGACATGAAGACAGTTTGTTTATAGATGGGGGATCCCTCATTGTTCTAAAAAACTCTTGGGAGTTTAGTATTGAAGTTTTTGTTGACTCATGTAATTGTTTTGGCCACTGAAGGCCAGACACCCATATAACTCAATTATGCGAACTTCCCATTGTATTACTAAGGGGTGCTTCACACACAGTGAGCTCACTGCCGAGATTGCTGCTGAGTAACGCTTTTTGTGACGCAGCAGTGACCTTATTAGCGATCTCGCTGTGTGTGACAATGAGCAGCGATCTGGCCCCTGCTGCGAGATCGCTGCTCGTTACACACAGCCCTGGTTCGTTTTCTTCAAAGGCGCTCTCCCACTGTGACACACAGATCGCTGTGTGTGACAGCGAGAGAGCGACAAATGAAGCGAGCAGGGAGCAGGAGCCGGCGTCTGACAGCTGAGGTAAGCTTGTAACCAAGATAAACATCGGGTAACCAAGGTGGTTACCCGATATTTACCTTAGTTACCAGCCTCTGCAGCTCTCACGCTGCCTGTGCTGCCGGCTCCGGCTCTCTGCACATGTAGCTGCTGTACACATCGGGTTAATTAACCCGATGTGTACAGCAGCTAGGAGAGCAAGGAGCCAGCGCTAAGCAGTGTGCGCGGCTCCCTGCTCTCTGCACATGTAGCTGCATTACACATCGGGTTAATTAACCCGATGTGTACTGTAGCTAGGAGCAAGGAGCCAGCGCTCAGTGTGCGCGGCTCCCTGCTCCCTGCACACACAGCTAAGCAGTGTGCGCTGGTAACTAATGTAAACATCGGGTAACCATACCCGATGTTTACCTTAGTTACCAGTCTCCGCAGCTTCCAGACGGCGGCTCCGTGCAAGCGCAGCGTCGCTTGCACGTCGCTGCTGGCTGAGGGCTGTTCACTGGTCGCTGGTGAGATCTGCCTGTTTGACAGCTCACCAGCGACCATGTAGCGATGCAGCAGCGATCCTGACCAGGTCAGATCGCTGGTCGGATCGCTGCTGCATCGCTAAGTGTGAAGGTACCCTAAGTGAATTGCTAGATGTGATGTAATTTACCTGTCTCACCCTTGTCTCTGGATATTTGATATAGCTTGAAATTCATCCAATAAGAGAAGCAACCTTGTACAACCAATCCGATAAGGGCACAGTTTATCCTAAGGGAAGGTTATGGCTATAAAAGGTGACTTCCTGGAGTCACCAGGTTGTTGATGGATGTTGCATGATCCAGTCTAAGCTCTTAGGAGCTGGCTAGGGGATCTGAACCAGGATGCCTTGTGGACTCAGTCTAGGGACTTTGGCTCCGACTAGAGGATCACTTGGCTACATGGCTTCAATCTAGGGACTCCGATTCCGATTGGAAACCATACCACAGTCTAGGAATTTCGCCTCCGGATGTCAGGATTATATCATCATACCAGACTACTTAAGGAAGAAACCCAGGTTGGGACAATACAGTTACCTGGCTACAGACGTTGCAGACCTCAGCCAGCTTCCTAAATCTGGCGTTATTCCAGTCTCAGTGGGTGCCCGCCGAAAGCGGGGTGCTGCTGGAATGGAGTAAGTAGCCCTGGAAACTCTGAGGCACGGACCTTCTAATCCCTGGTGAGCCAGCAGAAGAGTGAGACTCTGTTGCCTGTTACATTTGTGTTTTTTGCTGGTTATGTGTTATGTGCCGTTAATTGTTTGGGGATCCAATAAAGTCTTAATATTGTGATTCCCTCACCCTGTGTTGTCTGAGTAGTGTTTGGCCCACGGTTAAGGAGGTCGGTGTTCATGTGGGATGAGCCCTGGGCCAAGCGGTCTTTCTAAAGGCGGCCGGGCCAGCGGACGAGAGCACTCACTGACCCCCGGGTCTCCACAGAAGGGTCTTTTACATCTGAGTCCCCTTTATAGCTTCAATGCACTTCCTAAGGATTGCTGTGGTGACACAGGTAAGACCCCTACAATCATACATTTATCATCTATCCTATACATAGGTGAGAAAAGTTGTTTATAGAATAACCAAGTTAATTCGAGAGAAAGGACTGTTGACTCCCGATGCAGCGGAGATCAATCCATGTTTGACTGAATATTTAGAAACATTGCATAGTCTCTGTATGTGAACAGCTTACATTGTCTATTTCTCTCATGATCAGTATTAATAAATCTATAAATCTGCACTGTGATTTAGTGCTTTACAACACACTTCTGTATATTCCCCTTAGAAAAACTCTTTGCAAACAACTCAAGTCCATGTCCCAGTGTGTATGCGGCTGTTGTGATGATTTATCCCAAGCTCTCTTTTGCCAGCTCTGCAGAAAACATCCATTATACCTTCTCTAAATATAGACGCAGGATTCACTTAGTCACAGAGTACTTGGGGATGAGATAAAATCTTCCATGGTGAATGACTGATGGCAGGACATGTCCACTGAACTGGGAACAACACTAATATTTATTCTAACCGGTACTTATAACAGTGAATGCATCTCTGCGTTTTGCCTTAGACAACATGGTTATATCTGCATGGCTATAATTAATTGGAGTATTGTTATACCCAATTATGTACATTTATCATAGCTATATTGGCTGTATTGGCAACTTTTGATTAGTTAGTATAATAGGGGGCTGAAGATTTATTTAAAGGGTAAAGGCCATGGCTGAATTGATATCTGGGTATTCATTGTAGGTACTACCTACGGCACTGAAGAACACAGACACGAGCAAGCTCCAGTGCAATAACAATACATGGGCCTTTTGCAGTCCAATATCTGATCATAATTCACAATTACACCTGTTTTGGAGGTAGAAATGGGCCCCCTTAACTCTTGGGTCGTTGTGCCACCACACAGGCTGCAACGATGATATGTCTGCCCCTGATCTAAGGGTTCATTACCAGGAGTCGAATATTGATCTCATTACAGTTTATGTAGCCCCGTCTAAAATTTCACTCACTGCTGACATAATTCTCTGTGTGTGTGTGTGTGTGTGTGTGTGTATGGATACTTGGGGCAAGGGGGAAATGATTTCCCAATGCTTGCTTTGCTGACCAGATGACTTGTCATACGACTGACCGATAATTGTTTTTACCTTTAAGTGAAACTAAAACATGGTGAAAATTAAAACAAACTTTTGATATAACAGGCTTGTCTGTATTTACCTTTAAGATGGCTTCTTCCATCCTCCAACAGAGGTACCACAATGGTAGAATTCATACTCCCTGGGGACCTCACTGCCGTATACACAACAGGAACAGACTGTACGACAACTGGTATTCTGTGAACATGACTCAGTTTGGTAGACTGCAAGTTCATAGGACTAGAAGGTGGGACGGGGTGAATGATGTGCAAAAACTGCTGTCCGCCAACTCCAGACGCTGAAGCCACAAGAGGCCCTGGAGTCAATACTGTTGGCACAGATGCTGTGGACGGTACCGTGGTTATCACTGTTGGTGAAGAAGCTGGACGGCTGGATGAAGATGAAGAATTCGAAGAAGGTGAGGCAACTGAAGTGGTAATGGACAGAGGAGAAGATGACACACCTCTCGGTGAGGATCTAGCCTTGTTTATCGATAAGTCCACTGGTTCGGTTTGTGTTTGAAAATGATCGGTGGCTAATAAATCCTCGGGAGGCTCTGCTTTCACATTGTTGAGGAGGAGGGGGACAGCTTCCATATCCTGGTAGCTGTGGACTTTTGGAGACTGTAATAAAAGAAAAAAGGGTTGTCAATATTGTTAAAATAGTCAGCATGTCAGTAAAATATTGTAAAATAAAACTGCAGATCAAACATAAGCTTATTATTATTTTTTATTATCATCATATCTAGTATTTCAGATCTTAAAAAAAAGAGTTGTAATAAAAATCTTATTAGCGGTGATTTATACTGCTCATAATTAAAGTTATTTAACTATTCTCCAGATAGCTTTTTAGCAAACCCATTAAACGTGAGGGCTTATATGTGCAGTTTAATATGAGAATTATATAGAAAATCAACTAATTAATGAGAATCTTTATAATCATTTCTATTTTATTATTTAAAAACGCAATAAAAACAATGTCATGAGTCCAATATTATCAGTGAGTGTATTAGCGGCAGTTACAAGCAGTATTCAGAAGAATGGAAGTATTTCCAATGTTTTGCGTACAACATACAGTATACGGCAGACTATTAATCCATGCCAGCACACATAGAATGTGGCATGAAGAGGCACTGGGCCTATAAGTGGATGTAAGTACCTTTCATATGTAAATGGAATTATGTTTGAAAAATGGCCCTTGAGGGACTTTTCACAGGTCTATATTTAAAGATGAAGGGGCCAATTCATTAAGACTGATGTTGTACATGTCAGTCTTAATGAGTGGATGTGAAGGGGCCAAATTACTAAGAGGTGTACCTCTTAATGAATTCAGTGCATCTTCTCAATGTCGTGTGCCTTCCCAGAAATGATCCTCCAATGAGGGACTAGAGTAATATTTCTTGATTACGTTTAAAGTGGTGTAACATTTGAGAAATTGAACAGGCGGGCGCCACCAAGCCACCTCCTGCTCATGGTCTGCCCACTTTGGTGATGCTTGTAGAGATCGATGTGATAAAATACACAAAATTTTGAGCAACATCACAATGCCCCAAATTTTGTGACTTTGATCCTTTAACATTAGAACTACTGAGGTAGTCATTTTGACTACTTTGCACCATGTATTTCTATATACCTCAAACTTTTTTGTACAGGATACAGCCAGGCCCCTTTTTGTTAGGCCTTGCTATCAGAGTTTCTGTCCCTACGTAGCGCGCAGTGGGGGTACGGCTTGGCAGCCCGCCTGATCTAATAGTATGGGCGTCACCTAATAGGCTGCGGGTTTGTGACTGTGCGTCTGCTAGTGTGAACAGTGCTCTATGCAAGCCACCAGTGTGCAGTTTTACCATCCAGCCATCACCTCCTCCATATTTGGAAGTGAGTGTGAATGGCTCCACCTGCACCTGTGTTGCCTCCACCTAGTGGGGGTTTAGCTGTATCCTGCTGGAGTAGTAGTAGTCTTTTGGCCTGAGCAATATACAGCTGCAATTCCATCTTGCTGTAAGTAATGATATTTTCTTTTTTGCTTTTTATATTATATATAGTGTAGGGACCTACAAGCATGAGGTTCCCGTGACGAGGGTTGTAGGCTTACGTCTTATGGCCATAACGCTAACAAAAAACCTCAAACTTTTTTGTACAGGATACAGCCAGGCCCCTTTTTGTTAGGCCTTGCTATCAGAGTTTCTGTCCCTACGTAGCGCGCAGTGGGGGTACGGCTTGGCAGCCCGCCTGATCTAATAGTATGGGCGTCACCTAATAGGCTGCGGGTTTGTGACTGTGCGTCTGCTAGTGTGAACAGTGCTCTATGCAAGCCACCAGTGTGCAGTTTTACCATCCAGCCATCACCTCCTCCATATTTGGAAGTGAATGTGAATGGCTCCACCTGCACCTGTGTTGCCTCCACCTAGTGGGGGTTTAGCTGTATCCTGCTGGAGTAGTAGTAGTCTTTTGGCCTGAGCAATATACAGCTGCAATTCCATCTTGCTGTAAGTAATGATATTTTCTTTTTTGCTTTTTATATTATATATAGTGTAGGGACCTACAAGCATGAGGTTCCCGTGACGAGGGTTGTAGGCTTACGTCTTATGGCCATAACGCTAACAAAAAACCTCAAACTTTTTTGTACAGGATACAGCCAGGCCCCTTTTTGTTAGGCCTTGCTATCAGAGTTTCTGTCCCTACGTAGCGCGCAGTGGGGGTACGGCTTGGCAGCCCGCCTGATCTAATAGTATGGGCGTCACCTAATAGGCTGCGGGTTTGTGACTGTGCGTCTGCTAGTGTGAACAGTGCTCTATGCAAGCCACCAGTGTGCAGTTTTACCATCCAGCCATCACCTCCTCCATATTTGGAAGTGAGTGTGAATGGCTCCACCTGCACCTGTGTTGCCTCCACCTAGTGGGGGTTTAGCTGTATCCTGCTGGAGTAGTAGTAGTCTTTTGGCCTGAGCAATATACAGCTGCAATTCCATCTTGCTGTAAGTAATGATATTTTCTTTTTTGCTTTTTATATTATATATAGTGTAGGGACCTACAAGCATGAGGTTCCCGTGACGAGGGTTGTAGGCTTACGTCTTATGGCCATAACGCTAACAAAAAACCTCAAACTTTTTTGTACAGGATACAGCCAGGCCCCTTTTTGTTAGGCCTTGCTATCAGAGTTTCTGTCCCTACGTAGCGCGCAGTGGGGGTACGGCTTGGCAGCCCGCCTGATCTAATAGTATGGGCGTCACCTAATAGGCTGCGGGTTTGTGACTGTGCGTCTGCTAGTGTGAACAGTGCTCTATGCAAGCCACCAGTGTGCAGTTTTACCATCCAGCCATCACCTCCTCCATATTTGGAAGTGAATGTGAATGGCTCCACCTGCACCTGTGTTGCCTCCACCTAGTGGGGGTTTAGCTGTATCCTGCTGGAGTAGTAGTAGTCTTTTGGCCTGAGCAATATACAGCTGCAATTCCATCTTGCTGTAAGTAATGATATTTTCTTTTTTGCTTTTTATATTATATATAGTGTAGGGACCTACAAGCATGAGGTTCCCGTGACGAGGGTTGTAGGCTTACGTCTTATGGCCATAACGCTAACAAAAAACCTCAAACTTTTTTGTACAGGATACAGCCAGGCCCCTTTTTGTTAGGCCTTGCTATCAGAGTTTCTGTCCCTACGTAGCGCACAGTGGGGGTACGGCTTGGCAGCCCGCCTGATCTAATAGTATGGGCGTCACCTAATAGGCTGCGGGTTTGTGACTGTGCGTCTGCTAGTGTGAACAGTGCTCTATGCAAGCCACCAGTGTGCAGTTTTACCATCCAGCCATCACCTCCTCCATATTTGGAAGTGAGTGTGAATGGCTCCACCTGCACCTGTGTTGCCTCCACCTAGTGGGGGTTTAGCTGTATCCTGCTGGAGTAGTAGTAGTCTTTTGGCCTGAGCAATATACAGCTGCAATTCCATCTTGCTGTAAGTAATGATATTTTCTTTTTTGCTTTTTATAATATACCATGTATTTCTATATAGGTGTCACGAGTCCAGTAGTTCTAGTGTTAAGGACTGGGTGATTTTTTTTTCTGTTTTGGGTCTTTTGTTTTTCCCTTCCTCTATTTCAACTTTTTTATTTTTCCGTTGCTATAGCCATGTGAAGGCTTGTTTTTCTGCAAGGATGAGTTGTACTTTTCAATGACATCACCCATTTTATCATATGATGTAATGGCAAGTAGGAAAAAAATTCCTAGTGTGGTGAAATAATAAAAAAGTGAAATTCTGGAATTGTTTTTTTGGTTTATTTTTATTTACCATAAAACTGAGTAAGACTCTCCAGATCAGTAGGATTATGGAAATATCAAACATGTATAGTTTTTGTTTTATTTAAGCGGTGGAAAAAAAATTCAGATATTTTGCACAAAAAAAAAACCGGGAAAACAAAACCAAAACTTTTAAAGGACTTTGAGAGCAGTAACTTATTCAATTTTGGGGATATGGTGTTGAATGGGGCTTGTGTTTTTTGTGCCCTGAGCTGATGTTTTTATGGATATTATTTTGTGGCATATATAATGTTTTGATCATCTGTTATTACATTTTCTTCTTCTGGTGACCGAAAAACTGCAATTCTTTGGTTTTGATGTTTTTTAGAATGCAGCGATACCATATAGGAGTATTTTTTAGTTGGTGGATGATTTTAACTTTTATATAGTTTTTTTCACATTCTTTAAAACATTTTTCATTTACTTTTTACTGCCTTTGAACCTAACAAGTGTGATTACTTGTTTTCTATATATAGAAGAAATCAGTCTCTTATGAATGCCGGCCACGGGCTGGTTTTCACAGGAGTTCTGCGATGACAGACACAGCAGACCCCTGGCTGTCATAATAACACATCTGCGTCCCGCGATCAAGTCGAGATTGACCACTTTAAGAGTTTAAGAGCCGTGGGCGGAGCAGCACTCTGCCTGTGTCACTTAGGGGAAATGAAGGCTGAATAATTCAGCTCATCTACAGGGAATGATACGGGCTCGGCGAGCGAGCCCGTATCAAAAGCAAAAAGACCACTTATGTCGCGCATATCAAAAACAAGAAAAAAAAAAGTGAACACATAAAATAGACTTAAAAATAGGTGCAAATGGAAAATGAATAAGGTACAAACAAAAAAAAAAAGCGTAAAACACCAAAAACTCAACAAAAAAAACAGACGCAGAAACAATAATTAGGCCCATGATGCTTTGCAGAAAGGCTCAGTTAACTATACAAATTTGAGGTGGGGGCAGTTAAATGAAACAACACAGATATCCATCAACCAAATGCCTGTTAGCATGACTGCTATTCCGACTATTCTCTTTCCAGACACATGCACACTTAGCTCAGCCATCTGTGTATGTGTTCTGACTAGAAAGAAAGGAGGAAGCCACTGCCAGGCATCTAGGATAATGGATTATCTCAGGTGAAACACACTGAATTGTCCTTTCCCATAATATCTGCCAGCAGTGAAAAGTCAAGACTCCTAATACACATTAGATGGCTGGATGGTATTGCCAAAATTCGCAGATTAGGATGAAATTCATCTTAGGCCTCTTTAACACTACGATTTTCAATGTTTCACTGCATTATGCATTACTAGAGTTCCTGGCACAAATGTTAAACCTACTGAGAGGCTCTAATTCATTCAGTGAAGACCAGTGTTTTTGGCAAACCAGTGTACATTGAGTGTACCTTATCTTGTTGTATGGAATAGCACAGGATATTGTGGTATTTAAAACAGAGTCATCCAGTATAAACAGTGTACTATGCGGTGAACTCTAGAGTGACAGGACTGTGATGATCTTCACAGACACTATCGGTTGCTCAACGCAATTACACAAAAAAGTGATTTTTGGCATTACATCATTTTCAGCAAGCACCACCAAAGTGCTTGCTGAAAGCAAGCACCACCTGGTAGGACTAGGGCCGCCATCAGGGCATTACTACTGAGCTGGTGTACCGGGCACGGTGAAGAGAGGCGGCCCGGCCAGGTCTGGGGTAAACACTTATCTTTATTAAACCCCAGGCAGGACAGGCCCCTTCTCTTCACCAGGCCCCAGTCACAGCAGCAGCAGAGGGGCCCCGCAGTGTTGCTTCACTACCAGACATAACTAATTTGTATGTGAAGGGGCGGAGCATGAAAATTAGCCATGTGCTGGAGTGCAGGCAGGGTCATTGGAGCAGAGCAGGGCGCCGGCGCATCATCACTGTAGAGAAAAAAAATGGCACTTCCTTGTAGGGATGTCAAGAGAAATAGGGGTGCTCTTCAGGTTCCAAAGCCGTACAATGTAATTAAACAAGGCACTGCCGAACTTGAAAGTGATGCAAGTTTATTTAATGTGCATGAAAAAAACGTTTTCGGTCCACAATGGACCTTCCTCAGTTGCACATTAGTGGAGTGATCTGGAGGCACAGGATGGCGTGAAGCTCGGTATCCACAGCTGCATGTTGGCAGCCCCATGCAGCGGTGGATACCACGATTCACGCCATCCTGTGCCTCCAGTTCACTCCACTAATGTGCAACTGAGGTAGGTCCGTTGTGGACCGAAAATGTTTTTTTCATGCACATTAAATAAACTTGCATCACTTTCAAGTTCGGGAGTGCCTTGTTTAATTACATTGTACGGCGCATCATCACTGGGCAGTGCAGCAGGGTGGTGAGGTCATCACTCTTAGACCTCATTACACTCCTGCAACAGCGGCTGAGGTGGTGAGGAAGCGGCAGCCAGCGGGGACAGGTAAGCACTCTAAGCACTCTAAGCTTCAGACGATCGCGGGGGTAGGGGGAGGTGATGTACTGCGGTGTCCCACCCACACGTGGCCCGCCCACTCTCGCTCGCTTGCTGATCCCTGCCAGGGGGGCGCTGATCTCTGCCCTTGGCCGCCCGCCAACCGCAGGCCAGCCGACACCAACCCCTGACTTGCTTCAGCTAGATCAGGGGTGGGGAACCTCCGGCCCGTGGTCTCATGCCTCCCTTGCTCTGGGCCTCCTGCCTCCCTGCTGTGAGCCTCCTACCTCTCTGCTGTGAGCCTCCTGCCTCTCTGCTGTGAGCCTCCTGCCTCTCTGCTGTGAGCCTCCTGCCTCCCTGCGGTGAGCCTCCTGCCTCCCTGCGGTGAGCCTCCTGCCTCCCTGCGGTGAGCCTCCTGCCTCCCTGCGGTGAGCCTCCTGCCTCCCGTGGTGCGCCTCCTGCCTCCCGTGGTGCTATATTATATATAATATATATATATATATATATAATGTCCCCAGCCCGTGCTGTGATGTATGTGCCTTCAGTGTCTCCTACATGATGTATATAATTTACCAATCTGTTGACTGCGCTCCATACCGAGACAAGACAGCAGACAAATATGCCAGGAGGCCCCCAGGGTTGGGACATATATACCCGGAGGAGGACATATTCATCAGGAATGGTCAAACCAGGCTGGGAACATATATACCCGCATATGCCCAGAAGAGGGATGCATAATAATAATAGCCATATACACTATATATACACGCACAGTATATATATAAGGTAGAATATATTTTGGTTTTTCACAGTGTGCCCTTTAATATGTGGCATCAATAACACAATAGTTCTGTCATTACAGCTGTTAATGATCTTGGGTAATTATGTCACAACACCTTTTAAAAGTGTGAACTCTTGTGATAACATGCAATATCTCCCATTTTGTTAGTTAGGGCTGCATTGCAGGGTTGTGAGATCCCACAAACCGGAAGGTTGGACCTCACAAAGTCATGTCATACAGAGGCAGTTTAGAAACAGTTTTGAGTAAAAAAAAAATATTAGAGAGATTTAGAGAAGTGATAAGTAGAAAAGGCAGCCATACCGAGATGATAGGAAAAAAGAAGCTGGTAAAAAATGGCAGCGGATATAAGGTTCTCACCAATGCCTGTTACACAGTGCACAGAGTTGCACAGATCTGGGTATGCTCACTGTTTAAATCCAGTCACTACTGAAAATCGTAAGTGGAATTGTCATATATTTGACTCCTATTGGTCTGATATTGATGTCATAAGCCAGGAAAACGCATTTAAAGGGTTATTCCCATCTCAGTCTTTCATGGCATAGCAATAATTCCATCTAGTCTTCAACTGCAGGATGGGGAGCAATAGAAGCAGAAAAGAGTGGCTGAGCTATGCAGTTTCTGTTACTTCTATTAATTTTTAAGGGAATAGTCAATGAAGGGCATTATTACATTATTTAATGATTGCCTATTGCTATGGGACCAAAAGAAAAAAAAATGGAGTGTTCCTTAAACATTGTGGTTCAGAAAAAGGAAAATGAAAAAATAATAATACAGATGAATAGTGTTAAGCTGCAATGCCAGATAATGCCCATGGACTGTAACAGCGTGGCTTTTGGTAAATAAATTATTCTTTAAGAGCTAACTGTACTTTTCAAGTAACTTTTTTCAGAATAGTCTGTCCCCTGTGTGTGTTCGAGGAATAACACTACTTATGGCCATTATACAGTTAGGCCCAGAAATATTTTGCCATTGACAAAATCTTAATGATGTGAGCTCTTTTCTGCATGCCGCTATTTTTTATTTAAAATTTAACAACAGAGATTAAATTGGACTGTAGACTTTCACGGGTTCTTCACTTGGATGAATGTTGTGATTGGGTTTTTCTTTACCATGTACGGGATTCTGCAATCATCCTCCACTTTTGTCTTCTGTGGACAGCCAGACTTTTTTGAGCTCCTAAGCTCACAAATGTACTTTTTTTTTTTTTTTGCAGCAGCATGTACCAAACTGTTGATCTGGCCACTCCTAACATTCGTGCTATCTCTCTGATGCATTTCTTCTTCTATGATTCAGCCTAACGATGGTCTCTTGCACTTCCATTGAAAGCTCCTTTGACCACATGTTGTGGGTTCCCAGCAACAGCTTTCATGTGGAAATGCTGCACCTGGAATCAGCTCCACACCTTTTACCTGTTTAACTGATGACGCAGTATAAAGGGAATAGCCCATACAGCCCATTATAGAGCTTTTGAGATAACTGTCTAATTAGTTTTGTCTCTTGAAAAAAAGGCAGCTGTATATTAAAAAGTTGTAATTACTAAATACTTACTTTAATTAGGATGCAAATACACTCAAAATAAAGCTGAGAGTCTGCACTTTAAGCCCATATTGATTATATAACTATCTTGAATATGTTTTGGTAAACAGATAAAATGCCAAATATTTCTGAACCTAACAGTATTACTCATATCCTGCACAGTCACCAGTTTTCTCCAAATGTAGACTAAAGGGGGCTTTACAGCCCCCGTCGTTTGTGCGTCACGGGCAAATCGCTGCCCGCGGCGCACAATATCATTAGGAGCAGTCACACGGACTTACCTGCCTAGCGACGTCGCTGTGGCCGGAGAACCGCCTCCTTTCTAAGGGGGTGCTTCGTGCGGCGTCACAGCGGTGTCACCAAGTGGCCGCCCAATAAAAGCGGAGGGGTGGAGATGAACGGCCATAACATCGCACCCACCTCCTTCCTTCCTCATTGCCGGCGGCTGCAGGTAAGCTGTAATTAGTCATTCACGAGGTGTCACACATAGCGATGTGTGCTGCATCGGGAACGACGAGCAACCTGCGTCCTCAACAATCAACGTTTTTTTTTTAAAAGGAACGAAGTGTCAACGATGGACGATTTGGTGAGTATTTTCCATCGTTAACGGTCGCTCGTTGGTGTCACATGCAACGACGTCGCTAACGATGCCGGATATGCGTCACGGAATCCGTGACCCCGGCAATATATCGTTAGATACATCATTACATGTAACGTGGGCTTTATCTTTAATGCAATTGACTTTACCTGGGAGGAGACCAACTTCTATGAGGTCTCCCATATACAGCACGGTACAATCTTTCCGCCTCTCCATTTGCCAGTTTTCTCACTCTGTTCCTCTCTCCCTAGCTCTACATAGAGTAAATTCAGTAGTATCATATGGCACCACAGACAGCCTGCAGTCTCTCTTGTCTGAGCAGTATGGATTTGATTTCAAGACGCTGAAGAGAGGAAAAAGTAACTGGATAAGTGACTAAGGAATCTAATTCCCCATATAAGATATACCATATTATGTTTTGGATAATTTCACAATATAGTTTTAACTAGCATCTACCTAAAACATACTGTATGTCTGTACTGCCTTTTTTTCTTAAAAGATTATTGAGAAATTTAGTCTCAGAGTAGTTTACTCTACCCTAGCCTGTTAGTTCAGCTATATAACTGATTTTACAATGTAAATACCTTAATGAACTAAAATCCCTTGCGCCAAGCTAAGTATAAAATATACAGTAGTCATAGCTGAAAGTTTTAGCACCCTTAAAATTGTTCCAGAATGTGAAGTATTTCTCCCAGAAAATTATTGCAATTACATGTTTTTTCATACACATTTATTTCCTTTGTGTGCATAGGAACAACACAAAAAAAAACAGAAAAGGCAAATTGGACATAATTTCACACAAAACTCCAAAAATAGGTCGGACAAAATTGTTGGAACTTTTCTAAAATGGTGGTAATCAACTTTGTTTCAAGCATGTAATGCTCTATCAAAGAAAATCACACCTGAAACCAGATAAAAATTGCAATAATCTCAAAGCTATGAGTCAATCTCCTGAGATCTTGATGTTCCTTTGTCCACTGTGCACAACATAATCAAGAAGTTTGAAACCCATAGCACTGTAACTAATCTCCCAGGATATGGGAGACAGAAAAAATTGATAAACGGTTGCAAAGCAGGATAAACAGCCCCAATCAAGTTTGAAAGAAATTCAAGCTGTCCTGCAGGCTCAAGGTACATCAGTGTCAGAGAGAACTATCCATTCACATTTGAATAAAGTTAAATGCTATGGCTGGAGACCAAGAAAAACCTCACTGCTGATATAGAGGAGATAGAGACATAGAAAACCTAGATTGCAGTTTTCCAAAATGTATGTCAGTAAACCAAAATCCTTCTGGAAAAGCATCTTTTGGACAGATGAGACCAAGAGTGTTTTGGTAAAGCACATTGTTCTAATGTTTATCAAAATATGCCCTAGGATGCAAACTCAGCTTTCTGACACTGAGCAATACAATGCGACCCAAAATCTTTTGGTAATCTTTACATTTCATGATGCCTTGCACACAGCCAAGGCACCCAGTGCCAAAGGCAGCAAAACAGTTTTGAACCTTCACCATATTTGACTGCAGGTACAGTGTTCTTCTCTTTGTAGGCCTCATTCTGTTTTCGGTAAACAATAGAATGATGTGCTTTGCCAAAAACCTGTATCTTGGTCTCATCTGTCCACAAGATGCTTTCCCCGAAGGATTCTGCAGTCTAGTTTTTTTTATGTATTTGTGTCAGCAGTGGGATCCTTCACATGCTTCTCCATAGCGTTTCATTTCATTCAAATGTAGATTGGTAGTTCACGCTGAAATTGATGCACCCTGAGCCTGCAGGACAGCATTAATTTCTTTGGAATTTTATTGGGGCTTCTTATTCACCATCAGGACTACCCTGTGTTGCAACCTTTCATCAACTTTTCTCTGCCGTCTACATCCAAGGAGACTAGCTACAGTGCCATGGGTTGTAAATTTTTTGATTATGTTGCACACCATAGACAAAGGAACAAGTCCTAAGACAGTTTTCTGCTCTTCTTTCTGTTCTCTATGGTTAGTGTAGTACACACAGACACACAATGCAAAGATTGAGTCAACTTCTCCCCTTTTTATCTGGTTTTAGGTGTGATTTTCATATTGCCCACACCTGTTACTTGCCACGAGTGAGTTTGAATGAGCATCACGTGCTTGAAACAAAGTTGTTTACCCACAATTTTGGAAAGGTGCCAACAATCTTGTCTGGGCTATTTTGGGGGTTCGTGCGAAATTATATCCAATTTGCTTTTTTGTCTTTTGTTTCATGTGTTGTTCCAATACACCCAAAGGAAATAAACATGTGTATGACAAAATGCTTCATTTTGTGGAACACTTTCCAAGGTGCCAACACTTGTCATGACTGTACATGTTTGGTATCTACAAACTCATAATAACATGCTGAATCATACTGCCATGTCAGTTTTATCACATAGTGAACATATGGTAAATTATGAATAAAAAAAAAAGACCATTGTAGAATTGGACTATTTTTGCAATTTCACTGCACTTGGAATTTTTTTCCAATTTTCCCATATGATATGTAAAAGAATGAATGGTGTAACACAAAAACAAGCCCTCATATGACTCTCATATGACTATACTGATGGAAAAATAAAAAAGTTATGTCTTGTGGAAGAAAGGGAGGAAAAAGAGCTAGTTGGTGAAGGAGTTAAGTTGAGGGTGCCAACAATTTTGTCCAGTCCATTATTGAAGTTGTGTGAAATTATGTCCAATTTTCATTTTTATTTCTGTGCTTTTTGTTCTTGTTCCAATACATACAAAGAACACAAGCATGTGTATAACAAAACGTGTGCAAGGCTATGTGCCTACGGGGACATTGTCCTGCGGATATATCCGCAAGACATTCCGCAGGTGCTCCCAGAAATCCGCAACAGAACTTTCTCTGTTTCAATGCTGCGGATATACAGCGGAATGTCGTGCGGATATGGTGCGGGCATTCTGCATTGAGGATACAGTACCATGGCTTCGGCACTGCATCCTCAATGCAGAACAAGTGCTCTAGTGATCGGGGTGCTCATACTTACCTCCATCATGCAGCACCTCGCTTTCCGGCGGCCGGGTCACTGTCAGGCAGCGTCTGGTTCACTGTGCTGGAGGTGGGCGGGCCTGAACTAGCTCCGGCTGTCACATGACCGGAGCTCGTGCAGGCCCCGCCCACCTCTTCCTTCCTGTACCTGGCTGGATCTACCGCGCTGCTGCCGCTGCCGTTACACCAGACGGAGAAAGTGACTCGGGTCTCTATCAAGGCAGGTGAGTAAATGGGACCCTGCGGAGAAATCCGCAACAATAATTTACATGCTGCAGATTTTTCCGCACGAAAATCCGCACGATTTCCGCTGCGGAAAAATCCGCAGCGTGGGCACAGCATTTCCCAAATGCCATAGAAATGGCTGGGGAGTAGCTGTGCTGCAGATTTCTGGAAAATCCGCGGCTTTTCCGCGAGAAATACGCGGCAAAGTCTGCGCATTTTCCGCAGCGTGGGCACATAGCCTAAGGGTATGAAGCGTTTTGAGCTGCAGCGTTTTCATGCCAAAATGCATGCGTTTTGCTTTTCCATAATAGTCTATGGAAAATGGGGATTTCTAGACCACACTTTGCGTTTTAAAACGCTGCATTTAATTTGCATATTTTGTGGCAAAAACCATGCGTTCAAAGAAGCAGCATGTCAATTGTTTTTGCCATTTTAGGAGCGTTTTGCTAACATTGAAGTCAATGAGAAATGGCAAAAACCAAGAAACTTCAAATTTCCTGCGTTTTACCTGCTTTTTAGGTGCAGAAAACATGCGTTTTGGACTTCAATAACGCATGCTTTTCTGACATTAAAATAATGGTATAATATGTCCCTTTACACACACACACATAGTCCGACAATTAAATTAAAGAAAATTATGATTTTATTGCTATTTTAGTATTAAATATTATAAAACCGCTATAATTTCATGAAATAACTTTTTTCTTTATTAATTTACAAATTATAAATGTATTGGTTTTTTTTCTCTTTTTTCATTCTGTTTGACTGTGTAAACTTTATTTAGCAGTGTCTTGATGTTCAAAACGCATCTGTCAAAACGCAGGTGAAAAAGTATGTAAAAAGCGCTGAAAACGCATCTAAAGCGCAGTAAATACGCATGTGTTTTTAGCGCTAAATTTCTGGAAACGGCAACTTTGGCTAAATCAATTAAGGCAAAAACGTGCGTTCTAACCTGCAAGTAGCATGACGCAGAGTGCAGTCATAGCCTAATTGAAATAGTTTTCTGGGGAGTAATATTTAATATTCTATGCATAATGGTTTACCTATAGCTGAATGTAGGTTGTGATATCTCTGGGAAAGAAAAGAAAAGGAGGCCATGCAGTTCAACCTATTGCATTGTATACAGTTTGCTCTAAAACTGAAAGGGAGGGCAAAATTCGCAAAATTTTAATACAATATTAAAAACTTAAGACAAAATTATGAAATAAATGGATATGTTAACTTGTTTTGCAAATGAAAACACAAAGTCAAGTTCCAATGATTAGGACAATTCAACAAAAGAGAATAACATTTAACATATCACAGCACAGATCAATATATAGTATCATAATATTGTTATACTTGCTGTGTACAATATTGTTTCTTAAAAAAAAAAATCACCCTTTATTTCTGATTGTTTCTCTATAAATACCAATAAACACACCATTACAAATAATAGAATCTGAAAAGGTTGCAAAACAATTTAGTAACATTGTATCATGTAGTTCCAGTAAATCACCACTTGGAGGAGCTATAACATATTAGATTACGCAGCTAACGGATTTATGTACGATTGCAGTCCCTCAGCAGGGGACTATTAGAAAAGCTGCAAAAATCTCACCCAATCTCAAGTCTACAACTGATAAATAACTTTTCGATATACATTCAAAACCTAGATTATTAATTGTGCATGTATTTGAATTAATTTAAATATATAGATATTCAGAGCCCAAGTTTGAAAATGTGCCTGTACCCTCACTTATCATACAGAGGTCTAGTAAATACCATTTCCCAGAAAATAACACAGGATCTTTTATTATTTTTGGCTGCAAAAGATATGCTTATTTTTTTCGGGGGGGGGGGTTGTCTTATATTTTGTATTGTCATCAGTGATTGGGTCGCCTGTTAGTGAAAAATGAATATTCACCCCTTTCCCACCCATAATCCTGCCCGCATCAGTGATTGGAACTTGTGGTAATGAAAAAAATATTCAACCCCTTCCTCCGCCCACCTTTCTGCGTCGGCGTCAGTAATTAAAACAGTGTCATATTTACAAGAATCGCAGCGCAATGCTCGCACTGCCCAGCGGCTCTTCTGACCAGAGTATGTCAGTGTGTATTTCTATGCAGCTGTTATGCTCAGCTGAGGAGAGAAGATGGCCAGTCTGAGGATTGTAATGCCATCCTCGGGCTGTAGCAAGTCTGACTTAATATCTGATGCCGGCACCGGGGGGTAGGCGAGGGAAGGAGGTGAATATTTATTTTTTCATTAACACAAGTTACAATCACTGAAGCCGGCAGTGGGGTGGGCGGGATTATGGGCAGGGGATGGGGTGATCATTCCATTAACTAAATGGCACGTGACAAACTTCGGGGCTTCCAGCAACATAATGGGGCAATATACACCAATAAAAATTACATATTCTGAAATGGCTGCCCAAGCCCTATTTCAGGATATCATTAGTACGAGGATTCACAACTAAAGGACGCGTTACACGCAACGACATCGCTAACGAGATATCGTTGGGGTCACAGAATTCGTTACGCACAACCGGCCTCGTTAGCGACGTCGTTGCATGACACCTACGAGCGACTGCTAACGATTAGAAATACTCACCAAATCGTTGATCGTTGACACATCGTTCCTTTCCCAAATATCGTTGCTGGTGCTGGACGCAGGTTGTTCATCGTTCCTGAGCCAGCACACATCGCTATGTGTGGCACCCCGGGAACGACAAACAACAGCGTTCCTGCGTCCTCCGGCAACGAGATGGGGGTGTCACTAATGCAGCTGGTCTCCACCCTTCCGCTTCTATTTGCGGGCCGCTCTGTGACGTCGCTGTGACGGCGCACAAACCTCCCCCTTAACAAAGAGGTTGTTCGCCGTCCACAGCGACGTCGCTAGGAAGGTAAGTGTATGTGACGCGTTCTAGCAATATTGTTCGTCACGGGCAACGATTTGCCCGTGACACACAAACGACGGGGGCGGGTGTAATTGCTAGCGATGTCGCAGCGTGTATAGCGCCCTTAAGTCTTATTTTGGGAGTAGGACTTATATTTTAAGTATACTCCAAAAAGGGTGGAAAATCCTGCTAGGGCTTATTTTCAGGGTATGATTTTTGGGGAAACATGGTAGGTTTGGTGCAGTATGTACACAGGGAGTCTTCAAAGATTTTCTCTCTCAGTTTTTTGGCAGGTGCATTTGTTTGAGGATATTGGGATAGGAGTAGCTTCGAATAAATACATGTTCAGGGCTTTTTTTTTATTTTGTTTTAATAACTTTTGGAAACTATAACTTCATGGATATTTATGTTTAACATTATACTGTATAAGGGAACCTGTCACCTACAAAAAACATTTCCCTTCAAATATACAGTTGAAACTAGAAGTTTCTACTAGAAGTAGCATACACTCTCTAAAAAGACACATGTGCATGTTTTTTTCACTATCTGACATGAAATCAGAATAAACCTTTATCATTTTAGGTCAATTAGGAACCAAAATTATTTATATTTGCTAGAATAATAGGAGAGAGAGAATGTTTTAAGGCATTTTTATTACTTTATGTAAAGTCAATAGTTTACATACATTTCATTAGTATTTGGTACCATTGCCCTTAACACTAGAACTACTGGACTCGTGACACCTATATAGAAATACATGGTGCAAAGTAGTCAAAATGACTACCTCAGTAGTTCTAGTGTTAAACTGTATGACTTGGATCAAACGTTTTGGATATCCTTCCACAAGTTTCTCACAATAGTTGGTAGGAATTTGGGCCCATTCCTCCTGACAGAACTGGTGTAACTGAGCCATGTTGGTAGGTTGCTTTGCTCACACCGGCCTTTTCAGCATTGCCCATAAATTTTTAATTTGACGTGATCATGAGATGCCAGTGGGTTATCATGATAGCTGGGGTTCAGCTGATGACCCCTGTCACTGTCATGATGTAGTTCCTTA
Source organism: Anomaloglossus baeobatrachus (assembly GCF_048569485.1). Taxonomy (NCBI): domain Eukaryota; kingdom Metazoa; phylum Chordata; class Amphibia; order Anura; family Aromobatidae; genus Anomaloglossus; species Anomaloglossus baeobatrachus. The sequence continues at coordinate 593,049,649 of NC_134354.1, read as the reverse complement.
GCTCCGGCATTCACAAGAGATCAGCATTTCCGCTAAAGCACCGCTCTGTACAGCAAAAAACATTTGGATTGTATCAAAGCGTTTCACACTATCAGCTTCAAGTCCCCTAAGGAGACTAGTAAAAACAATAAAAGGTAAAAAAAAAAAAAAAAAAAAGTTTTAAAAATATAAAAAAACCTCACAAAAAAGTTCAAATCACCTCAATTTTGTAACACTAACAATAAAACAATAAAAAAAACAAACAAACACATATTTGGTATTGCCAAGCTCAGAAATGCCCAATCTATCAAAATATAAAATAAATTAATCTGATCAGTAAAGAGCATAATGAGAAAAAAAAAAAATGACGGAATTACATTTTTTTTTGGTCACAGGAAGATTGCAATAAAATGCAATAAGAGGTGATTAAAACATTGCATCTACCCAAAAATAATATAATTAAAAATGTCAGCTCTGGAGGCAAAAAATAACCCATCAATCAGCCTCAGATCTTGCAAAATAGCAAGATTAAGGGGTACTTCGCACACTACTATATCGCAGGTGCGATGTCGGTGGGGTCAAATCGAAAGTGACGCACATCCGGCGTTGCTGTCGATATCGTAGTGTGTAAATCCTTTATGATACGATTAATGAGCGCAAAAGCGTTGTAATCGTATCATCGGTGTAGTGTCCGACATTTCTATAATGTAGCTGCAGCGACGGTACGATGTTGTTCCTCGTTCCTGCGGCAGCACACATCGCTGTGTGAGAAGCCGCAGGAGCGAGGAACATCTCCTACCTGCGTCACCGCGGCTCACGCCGGCTATGCGGAAGGACGGAGGTGGGCGGGATGTTTACGTCCCGCTCATCTCCTCCCCTCCGCTTCTATTGGTCGCCTGCCATGTGACGTCGCTGTGACACTGCACAACCCGCCCCCTTAATAAGGAGGCGGGTCGCCGGTCAGAGCGACGGTCGCAAGGCAGGTGAGTGCATGTGAAGCTGCCGTAGCGATAATGTTTGCTACGGCAGCAATCACAAGATATCGCTGCTGCGACGGGGGCGGGGACTATCGCGCTCGGCATCGCAAGCATCGGCTGGTGATGTCGTAATGTGCAAAGTAACCCTTAGGCTATGTCCGCACTTTGCGTTTTTACCTGCATTTCAGCTGCGTTTTGCGTTTTGAACTGCAGCGTTTTCATGCCAAAACACATGCGTTTTGATTTTCCAGCAAAGTCTATGAGAAATTGGGATTTCTTGTCCGCACTTTGCAGTTCAAAACACTGCGTTTAATTTGCATAATTTTGGCAAAAACTCAGCGTTCAAAGAAGCAGCATGTCAATTGTTTTTGCTATTTTGGCTGCGTTTTGCTAACATTGAAGTCAATGAGAAGTAGCAAAAAGCAAGCAACATCAAAATTCCAGCGTTTTACATGCTTTTTAGGTGCAGAAAACGTGTTTTGGACTACATAAATGCATGTTTATGACATCAAAATAATGGAATGATATGTCCCTTTACACACACACATAGTTTGACAATTAAAATAATTAAAAATATTAATTTATTGTTATTTTAGCCATAAATAGTATAAAACCGCTATAATTATTATTAAATAAATAACTATTTTCGTTTTGCTATAAATAATTATATTTGTTTTCTTTTTTTTTCCTTTTTTCATAGTGTCTGTATGTATAATCTTTATTTAGCAGTGTCTATGTTCAACACGCATCTGAGTTTAAGCAATGGAAAAGCATGTAAAAAGCGCTAAAAATGCGACTAAAACGCGGTAAATACGCACACGTATTTATCGCATTTCAATGGTCAAAAGCAACTTTGGCAAAAGCAATTTCTGCCAGAGGATGCGTTTAGAACTGCAACTACCTCGACACAAAGTGCGGACATAGCCTAAGGGTCTCGGAAAGTAGAGACAAAAGCACAATTCTTTTTTTTTTTTTTTACAAAGTTCTGAATTTTTTTTTCACCACGTAAATAAAAAAACTAAAGATTTGGTATCTGGTATTTAAGTGGGGAATAATATTGTCAGTTCAGTTTTACCATACAGTGAACGTGGTAAATAATTTAAAAAAAATAAATAATCATGGAATTGCACGATTTTTCAAATTTCACCGTACTTCTGATGGGTCAGAGTGCAAGTCTACATCAAAGGCAGGGAGCCGACCCATGACGGACTAAGTCCGTCATGGGTCGAGTCAATAAGGAGTTACAGTATATCATACATGGCTGGCTAAATGGAAGAATGAATACAGGGAGAAAATGAAGTTATGCTGTCTCAGGGTGCTGCAGGGGGCGGTTAAAGTCACTGCTCTTTACGCAGAGAGTACAGTGTAATCATTCCCTGACACAGTGACTGTCTGCTGTGCCATACAATGAACTCATACACTGCTCAGCAGGCTGTCTGTATGCCAGGGAGTGGTTACATCATGCTCACTGTAAAGTAAAAGGTGACTAATATCCCTGGCATCACCTCGATAACTGGAAGTGAGCAGCTGCAGGGAGAATAAAACTTAATTTTCTCCCTGCTACTTGCAGATTAGCACTATGCAGGGAAATAGCAGTTTTAAAGGCTACAGTTCATTTTAAGGTACATGGACAAGGTACAGTATGCAGTAAAATAATAAAACATTTTATGCTCACCTGCTTATTCTACCGACATGCCAGCGCTGTCTCGCAGGTAATCCCACGAGCCTAGAAGTGACATCCGGATAAATGGATTCAGTGGTCATGTGCCAACTCCGGCTGCAGATTGACTGCACTGGTCATGTGTGTGGTCAAAAGCTGTTCTATTAATTTTATGCATTCTCTGTCATGTGCCAACTTAAAAAAAAAGTTGGCTGGGTTCAGAGGAAAGAAACAATAAGAGGCTGCAAAACCTTTACCCAAAACTAGGTTTTTGTTTTTTTATTCTTCGGATAAATGAAGGTCCCACAGGTCAATTTGTCATCATTATATAAAATTATATAAAATGGGAATATCTCAAATTGTCTACATTCAGAGTTTGTTTATTTGCTTTTTAATATAAAATATGTTATATTAGATACAATGTCTTTTTCCTGCTGCGAGTGTGAAAAAATAAGTTAAACTCACAGAAATAAATGTCCTCTGGCTTGTTCTGTGTAGGAATTGCTAAGCCACGATTTCCAGCTATTTCTAGAACCCATGAAATCCGACTTTGCTGAAATATCCTCCTATTTCATTACTGAGACTTTCAGAAATATAAAATAAAGCCTCAAAACAGAGATCGGCAACCATTAGAGTATGGTCACTCAGCTTTTTATGTAGTTTTGAAGGAGGCTTTTGCAACAAAAACATAAAAATGGTTCAAATCTAATTGAAACAAACTTTCCATTAATTTGTATGAGAAAATATACATATAGGGCTTGTCTGTTTTTTTAATCAATTTTTTTTTTTAGAGGTGTGTTAAAAAAAAGCTTTGTGTCAATTCTTTGGCAAGTTTTCTGCACATAATCCAATAGCCTGCCTCTTCACACAGTTTTACTCATGATCTTTGATGTGGTTTGTGGCACCAAAAACTACAGCATATTGATGCACCCCCATATTATAATTACTCAAACGGCACATCAAAACATACAGCAAAAAAATACATTCTTACAAAACGGCACCAAAAATCACATATTGTTTACATGGAGTTTTTATCCGTAGATTTTATAGCCTGAAAAATCTACATAAAAACTCTATGTGAATATTTCCTTACTTATCTGAGGATGAAGTCTATTATTTTATTAAGAATTCCAGTAGTTTTATATATCAGTGACTGATGTCTCCTCGGTCTAAATGGCACATCAAAGACTTACAGAACATACGGTATATGGAAATCTGACAACACAAATGAGAGGAAAGCAAAATGTCCAGGACTGGGGAAAAAGTTCCTGTCTATGAGCAGTTATAATAGGACCCCATTTTAGGGTCTTAATTATGACTTCAACACTCAGATCCCATCTGGGCCTCTAAACTTTGCTATTGCTATGTTCCAGTTCCATCGCAGTTATAACTCACTTAAACGGCCGTATACTCTCTCATGTGATAGAATTGGACACGGTGGCTCATTGGTTAGCACTGCAGTCTTGCAGCGCTGGGGTCCTGGGTTCTAGCCCACTAAGGACAACATCTGCAAGGAGTTTGTATGTTCTCCCCGTGTTTGCGTGGGTTTCCTCCCACACTCCAAAGACATACAGATAGGGAATTTAGATTGTGAGCCCCAATGAGGACAGTGTTGCCAATGTATGTAAAGCGCTGTGGAATTACTAGCGCTATATAAATGAATAAATATTATTATATAATGACACTTGGCTCAAATTCTAATAGGAGTTTGAGCCGAGTGTCATTTTACTGTGATTTGATTCGCATGCAAAGTCATTTCACAGATGAGGAGAAGGCAGAGAACTTGATTTATCCATCTTCTCCATTGGCATATATCAGACTGCTCTCAGAAGACATCCAAGTACAGTCTGAAGAATTCTATGCACCCACAGACTTGTATGGGTGCGTGTCATCCTTATCGGATAAACACACACCACGCTGCAATTTGTTTTTTTCAGGAATCGGAATGTGAAAAAAAGTGCGAGCAAGACCCGATTCATAAATTTAAAATTTTAGTCAAACTATAACTAAACTAAAAACTAAACTACAAACTAAAACAAACAATAGAAAAAAGCAATATTGGTTTAATTTTCTTTTAAAACTGCTCTCATCGTAGCCAAATGTTCCTAGGTAAAAATCTGAAGGTCAAAAGTAATAAATAAATGTTATAACATTACTTTTTTTCTCCTCTAAAGAGTATAACTAAGCCTACCTTGAAATAGAACTTGGATGAACCTAAATAGATAAACCCAAAAACATGGAACCACTCTAAGTAATTGTAGAGGAATATTAATGAGGACCTATCACCTGGTTAACATTGTCCCATAATTGCTCTTACTGTGCTCATGCCGCTCCTGAGTATTCTGGAAAGTTTTAAAATCAGTCATATGATTTGTGAGATAGGGTCTTTTTATTTAATGCTAATATTTAAGGTCTTTATCCAGGGGGGCATTGCTTACAGGGTGATAATGAGGAGCAGCCAAAACAAACGCCCCCAGAGAAGCCTGTTATTCATGCCCCCTTGGAAAAGAACATAAATATCAGCACTAAATAAAGAAAAAGACCCATATCTCTAAAACATATGGTGGATTAAAAAAAAAAAAATGGATTACTTAGGGGAGCAAAAAAATAAAAATAGGAGCAAAAATAAGATAATTAGAGGGTTAGAAAGTTAATGTCCATCCAATATAGATTTCATAAACACACACACACACACACACACACACACACACACACACACACACACTACAGTTCAAAAGTTTGGGGTCACCCAGACAATTTTGTCTTTTCCATGAAAAATCATGCTTTTATTTACCAAATGAGTTGCATAGTAAATAGAAAATATAGTCCGGACATTGACCAGTTTAGAAATAATGATTTTTACTTGAAATAATAATTTTCTCCCTTTGCAGCAATTACAGCTCTGCAGACCTTTGGCAGTCTAGCTGTTAATTTGATGAGGTAATCTGGATAATCTGGTAATTTCACCCCCTGCTTCCCTCCTCCCACAAGTTGGATTAGCTTGATGGGCACTTTTTGTGTACCATACGGTCAAGCTGCTTCCACAACAGCTCAATAGGGTTGATATCTGGTGACTGGGTTGGCCACTTCATTACAGATAGAATACCAGCTGCCTGCTTCCTCCCTAAATAGTCCATGCAAAATTTGGAGGTGTGCTTTGTGTCATTGTCCTGTTGTAGGATGAAATTGGCTCCAATCAAGCACTGTCAACAGGGTATGCCGTGGCGTTGCAAAATGGAGTGATAGCCTTCCTTATTCAAAATTCCTTTTACATTGTACAAATCTCACACTTTACCAGCACCAAAGCAACCACAGACCATCACATTACCTCCACCATGCTTGACAGATGGCGTCCTTCACTCTTCCAGCATCTTTTCAGTGGTTGTGCGTCTCACAAATGTTCTTCTGTGTGATCCAAACACCTCAAACTTCGAATCGTCTTTCCATAACACTTTTTTCTAATCTTCCTCTGTCCAATGTCTGTGTTTTTTTACCCATATTAATCTTTTCCTTTTATTAGCCAATCTCAGATATGGCTTTTTCTTTGCCACTCTGCCCTGAAGGTCAGCATCCCGGAGTCGCCTCTTCACTGTAGACGTTGACACTGGCATTTTGCGGGTACTATGTAATGAAGCTGACAGTTGAGGACCTCTTAGGCGTCGATTTCTCAAACAAGAGACTCTAATGTACTTGTCTTGTTGCTCAGTTTTGCAGCGGGGCCTCCCACTTCTCTTTCTACTCTGGTTAGAGCCTGTTTGTGTTCTCCTCTGCAGGAAGTATTAAACACCGTTGTTGGAAATCTTCTCGCATGGAATATCCTTCATTTCTAAGAACAAGAATAGACTGTCGAGTTTCACATGAAATTTCTCTTTTTCTGGCCATTTTGAGAGTTTAATGTAACCAACAAATTTAATATTCCAGATTCTCAACTAGCTCAAAGGAAGGTCAGTTTTATAGCTTCTCTAATCAGCAAAACTGTTTTCAGCTGTGCTAACATACTTGCAAAAGGGTTTTCAAGGGATTTCTAAACATCCATTAGCCTTCTAACACAGTTCGCAAACACAATGTACCCTTAGAACACTGGAGTGGTGGTTGTTGGAAATGGACCTCTATACACCTATGTAGATATTCCATTCAAACCAGACATTTGCAGCTAGAATATTTAGCACATTAACAATGTATAGAGTGTATTTCTGTTTAATTTAATGTTAGCTTCATTATATATATACATACATACATACATACATATAGATATATATATATATATATATATATATATATATAGATAGATATATACATATATACATACAGGGTGGGCCATTTATATGGATACACCTAAATAAAATGGGAATGGTTAGTGATATCAACTTCCTGTTTGTGGCTCATTAGTATTTGAGTGGGGGGAAACTTTTCAAGATGCATGGTGACCATAGCGGCCATTTTGAAGTTGGCCATTTTGGATCCAACTTTATTTTTTCCAATGGGAAGAGGGTCATGTAACACATCAAAATTATTGAGAAGTTCACAAGAAAAACAATGGTGTGCTTGGTTTTAAGTTAACTTTATTCATTACAAAACACCCTTGTGGCTCATTTCATACACATTGAGGTGTGGGCTTGGACTGTCCAGTTTGAGCAGTGATGGATGAGAACTTTGCCTTTTTCTGACTTTGGAGTGGGGGCAACATGAGACATCAGGGGGTAGGAAACAAAAAAAACAAATATGGCTTTGACCTGAGGCTGAAAGGAGGGAGAGGCAAAATTGGTTCAGTCTACAAACATGGGCATGATTCTTATTATTTTTGAATGAATGGATGAAAAGAAATGGTTGACTTGGTAGCAATTTATTTTCTGCCCTCTTCCACTTCTCCAGTCTTTTACAATCAGCAGTTGCCAAGTTTTGCCCCCATTATAAACTGACAGCCTGTTTTACAACTACCAGCTCTTATGCCTGTATTACGGGATTTAAAATTGCGCTTTAAAAAGGACTGCAATAGTTAACCTGCTTTAACATAACTAGAAACTAATATTATTCATTGGAATTTGCATTTGAAAAGCTGGCTAAACGAATCAGTCAAAAACCTGCAGCCAACCAGGCCACCCACGTACTGCACCTTTCTACCTGATGAAAATTACAGACTGTAGAGCAAGCAGCCGATAATAGACGGCTTAAACTTTAGGAATAGAGACATCGGTAAACACCTTCTAGTTGCCATGGAAATAACTTCAGCCCACACTGTCTGAAAATGTCCTAAATCTGTGCGCTCTTGTATCCGTATTAAAGTCAGGGTATCTAAATGGGAGTATGTTATTATTTACAGCATTCTGGTAACAATTTGATTATATATAGCACAGTTTTCATTCTGACTGCAACGGGTTTTAGGATTTTAACCACGTACATGTAATTATTATGACTCTAAGACAAAACTAACCTACAATAATAGTTCATGTTATGTGTACTGAATTGAGTTTATATCCACTATGTACACTATGACTTCTGAAGCAATGACAGATAATTCGTGAACACTACAATGCTCGGGTGCTTGGTACTCGAAACAAGGTCAGACGTTTCCGAGTTGATTACTGGGAATAATGGTAGTCAATGGGAAACTCAAGCATGTTTCTGGAAGATCTTCAGGAAAAATGTTTGAGTTTCCCATTGACTTTCTTATACTCGGTACTTGAATCAAGTCCGTCTACGCCTCCAAACTGTTAGTTTCGAGTACTCCAGGATGGTAATGCTCGCTCATCACTACTGCTAATCTTTAAGATGAAGATGCATGCAGAATATTTGGCCTCTCACAGCTCCAATCTAAATATCCACTAGGGGCAAGGACTGGAAGAGAAGAAGCAAGCAGTTGTGCGCAAATTGCAACTCACATGCTACAAAAGGTTAGTATCAACTCAGTCCGAAGGCAGAGAATCACAGCCTCATTTTAGCACAACACCTCCAATATCAACTCTCCAACAAGTTTAAATCCAAACTAATTTACTTAACAATTAAATACTTCTTTCTCGCCTTTTCAAACGTTATCACTTTTTTTTAGCTTTAAGGATCTATAGAAATCTAGAAAAAAAGTCTTTAAAACAATTATAGCTTATTACAACCAGTTAACATACCACTCACATGCACAAAACAAACCTCAGGAATCACTTAGAATAGAACATATTATCATTTTTATTAAAACTGCTTTATAAACAAAATGTCACTTAGGCCCCTTTCACACATCAGTGATTCTGGTACGTTTGTGCTTTTTTTTAAACGTACCAGAATCACTGACATACGCAGACCCATTATAATGAATGGGTCTGCTCACACGTCAGTGATTTGTCACTGGACGTGTCTCCGTGCAGCGTACCCGCGTGTGCGTGATTGTTGCACGGAGACATGTCCATTTTTTTCTGGCATCACTGATGTTCCACGGACCACGCAGTGGTGTGGTCCGTGAAACACGTGCCAGAAAAAAACGTGCTTTTAAAATAAAAAACATTTTAACTCACCCGGCGTCCAGCGATGTCCTCTGCAGCCCGTTCTCCCTGCTCCTTCTGTGCCGGCTGATTACTGTCGCGCATATTCATTATGCGCGACACAGCTGACCCGGAAGCAGCTCCTGCAGGGGTCACCGCCGGCCGGATGCTGCGTCGCGGGAGCGATCAGCACCATGGACAGCGGGATCGGGCGCAGGTGAGTGAATCTCTAAGTGCAATCACGGGCCACGGAGAACGGAGCCCGGATTGCACTTAGACAACCCACGTGTGCCGTGATTTTCGGCACACGCAGGGACATGTGCGTGTTTTACACGCCAGTGAAAAACGTCTGTGTTTTTCACTGACGTGTGAAACGGGCCTTATAGTGATTATCCAGTACTAGGACAACCCATTCTTATTCCCATGTTTGCCCTTCTACATACATAATCGCTAGTTTTTGTAACCCTATTCTAGCATGCAGCGCGCCACTGTCAGTTGCGCAGGCGCAGTTTGAACTGCGCTTGTGAAAGTAACACATACGTCACCACAGCTTCCGGGCACGAACTGCGCCTGCGCAAGTAGCGGTGACGTCACCGCTCTTCCCACACACGCAAAAGCAGCCACATACTGTAGTAGATCACATATACACACACACACACACACACACACACACAGGAAAACACACACACACACACACACGAGAACGCACACAAAATCACACCACAGACCGCATCCACACACTCACCACATCCAGTGATATCACTTGCTTCTCGGCGGCGTGAGGTCCTGCGACGCTGTGCGTTGAGTTCCAGGACCTGCGGGATGATCACATGGTCGGAAGCACGTGGTATCACTGGATGTGGTTAGTGTATTTGCGCGCGATCATACCGGTATGTGCAATTTTGTGAGTGTGTGTTCTGATGCGAAGTGTGTGTTCTGATGCGAAGTGTGTGTTCTGATGCGAAGTGTGTGTTCTGATGCGAAGAGTGTGTTCTGATGCGAAGTGTGTGTTCTGATGCGAAGTGTGTGTTCTGATGCGAAGAGTGTGTTCTGATGCGAAGAGTGTGTTCTGATGCGAAGAGTGTGTTCTGATGCGAAGTGTGTGTTCTGTTGCGAAGTGTGTGTTCTGATCCGAAGTGTGTGTTCTGATCCGAAGTGTGTGTTCTTATGCGAAGTGTGTGTTCTTATGCGATGTGTGTGTTCTGATGCGATGTGTGTGTTCTGATGCGATGTGTGTGTTCTGATGCGACGTGTGTGTTCTGATGCGACGTGTGTGTTCTGATGCGACGTGTGTGTTCTGATGCGACGTGTGTGTTCTGATGAGAGTGTGTGTTCTGATGCGAGTGTGTGTTCTGGTGTGTGTGTGTATGTTCTGATGTGTGTGTTCTCATGTGTGTGTTCTCATGTGTGTGTTCTCAAGTGTGTGTTCTCAAGTGTGAGTCCACTGGATGTAGGGGAGGATGGCGTGCAGACAATCACACACACATCAAACTGCTCAAAACAATGTACCACCTCCAATTGTAGTCACAACAGCTTACAAGAGACCATATAGCGTAAACACACACACACAGCACACAGGGGAGACAACACATAGTGAACACACCTCAATAAACACACCAGATACCAATATAAAGCACACAACAAGGAAGAGACGGTGCCCAGGGGTGAAAGAGGTCAAATGATGCAACACATAATACACAAATGCAGAGGGAGGACATACAACAGATATGTTGGAAAGTGCAAACAGTGTGACACATGTCCATTGCTCCTGTCAGCACCACTAAGCATAGACAGGTGTTCATTCCACCACACTCCCGATGCGATAGCATCGGGCCTATTTCTAGTATTAAAATAAAAAAAAGCTTATACTCACTTTCCCTGCCGGCGTTGTTCAGGGCTCATGTGAAGTTGTTACGTCACATGCCACGTGAGCCCCGCGCTCAATCACCACCGGCTTCTTTCTCCACTTCAGATGTATGAGTGATGAACATGAAATTAGAGTGACGGCTGGCTACTCACTTACTGTAAGGCCATGTTCACACTGGGTGTTTTTGCTGCATTTTTTTAGCATGGCTTTTGCCTTGGTTTTATGCAATTCCATGCTAATAAAACTCTGTTTTCACAGTCCCAGCAAAGCCTATGAGATTCCTGAAATCTCATGCACACAGGTTTTTTTTCCTGCGGTTTTACCGCATTTTTTTCACGTATAAAAATCAATGAAGAAGTGCAAAACCGAGGCAGAAAAAATGCATCAAAACCGCAAGTAATTTCCTGGCAAAAGATGAGGTTTTGCAGCAGAAAAAACCTCAGTAAAAATGCCCTGTGTGAACATAGCTTTACTTATGCTTCAAAGGCCGGGAGAGAGAAACCGCGGGGTTTAGGCACAGAGCTCTTGTGACATAACGACCTCACATGAGCCCTGGAAAGGCAAGTGCTGATACCATTGCAACCGCACCGACACAGAAGGAGAATATAAACTTTTTTATTTTAATGAAGGCAAAGATGGGGAATAAGAAGGAATTGTCCTAGAAGTGGACAAGTATATTGACATGAACGGCTTACAAAACGTTGCAGACAATTTGCATCAAAGTTTTTGGATTTGCAGCTGCTATTGGGCTGTCATGTGAATGTTGGATGTCTAGCAAAAGTTAAAGTTTTATCAAAGTTCCAACGATGAGTTCTTGGTGAGCTTTTAGCGCTGTATATTTTTGCTGGACTAAAAACGCAGCATCTTACAGTACCAGTAAAGTGAATAGGATTTATAGAAATCTCAAGTGCATTATTTTTTTTACGGTATGTAAACTGCCCTGTGGTGCATTTTTGAAATACACGTACATTTTTCTTGCAGGTGCGCAGAGTTTTATGTTTAGATTTTCCCCTTAGAATTGCATTATACTGTATATGGAAGATCTGCAAGTTTGAATAACACATAACCCTTTTTAAGGCATTTCCACCACAGAAAGTAATAAAAATGCATGTAAACCGCACATGACTGTATCAATAACGTTTTATCAAAGCCAAATGCCAGGAAGTATCAAAAACAAAGCAGTTTAATTTAAAACATGAGATGCCAAAAGAGACAAATATGTGAAAAAAAACACAAAAAAATCACTCAAATTCAATGAAAAAAATGCAAGTAACTTAATTTACTTAATAGGAGGAAAAATGCTGCAGAAAAACCCTGCAAAACTCATTGTGCTAACATAGACTTAAGCCTGCTTTACACATTTCAATTTATCGTCCGATCGCATTTGCGATCGCACCCGCCCCCATCGTTTGTGCGGCACGGGCAATTTCTTGCCCGTGTCGCATAATGCTGTAACCCCCAGTCACACGTACTTACCTTCCAAACAACCTCGCTGTGGGCGGCGAACATCCTCTTCCTGAAGGGGGAGGGACGTTCGGCGTCACACAGCGGCCGCCCAATAGAAGCGGAGGGGCGGAGATGAGTGGGACATAAACATCCCGCCCAACTCCTTCCTTCCGCATTGGCGGCGGCCGCAGGTAAGCTGCACTTCATCGTTCCCGTGGTGTCACACGGAGCGATGTGTGCTGCCTCGGGAACAATGAACAACTGGACGTTCGATTTTTAGAAAATGAGTGACATGTGAACAATGAACGAGAAGGTGAGTATTTCTGCTCGTTCATAGCTGTCACACGCTACGATATCACTAACGATGTCAGATGTGCGTCACTTATGACGTGACCCCGCCGACATCTCATTAGATATATCGTAGCGTGTAAAGCCCGCTTAATAGGTACTTTACACGCTGCGACATCGCTACCGATATATCGTCGCGGTCACATCTTTAGTGACGCACATCCGGCGCCGGTAGCGACATCACAGCGTGTAACACTAATGAGCGACGATCAACGATCGCAAAATCGTTCCAAAACGGTGATCGTTGACACGTCGTTTATTTCCTTAATATCGCTGCTGCCACCGGTACGATGTTGTTCGTCGTTCCTGCAGTATCACACATCACTATGCGTGACACCGCGGGAGCAACAAACATCTCCTTACCTGCGTCACCAGCAATGTGGAAGGAAGGAGGTGGGCAGGATGTTACATCCCGCTCATCTCTGCCCCTCTGCTTCTATTGGCCGGCCGCTTAGTGACGCCGCAGTGACGTCGCTATGACGCCGAACGCACCTCCCCCTTGAGGGAGGGATTGCTCGGCGGTCACAGCGACGTTGCTGACCAGGTATGTGCGTGTGACGCTGCCGTAGCGATAATGTTCGCTACGGCAGTGATCACTAAATGTCGCACATACGACAGGGGCGGGTGTTATCACGCTCGACATCGCTAACAATTGCTAGTGATGTCACAGCGTGTAAAGTACCCCTTAGGCTATGTGCGCAAGTTGCGTTTTTTCCCGCATTAATGCTGCGTTTTGAACTGCAGCGTTTCAGTGCCAAATTGCATGCGTTCTGCTTCCCCAGCAAAGTCTATGAGAAGTCCAGAAATTCAATGCGCACGCTGCGTTTTTAAATGCAGCGTTTTGGATCTCAAACAACACTGCGGAAAAGAAAGCAGCATGTCACTTCTTTTGTGTGTTGTAGCTGCGTTCCCCACCCATTGAAATCAATGATGTGGGTCAAAACGCAACCAAAATGCACTTGGACTGCATTTTTGTTGCATTCCGCATGCTTTTTTGACAAGCAAAACGCAGGTCTTTTCAGTCTCTCTCTGTCGATGTCGGTCAATCTCCCTCTGTCGGTCAGTCTCCTTCTCTGTCAGTTGGTCGCTCTGTCTGTCGGTCTCTCGCTCTGTCCGTCGGTCTCTCTCTCTGTCTGTCCCTCTCTCTGTCCGTCGGTCGGTCTCTCCCCCTCTCTCATACTCATCGATCACCAGCGCGGCGCTGCACGGCTGTCACAAAGCTCCGACGGCTTTTCCTCTTTTGAAAATGCCGGCCGCTCATTATTCAATCTAGTATTTCCTGCTTTCCCCGCCCACCGGCACCTATGATTGGTTGCAGACACGCACCCACGCTGAGTGACAGCTGTCTCACTGCAACCAATAACAGCCGCCGGTGGGTTGATCAATATCGTGCAGTTAAATAAATAAATTAAAAAAAAAAAACAACGTGCGGTCCCCCCCAATTTTGATACCAGCCAGGGTAAAGCCACACGGCTGAAGGCTGGTATTCTCAGGATGGGGAGCTTCACGTTATGGGGAGCCCCCAGCCTAACAATATCAGCCAACAGCCGCCCGGAATTGCAGCATCCATTAGATGCGACAGTCCCGGGACTCCACCCGGCTCATCCCGAATTGCCCTGGTGCGGTGGCAATCGAGGTAATAAGGAGTAATGGCAGCAGTCCATAGCTGCCACTAAGTCCTAGGTTAATCATGGCAGGCATCTCCCCGAGATACCTTCCATGATTAACCTGTAAGTTGAAGAAAATAAACACATACACACGAAAAAATCCTTGATTTGGAATAAAAGACAAACCCCCCCTCTTTCACCACTTTATTAACACCCAAATACTCATCCATTGTCCGGCGTAATCCACACGATGTCCCACGACCCTCTCAGCTCTGCTACGTGAAGCTGACAGGAGCGGTCACAGACCAGACCGCTCTCTGTCAGCTCCACGCAGCAACTGAAGTGAGCCGCACGATCAGCGATGACGTCAGTCAGGTAACCCGCGGCCACCTATGGATCCTCCAACTGTGACAGCAAGTCGCCCGAGTGACTGAAGTGAGCTGCGCTATCAGCGATAACATCACAGATGAGTTGCGGTCTCGGGTGGAGGACTCCAGCTGGCCGCGGGTAACCTGAGTGATGGCAGCGCTGATCACGCTGCTCACTTCAGTGATTCAGGGAATTAGCGGTCACCTGTGAGTCCTTCACGGGTGACCGCTAATCAGGACGCGACACACAGACAGACGGTATGACAATGAAGTCGGGGGAAGTTCATCTGAGTTCATTATCATCGCGCGACTCTCAGATGCTCAATTGCCGTGGGACCGCACTGCAAAAAATGCATCCAAAACGCATGAAAAATGCATGCAAAACGCATTCAAAATGCATGCGCTTTTGGATGCATTTTTTTTTACAAACGCAGTGTTTACAGTTCTGAGGGTGCGTTCTTTTCTTTTTTTTTGCACAGAATGAAACGTGTGCACATACCCTAATAAAGACAATGGCTAAGAAGACATGCATGCTTATCTCATGAGAAAACAAATGTAGCAAACTTTACTTTACTGCAGGGAACAAAGCACAAAAAATATCATTAAACACTTAAAGGCCACTTTACACACAGAGATAAATCTTTGGCAGATCTGTGGTTGCAGTGAAATCATGGACCTATTGTTCCATTTGTACACAGCCACAAACCTGGCACTGATTGTCCACAATTTCACTGCAACCACAGATCTGCCGCAGATTTATATCTGTGTGTAAAGTGGCCTTTAGGCTATGTGCGCACGTTGCGTATTTGCATGCAGTTACGCTGCGATCTGCACCGCAGCGTAACTGCATGCGTCCTGCGTCCCCAGCATAATCCATGAAGATTATGCAGGAGACGTGCGCACGTGGCGTATTAGAGCGCAGCGCTTCGGCTGCTGCTCGCGTTCTAAGAAGGGACTCTTCTTTCCTGCGCTCTGCATGCAGTCCCTGCTCTGTCTATGGGAGGGTCTGGGAGGGGTTACATGCAGAGCGCATGAAATCAGCTTTTGTTTCTGCAGCGATTTGAAGCGCACGTGTGCTGTTCAAATCGCTGCAGAAATTTCTGCAGGGCCAGTCCGCAACGTGCGCACATAGCCTTAACTTCATAATGGTCAATATCCTGTGCAATACATTCTCATATTCCTCTTATGTGATCTAAAATTGTATGACAAGTTATAAAAATTGTGCATCAAGATAATCTTTGTTACATCTGTAGGTTGGTTTCCTTCTCTTAGAGGGAAAGTTCTAGTATCTATGATTCCATGATAAACATTATTATTATTAGTGAACAGCCTTCAGCTTGATCTCGAGCCATGGTGATTTGATGGATGACATCCTGTCACAGTAATGGATAACCGGGGATCGGGGCTCCTAGACTGCTTTCAGTCTAGGGAGGCCCTAGCTGTCCCTTATCCCGGAGGCACTTCTGCTGGTGAAGAGGTCTGGACCCCCAGCCTACCCTGCTCCTGGCCATCTCTGCTCTAATAACAACCTCTCCCCCACTTCGCGGAAGGGCTGTGACGAGTGATTAATCCCACACAAAAAGACAAATAGGGAAAAAAAGAAAACTCAAACTCATTGCAAGCACACACAGAGGTATAAACAATCGGTGCTCAGGAGGAAATAAAGAAAAGGGAGGAGAGAAATAAACAACGAGAATATTTCCACAACACGCTGATATAGAAGGGTTAATAGTTTCTCTATTTCTTTATTAAAGATATTTTATTTCATTAGTAAGTATATCTGGTGGTAGTTCATAAACATGGAGCCTTCGGAATTAGAGACAAGCTCAAGGATTATTATTGTCTCTAAATGTTCTTCTTATCTTCTTCTTATCTCATATGCATGACTCTACATTTTTGTTTTGCTAAAACTTAAAGGTCATATGAGCAACTTGTAAAGTCCAGCTAGAAGCCTTATTTGCAATATCACATTGATCTGTAAATGGTATAAATAAACTGTACCTTAGCTAAATAAACAGAAAATTGATCATGCCCACATGAATGCAGGTCTTTTTCTCCGAGCGCTCGATCTTGATTAGGTCTGAAGAGGCCTAATTCAGAGGACCTCACTGGTAATCCCATAAGCTGACTTGTGACAAAACAGAACAGCTACAAGTTTTTGGTGCCCAACGTGGAGCCGTGGCCAACCAGCCTATTCGGAAGAAGTTTTGGGGACTCTGGAGACAGTGAAATTTCAGCTGCAGCAAGGTGAGAAGCTTTATTCTTACACTTTCTTTCACTCTCTCTGATTTCCCAAATATTCTGGGTAAGGCTGTACACACGGTTCAAGAACTCTGGCATCACCAGTGAGTATTGTTTTTCATGCATGTCTGAATGAGAGTTGAAATATAGAGTAATAAGATAATCTGTTGTCCGTCCATTAACTGATTGCATAGATTGCATAGCACGGAATTTGGGACAGTTTCTGTATAATTACATTTGCTGTGTTGCTGTGTTTTGCTTTGGCCATCTTTGCATCTTTAATGGGCAATACACTGGTCTAGGGATATGTGTTCATAAGTGGTTTCATATTAATGCCTAGATAAAGTAGGCAGGCAATAGGTTGTTGTATATTGATGAGAAGCCTCTGAATAACAAAGTGATGAGAAATTGAGATAAGAGACTTGGTGAAATAATATGTATGTATAAGTTTAATGGTTATAGGTCATACTGTGGACTGTGAAAAGATGTTCTTGTTGTGAAATGTCACAGGGCATAGCCATATAGAGTATTTGAGTGGATACCTGACATATGTATTTTTTTTCCCATCAGTGTCAAGAGCGGTTTAGATAATTTTATTTACATGTGAGGTTAACTGATCCTTGAAAGGTGTATTGTTACATATGTTTCTAGAATCAAGTGCTGTGAAGGTATATAAGTAGTCTCAATTTTCTGCTGGGATTGTGTATTATACCAGTGGGTATTAGGGATGTTTTGGAAAAGCTGAATCTGGACGAAGAATTCTTTTGAGATAACACTCTTGCTAAACAAACTGTGCGCTGCTGCTATTCTGTTGGGAGGGGGCAAGTGAACAGCTGCGCGATTTTCTGCCCTCTGTGAGAAGTCAGCTCTGAGGATTGTTTTGGTTTAACTCTAGTTTACGTTCGTTGCTGGAATACTTTGTAAAGGACCAGCATGGAGTACCCAACTGCACATCAGGTTTGAAGTGGGTTAGGGAGCATTGTGGCCTTCCCACTTACATGGAGGTGGTCTAGTAGGTGAGAGGAATATCACACCTGGTCCTTCCTGCTTTAGGCCGGGTTCACACATCCGGCTTTTCGCCGGTTTGCCGAATCCGGCGCTCTCCCTTACAGACAATACAGTACAGTGACAGCGCTGTAACTTCCGGGTCACATGCGCCAGTCACATGACAGCATGTGACCGGCGT
Source organism: Anomaloglossus baeobatrachus (assembly GCF_048569485.1). Taxonomy (NCBI): domain Eukaryota; kingdom Metazoa; phylum Chordata; class Amphibia; order Anura; family Aromobatidae; genus Anomaloglossus; species Anomaloglossus baeobatrachus. The sequence goes on along the minus strand of NC_134354.1, from coordinate 593,031,503 downwards.
TTGTTGCGCTGTCACTGTACTGTAGTCACTGTATGGGAGAGCGCCGGATCCGGCAAACCGGCGAAAAGCCGGATGTGTGAAACCGGCCTTAGTCATCTGGTCTATTGGGTGAGAGAGGTGTTTTTTTAACCCTTCCCAATACGCCCTGCAAGTGTAGCAGGTGAGAGTGAATGCTGATTTAGCCTTCCAGCTACCACTTGAGAGCCCATTCTGACTTGCCAGGAGAAGTGTGGCCTGTTAACAAGGTTCAGGGACACTGAGAGGGCATTTGCAGAAAGGTGGGCTGTGTGGGAATAAGTTAAAGCCATGGGCAACTTGTTCAGTGTGCAGCGTGGGGCTCCAGCAGGATCCAAAACAGCCAAACAGATAGTGCAAGAAAGAGAAGGCAAAGAAGCAGTGAAAAATGTCAGACCGATACTCAAAAAGGCAGACATGCCAGAGTACGGATGTTTGGATGTTGAGAAATGGCACAGATTCAGGGAAGAAAAGAGAGGTTGGATAAAAGACAAGAGGGTAGAGCAACAAGTAAATAAATGGTGTCGTGTGGCTGAAGAGGTGCAGCATTGTGGATATAAAGAGACCACAGCGGGAGATAAGGTGTATTATGAATGTTTTAATGCACCAAAAGCAGGAATTGTGACTGCTACCGCCCCCCTTTCACATAAGCAGAAACCCAGACCAGATGAATGGACTTGTAAACATTCTAGTCAGAAAAACCCAGACTGGAGAGGTACTTGTGCTACGTGTAATGTTACTCGCCCTAAGAAGATTGCACTAAATCCTGTTCGAACCAGATCACATGTGATGACAGAGGACGCTGACTCTGAGACAGAGGTAGTGAAGGAATTGAGTTTTGGGGAGGAAGCTGACGGTGAGGAAAGGAAAGAACGCCCTGGGACCAGTACAAAAAAATCAGATACATCCCGACCGAGGAAGGTCACAAGAATCAGACAGACACAGGAATATCATCCCTGGAGCCCTTCTGACCAGCTAGCTATGCTGAAACAGTTACCTGACCCTGAAAACCAACCTTTCCCATTTTACAGGCAAAAACAGACAATACCGGTGACTTATAAATGCACTTGGGCAGACCTCGAGAGTTTGGTGACTGCAAAGGCAGGTGATGTGCTGGGACACATAATTAAAACACATACGGATATGATAAAGGAGCAATCATGGGTCATGGATGTTCAGTCTGAGAGGTCTGGAATGACGTACTGTGAGGCATTGAAAGGATGGGCTACAAAGAAACAATCAGAGCAGTCTGTACTGATGACTGACGTGACACAGCAAAAAGGGGAGAGTATAGAGACGTACTTTGGGAGGTTACAGCTGAAGTGGACGTACATGGGGTACAGTGCAAGAAACGACCTTGATATCAAAATATTGGTGAATGCATTCATTGACGGTATGAATACGTTTTTACGAGAAGCAGTACAGACAGCCACACCTGAGTGGAGAAACATGGACCCAACAGACCTTCTGCAAGTAGCTAAGGGGGTTGAACTAACAAAATGCAAGCGACCAGTTATGTATGCTAGAGCACAAGGAAGACAGTGGAAGCAGAGAGGGGGGGCACCAGGTGACCGAGCGACCGTACAGTGCTGGAATTGTGGACAGAATGGACATTATGCCAGACAGTGCAAAAACTCCAAAAAGGAGAGTGAGAAGACTGATTTCCCTCCTCCCTTGCCTCTGACCTAGGAAACTGGCAACCCAGTGACAAATGTGTACCCAGTTTTCATTCCCTCAGGACCTGGTCCCACCTTACTTACGACCATAACAATGCCAGGGGGGAAAGAGGCAGAATTTTTAATTGACACTTGGGCAGCCGGCACTATGGTACATAAAGACCTGATAAAGCCAGATATGATTACTGACGAGACTGTGGAGTGTGTCGGGTTTTGAGGGATTGGTGTCTGAAACTCCCTTGACAAAACAGATGAAGCTGAGATTACAAGATAGCCATGAAATTCTCACAAAACTTATTGTTAGTGAAAATACTCCTATGAATTTGCTGGGGGCTGATGTGTTAAGTTCTATCCAGGCTACCATACAATACACCCCAGAAGGTATTACAGTCACAAGTCCCCTCTCTGACAAACACTTGTGCAAGATTGCAGCAATGGTGTACATGTCCAAATCTGCGAGAGTGTCCGATACCAGAACTAGTGAAGACATAGCAATGCAACAAGTTCCAGACATTGTATGGGCAAAGGGAAAAACTGATGTTGGTCGGCTTCCTATTCCCCCAGTCATGATAAAATTAAAAGAAGGCTCCACTCCTCCTTGTTTAAAACAGTATCCCTTAAGCCCAGCCAAATCAATGGCCCTGACCAGAGATATAAGAGAATATGTGCAAGCAGGGGCTCTAGTACAAAGGTCCTCCCCCTGTAACACTCCCTTGTATCCAATCAAGAAAAAAGGGCCCAAAGGTTCCCCTGACACGTACAGAATGGTGCATGATTTGAGAGCTGTCAATGCTGTCACTGAGAGTGTAACATCTATTGTTCCAAACCCACATACATTACTGTCACAAATCCCAGGGACCTCCAAATGTTTTACAGTAATTGATTTGGCAAATGCATTTTTCTCTGTGCCTCTACACCCTGACTGTCAGTATCTTTTTGCCTTCACACATAAGGGGAAAGAGTACATGTGGACAGTCCTCCCGCAAGGAGGAATGAATTCACCTACCATTTATTCTACAGCTATGGCAGGAATTCTGGAACAGTAGCAACCGCCTCATCCACAGGTTACGCTATTGCAGTATGTGTATGACCTTTTGCTCTGCTGTCCAGACCAGATGTCCTGCAAGGATGCCACAATTTCTTTGCTGTGTTTTCTGGCACAGAATGGTTGCAAAGTTTCACGTGAAAAATTACAGTACTGTAAGCAAAAGGTAACCTTTTTGGGTCACTGTATCTCTGAAGGTACAAGACACCTGACTGAGGAGAGAAAACAAGCAGTCCAAAATCTCTCCCTACCCAGGTCCCACCGGCAACTGTGCACCTTTTTGGGCTTAGTGTCATACTGCAGGCCTTGGATAAGGTCTGCCTCGCAAATGATGCAACCCCTCTATGATTGTCTGTCATCTGACCCCTTTGACCTCACTCAGGAAGCTATTGATCCCTTTCATTCCCTTAAACTACTCATTGTATCTGCCCCGGCCCTGGGTATTCCAAATTACTATCAACCATTTTTCTTGTTTTGCACAGAACAGGGAGGGCATGCGAAAGCCATCCTCACACAGCAACATGGTGACAAACAAAGACCAATAGCTTACTACTCAGCGCGATTGGACCCAGTTGTCAGAGGGTCACCCACTTGTGTCCGTGCTGTAGCGGCTGCTGCAGTACTGCTAGGGAAAGCTTGCGAGATCACATTGACATTTCCCTTAACAATTTACTCCCCGCATGACATTCATGCTATACTTGTGCAAGTCCAACCGAAACACCTGTCTATGGCCAGACAGCTCAGACTTGAATGTGCCCTTCTGATTCCTGAGTATGTCACCCTCAAGAGGTGTAATGTTCTGAATCCGGCCACCCTTTTGCCAGTAGATTCAGAAAAGGGGGAATTGGTGACAATGGTAGCAAGTGAGGATGAATACTTTGACATGACGCACGAGCATGACTGCATAGAGCTGATGAGTCAGGAGACAGCAGGTTTTCCACATGTCTATGATACACCTATTATAAATGCAGATTTTGAGTTTTTTGTAGATGGCTCCAGATACCACCTGGATGGGAGATTCTACACTAGATATGCAGTAGTATCCTCACATGAGGTAATCCGAGCTGAACCACTCCCGCCGCACATGTCCGCGCAGGAGGCGGAGCTAACGGTGATCATTGAGGCATGTAGAGCGGGATCAGGTAGGAAAATTAATGTTTATTCAGACTCAAATTATGGATTTGGGATCTGTCATGATTTTGGCCCTATCTGGAGAAGTAGAGCTTTTCTTACGTCAGCTGGTAAGCCTATTAAAAATGCAGAATTGGTAAAACGGTTAATGGAGGCACTAATGTTACCAGTCCAGGTTGGCATCATTAAGGTGAAAGCACACACAAAAGGTGACTCACTGGAGGTAGTGGGCAATAGAAGGGTGGATGCAGCTGCGAAAGCAGCGGCAAAGAGGCCTAGGGATCAGAGGATAGTGGCAGGGAGCCAGCAAGTCCCAGCCACAGTGAGTCTGGATGTCCTGAAATCCCTCCAGCATCAGGCTGCCCAAACAGAGAAGGAACACTGGGAGAAAATGGGAGCTGGGCTGAACTCGAATGGAGTATGGGAAAGTAAGGATAGGTTGTGTTTACCAAGGTCCCTGTTCCCTATGATGGCACAAGCAACACATGGCCCCACTCATGCCTCAAAAAGTCACATGTGTAACCAGGTGAATGCCTTCTGGATCGCTCCTGGCTTCAGTTACGTAGCCTCCAAACACGTACAATCCTGCATTATCTGCGCACAACACAACCCAGGTAAAACAGTAAAAGTCCCTAAGAAAGCAACACCCAGACCGCTCTACCCGTTTCAAGGACTGCAAATAGACTACATACAACTACCCAAGGTAGGAGTGTATGAATACGTCCTGGTATGTGTAGATCTCTTCTCAGGATGGGTTGAGGCCTATCCAGTAAAATGTGCAAATGCTAAAACAACTGCAGAAAAACTGATGAAGGAACTAGTCTGTCGGTATGGCATCCCAGAAGCCATAGAAAGTGACAGGGGTACACACTCCACTGGAGAAATAATGAGGGACATTATGCAGGCCCTGGGAATAGAGCAGGCATTCCATACCCCTTATCATCCGCAGAGCAGTGGAAAAGTAGAGAGATTAAACGGGACACTTAAACTAAAAATTCAAAAGGCCATGGCAGAGACAGGAAAGAATTGGGTAGAGTGCTTATCCCTGGCACTCTTTTCAGTCAGACACACTCCATTGAATGAATCCAGCTAATTGGTTTAAGGGCCTAGCAGGTTGGGTTTCTGGCATTATACAATCCTGTATGCAAATATTGTTATTCTGTCTTTTGCTTTATATAGCTGTAAAAGCATTGATATATGCATTAGCTAAACTACTGAATAATGTATGTTCTAAGAGTTTCAGTATTGAACCCTCTGTAGTTTACTACGGACCCCAAATGGCCTCTACTGACGGGGAGTAGGTGTCCACACTGAGGGTGGATGGGTGAAGTGGTGGAAGACCCCTCATGGGTACTAGGCCCATGAGCCAGGAGCTCCTGTTTGGACGCCTACTGACCCTGTAGTGAAGGTTATACCATTTACAAAAGGGGGAAATTGATATAGAAGGGTTAATAGTTTCTCTATTTCTTTATTAAAGATATTTTATTTCATTAGTAAGTATATCTGGTGGTAGTTCATAAACATGGAGCCTTCGGAATTAGAGACAAGCTCAAGGATTATTATTGTCTCTAAATGTTCTTCTTATCTTCTTCTTATCTCATATGCATGACTCTACATTTTTGTTTTGCTAAAACTTAAAGGTCATATGAGCAACTTGTAAAGTCCAGCTTTATTACCTTATTTGCAATATCAAATTGATCTGTAAATGGTATAAATAAACTGTACCTTAGCTAAATAAACAGAAAATTGATCATGCCCACATGAATGTAGGTCTTTTTCTCCGAGCGCTCGATCTTGATGAGGTCTGAAGAGGCCTAATTCAGAGGACCTCACTGGTAATCCCATAAGCTGACTTGTGACAAAACAGAACAGCTACAACAACGCCAAATAACGCATAGAAGATATCCACCAGTTGGAACACCACAGCAGAAAGACCGGTATCGCTACAAGCTATAATCAGATAATTACCAACAACCAGAAGCCCAATTATGGACCACTGAAAAAGCTATAATCAGCGTAGAAGCACCAATTCCACCATCTTAAATAGGGCAGAGCAGTAGCTGTGATAGGTCAAACACAACATCTGACTACGGATACAATCACCAGGCTAGTAGAACTTAACTCCTGCAAGCCTGAATCAAAAAGAACACAGCTTGGTCAACACCGGAGCCTGTCTGAGCAACTCGGAAGCCTAACAAGAGACCTAGAATGTAGTGTCAGTCTCTGGTGTGTGAACAGGCTCTGATGCCACCCTAACAATCGATGAGTTCTGCACTACACCCTGTGTGACATATGATCCCTCTGTAGGAAGATTGATCCTGCACAAGCCTAGATAGGCCCACCCAGATCTTATTCGCCATTATCTTGATAGTCTCAAGCCATAGGGTTGCTTGTCTTCCGCTTTGCCTTGTTCCTTCTATTTTTCCGATCATGATGTCCTTCTCCAGTGATTGTTCTCTTTGTATGATGTGTCTAAAGTAGACAAGGCGTAGCTTTACTATCCTTGCTTCAAGTGACATGTCTGCCTTGATTTGTTTGTTCTTCTTGCCATTCATGGTATTGATAATATCCATCTCCAGCCTCACATGGTAAACTACAGTCATATAAAAGGGATTTTTTTCTCTAGGCTCTACATAGAAATTTTGTAAATTATCTCCCTGTTGCAGTTGATATGGAATACATGGTGTTGCATGTACTGTACAAGCAATTAGTAAAAATGTGATGAGATTAAAACATTTTACCTTAACGGATGAAGATGTCATACTATAAAAGTCTGTAGTCATCCAAGCTTTATCTACACACATAAGAGAGGAGGGTCATGGAGAAGAAAGTATAGAGTGCCTCCATGCATAACTCGGACATACATTTAGGCGTTACTTGGCTGCCATACGATTCTACGAAGAAACAAGTGTATGGTTGGCTGTAGCTTCGTCTGGGCGGCACGGTGGCTCAGTGGTTAGCACTGCAGTCTTGCAGCGCTGGAGTCCTGGGTTCAATTCCCATCAAGGTCACAATCTGCAGGGAGTTTGTATGTTCTCCCTGTGTTTGCGTGGGTTTCCTCCAGTTTCCTCCCACACTCCAAAGACATACAGATAGGGACTTTAGATTGTGAGCCCCAATGGGGACAGTATTCCGGATGCATGTAAAGCACTGCGGAATATGTTAGCACTATATAAAAAAAATAAAGAAGAAGAAGTTGGAGTGAGACATTGCCCCTTTAAAACTCCTTTAGTTGTCAAGTCAAATAAAGACCCTACCAGTGTAAAATGCATTTAAATTGGGTGTGTGGTTTCTTTCTGTCATGTATAAGGTGTTTGTCTTAAACTTGTATGTAAAAAAAGTTTAATAAAAAAAAATCTGATTTAAAGAAAAAAAAAATTGGGTGTGTTACCACGTCATGCTGAAAAGCCTCTGACTGAATGGAAAAGCAAATCAATGTAGTATACAGTCCAAAAAAACAGGCAAAGACAATCCATAAAAATAATATTTTTTCCACAACAAATTACACATTTGTGTGCGCTGCTGAAGTAACGTAGCCCGTAGTAAATGGCATTTTCTCTAAATTTAGAGAGTGTCGCGCACACTTCTGCTGACATATGCCAGACAACACTGCTAGTCTGTTTGTTGCTTTGTCTTGTAAGGCTAAGTGTAAAAACAGATGTAAGAGAAAACTCCAGGCATATGTGTCCCCCGGATTTGCCAGTCTTCTCACTTCATTCCAAACCACTCTCGCAAATAAATTATTAAAAGGACATAAACACTTTTGAATGTTTCTTTCATTTTTTTTTTCCTCAAATGCTTTTTAATTTTTGATGAACTGAGTTAAAGTCCTGAGATTTTCATACGCGAGATTTATGGGGAAACAGTGCTTTAAATCACAAAGGAAATGCAGATTATTAAAACCGTGTGCTTCCCTTTCCCTCACAAGATATGATTTGATTTAATTGCTTCCCACCCTTTTCGTCATTGCAGATTTTCTCTAGCTAAGAACTACTTTGTTTCCATGGGAACAGAATCCCACCCTAGAACTGTTCTTGTACATTACGTGTCTGCCTCCTCAAAATCAACTCTGAAGCGGTTGGTGCTTCAACTTTAGTCATATCCAAGGTAAGGCAGGGACAAAATCCCCCTGCAAACAGCTTAAAGAACAATTTTTACAAAGGAGATAAGCGGGATCTTTCCTTTTCATAAGGGAAATACGCAGACAGAAGCTCCGGCTTAACTGCAATTTAAAAATATATGAAGACATTTCCTAAGAAATTCTTAACAGGTTATTTTTAGGCACATAAAACTTATATTAACATTAAGGGGTTTTCCATGAACAAAGTACATTTTAACCTTTGTCCGGCTGAATAGGTACAATTGTAACTATTCCGTTTTAAAATTGCAATACATTTTTTTTTCCAAAAGCCGTAGAGGGCTGAAATTTCGTGACATCTCTGCAGTTTTGGTCCAGAATATATTGGCCAAATTTCAATAAAATATCTCCACCCCCTTCCGAGATAAGAGGTCGCTGTTAACTTTGTAAAATTATGCAGCCTGACGAAGGTTAATCAATAGATCTTGGAGTGATTATAAGTCCTACAACTGGATGTGCTAAAAAAAAATGTTCCTGTGCTGAGATAATCTTATAAAAGTGGCCCTGCTATGTACGGTTATTTGCTGCGTCCGACCATACGGAGATGCTCCAGTTCATGGTCAGCACATACCACAGTTTCTGGCCAGGAGAGAAAGCGTAAGTCACTTATGATAAGTGAGTATACAGACAAAACAGCAGAGAGTTATAGCTCCTGCTTTGTAGGGTAACATTTCCCTGTCTGAGGTAACACAAGGGTGAGTATTTCTGGAGGCTGTTGAGCGTATATGTCATTGATTTAATTTATCATGAGCTCACAGGATTTAAGACCTGGCAGAAAAATTAGGGCTCTTGTCCATTTGCATACCGCTTCTGATGCGGGAGCATCGGAAGCGATATGCTAATGACCCTCTGCTGCGTGTGTCAGACAAAGGTCAAGCGACTGTCATGCGATCTTGCAATCGCATCACAGGAGCGGAGAAGATGGAGGGAGCACTTTCTCTCCATCTCCTCCGCTGTCTGTCTCTGCGTACACCGCACTGCAGTTGCATAACATGAAAGTGCAGTGCAATTTTACACACACGTGAGCCGAGACTCGGTGCAAAACGCAGCATGCTGCCATTGTACCGAGAGCATGATTCGTGGGGAGAAATAACAGGAAAGAGAAAACTGCCTCATTGATTTACACTGGTGCGAGTGCAATCAGATTTTTTTATTGGATCGCACTCGCACCAGGAAATCACGAGTGGAAATGAGCCCTTACTCCTGTGATAGAACAGACAGGGAAATGCATTACCTCAGAAAGTAGCTACAATTCCTGCTGTTTCGTCTCTAAGCTCACTTATAAGTGATTTATGCATTGCAGTTTGTGCTGACCATGAACTGCAGCAACTCTGCATGGTAGGTCACAGCAAATAACTATAACGCAAGCACACATTTATAAAATATCGCAGCACAGGAAAATAAAATACATCCAATAATGGAATGATCTATTGATTAAAATGTGCTTTGATAGTGGGAGAACCACTTTAAGCCAATCAGGAGTTTCGGTGCCCTGTGTTTACCCCATAATTTGTTTAGTTCAATGGGATAAACACAGGACATCTTGGACAGTACAGTATAATGTAGAACATTAAAAATGGAGCTCTGCCATCTGTTGAGGGCAGTGAAGCAGAAGCATTCGTCAACTCGCTGTAAAAATGGCAAACATTTTGTGGGGGGTTTAGAAATCTTTTGTGTTTTTTTATTCACATGCAGAATTTTTTTGTGCTAAAAAGACACATTTGGAAAAGTGCAGAACAAAAATGAATATACCTAAAGCATGGTTCACTTTAAAAAAAAAAACCATCAAGGACCCAAAATGCCCCCACCAATCATCTTTTAGTAGCTTAAGCGAGTAATAGTATGATGGAGCGGAACACCACGACTCTGTCAGACTGTTTTGTGGCCGCTCTCTGATATGGTACTACAGATTAGCCTCCTGTCTTACTTTCCCTTCCCTAGACTTTGATCACTCCTTAAGAATTGCTCAAGAGGAACCTCAAGACCCACCTCTTTCAACAAGCCTACAAACTACAATAGCCCTCAGTCCAGTAGACCACTGCGCAACCAGCTCTGTCCTCACCTATTGTACCATCACCCATTCCCTGTAGACTGTGAGCCCTCGTGGGCAGGGTCCTCTGTCCTCCTATACCAGTCTGTTTTGTACTGTTAATGATTGTTGTACGTATGCCCTCTTTCACTTGTAAAGCGCCTTGAATAAATGGCGCTATAATAATAAATAATAATAATAATTATAGAAGTCCCTCTACAGAAGTCCTTACACGGAGAGACCCTCTTGCTGCTTCTGTGTGTGGGCTACAGAGAAGTCACGGAGCAGGGTCCTGTCTTCTCTACATGTGCAGTGAATGGGAGACATTGTAGCAGCTTGTCATACAATGAACAGAAATAGTGTTATATATATTCACATAAGAGATTCTTAAATTGCAATCAAAATCTGGTTACACTTAGTATAGCAATCTAGGAAAAAAATGTAATGATAATGCTCAGTAAAATTCCATTGGTCCAAGGACCATGATCCAACATGCAATAAATAAAGCTCAGCGCTGGTGCCAGTGTTCATCAATATCTGTCAGTGGCGGGTGATGTTCTGTTAGCTGGCGGTGTCAACAAAAGGTATGGGATAGGTTGTCAGTTTTTTGGACTAATTCGGCAACCTTCACAGCAAAGTATGGCAAAAAGCAAATATGTGCAGTACATAGTGGTATGCAAGTGCTTGTATGTATGTATGTATGTATGTATGTATGTATGTATGTATGTATGTATGTATGTATGTATGTATGTATGTATGTATGTATGCATTGGGCAGCACGGTGGCTCAGTGGTTAGCACTGCAGTCTTGCAGCGCTGGGGTCCTGGGTTCAATTCCCACCAAGGACACCATCTGCAAGGCGTTTGTATGTTCTGCCCGTGTTTGCGTGGGTTTCCTCCGGGTACTCCGGTTTCCTATATATAGGATTCCTAATATATATATATATATATATATATATATATATATATATATATACTTTGATTCTTGTGTGTTTTGTACATATTTCAGCATAAATGTGACCTAAACCTCCATTATGGTATGGACAGTTCTGAGTGGAACTTATTCTCTAACTTCGAGGCACAGTATTGGAGATTATTCTGCAGCTGAGTTGTCAGTCTGTGACTAATTCTCCATTCGCGAAATGAACTCTACAAAATCTGTCTGTTACATGCAGACCCCTCTCTCTCCTTCAGTTCCAGTAATTCATTTGCTAGTGGAAATCACAAGTTTTTGAAACTTAGCATTTACCAAACGTGCAAGCCCTGAAGCATAAGGCCATGTGCGCACGTTGTGTTCAGTTACTTGCAGAAATGAACGCATCCTCTGGCAGAATTTGTCAATGTCAAATTTGGTTTTGACTACAAAAACGCCGGAAATACGCATGCGTTTTTCTAGCGTTTTTGCCGCGTTTTACATGGATTTTCTGTGCTTAAAGTCAATACAAATAGACTACGGAATAAAGTTTAAACATTTAAACACTATGAAAAAAAGGGACAAAAAAAATCATGCTTTAAATCATACACAAAATAGCTAATTTGTAAATAAAAGATTATTGTGATTTCATATTTATGTATAAAATAACGTTAAATTGTTGTTTGACTCTTTTTTTGAAGTCGGGCTGGATGTGAGGGCAAAAGGAAACGTCAAGACCTCACTATAATGCCAAGAACGCATGCTTTGATTTTGTTAAAAAAGCATGCGTTTAGCATCAAGAATGCATGTAAAACGCTAGGAATTTGATTTAGGATGCGTTTTGATATTTCTCATTGACTTCAATGTTAGCAAAACGCTGCCAAAATGGCAAAACAATTGACATGCTGCTTCTCTAAATGCAGAGATTATGACAAATTTTAGGCAACTCAAACACTATGTTTTTAAAAGCATAGTGCGCACAAGAAAGCCCTATTTTCTATAGACTTTGCCTGGAAATCAAAACGCATGCAATTTTGCATTAAAACGCTGCAGTTCAAAACGCTGCGGAAACGCATGAAAAAACGCAACGTGCGCACACAGCCTAACACTGACAATTAGGCCTCATTAATTAGTGATTTTGGTCAGAGTTTGGTCCAACGCTCAACAGTTCTCATATGTTTTTCTCATACGTATAAAAAAAAAAAAAAAAAGTGTTTCTCCATCCTCTCCTATCTGTCAGTCCGACTTTTCACAGACCCGGAGACTTGCATTGCCGATTTAGATCCAACACTTTGATTAAAATTGAAGATGTCTCCACAATTTTGTGTGCATATTTCTGTCTGCAAACAATTGCGGACCTGTGAATGACCTCATTCACTTTATAGGTATGAGTGCTATCCATGAAAAACACGCAAAGCACTCGTTTGCAAAAAACTGACTTCTGAATGAGTCTTTTACACAATAAAAACAATTTTATAGAAAAAAATGTGTTTGCATTGCTGAGAGAGGGCATCATCACTTCAATATGAATCGACACCTTGCATTCAGAAATGCTATGATTAGAACGTGTAAAACTCACAAGGCTGTGGACGTGAAGAGATACCTCATGGAGCCCTTCCTACAAGTCATTGGGTATGGTGGCTGCGTGGAGTGGCCTCAACGCTCACCTGACCTGACCCCATTGGACTTCTTTCTGTGAGGTCACATCAAACAGCAGGTGTATGCGACCCCTCCACCAACATTGCAGGACCTACAACAACATATCACAGATGCTTGTGCAAACGTGTCACCTACCATATTGCACAACGTGCAGCAAGATACAGTATGCTGTCCAGAGCCCAGATGTACATTGCAGCTGACGGTGGCCACTTTGAGCATCAAAGTTAAATGAGTGCCATATGCGTGACCAGCATTCAATGTTTTGGGGCGGTCATGGGTTTCATACCATAGCATTTCTGTATGCAAGGTGTCGATTCATATTGAATTGATGATGCCCTACAATTTTTTAATTCACTTTTTTTCTCTATCTCGTTCAGTTTTCGAGATAAAAATGCTAACTCTATTGTTTTCCACCAGGTGGCGCAACAATGTTTTTTTAACATGAGAAAATCATTGAAGAAATGCTGATGGCAAAAACGGGACACACTAATTAAACACTGATGAAAATCAGTCCATGTTTTTATGTACTACAAAACACTGGGGTCTGAATGAGAAGGCACATAAAGGTGCATGTTCCTAAGGCTACGTGCGCACTTTGCGTCGAGGTAGTTGCAGTTCTAAACGCATTCTCTGGCCAAAATGGTTTTTGCCAAAGTTGGTTTTGACCACAAAAACGCTATAAATACGCTTGCGTTTTTACCGCGTTTTACATCCTTTTCCACTGCTTAAAATCAGATGCGTTTTGACTATAAATACAATGCTAAATAAAGTTTAAACATACAAAAACATTAAAAAAAGAAAAAAAATGATAAATATCAAGATTAATATCAAACAAAAAATTGCTTATTTTATTAAAATGATAACTTTGTGATAATAATTATGCATAATATTACATTTATTGATTGTCATAAATTTGTCGGACTATGTGTGTGTGTGTAAAGGGACATATCATGCCATTAATATTTTGTCAAAAACGCATGCATTTAATTGGTCCAAAAAGCATGCTTTCTGCATCAAAAAAGCATGTTAAACGCTAGAATTTTGAAGTAGATTGCGTTTTGCAATTTCTCATTGACTTCAATGTTAGCAAAACGCTGCCAAAATGGCAAAATCAATTGACATACTGCTACACGCTGAGTTTTTGCCAAAATTTCTGCAACTAAAACGCTGCGTTTTAAACAGCAAAGTGCGCACAAGAAATCCCTATTTCCCATAGACTTTGCTTGAAAATCAAAACGCATGCATTTTGGCATTAAAATGATGCAGTTCAAAACGCTGCGGAAACGCAGGTAAAAACGCAAAGTGCGGACACAGCCTAATATATGTTTATTAGCTCCATGTACAAGTTAAAGAAATCATCTAAGAAAGTGGAGAAACAGGTATGGAAGTGCAATCTCCCCAGCAGTCCTAGTGTAAGAAAGCTAGAAAAGACTACGGCTGTTGTAGCTGAACGGGTTATTACGATCATAGACATTTATGGCGTAGATCGTGGTAATGCCATAAATGCTCGAAAGAGATGGGATTCATCTCGGTGCGATCTCTATTCATTTCTAAGGGAATGATGGCAACAGTCCTTTTAATGCAGTCCATGCCGAGTAGAGAATGCAGGAACATTTTAGGCTATGTGCGCACGTGTGCGCTCTGCACCGCACCTAAAAGGTGTGCTTCAGAGCGTAGCTGAAAAGCTCCGTTCTGAAGCGCATGGTGCCGGGAGATTCGTGCGCTTTCAATGCTGCCTCTCCCTATAGACAGCACGCAAACCGCACGAAAGAAGTGACATGTCACATCTTAGAACGCAGCGATTCGGGCAGCAGCTGCGTTCTAAAACGCCACGTGCGCACGGCTCCTGCACAATCTCCATAGACTGTGCAGGGGACGCAGGACGCATGCAGTTACGCTGCGCTGCCGGTCGCAGCGTAACTGCATGTAATACGCACACGTGCGCACATAGCCTTAGATCCTAAGTGATGAGAAGATCATAGACCCACATGCTTTACTGCCTCCAAAAATGTAACAAATAATGACGGAAAACTCAAAAACCTGTGCAAAACCGAAAATTTTGATTTTCGTAATTTCTTCAAATTTACATAGGCTCAGAGTTTGGGAATGATCCCAAGAAGTTTTTTCATTTTCATTTTATTGAAAGATAAGCCCGCCACAGAAAAAATGAGCATTTTTTCAAGCATTTTTTTATTGAACACATGGTTTTTCACACACTTTTTTCAGCACAAGTCCAATGGGCAAATTTGGCCTTTTTAATGGTCTACATTAAAGTTTTTTGCACACAGACAGAACAAAAAATATGCTATATATTTGACAGAGACAAGTTTTACAATTTAAACTTATAGGAAGCTTATTATAAGAGGATTTTAAGCGTTTTTTTATATGGTCAACTATTCGTCATCAGAACTATTTATTCACCTGTCTAAGAAAAACCCGAATAGTTGTGAGAGGAATCGCGATGAATAAATCTATAGTCATGATGTTCACAAATCCAACATGTAAAGCGTATCAGACACGAAGGAACAAATAGTTGATGGATTTTGGTGCTGAGTGCGAGCTATTGTTCTCTGTTAGTTTAGACTCTGAAATATTCCCTGTGCCAGTAATAGGCTTAAACACAGGAAATACGATGTACATAGGAGTCTTTGCTCCTTCATCTGCTAAAACCCTTATCGGAAGTATGTTAACTTCAGTAAGCTGATTTTAGGACAAGGAAGGAAGGAAAAAGACAAGAGAATATTACAGCAACAATTAGCACTGTGTCCTCAGCAAAAGCAGCATAATAGCACAAAATTAGGCTGCCCACCATGTGGCTGTAAATCCGAGAATGTGCTAGAGAACCCGCTGAGCTACACAATCTACAACAGCTCAAGCACATCTTTCCTGAGCAATTGTCCAATGTATTTAATCTATCGCTGTTTGTGTAGTTCTAGTATAAATGGAGAAATGGATCTTATCATTTTACGCAGTTTTAATCATCTCACCAAAAGCAGGAGCCTTTTGCTAAGTTTTTGCCATGTAATCTGAAAGCAGCATAATATTAAGGCAGAGATCCTAAGAAATTATTAGAAGATTCGCAAATGTGCTCCATATTTGTGAGCTCTGTATAAGGCCGGGGCCACAAGGGGATCTACTGCGATCCTCACATGACACTCGGCTCACGCTGGCAGCACAGCAGGAGCTGAGTGTCATGCGAGTGCCACTGCAACTGAGGTCCGATTGCAGCTGCGGGGGGCGGGCCGGCACTGAGGAGGGGAGGGAGGGATTTATCTTCCTCTCTCCTCCGTTCCTGGCTATTGCCATTCTCGCTCTGCACGCGCGGTACACCGGTGTAGCGCTAGTGCAATGCGATTTTTCTCTCGCCCCATAGACTTGAATGGGTGCGAGAGAAACCTGGATCGCATTACAGTCACAGCATGCTGCGATTGTTTTCTCGGTCCGATTAGGGCTGAGAAAATAATCACTCATGGGCGCTGACACACAGGCTAATATTGGTCAGAGTGGAATGCGATGTTTTATCGCATCCCACTCGCTCCGATTTTCACGCCGTGTGTCTTAGACCTGACTGTCTCCATCACTGATTGGCAGTCTTCTGTGTACACTGTTCATAGGCAGAAAATTGGCAGTGATGTTGGCAGGGTGCAACGGAGCTCAGAATTCACAGAACTAGTAGATCTGCAGCAGAGATAACAGTGATTTTATTAAAATGGCAGCAAGTAGCCAGATAAGTGACATATTGCTGGAATCGGGGTCTTGTTCCTTACATCATACCGCTCTCAGATGGAGTACTAATAAAAAGCTTGGTAACAGATTTTTGACATATTGCTGGTTAATACTATCACTTTCTGATCATGGCAGTTTGAACTCTGGGACCCTCACTGATCGGGAAAATGAAATGTACATAATACTGTGCACCCCTTGCTTTTTCTTCCCCTGCTTAGTTGTGCTGGCTTTAATGGTTCGTTCACATCAATATGTGATGAGAGTGCTACTTGAGTGTGGGGTTTTATTCTTTCCTAGCATCCGCATGACCTGCGTTTTTTTTCTCACCAGTTATTATTTTACAATCATTTACAGTGTTCTATGCTACAGAATTGTAATGCACGTGTAAAAATCGGATGGCATACAGACTGTGTGTGATGTCCCATTTTTGTCTTACCCATTGACTTGCATTGGTAAGTCTCACCCACTTTACATGACCGTACGTGGCATGCTGCAATTTTTTCTCAGACTGAATCCAGCTGAAGAAAAATTTGCAGATCAGCACTGACTCAGTGAATAACACTGGTGCAAGTGTAATCCGATTTTTTTCTCAGATGGCGCTCGGCGTACTTTTATGCAGATGTGAGCAAACTCTATAGCAAATTAAATAGGACAGTGATGAAACTGCAGAAAATAATTAAAAAGGTAGGGGGTAGCGATTTACCAGCAAAACATCCCCTTTACTCTCAGAATCACTTGGGGTTGCGCAGGTCAGACAACCCCAATAGAAATCATTGTTCAATTTAAAAAAAAAGTACAGAAATAACCAATACCTGAATCCACCATTACTTCAATGGTCCACACCAGTCCTATCGAGGTGACACTTAGGACTTGTGCGCACTAGGCGTTTTTGCCGCGTTTTTAGCGGCGTTTTTTACCGCGTTTTTGTGCTGAAAACGCAGTGACATTGCTTCCCCAGCAATGTCAATGGGTTTTCAGAAGTGCTGTCTGCACACAGCGTTTTTTTTTAGCTGCGTTTTTGTGGTGACCACAAAAACGCAGCATGTCAATTATTTCTGCGTTTTTCACTGCGTTTTTCACCCATTGAGTTCAATGAGATGTTCAAAAACGCAATGAAAAAGGCACATTGCAAATATAGCTGCGTTTCTATGACTAAAAACGCAGCTATAAACGCAAGGGGTGGGTACTACAGTGACGTGTACAGGAAGAGGATTCCTTCTGTTGGTAAACACAGAAGCATGAATCCTCCCGGTACCGTCACCGCTGCGTCCACCTCCCGCCCGGTGCCATGTCAGCTCCGTGCAGCGCCATGTCTGGGCGGGAGGTGGAGGCAGCGGCGAAAACCAAAGTGAACAGTAGAAAAAAAAAATGTCATATATACTCACCTGTCTGCAGGGTCCCGGTGCCATGTCCGCTCCTGTCCCGGTCCCACCGCTCTGGCTGTGTGCAGTCTCCCCGGGGCAGGACCTTGCTTGCAGGACCTGGCGGTGGATCACCTGATGCAGTCACCTGACGCATCAGCTGATCGTAATTCTCGCGGTGTCACCCAGCCGGCTATCAGCTGATCCTGCCGTCAGGGGACTTCATCAGCTGATTACCGGCAGCTCCGGCAGCGATAGGACAGGATCAGACTCTCATCCGATCGCTGCAAGAGCTGCCGGTAATCAGCACATAAGTGAGTATTATTTTTTTTTTCTACTGATGCATCAGCTGATTGTATAACCGGCTTTTATACAATCAGCTGATGTGTGATGTGATTCAGGCACTTGAACCTGACACATCATCTGATCGCTTTGCCTTCCAGCAAACCGATCAGATGATATTGGATCTGGATTGGACGGCGCGGGACCCTGACCCAGGATTACTGCGGAGGGGGGTTCTTTATTTCAATAAAGATGGAGTCACTAATTGTGTTGTGTTTTATTTCTAATAAAAATATTTTTCTGTGTGTTGTGTTTTTTTTTTATCATTACTAGAAATTCATGGTGGCCATGTCTAATATTGGCGTGACACCATGAATTTCGGGCTTAGGGCTAGCTGATAATATACAGCTAGCCCTAACTCCATTATTACCTAGCTAGCCACCCGGCATCAGGGCAGCTAGAAGAGTTGGATACAGCGCCAGAAGATGGCGCTTCTATGAAAGCGCCATTTTCTGGGGTGGCTGCGGACTGCAATTCGCAGTGGGGGTGCCCAGAGATCTTGGGCACCCTGCACTGTGGATTCCAATCCCCAGCTGCCTAGTTGTACCCGGCTGGACTCAAAAATTAGGCGAAGCCCACGTCATTTTTTTTTTTTTAATTATTTCATGAAATTCATGAAATAATTAAAAAAAAAGGGCTTCTCTATATTTTTGGTTCCCAGCCGGGTACAAATAGGCAGCTGGGGGTTGGGGGCAGCCCGTACCTGCCTGCTGTACCCGGCTAGCATACAAAAATATGGCGAAGCCCATGTCATTTTTTTTTTCTTTTTGGGCAAAAAACTGCATACACTAGTGAATGGAGGATGCTGAGCCTTGTAGTTCTGCAGCTGCTGTCTGCTCTCCTGCATACACTAGTTCTGCAGCTGTCTGCTCTCCTGCATACAATGAACATTTTGAAGAAGGAAATGACATCAGACCTTTTTTTTTTTTCTTTTTTCATCAACAATCTTTAATGGCATTGTGCACTGATTAAAAACGCAGTGAGCAAAAACGCAGCAAAAAACGCACCAAATCGCGGCAAAAACGCATGCGTTTTTGCCGCGTTTTTTTAGCCGCGGGTGCGTTTTTTGAGACAAAAACGCACATAAAAACGCAGCGTGAAAAAAACGCCTAGTGCGCACATACCCTAAGGGATACTTTGCACACTACGACATTGCAAGCCGATGCTTGCGATGCCGAGCGCGATAGTCCCCGCCCCCGTCGCAGCAGCGATATCTTGTGATGGCTGCCGTAGCGAACATTATCGCTACAGCAGCGCCACACGCACTCACCTGCTCTGCGACGTCGCTCTGGCCGGCGACCCGCCTCCTTCTTAAGGGGGCGGATCGTGCGGCGTCACAGCGACGTCACATGGCAGGCGGCCAATAGAAGCGGAGGGGCGGAGATGAGCGGGACGTAAACATCCCGCCCACCTCCGTTTTTCCGCATAGCCGGCGTGCGCCGCGGTGACGCAGGTAAGCTGATGTTCCTCGCTCCTGTGGCTTCTCTCACAGCGATGTGTGCTGCTGCAGGGGAACGACTAACAACATCGTACCGTCGCTGCAGCGAAATTATGAAAATGTCGGACACTACACCGATGATACGATTACGACGCTTTTGCGCTCGTTAATCGTATCATAAAGGATTTACACACTACGATATCGACAGCGACGCTGGATGTGCGTCACTTTCGATTTGACCCCACCGACATCGCAGCTGCGATGTCGTAGTGTGCAAAGTACCGCTTAGTCCATAGTTCACAGGACAACTGCAGTCATTCACTAGCCTTAGTGATTCTCTACTGTCAAGTCACTCCTGAGAAATCACTAAAAACCCCTTTAATAACTTGTGATGTTTCTCTTCTTTACAGATCAGATCCTCATGTATAGAGCCTGCTCAGGAGCGGAGCCTGCTCCATACAGCCAACATCTTCCTCTAACAGCAGAGAGAACAATGATCTCCAATCACTGATGGTTATCTAATCTTTATGGGAGATTGTTATTTTGACTATATACTGTACTTCCATATCAAATTATTGAATTTTATATTACAAGCGCACAAACAACTGCAGGTTCAATTTCTCAAGAGGGCCAAAAGTCAAAGTTAATTAAATGTTTTTTAAACAAACAGAAAAATAATCATAAAAATTCAATCAGCTATTTTATTATCCATGTGAAAATATAAAGAAATGAATTTAAAAAAATACAGGCTTGGTATTTCTGAATTAGTAAATGTCCAATCATTATAAATTGAAAATTTCAAAATAAAGTAAATGATGTTTCTTTTGGTCCTCAAATCTCCCCCTCACTGCCCCTAAACAAATTGATAAAAAGCGATCAAAACATTGTGTGTACCCCAAAATAATACCAATAAAATAAACACTAATGTATGGCAAAATGAACACTAACAAACAATGGTGAATTGCATTTATTTTTTCATTGTTTCACCACAGTTGCATTTTTTAACATGTTACATGGTAAAGTGAATGGTGGCAATCAAAACTACAACTTGACCTGCAAAACATAAGCCTTCATGTGGCTATGTAGACAGAAAATATATAATGTTATGGTTCATAGATGATGAGTAGCGAAGATCACAGCCTAAAAAGATAAAAATGGCCGGCTCCTTAAAAGGATAATATAATGTATCAGCAGATAAAGGGTAAGGGTATGTCCGCACGCTGTGTTTTTGATTAAAAAAAAAAAAATGCACCCTCTAGCAGACTTGACAACTGTAAACACTGCGTTTGATAAAAAAAAAGTGGTCAAAACATGCGTTTTCAATGCGTTTTTGTCAGTGCATTTTTTAAAGAAGAAACAAAATATGATAGGATAGGATAATTGATAGATAACTAGAATAGATAGATAGAAAGAATAGATAATAAGAAAGAACAGGTAGAATAGATCGAAAGAAACAACAGAATAGTTTGATAGAGGGATAGCTAGCTTGGATAGCTGTTTTAATTTTTTGGGTAAGAAAGTACCGTGGGCCCCCCCCCCCTATTTTTCATATCCAGAACAAGAACAGGAGCAGCTGCAGGCTGAAACCTTAGCTGTCTGAAAAATATAGGGGATGACACTTTTTTTTCTTTTTTTTTTTTTTCTTTAAAACACATGGGGTCCCCACGTTTTTCTAAAACCAGCCACAGTGCAGTAGACAACTGGGGGCTAATATTATTAGGGTAGGAAAGGCTATCATTATTTGGCCCTTCCCAGCCTAACAATAGCAGCCCACAGCCGCCTCAGAAGTGGAACATCCATAAGATGCACAAATTCTGGCGCTGGACCCGGTTCTTCCCGTTGCACTGCTGCGGTGGCAATCAGGGTAAAAAGGAGTTAATGGCAGCCCAAGCAGCCACTAAGTCCTAAATTAGTGATGGCAGTCGTCTGAGACCTCGCCCCCATCACTAATCTGTAAGTGAAAGTAAATAAACACATACACACCCAAAATCCTTTATGTGGAATACTACATCCCTGTCCTGTCACGGCCAGCACCATAGAGCATGACTGCCTGCAGACACCGAGCCGCATAATGAGAATGAACTCGGGCAGTAGTGCGGGGCCCACAGTTGATACGTCAGAGGTTCACCCGAGTTCATTCTCAGCGCGCGGCACTCTGTGTCGTGGCCTGATCTGCGGTCACAGGTGAAGGACTCCAGCTGTGACCGGAAATCACCTGAGTGATGGCACCGCTGATCGCACTGCTCACTTCAGTCACTAGGGTGATTTGCTGTCACAGGTGGAGGACTCCAGCTGTGGTAGCAGCTAACCTGAGTGACGTCATCACTGATAGCGTTACTCACTTCAGTTGCTGCGTGGAGCTCACAGCGGGCAGTCTTCTTCTATGGTGCTTGCTGTGAGTGTCAGATGTAGCAGTGCTGGAAGGGTCATGGGACTTCATGTGGATTACGTCGGACCTGGAGGGGTATTTTGAGGGGGTTAATAAAGTGGTGAAAGAGGGTGGATTTTTTGCCTTTAATTTAAAAAAAAAGGATTTTTCGGTGTTCGTGTTCATTTACTTTCACTTACAGATTAGTGATGAGGGGGTGTCTCATAGATGCCTGCCATCACTAAGGTAGGACTTAGCTATGGGCTGCCATTAACTCCTTATTACCCCAATTTCCACTGCACGAGGGCAATCGGGATGAGCCAGATAAAGTCCCGGGACTGTCGTATCTAATAAATGCGGCAACTCTGGGTGGCTGCTGGCTGATATTTTTAGGCTAGGGGGCTCCCAATAATGTGGGTCTCCTCAGCCTGAGAATACCACGCCATTCTTTTTTTTATTTATTTATTTTACTGTATGATATAGACCCATCCACCGGCAGCTGTGATTGGTTGCAGTAGGGGCGTGTCTGACTGCAACCAATAACAGGTGGGCGGGGGAAGCAGTAAATATGAAATGAGCCTAATGAGCAGGTGCGGTGAATATGAAATGAGCCTAATGAGTGGCTGGAACTTACAGAAGCAGAAGAGGCCACGGGAGATGTGAGACAGCCGCGTCGGTGATCGATGAGTATGAAGCTGAGAGAGACAGCAAGAGCGAGAGAGAGGATGAATGGAGAAAAGTTGGTGACCTGCGTTTTTGCTGACAAAAATGCATCCAAAACGCAACCAAAGCGCAGTGCAAATGCACAGCTGAACATTTTGGTTGCGTTTTGACACACCTCCTTCATTTCAATGGGTGGCAAAATGTGACCAAAACGCAAAAAGAATGAACATGCTTTTTTTAGACAACGATTTTGACAAATATTTGTCAAACAAAATGCTGCCTAAAAGAAAGCAACATACAGATGGAAATTTTGATTTCTCATAGACTTTGGTGGGGAAGCAAAAGCATGCAGTTTGTCAATGACACAGTGCAGTTTAAAATGCAGCCAAAACGCAAGAAAAAACGTAACGTGACGACATAGCCTTAATCTGGAAGTAATCAGTGTTAGAAATTGCAGCTCCTGGGAAAAAAATGAACTTTATTCCACACAGGAGCCGCTGACTTTCTGTCAGAAAAGCGCAGGCGAAGCTGCTACAGTCAAAGAGCTGTGGCTATAAGCAATTCCCAGCACTTTGACTGATTCGGCTCTGCACTAATGCACTGCAAAGCCAGCAGTCATTGACAGTTGCGGGGTATGATTATACCCACCGCACAAGGTGCAATGACTGTAGCCGCTCCGGCCATGCCTCAATGACTGGTGGTCCTGGGAGGAATAAAGTTCATATTCTACTGGGAGTCGCGCTTTAAGTACGGCAGCCGGGCACCTTTCTAAAGCTATTTACCTGCAGATTAACCTTATATCTGCAGTTTGAGAACCGGTCACCAGGATTTAACCTGTTAAACTAAAAGAATGGCCATAATGGCCCTTTTATACTGATTTAATGACTACCTGTAGTGAAAAAATCCGAAGCCTGGTTCTTGTGCAATTTACCTTACAATTCTTGGTGTAATAGCTTCTTCGTGCATTGCGGCGAGACTGCGAAGCAGGGCTGTGGGTAGGGTCTGCTATGCACCCTCCGCATGTGTATGAGCCACTTCTGACACTTTTTGAGGGCGGTGCTTGCGCCCATTCATCTCCAGGTGTTCTCCAGCAAAATGGCGTCGGAGGCGGCCCATGCTCAGATTAACCTCTGGCAGTCTTCAGCAAAATTTTGCCATGGCGGGACATGAGCAGATATACTGTAGGTCTCAGCTAAGTATTTAGCTCACATATCCATCTCTGCATTTGCTGCTATCAGCGCCATTTTGCTGAAGACCGACCGCCAGAGGTTAATCTGAGCATGTGCCGTTTCTGGTACCATTTTTCTGGCGGGTGCCGGGAGATGAATGTGTGCAAGTGCCGCCTGTGACAAGAGCAAAGCTAGTGCGAAAACTGAGATCAGAGGGTCATACAAATGTGGAGGGGCCATGGAGGAGCCATGGCAGAGCCAAAAACCCTACACACAGTCCATAACCGATCCACTAAATATGCTAAGAAATTCAACAAGAACCAGGATACGGATATTTTCACTACAGGTAGCCATGAAATCAGTATACAGGGCCATTATGGCCATACCTTCACTTCTTACTCTCAATTCTGATGACAGGTTCTCACAGTGGTTAAACTCATACTAAAATCATCTCTACAATATATTTCTTAAATTCAGTTTTATAAAATTCTTCTATGGAATTAACACCATCTTATTACACTTTATTATTTCATCAAATATAATTTCTGTCTGTGTTTTCCAAAATGCATCTTTTCTATAGAACGCGATCAATAATCCTAATGCGGTTATGTTCTGGTACATTCGTTCCTTATTAATGGAAGATAATACAACGCTTCTTCCTACATCACCATCATATTCAATAGATGGTACTGTGTAATGAGCTTTCTCAGTGGTACAACAGGATACCATCTACTGTGCATTCTTAAATATATATTTACAGCACAGAAAATTGAAATAGATGGGCCTTTTTTACTGAGGAGATTATTTGGAATTTTCTAATATGTCTAGTCTAATAGGGCGCGAAGGAAACTCATCAAGGCAGTCAGCTTTAAATAATGGCTTATTAAAACACTTATTTCCGCTTGTAATAAATAGCAACTCAGGCTCAGTTAAGTCGCCTCTTTAAAGTACCACAATGAAATACTTTACGCTACACAACCGTGATGAAAATAACCTGATTATGTATGCATGATCCTCATTCCATCCTTCCTAGCTGCACATTAATACCCAGCATATAAGTTCTATTACCTCGGAGGGCAAAGCAATGCAAACTGGTTATCCATCTTCTTAAGTATTTGTATGGCTGACCTGACATTATACATCTTTGTAACATTAAACCTTAAGGCTGGGGCTATACGGCAACCTTGGCCATGACATTACTACATTGCAGCATAAAGCAATTGAATGGAATCAAAGTGTGCCCCTTAAAAAGTAAATGGGATCACAATGTGCCCCCTATGGAAGTGAATGGGATCACAGAGTGACACCTAAAGAAGTGAATGGGATAACAGTGCGCCCCCCTACGAAAGTGAATGGGATCACAGTGTGCTCCTAAAAAGTGAATGGGATCACAGAGTGACACCTAAAGAAGTGAATGGGATAACAGTGTGCCCCCCTACGAAAGTGAATGGGATCACAGTGTGCCCCTAAAAAGTGAATGGGATCACAGTGTGACACCTAAAGAAGGGAATGGAATCACAGTGTGCCGTGACGTGACGACCGAATGTTTTGCTTATTTGGTGATTGCCGATCTTTTCAGACAGGCTTATAGTTTGGAATGAGCATCCTGCACTCTTGTTCTACTTTAGCTCCAATCTTGTGGGTTTGATCATGGTTATCTTACCATTCTGTTGTATACATTTTGTTTAAATCATATCTGAGAAAATAGTTTTATTGATGTGATTAAAAAAAGTTAGTAATAAAATTTTCCCCAAGGCATCTTGGTAGGAATCTACGTAATTCTATAGTCTCTCTGGCCATTGATTTCAATGAATTTCAGCCGTAAGATCTAAGACTTTTTTACGTACACAAAAGACATTTTTCTCTCAAATATTGTTCACAAATTTATCTACATCTGTTTTAGTGAGCACTACTTTGCCGAGATAATCCATACACCTCACAGGTGTAGCATATCAAGATGCTGATAAGCCAACATGATTACTGCACAGGTGTGCCTTAAGCTAAGTTCAGACATAGCGACAGCGACATCGCTGTTACGTCACCATTTTCTGGGACGTAACAGCGACCTTGTAAGTCGCTGTTATGATCGCTGTTTAGCTGTCAAACACAGCGACGCAGCAGCGATCATAACGTCGCTACATGTGCAGAGAGCAGGGAGCCGCGCACACTGCTTAGCGCTGGCTCCTTGCTCTCCTAGCTACAGTACACAACGGGTTAATTAACCCGATGTGTACTGCAGCTACATGTCACAGTGCAGAGAGCAGGGAGCCGCGCACACTGCTTAGCGCTGGCTCCTTGCTCTCCTAGCTACAGTACACATCGGGTTAATTAACCCGATGTGCACTGCAGCTACATGTCACAGTGCAGAGAGCAGGGAGCCGGCACTGGCAGCAAGAGCGGCGGAGGCTGGTAATGAAGGTAAATATCGGGTAACCAGGGAAAGGTCTTCCCTTGGTTACCCGATGTTTACAGTGGTTACAGCTTTCCACAGCTGCCAGACGCCGGCTCCTGCTCCCTGCTCGCTTCATTTCGTCGCTCTCTCGCTGTTACACACAGCGATGTGTGCTTCACAGCGGGAGAGCGACAACGAAAAAATGAAGCAGGACATTCAGCAACGAGCAACGACCTCACAGCAGGGGCCAGCTCGTTGCTGGATGTCACACACAGCGACAGCGACGGGACGTCGCTGCAACGTCACAGAAAATGGTGACGTAGCAGCGACGTCGTTGTCGTCGTCGCTGTGTGTGACACCACCTTTGGGCTGGCCACAATAAAAGACCACTTTATAATGTGCAGTTTTATAACACATCACAATGCCACAGATGTTTTCAGAGAGCAATCAATTAGCATGCTGACTGCAGGAATGTCCACCAGAGCTGTTGCTTGTGAATTGAGACGTTTCAGAGAATTTGGCAGGACAGAAAACCAGCCTCACAATAGCAGACCACGTGTAGCCACACCAGCCCAGGACCCCCAATTCCAGCATCTTTACCTCCAAGATGATCTGAGACCAGCCACCCGGACAGCTGCTGCAACAATCGGCTTCCATAACTATAGAATTTCTGCACATATGGTCAGAAACATCTTAAGGAAGCTCATCTGCTGCTTGTCATCCTTATCAAAGTCTCCACCTCACTACATTGCATCGTAACAGACTTGAGTGGACAAATGGTATCTGGCATGTTAGAGAGGTGTTCTCTTTATGGATGAATCCTGGTTTTCACTGTAAAGGACAGATGGCAGACTGTGTGTATAGCGTCATGTGGGTGAGTGGTTTGCTGATATTGTTGTGAATTGAGCGGCCCATGGTGACGGTGGGGCTATGGTATAGGCAGGAATATGTTATGGACAACGAACACAAGTGCATTTTTATATGCCATTTTGAATGCACAGAGATACCATGACCAGATCCTGAGGCCCATTGTTGTACCATTCATCCACAACCCTCAAACAATGTTGCAGCATGATAATGCATGACCTGATGTTGCTAGAATCTGTACACAATTCCTGAAGGCTGAAAACATCCCAGTTCTTCCATGGCCAGCATACTCACCGGACATGCCACCCATTGAGTGTGTTCGGGATGCTCTGAATCAGTATAAACGGCAGAGTGTTCAAGTTCCTGCCAATATCCAGCAACTTCGCACGGTCATTGAAGAGAAGTGGACCAACATATTCCACAGGCCACAATCCACAACCTGATCAACTCTATACTGTAAAACTGCACATTTTAGAGTGGCCTTTTATTGTGGCCAGCCTAAGGCATACCTGTGCAATAATCATGCTGTCTAATCAGCATCTTGATATACCACACCAGTGAGGTGGATGGATTATCTCGGCAAAAGAGAAGCGCTCACTAACACAGATTTACACAAATTTGTGAACAATATTTGAAAGAAAAAGAGATTGGTGTACATTCAAAAAGTCTTGGCTTCAGCTCATGAAAAATGGGAGCAAAAATAAGTGTTGAGTTGACATTTTTGTCCAGTGTAGAATGTTTGTCAGACTTGCTAAACAAGCCAGTTATTGTCAATCGGCTTATATATAGCAAGGATCGACTGATTTAAAAGGGCCATAACAGTAAAACATTTATGAATTAACCATCCTTAAAAAGCCAGGAAATGAGCAACCGCTTTAAAATAATATCAACACACTAAATGGATGGTATCTACATGGAAACTGTTTGATGAATTCCAATATATAACAGGATGGAAACAATTTTATTTAAAAACCTTTTTTTGGTAAATAGATCACTAACCACACCATTCAGATAAAAAAAAAAAAAAAAAAAAAAAAATTACAGAATAAGAATAAAAGTAACCTTGCTCAAAACCTAAACACTCAAGAGTGACACCAGTTAACACTACTGTTGCTCTCCTTGCATTTCACACTGCCTGCAACCAAGTAGCAGCATTATCAGCAGTTGTTGATGAAGTCCTCATTAAGCAGAATGGCTTTACTGTCCCTGAACCTATCTGTGATATGGAGAAAGACCAGTCTGACCAAGAATTGCATTTAATTTACTCCCCTCCCCCTACATTCCCAGATGCATTATTTGAATTAGGAAGCAAACCATGTAGACCAGGGCTTCCCAGTCTATGGCTCTGAAACCACGCGACTTGCGGGACTGTGATGTGTGTCTCGCGGATGTCTGCCGGCTTTGTACATTAGCAACAGGTCTAACAGCTATGAAGATGGTGACTTTTGTGAGTAACCCCACATAGAAGAGCAAATCTGCCTGCACACATACTGGCCATGGGAGAGGAGAGATAAATTAAGTATGGTAAGCTGGAGACAGGATGATACTACCGGTCAGAGTACTTCTAGCTGGATTTAATAGTGTGGTGGGAATGCTTCCTGCAAAAATACTGAATGAGATTTGGTAGGAAACGTCGGGGTGTATGTATCGTCCCTCGGTGTAGTTTTTACAGGAGAGCTTTAACTGTCATTATACCAGTAACAAAGGTTCAGGTATTACTACTGTTGAAGGAGAAAATGGGATCTGGATGCCACTACTTGCTGGGCTTTGAATGTGGCTCACAAACCTCTCAGAGCTGAATGGCTCTCAAGAAAAGAAAGGTTGAGGACCACTGCTGTAGACCATACTCAACAGAAAACACCCCACCCATCACAACCTCATCGTTATTATTAATTTTGTATTGTAAACTTTTACCCAATTTTACAATAATTATGGGTGACTATTATAACAATTTTGTTTAAAAAAATATAAAAAAAAAAATATAAAAAAATGATAAATTTACATTTGATATATAGTTCTACCTGCTCTGATCTATTATACTGTAACATCTATGAATTAATGCCATATAATATGAATATATTTATCCCATGTATGAATATGTGTTACTTATACTAATGATTTTCCATGAACAAGTATAGAAGGAGCTTTTGCCATCATAGGGTTAAAACATGGGAGGTTTCATGTTTGATTTTAATCCCTTTCCTTCACTTTTTCCTTTCCTCCCCTTTTTCTATATTTTGGCAGTCTAGCCTTTAGTTTGATAGACCATGTAGAAGGCGCTTGTACGCCGAAACGCGTAGTCCAAGCAGGCTACCACTCCTAATCTCTTTCCTTCACCGCCCAGAAGTGTGGCTCCAATTTTATGGACGTTTTTCAAAATAAAGATTTGCAAATGCAAACATTTTTTAATATATATCTGCATCCTCAAATTTGTCCGCTGGAGTCAAAGTTTTTTCAAGAAAAGAAAGGTTGAGGACCACTGCTGTAGACCATACTCAACAGAAAACACCCCACCTATCACAACCTCATCGTTATTATTAATTTTGTATTGCAAACTTTTACCCATACGTGTTGTATTTTTTAAACTGCTGTCCAACTTTACATTGCGGAAAATAGGATTAAAAGCAAACAATAGGATAAAAGAAGTTATTCCAATGGGAACTGTTTATGTTTTTGCTTAAAAGAGGTTGTTTTCATTTCTGTAAAATAGAGATATACAAAAGTTAAATATTTCTCTGTAAATGAGTCCATTATGTTTCCATTTGTCTCCATAAATTTATATAAACACTGTAAATTAAACAGGCAGTTTTCCTTTATTATAATAAATGGTATTTACAGTCTTTGGGGGTGAATTAGAGAATGAAAAGTTGCAACAGTTTTCGGTGACTCAGAATTGCACAAAAAAGTTGTGACTTAGATTTTTCACACCAGTTTGAAGCAGGGACAGGACCAGAAGAGGGCACATGTCCCATCAATCAGAAGTGCGGGCATTTGTGTGCCAGAATTGTTACTTCAGTCAGAGACTTGAGTACCATTTCTTTTGAGGCACATAGAGGTAAATCCAAAATAGAAGTAAGAAGAACAGTTCAGCTCACCCCAATAGATGGAAACTCTCAAAAAGTTCGGTGCACGGACAAGTGATGGGCCAGTTCCCGAATGAACGATCCAAAAAAAAAAAAAAAAGAGTTGAGCCAGCATCCGCAGGTAATATTAAAAACCTTCGCTTTATTCTTCAAAAAAGTTATATTAAACATAGACACCGTCTGGTCTACGCGTTTCGAACTAATCATAACACATATAAAACCAAAATGCCAAGCTTTAAATAAATCCCACCACCATACTCAATGCCAAAAGAAAAGGAAGGAAAAAACAAATCAGCCTTAGTCGGGCGTTAAGCCAGAAACCCATAAACGTTGATTGTGTACTGTTTGCTCATGCACGAATAAAGAAATACCATTTGCACCCAGCTAGATTACTCTCCTCATTGTTTGTTCATGTGGCCAGGGCAGGGTGGTGAGCGGGACTTTCAAGAAGTATCAAATAATTACTGAATCAAACAATAGCCCACAATGAAACAAATCAGCACACAACGAAAAAAATGGGGAAGGGAAGGGGAAAAAAAAATAAATATATATATATATATATATATATAGATATATATATATATAATATATATATATATATATTTATTATATATATATATATATTATATATATATATATATATATATTTGAAAATATAACAACCCAATCAAAATATATCAAATTAAATGCACAATTTCGCTACATAAATATGCAATATACATCACTCATTATCACTCCCTTCTTGTACTGAGAACACACACTAAGCATAAAATATATATATATTATATATATATATATATATATATATATATATATATATATATATATATATATATATATATATATATACACACACATACATATACATAGACACACACACACACACACACCATATTGTACAGTCATATGAAAATGTTTGGGCACCCATTTTAATGTTCACCTTTTTTCTTTATAACAATTTGGGTTTTTGCAACAGCTGTTTCATATATCTAGTAACTGAGTCACATTTCTTTCCATTTCAGGAGGTAGTGATAATAAGTCAGGAAGAGGAAGGCCCCAGTACTTCTGGAACTGTATGTGCACGAATAGTAGCAGGACAATATTTCCTAGGTGAGATACCTCAAACTGCAAAGAGAGGAAGGTCGCAAAAAAGGTGCAAAGTGTATTACAAAACAGATAAAAGAGAACCCCATATTTTGTTGCGACACCTGCCCTGACAAATCTAGCCTGTAAAAGACTGTTTCAAAGTGTACCACACATCATTAGATTACTACATTTTTATATGATTTACTCTAACTTATTGCAGCCATAGCGCTCACTTCATGATGATTAACTTGTTTGGTCCAAAGACGAGGAGACAAAAGCCGGCGCTGATTTGGTGCAAGGCTTATGTGACATCACAATCCCACATGAGCTCCGACATCGTAAGCCTTGACACCAAAGGAAAGGTGCTGGTTTGGCAGGTGAGTATAGGTATTATTATTTTACCTTTGGGAAACATGGGGAATCAGAAGGGCTGTCCTAAAACCCTTTTATTGTCCAACCCTCAGTCTGCATCTAAGTACTTTGACCTAGGCATAGAGCTTATTAGAATACCCTGCACCTGTGAGTGTTGCCCAGTTGCCACCTTTTTGTAACAGAGATATATATATATATATACATATATATATATATATATATATATATATATATATATATATATATATATATATGATTTTATTTTTTTTATTTTTTTTCGCAGACTGATGGCATGTTTGAGTTTGGACTGATTTGCAGTCCAAACTCACCCATTCAAGTGAAGGTGCTTGCAAAATACAAACAGCACAAAGATGTCATCCATTTTTTAACCATGTGCTGTCTGTTTTACATGGACTAATCCTGGGAGAAGTTTGACATACCTCCATCAGTTTAATGTCCCAATTGAGAAAAATGGAGAAAAATGTCCATAAGTGCAAAGCAGATGAAAATCGAGATCCAGAATGAGAAAAATAAAACACACATTAATTTGGCCTCACCATAAGTAAACAGAATCCAGCATTCATAAACATTAATGAATATACATTGGCAACTGATTGGTTGCTTCAAGAAATTGAATTTCTTTTTTCTCATTCAAACAAGGCAGCTCATGTAGTATCTAGTATGGTCTGCTTACCACTTGCTCAGATTCCAATAGTTCGGTTTTGACTCTTGCTGCCGGCATCCCGTCCAGCATTAACATTCTTTGTTCAAATATTTCTGTTCTAAAAGAAATAGAAAATAATTGTGAACCTCAGAGCTTTTACTATGTCCAATATTGAAAACGTCAATAAAATGTAAATTAAAGAAAAAGAGCCACACTCTTAATATAAAGTGTTATATGAGGCCCAATTAAAACCAAATTTAAGGCCTAAACTCCAAGTATATGTTAAGATAGCAAAAAGCATCCATGACCCACTTGTGCCAAAGAAATACACTTTTTGGCCATTGTTTGACAGGTTGAGATTGTGTATAAACTGCATGCACATTACAAAGAGAACTGGTTAGACATTTAGTTTTGAATCCATTGGTTCAACAATTTGGTAAGCATCTAGAACCTAGTAAATTGGTAGTAAGATTAAAAAGTACAGGAAAAGTGAGCTTACATGAATCTAGTTTTGTTTTCTGGACTGGGATTTTTATGAAAATGATGTATATCTTGATGGTGTAATCTACCATTTCTTATACCCACTTTGCAGGTTTTTCCCTCAACCCTTAAGGCCCCGTCACACTAAGCAACATCGCTAGCAACATCGCTGCTAACGAACAACTTTTGTGACGTTGCTAGCGATGTTGCTGTGTGTGACATCCAGCAACAACCTGGCCCCTGCTGTGAGGTCGTTGGTTGTTGCTGAATGTCCTGGGCCATTTTTTAGTTGTTGCTGTCCCGCTGTGAAGCACAGATCGCTGTGTGTGACAGCGAGACAGCAACAACTAAATGTGCAGTGAGCAGGAGCCGGCTTCTGCGGAGGCTGGTAACCACAGTAAACATCGGGTAACCAAGAAGCCCTGTCCCTGGTTACCCGATATTTACCTTTGTTACCAGCCTCCGCCGCTCTCACTGTCAGTGCCGGCTCCTGCTCTGTGCACATGTAGCTGCAGGACACATCGAGTTAATTAACCCGATGTGTGCTGTAGCTAGGAGAGCAGGGAGCCAGCGCTAAGCATTGTGCGCTGCTCCCTGCTCTGTGCACATTTAGCTGCAGCACACATCGGGTAATTAACCCGATGTGTGCTGTAACTAGGAGAGCAGGGAGCCAGCGCTCAGTGTGCGCTGCTCCCTGCACGTGTAGCTCCGTGCGCTGGTAACCAAGGTAAATATCGGGTTGGTTACCAGATATTTACCTTAGTTACCAAGCGCAGCATCTTCCACGCGGCGCTGGGGGCTGGTCACTGGTTGCTGGTGAGCTCACCAGCAACTCGTGTAGCCACGCTCCAGCGATCCCTGCCAGGTCAGGTTGCTGGTGGGATCGCTGGAGCGTCGCAGTGTGACATCTCACCAGCAACCTCCTAGCAACTTACCAGCGATCCCTATCGTTGTTGGGATCGCTGGTAAGTTGCTTAGTGTGACTGGACCTTTAGTTAGCTTAAGGTCTCGACCATGAAACATCTGCAAAAAGGTAGCAGTGCCTTAACATTGGGAAGACATAAGAGCCTGCTGTGGAGATCTTGGCCCACTGAATATTCTACTATTGCACTTTTTTCTCTGTATTGTGGAGTAATCCTATTCATGCTTAGTGGCAACCAAAAGAGACAGTTTATTATTATTTTCTTCTTTACATATACAGTACTTAACCTTATGATACCATACTTGTTTTGGACCTTAAATGGGATATATCATCATGAAATATTGTTTAAAACAGGTATCAGGTATATGTTATTTTTTTTTTATTTGATAGTGCCCATTTTTATATCACAAACTATATAAAAAAAGAACAAAAAGCACAATATAATTCTTGCAATTTTTCACACTGGCCTTTCGGGCTATTTTAAACTCATACTACTGTACCTGTTTGTTGTTGTTTTTTTTTACAGAACACTTTTCAGCAGCCTTATTATCATCACAGGCATGATTATATTGCAATGAAAGGGAACACCTCTATACACAGCTGATACCTAAGGATCCACCAACTATTCACAATAGGTGATGTCTCAAGTGACCCTGATCCCCCTTTAGAGTGTCCTTTGCACATGCCCATTAGAAGCCTCAATACAAAGAATAGGGTCTGAGTTAAGCTGGGGCCACACAGGGACTAATGCGATCCTCGCATGACACTCGGTTCACGCTGGCACCACAGCAGGAGCCGAGGGTCATGCGAGTGTCACAGCGATCATGCGATCGGTCCTCAGCTGCGGGGGGTGGGCCGGCTCTGAGGAGGGGCAGGCCAGTGCTGAGGGAAAGGTGGGCCGAAGCTGAGGAAGGGAGGGAGGGATTTATCTCCCTCTCTCCTCCATAGCCGGCTATTGCCATTCTCGCCCTGCATTTGCGGGTACCGCGAGTGCAGTGCGATTTTTCTCTCGCCCCATAGACTTGAATAGGTGCAAGAGAAAGAGACTCACATTACAATCACAGCATGCTGATATTGTTTTCTCGGTCCGATTAAGGACGAGAAAATAATCGATCATGGGTGATGGCACATAGGTTAACATTGGTCCGAGTGGAATGCGATGTTTTATCACATTCCATTCGGTCCGATTTTCATGCTGTGTGTCTTAGGCCTTAGCCTATTGCTGCTCAAGAATTGTGAGTCTAGAATAGCCCAAGTGGCCAATGTGAAAACTGCATTTTTTTGCATACAAAAAATAAGTTTACCAGAAAAAGAATGTCACTAAAATGACACACTAGTTTACATCAAGTTTTTAAGTATCAATCTAATATTTTTTGTTTTTTAAATTTCAAGAGCTATAATGTTTTTCAGTCTTATTTTGTATTTAACACTAGAAGTCCCAGGAATTTCGAGCTCCATAGGGTTCCAATGGTAGAAATGTCAAATGACCCCTCTCTGGGACTTCTAGTGTTAAAAAGAAAATATATAATCATCTACCGATCCTCTTCTATTAACAACTTCAGATGCCGTGTTCACTACTGACAGCAACATCAAAAGGGGTTAACTATCATAAGCCAACTTAATTCACATAAGTACATTTCAACAAAATCATATATACATACACACACTCAAGGATAATAAAACCCCTTATTTCTCCATTTATATAGCTTCAACATATTCCGCAGCACTTTATAGATTCACTAGAACTCACAATTCCCTATCAATATGACTTTTGATGGACAAAAGGAATCCGAAGTACCTAGAGAAAACCAACACAAACATAGGGAAAGTATATAAACTCCCTAGACCCCTGTGCTTCTAGCCACTGAGGCATTGTGCTGTCTATGACGTTGCTGGGACATTTGTAATACAAAAAAAACTGATATTCAGACTATAATGCGTCTGACTAGATGCAAATTCTTGTAGAGGTCAATGTAGAGGCCAATGTGAGTTAAAGAAGACCTTTCATTGGATTTTGTAATGAAAACAGAATACCTCCTCAAATTGGTGCAACGGCACGGATTCTGGAACGGTTTTTCTTTTCCTTTTGTGCTCTGTTCCAAAGTTGTGCCTCCTAGTAATTAAGATACAGACTTTCTCTTCGACCAACTGGGTGTTTACCACAGAACCTCTTCTGCGGGGGTGTGACAGTGTTTTCAATAGCGAGCATCAGAGGAAAAAAAACAAAACGTCCTACGCCCAGTTGGTTGAAAGGAAAATGTATACTTTTTTCCCCAAGAAAAGAAGCATAACTTTGAAATGGAGGGGCACAAAAGAAAATGAAATGTGGTTCCAGAATCAGTTGATTAGCACCGATTAGAGGCTTACGTTTAAAAAAAAAAATCCAGTGACAGATCCTGTTTTAGGTCACCATTCCAGCTTTCCATGGATTAATAAGAGAATGCACCAGCGATGGATTTGGAATTTCTGCCAGACACCATGAAACGTCTACTGCAAGACAATACTGCAGCTCTTACTCAATGGGATGTTTCCATTATGCATATTAAAGTATGATTTACAGTGTTTACTTGAAAAATCTCTGACTAGATCTCGTTACATGAATACCCAAGTTAAAATAGAATTCTTTACATGTCTGTTTAACTTGTTGAAATAAATCATAACCAGAACTTTATCCAGGAACAGCAGTAACCGGCATCAATCTGTCATATAAACTCTTCAGAGTTTACTCTTTGCAGCAGTAAAATCACCGGTTCTTTTGTGGTTTTTGAGATCCACGACAAAAAATGGTATGGTTTTTATTTACCATGAGTACAGCAAAAAAACACAAAATGACCACAGCATGTGAACGCAGCTTTTTAGCACAATTAATTATTTATCAATTTTACAATTAGGTAGTCAACTAACATACAAGATTTAAAGGGAATCTGTCAGCAGGGTTTTGCTACCTCATCTGATAACATCATGTAGTCAAGGAGATTCTGAATCCAAAAGTTGTATCACATAAATTACTGGCTACAGATGTTCTGAAGCAATTAAAGAATTTAGAGTCAGGAACACAGCAGAGCTTGCCCGTTCACACCAGGCTATCAATGTGTTAATCACAGCAGGGGGCATGCTGGACTAGCCTGCACAGGAGTTTCTAGTCTTCTAATGGTAATCACAGGGTAATAAACACTTTAGTTTACATAAACTATTGCAGACACACTGATAAAAGAAGCACAGTAGCTGTTATGTTTTTAAACCCTAACAGCATGTTGTCCTCAGCTGACAAAACAAAAACCTGCTGACAGATTCTCTTTAAGAGTGAAAGGCTTAAATATATTATTTTTTAGAGATCGTACTTTCATTGGTATATGTCATTGTATTATAACAATTTAAAACACCTTGCCTTATTCTGAAATTGAATTGTCTAAAAAATGTCAAGTGCTCTTATTGTTCCAAGTTTAAACCCATAATGACCAGATTAATGTTTTTACTTTGTGCAATAGGTTGGCCAAACTGCTAAAGACCCACATATTAGACTAATATTGCCGAATCAGCCGAAATCATGTATAATGTGTATTTGTGCCTCCAAACACCTCCTCAACAGATGATATTGGGGAGAGAAAGATATGGCATGTCTGATCCTTTTTGTTTTTGGTGAGATAAGCCACCGCCAGAGGCGTATAACACTGGCTTTTTCATAAAGAACAGACGAGTGATTGGTGTGCTCCCGTGTATGGAGTCGAGAGAGAGTTAGTAGTCAAATGGCAAATATCTAAAAGTGTATGTGGAACTTAAGGCTAGTTTCACATATGCTTCAGGTACATTTTTGTTTAGCTTGATGTATTTCCACAAGATCACAACTGATGGTAAAAGTCATTGAAAAATGCATTTGTTGCCATCAGACTTTCTCCCATGTTACTCTCAGCGTTGATCCATTGCCATCTAGTACATGAAACATCATGATCAGGCCACCGGACCACCTGTCTGGTGTAACAAATGATTTGTATTACAGGGGGAACAATCTAATTGCAAACATTGGCATCACTTCCTCTACCAGTTCAAATGCTGGATAGAATTGACGGTGCGGCACTGGACATATGTGCAAGAGGCCTAAGACATATGTATGTAATTAATGATCCTTTTATTGCTTGCTTTCTTTTGGATGGTTTTTAAAAGGAGTTATCCTATAAAAAAAAGGTATGAACTATCCACAGATGAAATGATAAATGAATGATGTCTGGAAGTCAAGCTGCTAAGACCCCAATTGATCTTGAGAATGATTGGTCCAAATTCTCCTGTGTCAGTAGAGTATTAGTAAGCAAGTGTGACCACCAATGTAGACAGTAAGTGATCCATTCCCATAGGTTGATTTGGAAACCCAGTTCTTGTGATCAGTGGTGAGCTCTGCAGTCAGATCCCCAGTGATCATACATTTATCATCCACTTTGTGAATATATGGCGTACACTAAATTGTTTATGGAACAACCCATTTAAGAAAAGTCTGTGTCCGAGTTCAGGTAATGTTCATATGATAAAAAAAGTTTTTTGAACAGAGGAAAGGGAGAGAAAGAGAGAGAGGGGAGGAGAGTGAGAGGAGAAGAGAGGAACAGAGAGAGAGAGAGGAAGAAAAAAAGAGAGGAAGAAAGAAAGAGGAAGAAAAAGAGGAAGAAACAGAGCAAGAAACAGAGAGAAGAAAGAGAGAGGAAGAAAGAGAGAGGAAGAAAGAGAGAGGAAGAAAGAGAGGAAGAAAGAGAGAGGAAGAAAGAGAGAGGAAGAAAGAGAGAGGAAGAAAGAGAGAGGAAGAAAAAAAGAGGAAGATTGAGAGAGGAAAAAAAGAGAGGAAGAAAGAGAGAGGAACAAAGAGGAAGAAAGAGGAAAAGAGAGGAAAAAAGAGAGGAAGAAAGAGAGAGGAAGAAAGAGAGAGGAAGAAAAAAAAAGAGGAAGAAAAAAAGAGGAAGATTGAGAGAGGAAAAAAAGAGAGGAAGAAAGAGAGAGGAACAAAGAGGAAGAAAGAGGAAAAGAGAGGAAAAAAGAGAGGAAGAGAGAGAAAGAGAGAATTACTACGACCATTTTACAGCACAGAAGTTCAGGTCCCCAATTGACTTGTATGAGGTTCGGAGTCCAGGGTTCACAGGTTCGCTCTTCTCCAAAGACAATATAAAGCCTAAATAGGCACCATAAAGCAGCACATGGTGTTGTCCGATATGGACTGTGTGACACTACAAAGTTGTTACTGCCTCTTTATAAAAACTTGAGTGGGCAACTAATAATCAAGGAAAAGTGCACTTGATAAAATATTGGAATCCACTTATCAGTCAGAGCAATTCATTTCTGCACCGCTTAGAAAATGATTTTTAGATTAGAACTAAAAGTTCCCGCTGATGGCGTTTTATCCCAAAAAGCTGCAGTCTGTTAGGAGTTTATCTAAGGTCGTCTGCATAGTATAGCAGAACTTAAATGATGGGTAATACAGTTCTTTCCTGGGGGAATGTTCGTCAGATTAGTTCTTTCTATTCCTAGATTCTTGATTATATGTTTCTTAATGGATAACTTTAAGTTATAGACATTTCCTTATTTAGAAAACCCATATCAAGTCCTTTTCTCAGCATCACCCTCTTTCCGGCAGATTTACTACAGCACATGAATGCGCAATAAGAGTGAACACCCTTAGATGTCACACTGAGGATGCTTTAAGCTGGCAATATAAAGTGAGAGCACCGTATTATCTGCTATTTGTTCTTAATGGGAGGTTGCAGAAATTTGTACCAGTGCACTCAAGTGTACAGCACCAATAATTCACAAGGCAGTGTGCTAGAGAACGCAATTATATATCTACTCAAGAGCGATCACGTCTTAGCAAGGGCTTAATATCCCTGACAATGTGACAACTCAGCAATGCAAGTTTGGCTGGATTTCAGGGACTTGACCTGCTTTAGACACTATCTCACCTCAACATTCTGGCATCACATCCTGTTCTCTGCTTCTTCAATTAAACCAGAAATGGGACACTTCATTTTGAGCAAACTTCATCAAGTCATCTCTCATTTTTTTTTTCAAGATTTTTATCTTCTTTAACCGTTGACCCTTCTAAATTTATCATAGCAGTCTACAGATTTTAGAGTGAAGTAGGTCATCGGTTATTTCAGGTCTGCTGTGCATATAGAACCGAGAGGCTGCATCTGAATCAGAGCCTTTATAAAGCTTAATACATCAGCAACGATATGGTATTTAACTCATTTAAAGAATAACCATTGTTTTAATTTATTTAATAAATCAATTGTACACATAAAAAATAAGCTGCCTAGTAATATATCTTAGCAGACAAATTTGCTTCTTTGCTAGAACTGATCAGTGATTTTGGAAATTCTCAATTCTGAGGTAAAATCCGTATTCAGTGAAGACTTTCCCATTACTGAGATAGGAGATGGCAGCTGTTACTGATGAGATTCTATGATGATGGGAGGAGGTGGCGGAGCTCTGCCTCCAGCTCCTCCCTCTGCCTCTAGCTCCTCCCACTGCCTCTAGCTCCTCTCATCTTTCAAGAATCTCATCAGTAACAGCTGCCATCTCCTATCTCAGTTATGGGAAAGTTTTCACTGAATTTACCACAGAAGTGAGAATTTTGATAACGACTGATCAATTACGGCAGAGAAAAAGCAAAATTGTCTTATAAGATACATTACAAAGTAACTTATTTTCATTTGTACTACTCAACACACAGCTATTAATGTCTAAACCAATGGAAAAAAAAGTGAATACACCCCTAAGTGGAAATTTCGAAATTGTGTCCAATAAGCTATTCTCCTTCTCAATGTCATGTATCTCAATAGTGTTACAAGGTCTAAGGTGTGAATGAGGAGCAGGTGTGTTAAATTTAGTTTTATCACTCACATACTCTCTCATACTGGTTTCTGGAAGTTGAACATGGCTCCTCATGGCAAAGAATTCTCTGAGGATCTGAAAAAAAAGAAAATGTTGTCCTACATAAAGATGGCCTAGGCTATAGGAAGATTGACAACATCCTGAAACTGAACTGCAGCACGGTGGCCAAGACCATACAGCGGTTTAACAAGACAGGTTTCACTCAGAATTGGCCTTGCCATGGTTGACCAAAGAAGCTGAGGGCACATGCTCAGTGTCATATCGACAGATTGTCCTTTAAAAATAAATGTATGAATGCTGTCAGCAAAAAATATTTAATACATTTACTACCCACTGGACTCCACTGGACTCCAAAACATAGAAGGAGCAGGGATTTTAATCATGAGTTACAAGTCATACTGAATATTCACCTAAGGAGCCATATCTTAACCTGCTCAGCTCCCCTGCTATGTAATGTGTCAATGGTAAATTGGATAGCGTAATCATTGTGACAAGTTGTTTTAGGTAAACTGTGAAGTTAAAAAACACTTTTTTGCCTGGCATGGGTTGAATCCAATGTGACAGAGATGTCCAGCATTCTTCCTATCCATTTCCCTCAACACATGACACTTTCTATGTGTAAGGCCAGGATCCACTAGAGATCTTTATACCTTTGGTTGATTGCCTTTTACATTATGCTAAGAATCTCCGGCTACAAAGAACGGATGAACTTGTGTAATATCAGAGGTATGTCAGGTTGTGTACGTCATGCCAAACTTGCACCAAACTTTGTAATTCCAAACTCTGGATTAAAATGAAATCAATGTTGAGCGGTTCAGAATTTCTCGGACAGAGGTCTGATGCAGCGAATGGAAAGCCATAGAGGACACAGTAAGGTGAGTCCGTCAGGAAAGACTTTCAGAATTTTCTGCATGCCCTGAGGCTTTACAGTTGGTGGAGCACATGTTTAGCAGTGGGAGCTTTTGACCTCAAGAGCAGGGACTGAAGACCAAAGTATTCCCTTTCTGTGCATTCTCCAGAACATTTAGCTTTTGCTGATCCAACATTTCCAATATATTACAGAACTACAAGTTAAAAACGTCTAGGTAAAAATAAAACTTTCCTTCTAAATGACATGGGTTGTTCTCGCTACCAAAGGGGTTTGAGAAACATCACAAACTCTACTCACCGGTTGTGTCTCCATGAGTTAAAATCAGCAATTACAGACAATTGTAAAGCTTCACCGTCAGAAATATAAGTAATATAATGTAGAGTTTACAAAATACAAGAATAGGTAGCCATTCTCAAATATAAAATTATCGACGGTAATGCTTCCCTTCACAATTAGGATTCTGCTAGCCACCTACTAGCCATAAACCCTTTAGAATTCAGTGCATTTGATCAGTATACCTGTCAAAACTGAAAAAAAAACCTGAACCGAAGCATCAGTTGCTATATGTGCAATATTAGAACATTCACAAAGTGGCCATTTCACAGAAAAAAAAACAAAAGAAAAGCACAAAATGGACATATACCCTATAATAAAGTAAATAGTAGTAGTATATATAAATAACACATTGTACTTGGTTAACACTGTCTGAAAAAAGTGTAAAAGCCATCCCACCGCGACAAAGGCACCTGCTGAACTGCAGCATTGCAGACAGAAGTG
This sequence comes from Anomaloglossus baeobatrachus, assembly GCF_048569485.1. Classification (NCBI taxonomy): domain Eukaryota; kingdom Metazoa; phylum Chordata; class Amphibia; order Anura; family Aromobatidae; genus Anomaloglossus; species Anomaloglossus baeobatrachus. The sequence continues at coordinate 592,989,450 of NC_134354.1, read as the reverse complement.
TTTGTAATGAAAGAGAAACACAGATATATTTACTAATAAAAACATATTATGTATAAGATTCCGAAATATAACATCTTTATTTTAGCAAATAGTATTTAATTACAATTTTTTTTCTATGGCAATCCCCCATAGAATCTATCCCATACATTTCCAAACAAGTATTTCCTTCTCCTCATATGCGGGCATCACACGATACTATCTATCGTGCGATCGCACGAGCGATCATACCCGCCCCCATTGTTTGTGCAACACGGGCAAATCGCTGCCCGTGTCGCACAAAGTTGTTAAACCTCCGTCACACGTACTTACCTGCTGAGCGACCTCGCTGTGGGCGGCGAACATCCACTCCCTGAAGGGGGTGGGACGTTCGGCGTCACAGCAACGTCACACAGCCGCTGGCCAATAGAAGCGGAGGGGCGGAGATAAGCGGGATGTTTACATGTGTAAACATCCCGCCCACCTTCTTCCTTCAGTATTGCCGGCGGTTGCAGGTAAGCTGCAGTTCATCGTTCCCGGGGTGTCACACGGAGTGATGTGTGCTACCCCGGGTACAATGAACAACTGGCGCAGGGAAGAATAAACGATTTTTTTAAAAAATAAACGACGTGTACACGATACACGATTTGGAACCGATTTGCGATCCTTCTGAGACGCTCGCAGGTGTCACACGAAACAACGTCGCAAACGATGCCGGATGTGCGTCACGAAAGCCGTGACCCCGATGACATATCGCACGATGGATTGTCTCGTGTGATGCCCGCATTATGCTGAAGTCACAACAATAAAAGCAAGAATGGTTCACATGGTGGACGGCACAAAAGGTAACATAATCTAAGTCATTTTACTTGTTGTTGCCCGTTACTAGGTGTTTCAATTTACAGAATCCCTTTCTCTCCACCAGGTTATTGTAATACGGTCATTAGCTCTCTGTGCAGGACAAATGGACTTTTTATCCAGCACAGTATTGTTTTCATGTCCCTGGTAATGTAGTTATCTGTAATCAAGCGGAGAAATACAAATATCATTTCTGTTACAAGCTTCAAAAATAAAGTGTCACCCAGATTATTCCACATATGCCATGCCTGAATAATTCTGAAATGGTATAAGATCATGATAGTAAAGGGGTTTTTCACTGCTATTCAACCCCTTTTCATTTATAAGTCTCAACTCTTCCAAACAATCACTTATCTAATACACTTTTATGAAGTCAGTAGCTTCTATGGACACATTCCCCTATGTAGTTATGTAGTTACTTCTTCCTGCTCTGTTACTTATGATTTCGGCAGCAGAATCGGACGAGAAGAGGATGTCACAGTTAGGGTAGAGCTGCCTTTTAATGATTGACTGTAACCGGAAACAGATGGAATAACAAAATGACATCACTGTCAGGGGTGGTGTAGCCTTTCAATGATTGACGGTGTCCGGAAATGGCCAGAATGAGAAGAAGACATCACTATTGGGGTAGGTGCTGCCTTTTAATAATTGACAGTGTCTAGAAATGGACAGAATGACAAGAGAACATCACTGTTGGGGACGGATGAGAATGACATGAGGATATTACTGTAAGGGGCGGTGGTGCCTTTTAATTATTAAAAGTGTCCAGGGATGGACAGAATGACAAGAGGAAGTCACTGATGGGGCAGTGCTACTTTTTATTGAATGATAGTGTCCGGCAATGGACAGCATGACAAGAAGACGTTACTGTTGGGAGCGGTTCTGCCTTTTTAATGATTGATAGTGTCTGGAAATGGATAGAATGACAAGAGGACATTACTGTCAGGGGCGGTACTGTCTTTTAATGATTGACTGTGTTCGGAAATGGATGGAATGACAAGAGGATGTCACTGTTGAGGCAGTGCTGCCTTTTAGTGATTGATGTAGTCCGGAAATGGATGGAATGACTAAAGAACATCAGTGTTGGGGGCGGTGGTGACTTTCAATGATTGACAGGAGTCTGAGCACACAATGTGCTACTTGTCATTAGAAAGCATATCACAGTGCTTTTCAGCTGAAGGGGCCGGCACTCCAAAGCATCAGCAAAATCCATGCAGAGGAGGGTAACGGAGTCAGTGATCTGAGCATGTGTGCTCAGACTCCTGTCAATCATTAAAAGAACCCATCAGTGATGTCATTTTGTCATTCCTTCCAATTTAGGTGCCCAGATGGGAAATAAGGCTGGTTTCAGACATCCATTTTTTGCCGTCAGGCACGATCCAGCTAAAAAACTGATGCGACGGATCCGGCGAAAAAAACTGATCAGTCGCATCAGTTTTTTACATGCGTTCCTTCCATTTTTTGACGGATCCGTTGTGATACTGAGCATGCTCAGTTCAAAAAACCGGATCCATAGTTGGATTCCGACATATGCCAGATGACGACGGATCCAGCGTGCATAGGCTTCCATTATACAACATGCCTGAGACTAAAAATACTGCATGCTTCGTCCTTTCCAGCAGCCGGACAAAGAAATTTCGACGGATCCGGCGGACGCCGCATGCAACGCAAGGCCATGCGGCACAATCTGGCACTAAAACAAGTCAATGGGGATTAAAACGGATCCGGCGCGGAATCAGTTTTATCCACATTTCGCCTGATTGTGCTTGATGGCAAAAACTGGATGTGTGAAAGCAGCATAACAGAGCAGGAAGCTGTGGCTACATCACAACAAACGGTTATTAAGGAAGGGGGAGTTCTGGGAAAAAAAAAAAAACTTTTGAAGTGGGAGAATATCTACCTAAATTAAGCTATTTGTATTTTGTCACACAGAATATAGCATTAATATATTCACAAATCAATCCACAAGAAAAGTGCCCGATAGCACATGAAAAGGTCCAAATCATAAATATACTCCTAAATATAGGAGTTTTACAGTTAGCTATATGTGGGGTACTGTATTTTGTGTGTCGGCGTATATCTTCGTGCACTCTTAAGCCTGCTTTACACGGTACGACCGATTGTGCGATTTCACAATCGATCGTACCCGCCCCCGTCCTTTTTGCGTCACGGGCAAATCGCTGCCCGTGTCGCACAAAGTTAGTAACCCCCGTCACACATACTTACCTCTCGTGCGACCTCGCTGTGGGCGGCGAACGTCCACTTCCTGGAGTGGGAGGGACGTTCAGCGTCACAGCGACGTCACACGGCCGCCGGCCAATAGAAGCGGAGGGGCGGAGATGAGCGGGACGTAAACATCCCGCCCACCTCCTTCCTTCCACATAGAGACGGCGGCGGCCGCGGGAGGCAGGTGAGCTGCTCATCGTTCCCGTGGTGTCACACGGAGCGGCGTGTGCTACCACGGAAACGATGGTCAACTAAATTAAACGATATTATGGAACCTAACGAGCAGTACCCGACTCACGATTTGTGAGCGATTCTGCGTCGCTAGGAGGTGTCACACAGGCCAGCATCGCCAGCGATGCCGGATGTGCGTCACAAAAACCGTGACCCCGACGATCTATCGCACGATAGATTGCCTGGTGTAAAGCAGCCTTTAGCATGGCTTCTCAACCAATGTTCATGTGATGCATTTGCCATAAGTTTTGCCTACAATTTTCAAAATCACTTTATGAATGCCTCTGTGAATACGGCCAGAGGCCTAAAAAACACTTCCGCAAAAAAAAGTACGTGTCTCAGGGTCCGTTTTCGGGTCCGTGTTCCGTTTTTTAGGGGCGTTTCTCCAGTACGTATGGCATCCGTGTGATGGCGTATGTGAGCTGTGTGTGCGTGTGGAATGTCCGTATTGACATAAAATACGTACGTGTGCTGTCCGTGTGCCGTCCGTTTTTAAAGGCCCGCATTCTTACCCAATTAACGTTGTTAATCATTCATCATGAGATCCTGGTGTTGTTGTTTGCCATCAATTGACCTGATAGATTGGTAACAAGTGTTTCAGATTTTGTGATTAAAAACGGACACGGATGATACGTGCTGAACACGGACATACTCCGTGTGCGGTCTGTGCAGGCAAGGACCCATAGACTAAAGCGGGTCTGTGCCTACGTGCTGCCGGCCAAAAAAACGGACATGTCGTCCGTGTAGAAAAGCGCACACACGTACTTACCACACGGACACACGTTCCGTGTGATTTTACTTGTGTGTGCCATCTACCATTGAATAACATGGGTCTCAGTGTCTCCGGTACGTGAAAATACGTACCGCACACGTACAAAAAAAACAGATGTGTGTTGCGGGTCTAAGAGTAATCACAGTACTCCACAGAAGTTGTAGATGTGCAGAATATAGTCCCCCATAAATCATTTGTAAACGTCTTACACTATCCATTTTTGTTTAGCCACATCTTTCTTAAGGGTGTAACAGAATGTGGTGAAACTTATCAGTCATTGGACCTTTCTTGGGCCGTCGTACGGGCAGAAGGGAAGGGGAAGCAGAAGTTGGGGTGCACAGATGATGGAGAGGAACCGCCTTGATCTCAACTTTTTTGTTAGTAATCCAAGACACAACCTACTACTGTAACCGAGGCCCTAGTGCCACCATGTGTTCACTGGTGAGGCCAAATATGAAGGCGTTTCAGAAGCTCTGATGTAACCACAAATGTATTTAGCCGTTGCTAAACTCATTTACTCCACCTAACTTTCTAGAAATTCATTAGCATCTTCATAGTATAATCTAGAAAACTAGACCACCACCATTTGGCGGATTGTAAGAAGGTTTGCCAAAAATCATAGTGGATGGGAGCTGTGCTGTTTTCAAATGCGATTTAAGAAAAGCAGTGAAGTTTTACTGCAATATCGGAGGCACAATGCAATAAAATATCCCTACGGCTGACTGGTTTGCAGACAAAGAAGGATGAGCAAAGGCTGCTATGTGTCCCAGAGGAGGCCAGGGCTAGATAGCACACAGATTATCCTACCTTGTGCTGAAAGAATAAAGAGATAAAGTAGAAACAAAGAACATTTCAGAAAAGGCAGGTTTAATGAACTGTTAGAATATGATTAGAGGTTAATGTGGCTTTTAGTATTGTAGCTATTTACTAAGCATAAAGCTTAACTGTTCATGTCCTGCCATCTACTACAATACCAATTAGTATAGACAAGAAACTTCATGGTTCTTCAAGTAGAAAAGCACATTAATTATGTTTTTTGCTTTTTACTTTCCATTTTTGGTCATGGTATAAACCCGGTTTATTTCTGCCGTTGGAACCTCTAACGTATTTGACAGGAAAGACCGTTTTCTATCAAAAAAGATGTATAATCATTTGAGGGGAAGTTATGGGTTTTTTTTGTGTTTTTTCTACTGGAATTAATATATTTTTGTATAAAAATTACTTTTTTCCATTATGAATTTTATAAATAATTTTTCTTTATTCAGATTCTGCAGTTTCTATGTATTTCTAAACTTAGCAAGTTGTAGAATTCTGTTCAAAGTCAAATCTGTCAGATCATCTTCAGCGCCTCCTTTGTTCTCCTATGGGAAAATCTAAGCAGCGTCATGTACCGTAGAGAGCAGCTAGACACCGAGCAGAATCGGAAAGAGAGAAGTGAGGGATGGAGGTGAGGATGCCTTTTTTATTTTTGTTAACTATTTTAGATTTTTTTTCTTTCACTGGATGAGTCCTTTAAAGGGAACCTGGCGTGTGAAAAAATACTATTAACCTGCAGATATGAGGTTAATGTGCAGGTGAATAGTGTTTGAAACCTGCCCGCCACCTGTATATTGAGCCCCGCTGCCACGAGTAAAAGAACTTTAATCCTCCTGGCAGAATTCAGATATTAGTCATGGGGGTGGCGCCAGTGCAGATTCAGTCACTGCTATGCGTATGTAAAGCTGTAACCGAGCCCCCTGCACTGACTAACAACCGCTTAGCATTAGAACCGGCTGTCAGTACAGGGGAGAACAGTTACAGCGGCCGCTCTCCATACATACAGCAGTGACTGAACTTGGGCTGGCAACGCTCCGTGACTGAAGCTTGAATGCAGCCGGGAAGATTAAGGTTAATTTCCTCTCGGCAGCGGGGTTCAATGTGTAGGTGCCAGGCAGGTTTAAAAACGCTAATAACCTGTAGATTAACCCCACATCTGCATTTTTATGCATGACAGGTTCTCTTTAAGAATTGGATTACTTGGGAAGTCTACGGTGCCTGACAATCTCAGTCGGCACCATTCACATTAAAGAGGACCAACCACCAGGATTTTTATATATAAACTAAAGTCAGAGCTATACTAGCACTATCATGCTGATTGTATACATACCTTTTGTTGTGAGATCGGATGTATACTTTCTCAAATATAGGCAAGTAAAGTTTGTAAAATACAATGTTATTTGATGATAGGTGCAACATAATATCTAATAGAAGGGTCGGATTTTGCTAGTTATTCCCACCCCTGTCTGCCTGCCTGTTCTTCTGTTGCAGCTATCAGCAAATAACAGCGTATTTCACAAACTTTATTTGCCTGTATTTCATAAAGTATACATCTGATCTCACAACTAAATATATGTATAGAATCAGGATGATAGCGCAGCATAACACTGGCTTTAGTTTATATATGAAAGTCCTGGTGGTTGGTCCTCTTTAAATATCCTTCCTTTATCTTACAAAGCCGTACTTCATGCATCTTATACAATGCATTCCTTACAGAGTAATGGCAAGAGATGTGCAAGAATCATTACAAGGGTTATCTAGAGATTCTCACATGCGCATCAGTAAACTAAAGTCACTGCTGATATGGCATCTGTCACTCAGTGCCAAATATCAGCCGGTATAGTACGTTTCCCCTATTTTAATTTTATAGGACAGGTGCACAATGCCTCCTTGTGTGTATAAAATCTGGCAAGTGGCCAACAAAACACCAAATCAGTGGCAGAACTCACCTTCTGGTATGGAAATGTAACTGCTAAAATAAGTCCTCTATTCCACCTCTGTGTCCCATATGTTTTCTGCTTGTATACGGTTTACATTGTCTGCTGTCACAACCCGTATACCGCACATGATAACTGCAGTCAATCACTGTCCTCTATAGTGTATTGGCATATACCGCTGAAGTGACTGACTGAAGCGGTTACTAGCGGTGGGCCTGCTGTGGACATCTACAGCCATTGTAAACACCATAGCACTGGAATGGAGGGTGAGCATGTAGCTTTGAATTATTTTAGCAGTATTACTGCCTGTGAGAAGCTTTTTAGCTTGGACAACCCTTTTAATCTTGCTTCAGAATCTCACTCATGACCACTGTATACAGATGAAGTAACTCGCCTTACGATATGATTTATTACACAAGCGCTGCTTACATTGTTTCATTGAATATACCTCAAGAATTCAGTCAGAGCCACTTATATAGAGGTCAAATTAATATCCATATCTCTCTTATTACTGCTAGAAAGGGTAAGTGAAGATTTCAACAATTCCCCATTGTACACACACCATGAATGTTGGTGACATTCTGGATACTTTTTCCCTGTATAATTAAATGCTATTTTCTTAGAAGAAATAGCCAGACGTTCGCAAGTAGCTAGAAGGCCAAACTAGTAACCCTGCGCTCCAGGAGAGCAATGTCGCAGCAGGCTTAATATATACTTGCAGGTGCAACGCTTGACAGATGAACCTATTATTGTTCTTTGTTTTCTAGTTCCAGAGGTGACTCACGAGAGGCCAAACAGCCATTTAGACTGTTCAGCATGTTTTAACCATGTATGCAATTACCAAAGAGAAGCATAAAAAATGATTTATGGTATATATTAGCAACTAAAACAATGTTGGTTGTCACGATGCATTAGAATAAAGCTAAAAGGTAAGTCTTAGCTTACATTAGATAGAAGTTTGATCTCTCATACAACACCAGTTTTATCTGCAGTTCCATGAATAACTCACACACTACTGTTTTCCTAATGATAGTCATTCATCTTGTCTCCTACAATCCCATGTACTGAAGGACAACCCTACCTGGATGAAACCAAAGTCTCTGTTCATATAAAGCTTTCTAGTATCAATATATAATACAAGTTTCCCCGAAAATAAGCCCTAGCAGGAATTTTTAGAATTTTCGGTGTAAGCCTTATATATAAGCCCTACCCCGAAAATAAGCCCTATTCGCGGTTCAATAATGAAGTGTCCATGCAGCTAAAAAAGTTAAAGAATACTGCAGGGCATGTCATTATTGAAAGCAGTGAAGAGAGAAGAAAGAGGACAGAAGACCCTGCAGTCATACACACTAAATGCCAAATGGGAGGACCTGCCATGGAACGCATCAAGGACCTGCGGTGGAACGCACACCCCCACACATCAGACAGCATACCCACACACATCAGATCGTGCACACATTAGATCGCACACACCACAACTGGTGATACCGATTGCGTCTGACCCGCAGGGGACCCTGGAATGCAATGCAGTGGAGCACGAGGACCTGCAGTGGACTGCATCAATACGATCCACCGAAGGTCCTCTATTTTCCACCACAGGTCCTCATGCTCCACTGCACTGCGTTCCAGGAACCCCTGCTGGCCAGAAGCAATCAGTATTGCCTGTTATGTTATGGAGAGTGTGTGTGCGCGATCTGATGAGTGATTGTGTGTGTGATCTCATGTGTGTGCAATCTGATGTGTATGTGTGTGTGTGTGTGCAATCTGATGTATGTGAGTGTCGCCTAGAAGGGGAAGACTGCATGTAGCATACGTGCTGGGGACGCCCGCTGAAGATCACAGGAGGACGTGGGAGCGACGCAGACATCTGGGGACTGGATAGTATGATTCTCCTGGAAACGGGGTCTGCTTTGTTTGGAGAGGGTAAACCTACCCTCAACCGTGTTATATATAACCGACATATAGTGCACAGGATTAAGTACACCATGTTGGAAGAGGAACATGTGAATGTCCCAGGAATCTTATAGTCCTTCTGTGTGTTAGGGATCTGTATCCGGTCTTTGATCTCTACATGAGAGCAGGTTTTGCAGCTCTTTATATTGCAAGCATAAGTTCCTCTTGGTGTGTTTGAGGATATTGAGCTTCGGATCATGATGCTCCTTAAATTAGGAGGTTGCCTGTAGCATAAAAATGGAGGATCTTTGAATATTGTTTTTATCTGTTCCTCTTCCAACGTGGTGTACTTAATCCTGTGCACTATATGTCATATTGGAGGTCTCTATGTTGGAGAAACAGGACAAAGACTGAGAGCAAGAATGAGATCTCAACGCCACACAATAACAGACAAAAAAACTCATTTACCTGTGGCCAAACATTTCTGTGCTTCAGGACACAGCATAAACCATATGAAAGTTGTCATATTAAAAGGCAACGTCAGATCACAGAACTATCGAAGGGTCTGGGAATACAAATTTATTAAAATGTTTAACTCTGTGCACACAGGACTCATCCTGTCAGGAGGATTTATGATTCACTACAAAATCTGAGGAGTCTGCTCCAGAGACTGAAGGCACCAGGCCTCTGATCCTACATGGATATTGGGACACTAAATCTTTCACACCACTAATTAAAGCTAATTAAGGATTCACTCTCTTAGCTCAGTGTTTGTTTATTTAAATGTCCTTTTATTATGCCATTCCTCTGTTCTGTTTGTGTATATATTTGTGTTTCTTCAGATATTTTGTCATACCAAGCCTGATGAAGAGACCTGAGATGTCTCGAAAGCTTGCTTTGTAACATCATTTTATTTTTATTTTAGTAAGCCATTAAAAGGTATCACAAAAACAAAATTATAATTTTGTTTCTCTCACTGTGAGAGCAATTAATCATTTTCAACTGGCTAACACGGTACCAAAACTTTTTCTCTTGTCATCAACCAAAGAAACATCTAACTAAAACATGTCAAAATACTGAAGCAGTAAACTTTGTAAATTTTAGTTTTCAAGCAACTAACATATATGGCAACTTATTGGCAGAGTGAAACCAAACATATCAGGTCTGGGCATATTTTCAACATCTTTGAAAGATCCTTAAACAGTTTAAAAATACATTTCTTACTTAATACATCCTCTTACTACATAATGAAAGAATATTCGGACCACCCTGAATAGGTAGACAACAATGGAGGAACCATGGCATAAGAGAGTAAAGGTAGAACATAAATAACATTTTTCATAAATTAATACATTGGTCAACTGTAGTGCTGCAGTAGAGTTTGATGAATTAGTCTCTAATTTACATGCAAATTGTCTCTTCAGGGAGGAAGTAAACAAACTCTAGCACCACCTATTGGAGGTAGCAATCCTAAAAGTCAAAAGAGGCCCTTTAATGAGCCTTGTCATATAACTTAGGATTTATGCCAGATCAGAACCTCAATTTGCAGACATGTGTTTCGGGGTGATTGCCCCTCGTCAGTGCAAAGAAAGAGCTCTAATTTATAAAGATTTTCTGTAATGTCTGCAGTTGTCAACTAAAGAAATTATGTAAGCAGATTCCTGGGGATCACGGGATTTTAAGTGCCCCGCTACTTATATAGGAGAAACCCTCTTGTACATAATTTTGGAGGAGAAAAAAAAATAAAAATTAAGATATATATTATATATATTAAGGATATTAATAAGTCCCTAATAACAGAACACGTAACTAAATTATAATTTGGATCTAAAATATATTGGATGATGGAGACATAGAAACAAGTCAGTGGAGCAGAGGAGTGAGAAATATGGAAAATCTAATGTGCACATGGAAAAAGGACTATATATACACTACAGTTCAAAAGTTTAGGGTCACTTAGATATTTCCTTAGTTTTGAAAGAAAAGCACAATTTTTTTTTCAATTAAACCAACATTAAATTAAACAGAAATACACTCTACACATTGTTAATGTGCTAAATGACTATTCTAGCTTCAAACATCTTTTTTTAATGCAATATCTACATAGGTGTATAGAGGCCCATTTCCAACAACCACCACTCCAGTATTCTAATGGTACATTGTGTTTGATAACTGTGTTAGAAGGCTAATGTATGTTTAGAAATCCCTTAAAAACCCTTGTGCAAGTATGTTAGCACAGCTGAGAACAGTTTTACTGATTAGAGAAGCTATAAAACGGACCTTCCTTTGAGCTAGTTGAGATTCTGGAACATTACATTTGTTGGTTCCATTAAACTCTCAAAATGGCCAGAAATAGAGAACTTTCATGTGAAACGCGACAGTCTATTTTTGTTCTTAGAAATGAAGGATATTCCATGTGAGAAATTGCAAAGAAACTGAAGATTTCCTACAACAGGGTGTACTACTCCCTTCAAAGGAGAGCACAAACAGGCTCCAACTAGAGTAGAAAGAAAAGTGGGAGGCCCCGTTGCACAACTGAGCAACAAGAAAAGTACATTAGAGTCTCTAGTTTGAGAAATCAACGCCTCACAGGTCCTCAACCGACAGCTTCATTAAATAGTACCCACAAAAGTCTAGTGTCAACGTCTACAGTGAAGAGTCGACTCCGGGATGCTGGCCTTCCAGGCAGAGTGGCAAAGAAAAAGCCATATCCGAGACTGGCTAATAAAAGGAAAAGATTAATATGGGCAAAAGAACACAGACATTGGACAAAGGAAAATTGGAAAAAAGTGTTACGGACAGACGATTCGAAGTTTGAGTTCTTTGGATCACACAGAAGAACATTTGTGAGACGCACAACCACTGAAAAGATGCTGGAAGAGTGAAGGACGCCATCTGTCAAGCATGGTGGAGATAATGTGATGGTCTGGTGTTGCTTTGGTGCTGGTAAAGTGGGAGATTTGTACAAGGTAAAAGGGATTTTGAATAAGGAAGGCTATCACTCCATGTTACAACGTCATACCGTACCCTGTGGACAGCGCTTGATTGGAGCCAATTTCATCCTACAACAGACAATGACCCAAAGCAAACCTCCAAATTATGCATGAACTATTTAGGGAAGAAGCAGGCAGCTGCTATTCTTTCTGTAATGGAGTGGCCAGCCCAGTCACCAGATCTCAACCCTATTGAGCTGTTAAAGGAGCAGCTTGACCGTATGGTACGCAAAAAGTGCCCATAAAGCCAATCCAACTTGTGGGAGGGGGGAAGCATGGGGTGAAATATCTCCAGATTACCTCAAATTAACAGCTAGAATGCCAAAGGTCTGCAAAGCTGTAATTGCTGCAAAGGGAGCATTCTTTGATGAAAGCAAAGTTTGAAGGAGAAAATTATTATTTCAAGTAAAAGTCATTATTTCTAACCTAGTCAATGTCTGGACTATATTTTGTACTTATTATGTAACTCATTTGATAAATAAAAGTATGATTTCTCATGGATATATATATATATATATATATATATATATATATATATATACACACATACATATTCTAAATATATATATATATACACGGTATATACAGTTAGGTCCAGAAATATTTGGACAGTGACACAAGTTTTGTTATTTTAGCTGTTTGCAAAAACATGTTCAGAAATACAATTATATATATAATATGGGCTGAAAGTGCACACTCCCAGCTGCAATATGAGAGTTTTCACATCCAAATCGGAGAAAGGGTTTAGGAATCATAGCTCTGTAATGCATAGCCTCCTCTTTTTCAAGGGACCAAAAGTAATTGGACAAGGGACTCTAAGGGCTGCAATTAACTCTGAAGGCGTCTCCCTCGTTAACCTGTAATCAATGAAGTAGTTAAAAGGTCTGGGGTTGATTACAGGTGTGTGGTTTTGCATTTGGAAGCTGTTGCTGTGACCAGACAACATGCGGTCTAAGGAACTCTCAATTGAGGTGAAGCAGAACATCCTGAGGCTGAAAAAAAAGAAAAAATCCATCAGAGAGATAGCAGACATGCTTGGAGTAGCAAAATCAACAGTCGGGTACATTCTGAGAAAAAAGGAATTGACTGGTGAGCTTGGGAACTCAAAAAGGCCTGGGGGTCCACGGATGACAACAGTGGTGGATGATCGCCGCATACTTTCTTTGGTGAAGAAGAACCCGTTCACAACATCAACTGAAGTCCAGAACACTCTCAGTGAAGTAGGTGTATCTGTCTCTAAGTCAACAGTGAAGAGAAGACTCCATGAAAGTAAATACAAAGGGTTCACATCTAGATGCAAACCATTCATCAATTCCAAAAATAGACAGGCCAGAGTTAAATTTGCTGAAAAACACCTCATGAAGCCAGCTCAGTTCTGGAAAAGTATTCTATGGACAGATGAGACCAAGATCAACCTGTACCAGAATGATGGGAAGAAAAAAGTTTGGAGAAGAAAGGGAACGGCACATGATCCAAGGCACACCACATCCTCTGTAAAACATGGTGGAGGCAACGTGATGGCATGGGCATGCATGGCTTTCAATGGCACTGGGTCACTTGTGTTTATTGATGACATAACAGCAGACAAGAGTAGCCGGATGAATTCTGAAGTGTACCGGGATATACTTTCAGCCCAGATTCAGCCAAATGTCGCAAAGTTGATCGGACGGCGCTTCATAGTACAGATGGACAATGACCCCAAGCATACAGCCAAAGCTACCCAGGAGTTCATGAGTGCAAAAAAGTGGAACATTCTGCAATGGCCAAGTCAATCACCAGATCTTAACCCAATTGAGCATGCATTTCACTTGCTCAAATCCAGACTTAAGACAGAAAGACCCACAAACAAGCAAGACCTGAAGGCTGCGGCTGTAAAGGCCTGGCAAAGCATTAAGAAGGAGGAAACCCAGCGTTTGGTGATGTCCATGGGTTCCAGACTTAAGGCAGTGATTGCCTCCAAAGGATTCGCAACAAAATATTGAAAATAAAAATATTTTGTTTGGGTTTGGTTTATTTGTCCAATTACTCTTGACCTCCTAAAATGTGTAGTGTTTGTAAAGAAATGTGTCCAATTCCTACAATTTCTATCATATATTTTTGTTCATACCTTCAAATTAAACGTTACAATCTGCACTTGAATTCTGTTGTAGAGATTTCATTTCAAATCCAATGTGGTGGCATGCAGAGCCCAACTCGCGAAAATTGTGTCACTGTCCAAATATTTCTGGACCTAACTGTATATGTATAAATAAATAAATTTATATATATATATATATATATATTATAGATATATACACACACACAGTATAAATATTATAGTATATATATGTATATATATATTATATATATTATATATATATATATATATATATATATAAAAATATATATATATAATGTGTGTGTTTGTGTGTGTGTGTATTTATGATATCGTCCTTCTGATGGTGCCCAGAAAAGTGAAGAAGTTTTAGTGCCAGATTGCAACTTTTATAAGTACACTAAAAATCAAAGCTTCTCAACAGTAATATACAAAGACAATGGCCCGGATTCTTCAAGGTGTTTTCCATGGAAATCCAAATAGGCAGAGCTGGGATGGGATGGGGTGTGGTGATGCCCGCCTAGCAAACTCATCAAAATTGATTACACCTTAGTGGTGTTGATTACGCCAGAAATGTAAAACAGCACATTACTGCAATTAGGCTCTGCTCACAGGTTGCGTTTTTGCAGGGTTTTTTTTTTATGTATATTAAAAGCTTCTTATAGTAGTAGCAAAAGCTATGAGGTTTCAGAAATCTCAAGCACACAATTGTTTTTTTTTCCCTTTACTGCATTGGAAAACTGCTGTGTTTTTGAAAACTAAAGCATGTCATTTCTTCCAACATTTTTCTCACAATAGAAAATGAAGAAAAGGGAAAAAAACATGTTTGCTGCATTTTTTTTAGCGTTTTGCTACGTCTTTGATGCATAAAGCTATTTAAACATATACTGTAGACAAATTACAAATAATTTGCACCAAAAAAACACAGCAAAATCTATGTTTTGTAAGATGCTTCTTTACTGCCAAGAGAGCAGGTTTTGCCGGCACAGAAAAAAAAAAAAACTGTAAAAAAGCAAAGTGTGAATATAGCCTAACATTTCTGGCAAACACACATGGCATTTGTAATATGCACATAATTCATTATGAAGTGTGCGCCTCTTAAAGAATTAGGTGCCTCTTACTTCAGCTCTCTCTTCATTAAGACAGGTGTGCACACCTCCAGTCTTATTAATTTATTTACTTCTGATAGCAAAAAAGAACTGTATCTATACCATTTCTTGGCTCAGAAATTCCAAATATATCCTTCTGTGGATTACTTGTATTGTAAATGTTACATTATAGAAAGAAAAAGGGATGTAGTCTGCAGTTTTGAAGATGGAAAGATACAGTATTAGCTAAGAATTGTTATATTAAGGCTATGTGCGCATGTTGCCTTTTTTTGTGACCACAAAGATGCAGCGTTTTTGTACGTTTTTGGCAGCTAAAAAAACTAACAAACACGCACCCAGTGTAAAAATACGCATAAAAAAACGCTGGGGAAGCAAAGTCATGCAGTTTTAAGACCAAAAACGCACCCGAAAAACACACAAAAATGCCGCGAAAAAACGCACCGTGCGCAGTCTAACACAGGTCTACAAAAAAAAATACTTTTTGTAATCATCGCAGGTGACTCTGTACTTTTCTGAATCATCTTTTTGTCCTGATTTTCAAAATGTTTATAGTTTTTCTGTAGCACATATAGTCTCCATGGAACAGCATCATTATTATAAGGTATAGGAAATATAATAGCGACTTTAAGAAAACAGTAATCTACACATCAGAAAAAATGCTTCACCTTACAAAACAGTTTTTATTCAACCAAAATAATTTCACATACAAAACATCCTTACATCCTCAAGATTTTGAGGGAAGAAATCTAAATGTTAATGCAAAAAGTGCATTTTCAGAGACATGCGACATCCAAGACGCTGGTATACATTTAGGAGTTCCTCAACACCTTCAATATATTCTGAAGATTTATTTTTTCCTAAGAAGATCTCAATTCCTTATCATTTAGAGTTCCTTCCAACACATCATCTCTCATAAGCTCTCTGATCTAACGACCAACAAATACCCTTCCTTCAGTTTTGCTGGTGAAATGCTGGAGAATTTCTGTGAAATGTATTGGAACCCTTGTGAATTTGTCTTTACCATGGCTTTCAAAGGTGTTAATCAATCCCAACTTTATATGTAGTGGAGGAAGAAAGATTTTTGTTGGAGCAATTAAAGGATTATGCTGACCATTGTCTCTACCTGGAGCATAGATGTTTCTCTGTCCCCAATCATGACAAACATAATACTCTACTGTATTTCTACTGTCCCATAAATACAAGAAGCAACAATATTTTGTGAAACCTCTTTGCATTCCCATTAGGAGATCAATCACTTTCAAATCTCCACAGATATTCCATTGATGAAGCTTATACTGTATAGCATCCAAAACAACTGACAGATTTTCATAACTTTCCTTTAGATAATATGAGTGAGCAATAGGGATTGATGGTTTCATATTTCCATTGTGAAGCAACACTGCTTTCAAACTTCTCTGGGATGAGTCAATAAACAATCGCCAATCTGCAACAAAATACTCTTGATTCAGTTTTTAAAGGAGGCCATTCACATTGTTAAGGTGGTGTTACACGCTACGATATATCGCATGAGCGATTGCACCCACCCCCGTCGTTTGTGCATCACGGCAATTTATTGCTCGTGGCGCACAATGTCGTTAACCCCCGTCACACGTACTTACCTTCCTAACAACGTTGCTGTAGGCGGCGAACATCCTTCTTCCTAAAGGGGGAGGGACGTTCGGCATCACAGCGACATCACACAGTGGCCGCCCAATAGAAGCGGAGGGGCGGAGATGAGTGGCTGGAACATCCCGCCCACCTCCTTCCTCATTGCCGGCGGGACGCAGGTACGCTGTGCTCGTTGTTCCCGGGGTGTCACACGTAGCGATGTGTGCTGCCTCGGGAACGACAAACAACCGGCGCGCAGAAGGAGGAACGATATTATTAAAATGAACGACGTGTCAACGAGCAACGATAAGGTGAGTATTTTTGTTCGTTAACAGTCGTTCGGACATGTCACAAGCTAAGACATCTCTAACAATGCTGAATGTGCATCACGAATTCCGTGACCCCAACGACATATCATTAGATATATTGTAGCGTGTAACGCCGCCTTTACAGTACGCCATTGGTCCATCAACTGTGAAAAATTGTGTTAAAGTGTTACTTCTGTTTCGGTAATAACACACTTTGACATCATCATGAAGAAGATTCTTCTGTGTCAACCTACATGCAAGAAGTTCAGCTTTATCTTTTGACAATGAAAGGGCTCTGATGAGATCATTTAATTCATGTTGAGTAAAGCGTTCTGGCTATTCGGCTGCTCCATCAAGTACATACTCATCTTGACTTGAGGTCTCCATGTCTTCGCTAGTAGCTTCAGGTCCATCATCTTCATATTCTACTTCATTTTTATCCAATCCAGACAATGGTGGTACAGGAACTGGCAAGGTACCATCATGTGGAACTGGCCTAATCGCAGATTCAAGTTCAGGGTAATTAATCTTAAGTTTGTGCTTTGTAGAAAAGCCCTTCAGTTTAACTAAACAAAAGTAGCAGTCATCACTATGATTTTTGGGTTCTCTCCAAATCCTGGGAACAGCAAATGGTATAGCCACTTTTCTTCATATTCAACCAGTCACGAAGACCATTTGAACAATTCGAGCATATCACATGAGGGGCCCAGCATACAACGAAATGCAGAAATAACTTAATAACAAAAATACTTCTATCTCAGAAACTTTATGACAGAGCAAAACTAAGCATATTTTTGGAATCAACACAGCAAACTCCATAAAACATACACTTAACTTTGCTGATGATTTTTTGTGTTGACCAGTATAATGCAAAGTATGTAGAAATCTTGGAAAATGAGTAGATTTTATGGTTAATAAAAAAAATTATTAAAATATCAAATGGGGATTTCCACTATACTTATCATCAAAATCCACTTCTTCCCTAAGAATTTTGCTATTCCGCTATATGGATTTACAGACATGGACCTTTACCAAGAGGGCGGGGCTTATAGGATTCTCTGGGGCGTGTTTTTAGACTGTGCTGCATTATTACCCAGTGAGCATTGCCGCCTTAGAGAATAAATGAAAACTAAAAGCTCCACTTCAGCGTTGATCTTTTCAGGCCTGGACTGTCGATTTTAATCTAAGCCCCCTGTCATGTAATGTAAAACCTCCTTGATAAAAAATAGGTACCATTTAATAAAAAAAAAAAGAAGTTTTCATTTTATATATTTTCTATAACTTTGGCCTACTGATTTGTGAAAATGTGCAAAAGAGAAAATAACTGTTGAAGCCAATAGAAATGGAACAGGTTCAGGCGTCAATACGTCTTCCACAAGAATTCAATACCTGCTTGAGCACATTGTTATCTGACTCAAACCAGACATTCATCTCTCAGCAGGCTATTATGCTGTGGCTAACCACATATTTCCCATGGCAAATAAATTATGTAAGCAATCATTATACAGATATACCTTCACCAGCTTCATATGTGGCTGATGGTCCTAGGAGCAAAACATTAACTGTAGTGAGTGTTTACTAGTCTTATTTTTCCACGATATCCCTCTTGTGCTATAAAAGAAGCATAAAGCATTATCTTTCTGGACATACTGCTATTCAATTATAAGTGGAGCAATTAAATTACAACTGAACTTCACAGTCTCTTGATCTTCATCACACAGTCATTCATTTCCTGCATGACTAACCCTGTAGGTCACAGAGGTCCACACTTACTATCTTGTTTAGCCATTGACAATAACTTCTAGAAGAGCCGTCTGTTTTTACCACACTAGTGACTAGAAAGTGTTATATGCATGGTTGAACATACAATAAAACCACTGCTTTTTAAAAATGGCTCATTTAACTAATAAGTTTGATACCTTTTGAGTGTTGCTGCATTAGAGGACAACGTTCACGCTGCATGATGACAAACTGTTGAAGTGTTGTAAAACCTTTAGAATTTTCCATGTTTCTGCATCTAAAGGAGAAGCTATTCTCCTTGTGGAGACTGACACACCATTCCAGCATGCCAGTGGTGAGGAGACTTTAAGCCGCAATGTTCCTCTGGCAAATATGCAAATTGTCTCTTCAGTAAGGAAGTAGACGAACTTTACTGCCACCTATTAGAGGTAGCAATTCTAAAAGTCAAAAGTGACCCTTTAACAAGCTTTGTCATATGACTTTGGATTTATGCCAAATCGGAACCTCATTTTGCAGACACGGTGTGTTGGGATGGTTGTCCCTCGTCAGTGCAAACTATGATATCTGATCTGGCTGTACGAGAGGCTAAAGCGGAAGCTGTTTCTGCAGAAATTTGCCCTAGAACTACATCAGATTTTCAATCAAGACCAAAAGAAAGAGAATATAAATTAAACAAACAAAACAAACATATTATACATTGTCATTTTTCTAAAATAATCCAATGTCACATGTCTGTGAGTAGGAAAGTATGTCAACCATTAGGATAAGCAGAGCCTTTGAAGGTGAAATTAGAGTCTGGTGTAATCAATCAATGGCATGACAATCCAGTGGAAGGCTATGTCTACAAGTCTAGTAATCATCTATTAAAATTAATTCAGCAGCAATCCGTTGAAAAAGAAAATTGTGCAGACAACTTTGGCTAAAAACAGCCCAACGTATTTCAACTGGATCCAACACTATGGAGAGGGACAGTGTGGGGGGAGTATTATGGAGAGGGGCAGTGTAGTGTGGGGTGATATTATGGAGAAGGGCAGGGTTGGTGGGTTATTATGGAGAAGGGCAGGGTGGGTGGGTTATTATGGAGAAGGGCAGGGTGGGTGGGATATTATGGAGAAGGGCAGGGTGGGTGGGATATTATGGAGAAGGGCAGTGTCTGGTTTAGAATATTACAGAAAAGGGCAGTATGGGGGAACATTATGTAAAGGAGCAGAGGTGGGGGGGAATATTGTGGAGAGGGAATATTATGGAGAGGGGCAGTGCAGTATGAGGGGGATATTATAGAGAATGGCAGTGTGGTGGATATTTTGTTAGGAAGCAAAATGAAGGGCAATTATTTTTTCAAGGGTGCAGCATGCAAGATATTTTTTATTGATGGAGCAGTATAATGGTACTTTTATTTTTACGTACACTGTGTCAGGAAGTGCTGCTGAAGATGGAGAAGAGAGAAGGCTGCAGAGACTACCTTTTGGAATAAAATCTCGTTATGGCATCTGGTCAAAATGTAGAAGCAAAGAAGAATGACTTCAATCAGAAAAGATGCCACCTAGAAGGTACCTGGATGTAATCAGCACAGTGCTTGGTGTATGGTCCACAGTCTGATGATAACTGGTAACAACTCCCAGCATCTTGTTACAACTGTTAAGGACATGCTGTGAATTGTAGGTTTATGCAATACAATTGTACATGGGGCTGACCTGACATTGCAATTGTTCTCTGTACTAAGCTATGTACTGTATACATGTACTGATGGCAGTTCAGGCGCTGCATGCAAGTACTAATGGTGTTTTTGCCCAAGTTTTCATATACCTATGGTGGTTATGGTGCAGCATTAATGTACTACTGGTGGTTCTTGTGCTGTATTCATGTACTAACAGTGGTTCTGGGGCTGCATTCATGTGCTGATGTTGGCTCTGATCTTGTACACATGTAGCAATCCATAACATACTTCATGGCTATGTTAAAATTAAAAAATACTCAAAATTTAGAGATTTGAAATTATGAAAAGCATTCGTTAAGTTCGCTGCAAAAACTTAAAAAGTTAGCGTGTGTTAACACTGATTTTTTTGAAGCAGAAATTCTTCAAATCCTTCTAATATACCGAAAACTTAGTTCTGGTGATGTATTTATATAAGTACTCTTTTAAGTTTTTAGCAGCCCTTCACATTAGTTCAGTATGGCAAAATGGCCCTTAGACCAAAAATGTTGTGCCCCCCTGACCGAAAAGCTAATGATTGTTTGAGAGTAGAAACTCAGTTTAACTACTTCCCGACATAATAACGTGTCTTATGTCGCATTCCCATGTATAGAGCATTCTCAGGAGCTAAAGCAGCAACATAATAGGTAGGGGCAAGATGTAAGACATAGGTAGTGTCTGCCTGTAACTCCAGCGGCCATAATGTGGTTTGATGACTGTAGTGTAATCACTAAAATGCCCCTGTCAATCTCTACAGTTGCATCTAAATAGTGCAATTGCTGATGCATGTGGTAAAAAAAACAAACAATGGAATTCTAATGCTTCTGTTTTTTGTCACCACAATGCAATGCAATAAAATGCAATGAAATTGTGATATGTAGCCAAAAAGGTAGAAAATACATCAACTTGCCTCATAAATACAACTCCTAACACAGCGTCATCAAAGCACAATGAAAATGTTATGGATCTCAGAAATTGGCGACACAAGGTAAATTATTTCAATTTCCAAACTATTCTTTTAAAACTTAAATATAAAATATACTTATTTAGTATTGTCGTAATCAGTATGTCTGGAAGGGTTTGAAAGCTCCAATACATATAAGTTTAAAGTTAACCAAACCCACCAGTTTCAGCTGTACTGACTAACCACCTAATTGTCACATCCCCACCAGAGTCCGCTCCTGCGACTTCTGCTTCGATCACCAGTCGGTGCCGTGTTCCCGCTGTGGATAGTGCTTGTGATAGGAGAGGAGTCGGTGACAGTGGCTTTGGTGGGCACAGACTCCGCTAATCCACTAAGCTGGGTTTCCCTGGGACCTGCAGTACCACTGGCTGATGGTAGGTGGTATGTGTCTTCTAGCTGAAGTTACCACCATTCAGCTAAAGCCAATGAGAAGACACCACACCCTTCTAATTCCCCCTCCTGTCTGCTGGTCACTGCCAGAGATAGTTCTGAATTCCTGATTCCTGGTTCCCGTTCTGTTTTATATAGTGATTCCTGTGTTTTGACCTCTGCCTGTTCTCTGACTACCCTCCTGCCTGCTGTTTTTGTACCTCGCTACCTGATCCGGATTTGACCTGTGCCTGGTTTCCTGATTACGTCCTTGCCTGCCTGATTTTGTACCTGTTTTGCATTTCCTGATTTGACCCTGCCTGACTACTACTCTCATCGGACTGCAGCCTATCACAGGTAGTGATCTCCGGGGCCTATGTAATTCCAAATCCATGTATAGGGGTTAAAGGGATTCAGGGTTCTCGGGGTCCTGCTTTGTGAGCAGCTTTCCTCTAGCCTGTCCATTACAGCCAGACGTAAATGGCACTTCCTCTATGCAGATGGTAATAGATGTAGGGGTGCGCTTCAGGTTCCAAGGCCTTTTGTCAATAGAAGAATACAAGGCACTCCCAAGATTGGCTGCAACGTGTGATTTATTTAATGTGCATAACAACAATAGAACGTTTTCTGTCCGTAAACCTTCCTCAGTAAGCACATTCGTGAAGAGGAGTTCAGCGTGGGTGATTAGCGCGGTGTCCACTGCAGTCTCCATGCGGCGGTGGACACCGCGCTAATCACCCACGCTGAACTCCTCTTCACGAATGTGCTTACTGAGGAAGGTCTACGGACCAAAAACATTCTGTTGTTGTTATGCACATTAAATAAATTACTCATTGCAGCCAATCTTGGGAGTGCCTTGTATTCTTCTATGTCCATTACAGCCAGTCTGAGTCTGTGGTTCCAGGCAGGCATTACACTAATGTGTATGGTGTCTGAGGAGAGAAGCATGACGCCCGAAGAGGTGAGGATCAGCCAGTTGCCAAACACAAACCTTTTGTTATCCATGGGGATAAGTTGCCACCAGAAAATAGATGACCTCTCAGTAGAGCCAAACCTTTTTGTGTATGGACAGACCAATGAGATAACTAGTGGCTGAATACTATATGCCTGTCTTAACTTCATGCCCCAGAAATATTGTTTGCATTTCTTAGATTGTAAGTAGACCTGCTTTGTAAAACCAAAATACTTTGAAATTTGACTGCTAGTCACAAGCCTCCTCCAGTAGGTTATTAGTCACACATTACAAATATAAGCTCTTGACACTCTTTCTCCAACATTGTGTGGTGGTCACCGTACTCAGTCTACGCTGTCTCAAAAACTTGCATCTATAATCTACTCATCTGACCAATAATGAGGCATCATATGACTATACTGCCTACGAAGAGTTAACCTGCTACAACAATACTACTGCAGCATTTCAATTGTAAGCCAACAATCATTTGGTACTGCAGTGTAACTAAACACAAATTCATTGCCTTCAAATCAATCCAGACTCAATGCTGATTAATTTTATTTAGCATTTGTATATCTACATAGTGATTTGGAAATTCCAAAGTTGTGTTTTTCTTAACTAAATAACCTTATGTTTTGGTCCTACAATACATTTATTGTCATAGGTTGTATAAACCTATGTGAGCTTTGCATTTCTTATTCACTAATGCCCAAGGTATTCCATGTGACGTTACACTAGCACTTCTTAATTTGCACCTTTGGCTTTTTTTGAGGCATCAACAATTGTATTTGACTTTCCTACTGATGATTTGACAATGTTAAAAAAGTTGTCTATTATTAGACAACCTCATAGGATTTAGGTCTTCCAATATCCAGAATCCTCCTTCAGTATTTACCATTTTATACAAAACTGTAAAATATGTCATTGTAGTCCATAAACTTAAATTTGTCTACATTATTAACCTCAGTTTGCTAACTCTACTGATGGCTAATGGCTACTGATTGTAATCTCTCTGTAATTTAATATTAACCTAATCTATATTTTTGGCTTTTCAGGGATTGGTTTCATCTGCAAATATTTAAATTGAATTCTGTAAGTGATCATCAAGTTGATTAAAACTTAAGATATGATTTGGAGCCACTTTCATATTATCTTAAAGATTTGCAGTAGGAGCAGTTGCCATTACAATATTAGTATTCAATTGTTCTCTGTATAAGCATGATCTATTTAAAAAAAAACCTACAGGAGTTAATGATTTTGAACTATCCATGGCTTCTTCATTATGTCAGAAGAATTCAGTTACATATTTGTCATGATTTGACTGTAGGAAAGCAAGGGACAGGGGCTCCTGTGCTGTTCCTCACACCAGGGGTTCCTAGGATATCCCTAACTTCAGGGTTACTCCTAAAAGTGGAGATGCCTGAATCTCGTGCATGGCTATGCTCCTGACCAGAAGTAATCCGATTCTCCCCTCCCACCAGGGAAGGAAGGGGCAGGAGTGAAATGGAAACTGAGATAAAGACAGACAGGGGAAAATTCAAAAACAAAACTCTGACACACAGGAACAAACAATGAGATTATGGAGAAAAACAAGAGCAGGAAAGTAGCAACAAAAAGACAAAAGTTAACTCCACAACTGCCCACAGCAATGAGTACTACAACCACCAGTTAGTTTGGATCACAACACCTTAACAGACCGGCTAAGATAAATTATAGCTGGCATAGAAGGATAGATCTAGCCTACAACATGTGATCAAAAGAGACTCACAAGCACACCAGGAGAGATTAACTCTTGCTAGCCTGGCTATGCACTACCAATCTGTTGGCCAACGCCAGAGAGTCAGCCTGAGCTGATTACAGACATCAGAGAAGTTATCAGGCAGAGTGTCTGAATCAGTAGTCTGAACAGATCCCAATGCCGCTAAGACAGTCGGCGATGTTTGTAAAAACCTCTGTGTGACAATATTAGTATGAAAATCTGTGAATGTCATTGGGGCACTCATCAACTTCCCTTGTAATCAATCTAATTTCAGAATGACAAATAGAATCTGTTACCATGTTTGGTTACCTAATCTGAGAGCACCAAACGGTAGGGGCAGAGTCCCTGATTCCACAGATATGTAACTTAACCTCCTGCTACTAATCAGCCCAGCCCAGTAGAAGACTACTTGGCTAGGTAGTCTTACCCCACCCACCTCACTAATTGTCCGCTTTCTGTATATGCACAGTGTATATATACAGATATGTGTCAATCAGTGATGTAAGTGGGTTTCTACAGAGCTCAGAATTTAGAAAACTCGTAGATCCGCACAAGATAAAACACTGATCTTATCAGCAATACAACATGCAGCCCGGTAAGTGATAAATCACTGAAATCGGTGTCTGTCTGCACATTATGCTGCTTTCAGATGGGGTAGCAAAAACCTGGTGCCAGTTTACCGTTAACCCTTCACGACCGAGGACGTACCAGTATGTCCTAAATCATGGAGGGGTAATCTCTGTCAGCTTCTGCGGTGAGCCGGCGGTGATCCCTGCACATATCTGTTGATTTGAACAGCAGACATGTGAGGCTAAAAGGCGTGTGTAGATCCATGATCCACCTGCACTTGTTAAGCCTTTAGATTGCGCTGTCAAAATGTGACAGCGTAACTTAAATCGCCTTTTCCCGTCGCCATCGGAGGCCACATGACGTGATCTCGGGGAGCCGATGGTTGCCATAGCAGAAGGCGACATGACGTGATCTCGGGGAGCCGATGGTTGCCATAGCAGAAATGGGTCATGTGATGACTTCTGTCGTCATGACGTAGTTCCTGTTACAGCTGACAGAGTAGCGGTTCTAACAGGAATGCTGCATTTCTGATGATCAGAGCAATGTAGCTATGATCAACAGAATGGAATCAGCAATCAGACAAATGATTCTTATAGTCCCTGTAGGGAGAGTAGAAAAATAAAAAAAAAAGTAAAGAAAAAGTTTAATAAAAAAAACCTTAAAGTGCAAATTATACCCCCATTCACACTATTGAAAATCAAATGGTTAAGAAACTAAAAAAAAATAAATGTTTGGTATTGCTGCGTTCAGAAATGCCCGATCTATCAAAATATCAAATCAATTAATCTGATTGGCACACGGCATAGCGTACAAATATTTCCAAACGCCAACAATACATTTTGTGGGTTATTGCAAATTTTGCGCAAAATGCAAAAACAGGCGATTAAAACCTAGCATCAGCACAAAAATTGTACCATTAAAAATGTCAGCTCAAGACGCAAAAACAAAGCCATCACTGGGCCCCAGATCCCGAAAAATGAGAACGCCAGAAGATTGAAGGAAAAATAAAAAGAGTTACGGCTCTTGGATGAAGGGGCCCGGGGGTGAAGGGGTTTAGGTGGTTGTCTGTTATGATCCGGAACCATGGAAGACCACCATAAATCATTGGTAAAAGGTGACAAGAGCATTGGCAACTAATCTGGCCGCCATCCCCTTACTAACCATCAACACTAGAAGTAGCCGAGGGGTGAACTAACATCCTGTGCACCGCGAACCCAGCCGGAGAACTAACTATCCTAAAGGAAGGAAAGATGAATAACTCTCTGCCTCAGAAAATAGATAAAGAATAGCAAGCCTCCCACATTCAAAGACTGCGGTGATATAGGAAAACACAATACACAGATAGACGATAGGATTAGCAAAAGGTGAGGCACTACTGACTAAATAGGACAGGATAGGGAAGGGACTGATGGTGGCCAGAGAAAAACCCTGCAAAAATCCCAAAACCTGATAGTACAAGATCTAGATCTGAACTCCGTCCTATACCAGGCGCTCTTGTCATACCAATGAACAGAAAGCAGAAATCATTACAAATTCAAGAAGCAACAAACACATGGACTAATAGGAGCAATACTCCAAACATAGCTGCAGGGAGCTTCCCTGCTAAGCAACTGAGAGGGAAGATCCCTGCATGCAAATAAACTGAAAACAACCACAGCAAATGACAAACTCAGATAAGAGCAAAAACAACCAAACAACAGATAAAGAGCCAAGCACTTATCTGGGGTAGATGTGGTCTGGAGCAGGATGAAGCAGGCTGGTGTACAAAGAACAACTGACATCCGGCATAGCCTGCTATCAGACCAGGGTTTAAATAAGCAGAGAGTTAGCAATGGAAACGCCCATTGCTCAACACACCTGGTCTCTGACCAAACCATTCCTGGCCACAAGAGGGAGCCTCAAAGCAGCAAAAGCATAACTGACATTCACAACAGTTGTCTGGCTAGCAACAGATAAATATAACCATTGCAAATGTGGCATAGCCCATACAAATGTATGATTATAAATTATTAGTGTCCTGACCAACATCTTTTTTTGCCCTAGAATAGTGGTGCTATATTTATTAGCTTCTACAAATCTATTAAGCTTATCATTTGTTTAGTAGCAAATCCTTTTTGGTAGCAACACATGGTAGCTTAAGGCTATGTGCGCACAGTGCAGTTTTGTTTCTCCAGCGAAAAACACACCCTCGGCAGAAAAATGCACCTCTGACCAAAAAAAAAAAATTTTTGCCGCGTTTTCAGTGCATTTTTTACGTATTTTGGTGTGTTTTTGCCCCTGCATTTTTATAACACTGTCAATGGCAAATCGCAGGGAAAAACACAGAAAAGAAGTGACATGCTGCTTCTTTGCTTCTTTTTCCTGGAACCAAAACTGCCAGGCAAAAAATAAGCAACGTGCGTACAGACTTTCGGATTTGTCATAGACTTTGCTAGGGAAGGTCATTCATGCAATTTAAGACCAAAAACTACACCAAAAAAGCAGAAAAAAAACAGAGTGCGCACAAAGCCTAAAAGGTCAACTGAAAACAATAAAATTGGATAAATGAACGTTATTCTGAGATATGTAAAGTGCTATGGAAATAATAGTGCTATACTGAATAAATATTATTTTAATGAAAATCACAAACCATAAGCTAGTTAAACTAAGCTATAATAACTATTCTCCATATGGTGTATATATAGGATAAAAAATGTTTTATCACCTGTGATTTTTTTTTTACAGGAACTTTTTCCACGAAGAACATTAAATATCTAGTCATTGGATACATCAGCTAAGTGAGGCTTGAAATGCTGCAAATCCTATCAATTGCTAAAACTGATACAGATTGGTTCCCTTCTAAAATGATAATATGCAGAGATGAATGGAGTGGTGGACAAGAATGCATGTAGTCATCTATAAAGAAACAGCTAGTTACTTAGGGCCACTTTACACGTTGCGACATCGCT
Source organism: Anomaloglossus baeobatrachus (assembly GCF_048569485.1). Classification (NCBI taxonomy): domain Eukaryota; kingdom Metazoa; phylum Chordata; class Amphibia; order Anura; family Aromobatidae; genus Anomaloglossus; species Anomaloglossus baeobatrachus. Next base: position 592,961,633 of record NC_134354.1, on the reverse strand, counting down.
AGCATTTGCTGGCGATGTCGAGAGCGATAGCACCCGCCGCTACACCGGCGAACATTATCGCTACGGCAGCGTCACACGCACATACCTGCTCTGCGACGTCGCTGTGACCGGCGAATCGCCTCCTTTCTAAGGGGGCGGTTCGTTCAGCGTCACAGCGACGTCACAGCAGCGTCACTGAACCGCCGCCCAATAGAAATGGAGGGGGCGGAGATGAGCAGGACGTAACATCCCGCCCACCTCCTTCCTTCATCATTGCGGGTGACTGCAGGTAAGGGGAGGTTCCTCGTTCCTGCGGTGTCACGCATAGCGATGTGTGCTGCAGCAGGAACGACGAACAACATCGTACATGCAGCAGCAACGATAATTGATAATAGTGGGGCATGTCACCGATTAGCGATTTTGAACGTTTTTGCGACGATTCAAAATTGCTCAAAGGTGTCACACGCAACGACATCGCTTACGCGGCCGGATGTGCGTCACGAATTCCGTGACCCCAGCGTGTAGCGTGTAAAGCGGCCTTTAGTAGTTAGTATATATTATTTTATTTCTCCCTAACTAAAGCACCTTCACCTACATTGTCTTTAAGAATATTTAACTCACAACTACAAAACAAGACAGATATTTCCATTCAAGGGTGTTGTTATTTATGTATCTCAGAAACTGATAAAATTACATACAGTCATGGCCGAAAGTGTTGGCACTCTTGAAAATGTTCCAGAAAATTACGGTAAGTATTTCTACCAGAAAATTATTGCAATTACATATTTTGTTATACACATGTTTGTTTATTTCCTTCTTGTATATTGGAGCAACACATGAAAAAATGTAACATAATTTCACACAAAACTCCCAAAAATTGGGCGGACAAAATGGTTTCCACCCTCAACTTAATTTTTAAGGGTAGTTGCACACCCTTTGGAATAAAGAACTGCTTCATAACAGCATCAATAAGCTTCTTACACCGCTCTACTGCAATTTTGGACTATTATTTTTTTTGCAAACTGCTTCATGTCTCTATAATTTAAAGATTACCTTCTGCCAACAGCAATTTTAAGATCCCTCTAGAGCTATTCAATGGGATTTAGATCGGGATACCTTGATGGACAATTCAACTCTCCAGCACTTATTTTCCAACCATCTCTTCGGGTTATTGAAGTATGTTGGGAGGTCATTGTTCTGCTGGAAGACCCACGACCTAAGATGTAAACCCAGCTTTCTGACACTGGCTACTACATTGTGACCCAAAATCCTTTGGTAATCTTCCGATTTCATAATGCCTTGCACAAAGTCAAGGCACCCAGTGCCAGAGGCAGCAAAACAACCCCAAAACATTTTTGAACCTCCAATATATTTGACTTTAGGTATTGTGCTCTTTTCTTTGTAGACCTCATTCCTTTCTTGGTAAATAGAAGGATGTGGTTTACCAAAAAAATCTATCTTGATCTCATATGTCCACAAGATGCTTTCCCAGAGGGATTTTGGCTTATTCACGTCCATTTTGGCAAACTGCAGTCTAACTTTTTTATGTTTCTGTGTCAGCAGAGGGGTCCTCCCGAGTCTCCAGCCATAGTTTATCATTTCATTCAAATGTCAATAGATAGTTCGTGCTGACACTGATGCACCCTGAGCCTGCAGAACAGCTTGAATTTTTGGGGAACGAGATTGTGGCTGTTGCAACCTTTCATCAATTTTTCTCTTCTGTCCACCTCCAGGTAGAATAGCTACAGTGCCATGGGTTGTAATCTTCTTGAATATGTTGGGCAACATAAAAAAAGGAACATCACGATATCTGGAGAACTTGAGATTGTTAATATTTTACCACAATTTTAGCTCTCAAGTCCTCAAACAGTTCCTTTTTTGTGTGAAATTATATACAACTTGCTTTTATTTCGTCTATATTTTTTTTTTGAAGTTCCATTACACACATAGAAAATAAACATGTGTATAACAAAACATTTTTAATTGCAACAATTTTCTTGGAGAAATACTTCATTTTCTTTATCATTTGTTATAGTTAGCAGGATCAAGCTTTACCGCTGGAAGATCAAGATAATGCGGGGAAGGTTCAAGTTGCATGGATGATGGTCACCGTTACGCGGTCTAAGGCGGGCTTTACACGTTGCGACATCGCTAGCAATTGATAGCGATGTCCAGCGCGATAGCACCCGCCCCGTCGCACATGCGATATGTGGTGATTGCTGCTGTAGCGAACAGTATTGCTACGGCAGCTTCACACGCACATATCTGCTCGGCGACATCGCTGTGACTGCCGAACAATCCCTCCTTCAAGTGGGAGGTGCGTTCGGCCTCACAGCGACGTCACCAATTGGCCGGCCAATAGAAGTGGAGGGGCGGAGATGAGCAGGACATAACATCCCTCCCACCTTCTCCCTTCCGCACTGCTGTCGGGACGCAGGTAAGGAGATGTTTGTCGCTCCGGCGGGTTGACACACAGCGATGTGTGGAGCTGCAGGAACAACAAACAACATCGTACCTGCGGTCGAACCGACATTATGGAAATGAACGACGTTAAACAGATCAGCGATATTATACGCTTCTGTGCTCTTTCATGTCGCACCTAGGAGTTACACGTTGCGATGTCAATACGGACACCAGATGTGCGTCACTAACGACATGACCCCGGCGATATATCGGTAGCGATGTCGCAACGTGTAAAGCACCCCTTAGATGGCGCCAAGTACAGACTGCAAAATGTTGGTTAGTGGTGCAGCAATCGTGGGCGTAGAAGACACGAAAGGGCACGAATGTTCCATCCAATCCTCGAGATGTTACACCTACAGAAGGTGTTGAGATTGAAAGTGCCAGCCCACAGGACGGTGTGCTCGTTTCTGTAGAGTGAAGTGGAAGGAGAAGGCCCGCCCAGTGCTGTATGACTCAAGAAAATGGGTGGCGGCGTTAAAGAAACAGGATGATAAGCCAAAACTAATTAAAAAAAATAATGAAACGAAGTAATTATGGGAATTGAGAGCAAAACTTGGACACGACATATTGACAAGTCCCCTTTTATCTTACATGCTGGTACTTTAATTAATGCTGACATAGAAAGATATAAACTAACACTGATATCTAATGGCAAAATATTGTCATGATGTGCCCAAAATCATAAGCAGCCATCTACTTTACACATAAATAAAAACATGACATTAAGGAAGTTTCTTGTGTTTGCAGTGAAACCAATTCCCTATACCTTACAGATATCTATAGTATGTCCTGACAACAGTGGTTGTAATGTGATAGGAAGACAGAAGAAGCAGCATCCTGAGGACAGGATATACACCGTGTGCAGAATTATTAGGTAGGTTGTATTTTAGAGGATTTTTTTTTATTATTGATCAACAACTATGTTCTCAATAAACCCAAAAGACTCAAATATCAAAGCTTAATATTTTTGGAAGTTGGAGTGGTTTTTTTTTAGATTTGGCTATCTTAGGAGAATATCTGTTTGTGCAGGTAACTATTACTGTGCAGAATTATTAGGCAACTTAATAAAAAGAAAATATATTCCCATCTCACTTGTTTATTTTCACCAGGTAAACCAATATAACAGCACAAAATTTAGAAATAAATATTTCTGACAGGCAAAAACAAAACCCCAAAAAATTAGTGACCAATATAGCCACCTTTCTTTATGAGGACACTCAACAGCCTACCATCCATAGATTCTATCAGTTGCTTGATCTGTTTACGATCAACATTGTGTGCAGCAGCCACCACAGCCTCCTAGACACTGTTCTGAGAGGTGTACTGTACTTCCCTCCCTGTAGATCTTACATTTTATGAGGGACCACAGGTTCTCTATGGGGTTTAGATCAGGTGAACAAAGGGGCCATGTCATTATTTTTTCATCTTTTAGATCTTTACTGGCCAGCCACTCTGTGGAGTAGTTAGATGCATGTGATGGAGCATTGTCCTGCATGAAAATCATGTTTTTCTTGAACAATACCGACTTCTTCCTGTACCACAGCTCGAAGAAGTTGTCTTCCAGAAAGTGGCAGTAGGTCTGGGAGTTGAGCTTCACTCCATCCTCAACACGAAAAGGTCCCACAAGTTCATCTTTGATGATACCAGCCCATACCAGTACCCCACCTCCACCTTGCTGGCGTCTGAGTTGGAGTGGAGCTCTCTGCCCTTTACGGATCCAGCCTCTGGCCCATCCATCTGGCCCATCAAGAGTCACTCTCATTTCACCAGTCCATAAAACCTTTGAAAATTTAGTCTTAAGATATTTCTTGGCCCAGTCTTGACATTTTATCTTCTTATGTTTCTTGTTCAAAGGTGGTCGTTTTTCAGCCTTCCTTACCTTGGCCATGTTCCAGAGTATGGCACGCCTTGTGCTTTTTGATACTCCAGTAACATTGCAGCTCTGAAATATGGCCAAACTGGTGGCAAATGGCATCTTGGCAGCTTCACACTTTATTTTCCTCAATTCAAGTGTGACGCCCTGGCAAAACCAGGTAATCACAAATAGGCCCCTGCATAACACCGTTCCCTCACTAGGAAACACACAGCCGACCAGAAACACTAGTCACCACCCTTAGGGACAGATAGACACACCAGTGGGCGTGACCAGGCAGTTGGAACACGCACACCCAGGGGTCTAGACAGCCCGGGGCAGGAAAAACAGCAGATCAGTCTAGTTCAGATTAGTCTGAAGTTCAGTTTGGAGAGGAGTGTGGGCTGGAGCTAGGGGTAGCTCCAGCAGTGAAGTCCAAGTTGAACGGTACCAGGGTGGGGGCCATGGTGCCACTGGCTAGGAGGCAGACGGTGGTCTCCGGCAGCAGGAGACGGCTCGGTGGAACAGAGGTGGACCGGGGCAGGGTTGTAGCCCGCCGGTGCCGACGTGGGGAACAGACTCGTAAACCGTAGCACAAAGGGGGTACTCGGATCCTGAAGCCAGAAAACAGAAACAAGTGGAACTGGTTAATTAACCGATTGAGGCCAGGACTAGAGGTCCTGTCCCACCCAAAGTCCCTCATAGAAGACAACAGCCCACTGATTAGGGATAAGAGGTCACCGCCAAGGCCTATAGATCCCACGGACCAGCGTCTGCGGGCACGGCTCCTTAGGCCACATCCAGCCGCCGGGAGCGGACTCCTGAGTTTTATACTGGGAAAGTCCACCTTACAAAATGGTGCAGGAAAAGGACAGAGACCACCAGCTGGGTTGGGGATCCCGAACGCAGCCGGCCGCGGAACCGGCCACCACCAGCTTGGTTTACCAGAGACTTGTGTGTTTTACTAACAGTGAGTACACCAGCACCCCCATGCGGTCGTCATCTCCCCGGGTCCTGGGGCCACCATCCCTGCCCACAGAGGGGTTAACAACTTGCTGCACAACATCTCCCCCGAGTGCCTCGAAACAGCAGCAGTGGTGTCCCACCTTGCCACACACCATGGGTGGTGTCACGAACCTATTACGGCCTAGCCCGTACATCTACGTCCCCCCATTTTATTCGGCGTGTTCGTGAGACCCCTGGGTCCGGAGACCCTCGAGCCACCACCCCTGAAGGCCCGGATCCGAGCAGCGTCGGCTGCTGGCATGGGGGCGGCATACATGGGCAGTTATTTTGCGCCTTTTTTGCCCAACACGCTTCTCGCGACCCTGTTGGCCATTTGCCATTAAACGCTTGATTGTTCGGTGACCACGCTTCAAAGGTTTGGCAATTTCAAGACTGCTGCATCCCTCTGCAAGACATTTCACAATTTTGGACTTTTCAGAGCCCGTCAAATCTCTCTTCTGACCCATTTTGCCAAAGGAAAGGAAGTTGCCTAATAATTAAGCACCCCTTATATAGGGTGTTGATGTCATTACACCACACCCCTCCTCATTACAGAGATACACATCACCTGATTTACTTAATTGGTAGTTGGCTCTCAAGTCTATACAGCTTGGAGTAGGACAACATGTAAAAACATTATCATGTGATTAAAATACTCATTTGCTTAATAATTCTGCACACAATCTAAAGCCGGCACTGCAGCTTCACGGATTTTTTCTGTCACGCAGGGTGTGGGGGCACCGATTAAAAAAAAAAAAAAAATCAGCCAGTTGACCCTGTAGAGACGTTTCCTACAACTACTTATCGCAACCCTCCCTACTTCTGCCGTACTTAATGCAATTCCTTTAAACCACAGTCGTGGGCAATCATTATGCGTCTTTCTCTGGCAATACACTTCTAAATCAGTGATTTGTAGATGTGCCAGGTAGCTGTCATTTCTTCAATGGGTAAAATAAGAACATTTGGCCAGGCCATGCCCTTGTAGCTTTCCCTAGAACACACCTTGTTAACATGCTTTTCTGGGACCAAAAACAAACCTGACAAAATAAAGCAAAGAGTGAGTGTCCTGAGGGTTCTCTCTCGTCATTTCATGTTCCTCCTGATCCCTCCTTGTTCCTCACGACTATATGATTCTACATCTGCTTTGCATATTTTTAATAACAAACTATTGTGGTTACAGCAATATCTGGTCAACGCTCATGAAGCATGTTGTGTTACAGGACATAATCCATTTCACAGCTAATCAATTCAGTGCTCTCATCTTTCATAGATGCCCCAGAGACTGTTTTCTGTAAAGTGTGTAGACAGCTCAGAGAATCAGGAGAAAATAGTTTCCATTGTTGAGTCTGAATCACGGAGAACACTTATTCTAAGCACTGGAATTCTCCAATGAAAACAATATTTGTTTCAAACATAAGAGTTTATAAGTGTAAATCATCAACGAACCCTTTCATCTACCCATTAACAGAACTTTCTGGTGCACAGGATTTTAGTATACTGTAAAATTTTTGCAAAAAATATTTGTCAAAAAAGGTGAAAAGATCTATTTAGGTCTTGGCTCTTACAAGTAACAAATTCTTTCAAGGAATTCCTAAGTATTAATGTACCTATTACTAAGTAAATAAATAAAGGGTGTAAGTATACTGTATGTATCAAGCTCCAAGGCTAAAAGAAATTATCTGAATATCAGGTGGTAAAAATTATTATCACTATAATACTATATGTCTCGTGCCTCCTAGTCAACAACTCTGTGTAACCCTACTCACACCACTGATTGGCAGCTTTCTGTCAATCTCCAGTGTACACAGAAAGCTGCCAATCAGTGGTGTTGGTGGGGTTATACAGGGCTCAGCATTCTAAGCACTACTTGATCTACAGTAGAGAAAACAGTGATTGTATCAAAATGACAGCAAGCAGCCCAGCACATCTTTGTAATCAAAGTCTCTGCCTCTACATCATGCGGCTCTCAGATTCCATAGCATAACATATGAAAAACCTGATGACAGATTCCTTTTAACTCTTCCAATGTTATGGGCATATGCAGTTTAATATTCCATGATTCTAATCCACAAAGTTCAGAATCCTAACCTTAAGGCTCATATAGCTAAATGAACATATTAATGCTTAGTGTGCTGGCTGTATGCAAAACTGTAAAAAGAGTGTATATATATATATATATATATATATATATATATATATATATATATATAATATCTATATATATAATTGCCTTATTCTGTCTGTCTGTCTGTCTATCTGTCTGTCTGTCTGTCTGTCATGCTCCAAAATTGTGTCCTTACGGTGACACAAAGCTGATTGGCCGCTGGGCTCGCAATGGCCCCGCCCCCCCACGGATTGGCCGCTCGCCTCGGCTCCTCCCCCCCGCACGGATTGGCCGCTCGCCTCGGGTCCGCCCCCCCCGCACGGATTGGCCTCCACTCACTCTGACTCACACGCACACTCACACTCAGACTCACATGCACACTCACACTCAGACTCACACTCAGACTCATCTATATATATAATTGCCTTATTCTGTCTGTCTGTCTGTCTATCTGTCTGTCTGTCTGTCTGTCATGCTCCAAAATTGTGTCCTTACGGTGACACAAAGCTGATTGGCCGCTGGGCTCGCAATGGCCCCGCCCCCCCACGGATTGGCCGCTCGCCTCGGCTCCTCCCCCCCGCACGGATTGGCCGCTCGCCTCGGGTCCGCCCCCCCCCGCACGGATTGGCCTCCACTCACTCTGACTCACACGCACACTCACACTCAGACTCACATGCACACTCACACTCAGACTCACACTCAGACTCACATGCACACTCACAATCAGACTCACACGCACACTCACACTCACACGCACACTCACATGCACACTCACATGCACACTCACACGCACACTCACACAGACTCACACGCACACTCACAGACTCACACGCACACTCAGACTCACACTCACACACACTCAGACTCAGACTCACACTCACACTCAGACTCACACTCAGACTCACACACACTCACACTCACACTCAGACTCACACTCAGACTCACACTCAGACTCACACTCACATGCACACTCACACTCAGACTCACACTCAGACTGACACGCACACTCAGACTCACACTCACACTCAGACTCACACTCAGACTCACACTCAGACTCACACGCACACTCAGACTCACACTCAGACTCACACTCAGACTCACACTCAGACTCACACTCAGACTCACACTCAGACTCACATGCACACTCACACTCACACTCACACGCAGACTCAGACTCAGACTCACACTCAGACTCACACACACTCACACTGACACTCAGACTCACACTCACACTCACATGCACACTCACACTCAGACTCACACTCAGACTCACACTCAGACTCACACTCAGACTCACATGCACACTCACACTCAGACTCACACTCAGACTCACACTCAGACTCACACTCACACTCACATGCACACTCACACTCAGACTCACACTCAGACTCACACTCAGACTCACACTCAGACTCACTCACACTCACTCACACTCACACTCAGACTCACACTCAGACTCACACTCACATGCACACTCACACTCAGACTCACACTCACACTCACTCACATGCACACTCACACTCAGACTCACACTCACATGCACACTCACACTCAGACTCACCCTCAGACTCACACTCACATGCACACTCAGACTCACACTCACACTCACATGCACACTCAGACTCACACTCACACTCACATGCACACTCAGACTCACACTCACACTCACATGCACACTCAGACTCACACTCACATGCACACTCACACTCAGACTCACACTCACATGCACACACACTCAGACTCACACTCACATGCACACTCACACTCAGACTCACACTCACATGCACACTCACACTCAGACTCACACTCAGACTCACACTCACATGCACACTCACATGCACACTCACACTCAGACTCACACTCACATGCACACTCACACTCAGACTCACACTCACATGCACACTCACACGCACACTCACACAGACTCACACGCACACTCACAGACTCACACGCACACTCAGACTCACACTCACACACACTCAGACTCAGACTCAGACTCACACTCAGACTGACACTCAGACTCACACTCAGACTCACACGCACACTCAGACTCACACTCAGACTCACACTCAGACTCACACTCAGACTCACACTCAGACTCACACTCAGACTCACACTCAGACTCACACTCAGACTCACACTCAGACTCACACTCAGACTCACACTCAGACTCACATGCACACTCACACTCAGACTCACACGCAGACTCAGACTCAGACTCACACTCAGACTCAGACTCACACACACTCACACTCACACTCAGACTCACACGCACACTCACTCACACTCACTCACACTCACACCCAGACTCAGACTCACACTCAGACTCACACGCAGACTCAGACTCACACTCAGACTCACACACACTCACACTCAGACTCAGACTCACACTCACATGCACACTCACACTCAGACTCACACTCAGACTCACACTCAGACTCACACGCACACTCACTCACACTCACTCAGACTCAGACTCACACTCACATGCACACTCACACTCAGACTCACACGCAGACTCAGACTCACACACACTCACACTCAGACTCACACGCACACTCACTCACACTCACTCACACTCAGACTCAGACTCACACTCAGACTCACACTCACTCACATGCACACTCACACTCAGACTCACACTCACATGCACACTCACACTCAGACTCACCCTCAGACTCACACTCACATGCACACTCAGACTCACACTCACATGCACACTCACACTCAGACTCACACTCACATGCACACTCACACTCAGACTCACACTCACATGCACACTCACACTCAGACTCACACTCACATGCACACTCACACTCAGACTCACACTCACATGCACACTCACACTCAGACTCACCCTCAGACTCACACTCACATGCACACTCAGACTCACACTCACATGCACACTCACACTCACATGCACACTCACACTCACACTCACACTCACATGCACACTCACACTCACACTCAGACTCACACTCACATGCACACTCACACTCAGACTCACACTCACATGCACACTCACACTCAGACTCACACTCACACTCACATGCACACTCACACTCAGACTCACACTCACATGCACACTCACACTCAGACTCACACTCACATGCACACTCACACTCAGACTCACACTCACATGCACACTCACACTCAGACTCACACTCACATGCACACTCACACTCAGACTCACACTCACATGCACACTCACACTCAGACTCACACTCAGACTCACACTCACATGCACACTCACACTCAGACGCACACTCACATGCACACTCACATGCACACTCACACTCACACTCACACTCAGACTCACACTCAGACTCACACTCACATGCACACTCACATGCACACTCACACTCAGACTCACACTCACATGCACACTCACACTCAGACTCACACTCACATGCACACTCAGACTCACACTCACACTCACATGCACACTCACACTCAGACTCACCCTCAGACTCACACTCACATGCACACTCAGACTCACACTCACATGCACACTCACACTCACATGCACACTCACACTCAGACTCACACTCACATGCACACTCACACTCACACTCAGACTCACACTCACATGCACACTCACACTCAGACTCACACTCACATGCATACTCACACTCAGACTCACACTCACACTCACATGCACACTCACACTCAGACTCACACTCACATGCACACTCACACTCAGACTCACACTCACATGCACACTCACACTCAGACTCACACTCACATGCACACTCACACTCAGACTCACACTCAGACTCACACTCACATGCACACTCACACTCAGACTCACACTCACATGCACACTCACACTCAGACTCACACTCACATGCACACTCACACTCAGACTCACACTCACATGCACACTCAGACTCACACTCACATGCACACTCACACTCAGACTCACACTCACATGCACACTCACACTCAGACTCACACTCACATGCACACTCACACTCAGACTCACACTCACATGCACACTCACACTCAGACTCACACTCAGACTCACACTCACATGCACACTCACACTCAGACTCACACTCACATGCACACTCACACTCAGACTCACACTCACATGCACACTCACACTCAGACTCACCCTCAGACTCACACTCACATGCACACTCAGACTCACACTCACATGCACACTCACACTCACATGCACACTCACACTCAGACTCACACTCACATGCACACTCACACTCACACTCAGACTCACACTCACATGCACACTCACACTCAGACTCACACTCACATGCACACTCACACTCAGACTCACACTCACACTCACATGCACACTCACATGCACACTCACACTCAGACTCACACTCACATGCACACTCACACTCAGACTCACACTCACATGCACACTCAGACTCACACTCACATGCACACTCACACTCAGACTCACACTCACATGCACACTCACACTCAGACTCACACTCACATGCACACTCACACTCAGACTCACACTCACATGCACACTCACACTCACATGCACACTCACACTCACATGCACACTCACACGCACACTCACACTCAGACTCACACTCACATGCACACTCACACTCACACTCAGACTCACACTCAGACTCACACTCACATGCACACTCAGACTCACACTCACATGCACACTCACACTCAGACTCACACTCACATGCACACTCACACTCAGACTCACACTCACATGCACACTCACACTCACATGCACACTCACACTCACATGCACACTCACACTCAGACTCACACTCACATGCACACTCACACTCACATGCACACTCACACTCACACTCACATGCACACTCACACTCACATGCACACTCACACTCACATGCACACTCAGACTCACACTCAGACTCACACTCACATGCACACTCACACTCACATGCACACTCACACTCACATGCACACTCGCACTCACACTCAGACTCACACTCAGACTCACACTCAGACTCACACTCAGACTCACACTCACACTCACATCAGATCGCATCCACGTCCTGCAGCGGCAGAACACACACACCTCACACACACATCAGATCGCATCCACGTCCTGCAGCGGCGGAACACACACACCTCACACACACATAAGAACAGACACACACACACACACATCAGATCACACTCACTCTCACACACACCTCACATCGCATCCACACACTCACAACATCCCGTGATATCGCTTGCTTCTCGGCGGCGATACTGTGCTGTGAGCTTCCAGGACCTGCTGGAGGATCACATGGCCGGAAGCATGTGGTATCTCCGGATGTTGTGAGTGTGTCAGCGCGTATGTGCGATATCGTCAGTGTGTGTGTGTATGCGATCGGATGTGTGTGAGTGTGTGTGAGTGTATGTGATCGGATGTGTGTGAGTGTATGCGATCGGATGTGTGTGAGTGTGTGTGTGTGTGTGTGAGTGTATGCGATCGGATCTGTGAGTGTCGGCAGAGGAGCACGGCGTGCAGCACAGCTGCTGGGACCGCCCACCGGTGGGCACAGGGAGAAGTGGGGTGTGTGTGTGAGTGTATGCGATCATATGTGTGCGTGTTTACTGTCTGATGTGTGACTGTGGAGCACGATGGGGGGTGCACAGCATGGGGGATGTAGCACGATGGGGAGTGCGCAGCATGGGGGATGGAGCACGATGGGGAGTGTGCAGCATGGGGGATGGAGCACGATGGGGAGTGCGCAGCATGGGGGATGGAGCACGATGGGGGGTGCGCAGCATGGGGGATGGAGCACGATGGGGGTGCGCAGCATGGGGGATGGAGCACGATGGGGAGTGCGCAGCATGGGGGATGGAGCACGATGGGGTGTGCGCAGCATGGGGGATGGAGCACGATGGGGGGTGCGCAGCATGGGGGATGGAGCACGATGGGGAGTGTGCAGCATGGGGGATGGAGCACGATGGGGAGTGTGCAGCATGGGGGATGGAGCACGATGGGGAGTGCGCAGCATGGGGGATGGAGCACGATGGGGAGTGCGCAGCATGGGGGATGGAGCATGATGGAGAATGCGTAGCATGGGGGATGGAGTACGATGGGGAGTGCGCAGCATGGAGGATGGAGCACGTTTGGGAGTGCGCAGCATGGGGGATGGAGCATGATGGGGAATGCGTAGCATGGGGGATGGAGCACGATGGGGAGTGCGCAGCATGGGAGATGGAGCATGATGGGGGGTGCGCAGCATGGGGGATGGAGCACGATGGGGAGTGTGCAGCATGGGGGATGGAGCACGATGGGGAGTGCGCAGCATGGGGGATGGAGCACGATGGGGAGTGCGCAGCATGGGGGATGGAGCACATTTGGGAGTGCGCAGCATGGGGGATGGAGCACGATGAGGAATGCGCAGCATGGGGGATGGAGCACGATTGGGAATGCGCAGCATGGGGGATGGAGCACGATGGGGAATGCGCAGCATGGAGGATGGAGCACAATGGGGAGTGGGGATGGAGCACGATGGGGGGTGCGCAGCATGGGGGATGGAGCATGATGGGGGGTGCACAGCATGGGAGATGGAGCACGATGGGGGGTGGACCACGATGGGGGGTGCACACCTCCCCCCAAAACACACACACACACACTGCCACACACGCACTGCACAACACACCACACACACACTGGGAACCACAAACACCACCCTACACAGACACCCACACACACAGACAACGCCGCAGACACACAACACTCAACACACAAACACCGCGGCACACACAAATATACGCACATACCGCACAACACACACATTGCACAAAACATACCTCCCCCCAAAACACACACACACATACACAACGATACAGACACACAGCGCTCCACAAATAACGACACACAACGCAAGACACAAACAACACCGCTCTCACCCCCCGCTACACCCAGACAACACCCAGAACATGTACAGCCCCTACACAAACACTTGGTAACTACACACAACAACATCTATATATATATATATAACAAAAATCATACATTAACTACACAATACGTAAATTCTAGAATACCCGATGCGTAGAATCGGGCCACCTTCTAGTATATATATATATATATATATATATATATATATATATATATATATATAAAAAAAAACCCGTAGCATGGACTATTTTGAACTTTGTTCTGGATCAGAGTCACCTATTAGAAGTCAATGGGGGAAAGAAAAAAAAAATCAAATACATGTTAGCATCTCTATGCGATGCATTTTTCACAGATATGTTACAATTATAAAGATAAGAAACTATGGTATATTTTACCTTTATCATGTATTTTTTTTTCCATTGAAAAACACATCCCATACGGATGTACAAAACAGTCATACGAATTGCATAAAGACGTAGACACTGGGTACACTGATACAGAAGTGATAAATTGCGGAACCAGTGGAACAATCATTTCTCCAGTCTGCCAAGAGCAGTTTCTCAACAGAACACAAGGCTTCACATTGCTCGTGTTACTGTGAGCAGCCTGCGTGGCCTACACATGTGATCATGCTTGCAGTGTCTCCCATAGAACACATTGGGGATAACAGTTCCCCAGTCAGTCAGTCAGTGCCATTCCTGATGGTGGGACACTCACCAATCAGCAAGTTATGACTTATTTTGCAGTTAGGAGATAGCTTGTTTTCACTGAACAACCCCTTTAAGATGCCCAGAAGATTTTTTTTTCTGTTTTCATTTACCGTATCTATATATTTATAGCCATGAAACCTGGCTGAGAATTAGTTACACATGCAGAGACGTTTACTAAGTACAGTAGTCAGAAGAAGGGCATTTAGTGGCCTCCGCCACCAATGTCTTCTGTTGGAGGATCTACCTAACTTGAGAACACACTAATCTAAAGGCCACTTTACACACAGATAAATCTGCGGCAGATCTGTGGTTGCAGTGAAATTGTGGACAATCAGTGCCAGGTTTGTGGCTGTGTACAAATGGAACAATATGTCCATGATTTCACTGCAACCACAGATCTGCCAAAGATTTATCTGTGTGTGACAGGGCCTTAAGACAGGACTGAAAGGACAGTAGCACGAGTAAAAATGTCTATAAATTCATCAGAAGGGTTCATGTACTTTGTAATTAGACATTGAATAACTAGAAACTTTGACTTAGGTAAGTTCTCACTTCGTTGTTTTGCATCCGTCACAATCAGTTGTGTGACTGATGCAACGGATGCGTTGCAGATAGTGGCACAATTGATGTCACTGATGCTGCAAAAAAAAAGATCCGTTGTTTCTTTGTTTTTTTACTGTTTTACAGGCGGCTGGCTATTGTGAACGATTAGCTGATCATTCACAAAAGCCGGCCGCCGACCGATCAGCTGATAGTTCATAATAGCCGGGCGATCAGCTGATTGGTCACAATAGCCGGCCACCTGGCGATCAGCTGATCGGTCACAATAGCTGGCCGCCGGGCGATCAGCCGATTGGTCACAATAGCCGGCCACCGGGCGATCTGCTGATCGTTCCGGCCACTGGAACTGGAACTGAATTTACAATCGATCATGGTTTTTACTGTGCTCACAGTAAAAAAACGATCTGCCGCACAAAAAAAGTTACATTCAGCGTTTCTGCCGCTTGACGGTCAGTCAGAAAACGACTGATAGACCTGCGTTGCATCCGTTGCGTGACAATCAGTCACAATCTGTCGCTAATAGAAGCCTATGGGGAAAAACGGATTCCTGCATAATATTTTGCAGGATACCGTAATTCCTCAAGGCGACGGATTGTGACTGATGCAAAACAACGGAAGTGTGAACTTGCCCTAATTTTCTCATCCATTCATTAAGTGTGCTATTATTACATGTTTATTAGACAGCTAGAATACCAGGGGTGGACAACCACAGAGGCTCAGGAGATAGGGGGCTTCTACCTCCAAAGCTGTACGTGTTCTTACACAGGAGCCCTCTTCAGTCCGTGTCCGCTAATGTAGCATACTATACCTTGGAAAAATATTATGCACCGACTAGACAATATAAAGCCCATAAAGGAGCAATCTTCACATTTTGCCTAAACTTCACAATTAAGACTTTACAGAAATCTAAAGGTTATTCCCTTTGTATACTGGTGTGATCAAACAGAGAAAGAGGTATCACAGAGACATGATGTGGTTACAGGCGTTCTGCTGCCATGTCTACAGCAGATATTCTAATCTTGAGTAAACCACATTTGTATGTACTGGTTGTGATGTTAACGCTTGGCTGGGGGCAAGGTTTCACCTTTCAAAAACAGCATATCTAAAAAAGGAATTAAATTTTGCTTTTTCATACTAGATTTTTTCATTTTCCAGTATTAACTCCTATCTTAAGGATATTTATTCTTTCTTTTTACTATAAATATTATTGTCCTGTCTATGTTTATGTCTTCTCTGTTAAGAGCCTATTGACATGGTTTCTGAATCCTTATACGTAATAACGGCGCACAGTTTTTCAGCTGTAACCCTAGACATATGTGTGCACTTCAGACTTCAGTTTGTGACAGGAGCTAATTTGGTTGGCAATATTAACTCCCATGGGGCCAATATCTCGGCCAGCCAGTCAGGCAGAAAGCCTTGGAGCATGTATGCTTCCATTCACTATGGGATGGTACAGTGCTCCCTCGCACCCAGTGAGGAAACAACCCTCCGACTCCCATCCCTCCTAGTTGGCGCTTCTGAGCCTGTAGCGAATACTATAAAGGAAAAATGTGCACATTTTCCTATTATTATAAGTGTTGTGCACAAAGCATGGTCCAATGCACAGTTCCATAAATAAGAAAACTATGCAGAATGCATAACAAAAGGCCACAATGGCTGATATATCATACATGTATTGATAGATTTTCTTGTTGTCCTCGGTAGTTCAGTGATGTGAACATGAAGATGATTTAGACTTGTTCTCTCTCATAAATCAATGGAGTAAGACGCTTATGTGCAACATAGTGACTGGAAACCCACTTTTACATTTTAAAAATAACTTTTTAACAACGCATACACTGTGAAATAATGTAATCCTGCCGCTCTACACTGTGAATTCACTATGGTGACCATTATGAGATCACTATGGATCAGTGGTGTCATTGCGTAGCCTGTGACGGGATGCAGACGTCTTCTATGCCGTAAGCCTACATACAAAATGGAGAATGCGTGGAGCAGGAGCTCTATACTCTACTACAGGATCCAACTATATTGGCCTTATGTTGATATGGTTGGAAGTTAATTATGTTGGTGGGGTTTGTTCATTAGGTTCATCACTGTTCCCATTGGGGTTCACAATCTGAATTCCCTACCTGTATGTCTTTGTAGTGGGGGAGAAAACCAGAGATTCCAGAGGAAACCCACACAAACACGGGAAGAGCATACAAACTCCTTGTATATGTTGTTCTTAGTGGGATATGAACCCAGGACCCCAGAGCTGCAATATATACACAGTTGAAGAAGTTTACATACACTATCTAAAAAGACATATATGCATGTTTTTCCTCACTATCTGATATGAAGTCAGAATAAACCTTTCCCGTTTTAGGTCAATTAGGATTACCAAAATTATTTGTTTGCCAAATGCCAGAATAACAAGAGATAATATTTTAAGGCATTTGTATTACTTTCTGCAAAGTCAAAAGCTTACATACTCTAAAGGGTACTTTACACGCTGCGATATCGGTACCGATATCGCTAGCGAGCGTACCCGCCCCCGTCGGTTGTGCGACACGGGAAAATCGCTGCCCATGGCGCACAACATCACTTACACCCATCACACGGACTTACCTTCCCTGTGCCGTCGCTCTGGCCAGCGAACCGCCTCCTTTCTAAGGGGGGCGGTTTGTGCGGCTCGTGCGGCATCACAGCAACGTCACATGGCAGCCGTCCAATAGAAGTGAAGGGGCGGAGATTAGCGGGACGTAACATCCCGCCCACCTCCTTCCTTCTGCATTGCCGGTGGACACAGGTAAGGAGATGTTAGTCGTTCCTGCGGTGTCACACATAGCGATGTGTGCTGCCGCAGGAACGACAAACAACACCGTACCTGCAGCAGCAACGATATTAAGGAAATGAACGACGTGTCAACGAGCAACGATTTTTCACGTTTTTGCGCTCGTTGATCGTCTCTCATTGGTGTCACACGCTGCGATGCCGCTAACAGCGCCGGATGTGCATCACTAACGACGTGACCCCGACGATATATCGCTAGCGATGTCGCAGTGTATAAAGCACCCTTAAGAGTACTATGCCTTTAAACAATATGGGACAGCCCATATGATGAGGTCATATCTTTGGAAGCTTCGGATAGGTTTATTGGCAACATCTGAGTTAGAGATACACCTGTGGATGTATTTTAATGCACACCTGAAACACACTGCTTCTTTGTGTAGCATCATGGGAAAGTCAAAAGAAATCAGTCAAGATCTTAGGAAGAGAATTGTGGACTTGCACAAGTATGTTTCATCCTTGGGTACAATTTCCAGATACCTGAAGGTGCCTTGTTCATCTGTACAAACAATTATACGCAAGTACAAACAAGAAAGGAATGTCAAGCCGTCATACCACTCAGGAAGGAGACGGGTTCTGTGTGCCAGAAATGAACGTGCTTTGGTCAGACATGTGCATATCAACTCAAGAACAAAAGCAAAAGCCGTTGTGACGATGCTGGCAAAAGCTAGTAAGATTGTTTCATTATCCACAGTGAAATGAGTACTGTATCACCATGGGCTGAAAGGCCACTCTGCCAGGAAGAAGCCATTACTCCAAAAGAAACATTAAAAAAAGCCAGATTAATATTTGCAAATGCACACAGGAACAAAGACCTTAATTTTTTAGTTATGTCCTGTGGTCTGATGAAGCTAAAATTGAACTGTTTGGCCATAATGACCATCGTTACATTTGGAGTAAAAAAGGAGAAACTTTGATGCCTAAGAACACTATCCCAACTGTGAAACACGGGGGTGGCAGCATCATGTTGTGGGGTTGTTTTGCTGCAGAGGGACTGGTGCACTTCACAACATAGATGGCATCATGAGGAAAGAAGATTATGTGGCAATACTGAAGCAACATCTCAAGACATCAGCCAGGAACTTAAAGCTTGGAAGGAAATGGGTGTTCCAAATGGACAATAACCCGAAGCATACTACCAAACTGGTTACAAAGTGGCTTAATGATAACAAGTCAATGTTCTGGAGTGGCCATCACAAAACCCTGATCTCAATCCTATTGAAAATGTATGGGCAAAGCTGAAAAAGCCGGTGCGAGCAAGGTGACTTACAAACACGGCTCAGTTACACCAGTTCTGACAGGAGGAATGGGCCCAAATTCCTACCATCTATTGTGAGAAGCGTGTGGAAGGATATTCAAAATGTTTGACCCAAGTCATACAGTTGAAGAGCAATGGTACCAAAAACTAATGAAATGTATGTAAACTATTGACTTTGCAGAAAGCAATAAAAATGCCTTAAACATTCTCTCTCTCATTAATCTGTCATTTGGCAAATATAAATAATTTTGGTTCCTAATTGACCTAAAACGGAAAAGGATTATTCTGATTTCATGTCAGATAGTGAGGAAAAACATGCATATGTGTCTTTTTACATAGTGTATGTAAACTTCTGGTTTCAACTGTATATATATTTATTTTTTACATTTTGTGCCCCTCCAAACTATGCACCCAGGTCAACTGCCTCTGAAGCCCGGCAATCTATAGTACCACTATGGAGACAAACCTCATCTGTGCACAGGTCCAAAGAGATAAAAATATGAGCCATAGCAGAAGACCAAACCACAATTTTGATGATAATGTATCATTGCATTTTTTTTACACTTTGTATGATGTGTGTGAAAATAACTATTCCTTGCCTGCTAAGATGAATCAAACTGGCTCTAATGTGTAGTTATTTGTTTATTCCTATATATTATATTCGGACATACAGTATATATCATCGTTAGGAAGAACATTTCTGCATGTTATTCTACACTAATGGACAAGGTAAATTATACACCACTTATGCTGATATACTAAAGGGCCCGGCACTATGGTGTGGACTGCAGCAATCCTCCTTCCGAGGAAATAATGTCAAACTGAGCTGAAACAAATAACAGCCAGATCAATAAGATGTGACAGGTTCTCAACTGAATGTTGCCCTATGGTGACCTGTCACTGCCCTGTGCACAAAGAAGATTTAATGAATGGTCAGAAGCACATCAGATAACTGGTGATTCATTGGGGATACCTGGATGTGCTGGGAATGTAAAGCAGATCTTTCCAAGAGACTCTCACTTAAAGCCGAGCAATTTTCAAATTATTTCCTATCTCATTTGTAAATCATGTTGACCAAAGATCACACTCAAGGACTATTTAATGGAGCCATCCTGATTTATAGGATTCTACGGTTATCACCAAAGGTATGAATATTTCTATGGGAGTGATGACACCCCTGCTCTTCCTGTATGCATCCACTTCATTCATGCAGAGCTGCAGGAAGCTTTGGTTTGGAGAAATATGTTGTGGAAGCAAGTTATCAGAAATTCCTTAATAAGACGATAGGGCTAGGGCACATGGCAAGTAAAATGGACAGAATGCAATAAAAATAAAATAAAATAAAATTAAAAAAAAAAAAAATCGCATTCCACCAGTACCAATGTTAGGCCTAAGCCACACAGGACTGCCGTGGAAACACCATCACATGTCTCAACGCTGGCAGGAAACTAGCCAGGTCTTTCACCGGGAAGGAACAACCACGGGAAGGGCAGTCTCCAGTCAAGGAAACCGCCTATGCCAAAACATGGTATCCATCCACAGACAGCTGTTTCGGGGTATTTGCCCCTCATCACTGTGGAGTAGGAAACTGGCTAGTGGGAGCAATGCCTAGTAAAAGACTAG
This sequence comes from Anomaloglossus baeobatrachus, assembly GCF_048569485.1. Taxonomy (NCBI): domain Eukaryota; kingdom Metazoa; phylum Chordata; class Amphibia; order Anura; family Aromobatidae; genus Anomaloglossus; species Anomaloglossus baeobatrachus. The sequence continues at coordinate 592,940,378 of NC_134354.1, read as the reverse complement.
AACAAGGGCCCCTGTTTTGCATATTTTCCCAGGGGCCTTGTTCTAGAATCACTGCGTTGAGAAACACGTGATGGTGTCTCCGCGGTGCTGGATGTTGATCTCCCTAAGGTCAATCATCCTTGCTTACGTAGTCTTTACTAGGCATTGCTCCCACTAGCCAGTTTCCTACTGCACACTGATGAGGGGCAAATACCCCGAAACAGCTGTCTGCAGATGGATACCATGTTTTGGCATAGGCGGTTTCCTTGACTGGAGACTGCCCTTCCCGTGGTTGTTCCTTCCCGGTGAAAGACCTGGCTAGTTTCCTGCCAGCGTTGAGACATGTGATGGTGTTTCCGCAGCAGTTCTGTTTTGCATATTTTCCCAGGGGGCCTTGTTCTAGAATCACTGCGTTGATCTCCCTAAGGTCAATCATCCTTGCTTATGTAGGCCTAAGCCACATAGCCAGAAAAACGGTGCAAGTGGAGTGCTATGAAACATCGCATTCCACTCGGACCAATATTAGCCTGTGTTTCAGCGCACATGAGCGTATTTTCTCAGACCTAATCGGACCGAAAAAACAATTGCAGCATGCTGCGATTGTAATGCGAGACTCTTTCTCTCGACCCCATTCAAGTCAATGGGGCAAGAGAAAAAAAAAAAAAAAAAAAATCGCACTGCACTTGAGGTACACCGGTGCGCGTGCAGAGCGAGAATCGCAATAGCCGGCTACAGAGGAGAGGAAGATAAATCCCTCCCTCAGCTCCTCAAAGCCGGCCCGCCCCCCCCCCCCCCCCGCAGCTCAGGTCTGCTTGCACAGTCGGACCTCAGTCGCAGGGACACTCGCATGACACTCGGCTCCTGCTCTGCTGCCATGCACTAGTGCCCCGTGTGGCCCCGGCCTTACTCTATGCGGATGTTCCAATGTGCGATTATTTTCTCAGCCCTAATTGGACCGAGAAAACAGTCACAGCATGCTGCGGGTGGAATCCAATCCATATTCACTCGCACTCATACAAGTCTATGGGTGCGAGAGAAACGTGGCACTGCACTCGGAAGACACCAGAGTGCAGTGCGATAATTGCCTCAGCTAGCAATGGAGGCGATAGGGAGATTAATACTTCCCTCTCCACCTCAACGCCAGTCCTCTTCTTCATAGCTATGATCCGATCGCAAGATCGGATCACAGTGGCATGACAATTGGCTTACACTCGTAGCACAGTGGGAGCTAGCATATCGCATCTGATGCTTTCACATCGGATGCCATATGCTCGTGTGGCCCCAGCCATACACCTACTATATAACTGGTCAATCAGATACTAGCCCTACAGGCATTGTCGGCACGTGAAATAGAGCACAATATTGAAAAATAGAATAAGAAAATAGCATATAACACGTTTCTAAAGGGTCTATAAAACTTAGAAAAGGTGAACATTTCTATGCCGCCTTACACAATTATACTCATTTATTGAAAAGTAATATGTCAGCAGGTTTTTGACACCTAATATGAGAATAATGTAGAAAAAAAGACCTTTTCTGTAGTTTTGATAAAATTACTATTTTATCAGCAGGAGATCATCATTAGAGGACTAGTAACCCTGCGGCCAGATAGTCAAGCATGTTCATGAGCCTTGTATAGCCCTTCCCTCACCACAGATTAACAGCTTTTCTGTATACTGTACATAGGCAAAAATATGCCAATCAGTGGTATAGGTGAGATTATACAGAGCTCAGCATTGAGAGAACTGCTAGATTAGCAGCAGATAAAACAGTATTGTTATCAAAATGACAGCAAGCAGCTCAGTAAGTCACCTTGCTGGAATAAGGGTCTATTCTCCTACATTATTCTACTCAGTTGGATAACAAAACCCTGGTGTCAGATTCACTTTAACAGAATATAAGCAATCTTAAATAGTAGTATGGCTATGTAGATGCTTGTCCATCAATAAAAATTATATACATTTTATAAAGATCTGATGTGCCAGTCATGAGAAATCTAGGGTATAAGACATATGCAAATAAGACTGCAAGTGCATTGTGGGTGTGTCAAAGCATGACTACTACTTTCCAGTGACGCGGCCCCAGTGTGCTTCTAGCCCAATTTGTATTTGGTCTTCTATACTTGATTTGTCATTCAATATTTTGGGGGCAATAAGCAGCTACAAAACGATATCCACTACTTATGTGAAAAAAATGATAACAGTTTCCCTTTTACAATTAGCAAGTCCATCCCAACACTTTCTATTTCTGAATTTAGAGATGGATGTCAAATTTTATTTTATGGCTTAAGTAACAAAAAGCGTGGAAGTTCGCTGGTCTTATACTGGTCCAAGGAAAAAGATTTTTGCAGCAGGAATTATGATATCAATGCTCAAATTTTCTCTCCAGGACAGGAGACAAACTCTAGCGCAGTGCCACCTATTGGAAGTAGCGATCCTAAAAGTTAAATGTGGATTTTTAACAATCATATCAATGCTGAATGTAAAGGGATGTTCTGATTTCACAATACAATTCAGAGGCTTGATCTACATCAAAATAACAAAAATCCTCATCATTAGTAGCTCATTCCTATCCATCACCTCCTGTTCGCCGCTCGCCATCTATCCGCAGCAGTGATGTGACGTCTACAGTCATGGACAAAAGTTTTGAGAATGACACCAAAATTATATTTTCACAATTATATTTTCTCTGGTTTTTAATTGTGTTTGTCTGATGTTTACATCACATACAGAAATATAATTGCAATCATATTATGAGTACCAAAAGGTTATATTGACAGAATGAGTTAATGCAGCAAGTCAATATTTGCAGTGTTGACCCTTCTTCAGGACCTCTGCAATTCTCGCTGGCATGCTCTCAATCAACTTCTGGATCAAATCCTGACTGATAGCTGTCCATTCTTGCATAAGCAATGCTTGCATTTTGCCAGAATTTGTTGGTTTTTGTTTGTCCACCCATCTCTTGATGATTGCCCACAAATTCTCAATGGGATTAAGATCTGGGGAGTTTCCAGGCCATGGACCCAAAATCTCTATGTTTTGTTCCATGAGCCATTTGGTGATCACCTTTGCTTTATGGCAAGGTGCTCCATCATGCTGGAAAAGACATTGTTGGGCGCCAAACTGCTCTTGGACAGTTGGGAGAAGTTGCTCTTGGAGGACATTCTGGTACCATTCTTTATTCATGGCTGTGTTTTTAGGCAAGACTGTGAGTGAGCAGATTCCCTTGGCTGAGAAGCAACCCCCACACATGAATCGTTTCAGGATGCTTAACAGTAGGCATGAGACAAGACTGGTGGTAGCGCTCACCTCTTCTTCTCCTAATAAGCTGTTTTCCAGATGTCCCAAACAATCGAAAAGGGGATTCATCTGAGAAAATGACTTTACCCCAGTCCTCAGCAGTCCCCTCCCTGTACCTTTTGCAGAATATCAGTCGGTCCCTGATGTTTTTTCTGGAGAGAAGTGGCTTCTTTGCTGCCCTCCTTGAAACCAGGCCTTGCTCAAGCAGGCTCCGCCTCACAGTGCGTGCAGAAGCACTCACACCAGCCTGCTGCCATTGCTGAGCTAGCTCAGCACTGCTGGTCTTCCGATCCCGCAGCTGAAACAGTTTTAAGATACGGTCCTGGCGTTTGCTGGTCCTTCTTGGGCAACCTGGAGCCTTTTTGGCAACAATGGAAGCTCTCTCCTTGAAGTTCTTGATGATGCGATAGATTGTTGACTGAGGTGCAATCTTTGTAGCTGCGATACTCTTTCCTGTTAGGCCATTTTTGTGCAGAGCAATGATGGCTGCACATGTTTCTTTAGAGAGAACCATGGTTAACTGAAGAGAAACAATGATACCAAGCACCAGCCTTCTTTTAAAGTGTCCAGTGGTGTAATTCTTACTTAATCATGACGGATTGTTCCATTAACACAGGTGTGGGTGTTGAGGAGGACAGGCCTGGCGATCAATCACTAAAACAATGTTAGCTGCTCCTTTTAAGGCAAGAATGCAATGATGTTGAAATGTGTTTTGGGGGTTAAAGTTCATTTTCTTAGCCAATATTGACTTTGCAAGTAATTGCTGTTAAGCTGATCACGCTTTATGACATTCTGGAGTATATGCAAATTGACATTAGAAAAACTTAAGCAGTAGACTTTGTAAAAATTAATATTTGTAGCATTCTCAAAACTTTTGGCCATAACTGTACAGCACATGATCATAGCAGTCCATGACGTGGCTCAGTATTCGTGTCTATATACCTTGATATGACCACAGAGCCCACTGATTGGCTGCAGCAGTCACATGTTGTAGATGGGACAATACTACTGCAGTCTATCATCCAACATCAAAAGAACTGGTGCACTGGAGCTGCAAGGGTCAGTGAAATAAATATATCATTTGTGTCCCTATTAGTCAGTCCCACAAGTATATTTGTTTTTTTAAATTTTGCCATTTTATACACCTTTTGTAATAGCTCTATATTATATTGAAATACATTCATTAAATAAATAGTTAGCCTTCCATCGGTGACGTCTTAGATTTTGCCCATGTCTTTTATCTCATTTATTTTTAGATCAGGTGATGCGCTGCCTGACATCTGCATCAGATGTGCTGTGGGGTGTACTACATTTGCATGATTAATCTACATACAAACAGCTGACTACACTTTTTATGTGCAATGTAACTAACAAGTATTCCCCCATGATTGGGATTGGCAAAAATCCTATTTTTATCTTTTATGACGTGAAAAAATAATTTTTGAAAAATTACAGTGAATTCTTAAAGATGAAATATACCGTATTCTCCTGTTTTTCTATAGCTTAAACTTGAAAAGGATAATTAGTAAATTTGATGTGGTTATGATCACTAAAACCTTGTGTCCCTCAGGAAAAAAATACTATTTCATGTATAGGTATCCAAACTGTCTTATCTCTCTACAAAATTGTGATTGACAGCGGGCTCTGTACTTATACACTGATGAGCTGCCTGTCGGTCAGTGCCGGGGGAGTAGTTACACCCGCTGTTCACTGTGTACTGACCAGTGACTGTAGTGGCATCGGCTGCGCATCTAATGAATGAAAGTCAGAGGCTGCTGGGAGGAATAAACTTAATTATCTCGCAGTAGCTGATCTACCAGTGCAGTGTGCAGTGGCCACACAGCTTTAGAACACTATTACCCTGCAGATTAACCCAATGTCTAAAGAGGGTTTTTTTGCATGACAGGTTCCCCTTATGTCTTATTTAATGAGATATTCCATTGTCAAACTTAATTTGTGTACAGGCTTAATCTTTTTTTAAAATTATATATATATATATATATATATATATATATATATATATATATATATATATATATATATATGTACCGTATATATATATATGTATATACCGTATATTATATATACATACATATGCATACATAATATTATAATACATATAATACATAATATATATATACACATATATACACACACACACACACATACACATACACACATACTAGCTGTACTACCCGGCTTCGCCCGGGTTAATAACTGCTGTTAACAAAATAGAATGTATTAACAAAAATGTATTGTGCAGACAAAAACCACAAAACAAATAGATAGAAATGTAATTATTAAAAGGCAAAAACTAAGCTAATAGAAGCATTTCACAACATATATTTCAACACCACAGATATTCCACACAGATTTAACTAAATTGGCCAAGTAATGTGCTTTGTCTGTCTCTTTCCCAGTCTGTCTCTTTCCCCGTCTGCCTGTCTGTCTGTCTCTTTCTTTGTATATCTTTCTGTTTTGTTTCTTTCCCCATCTGTCTCTTTCCCAGGTCTGTCTTTTTCCCAGTCTGTCTCCCCGTCTCTTTGTCTGTGTTTTTTCCTGTCTCTTTCCCTGTCTGCCTGTCTCTGTCTGTCTCTTTCCTTGTCTGTCTCTATTTCTCTGTCTCTTTCCCCGTCTGTCTATATCAAGGTCTGTGTCGTTCCCCATCTATCTTTGTCTGTCTCTCTGGCTGTCTCCTCCTTCCCTGTCTGCCGGTCTCGGTCTCTGTCCCTGTCTGCATGTCTGTCTGTCTCTTTCCCAATCTTCTTTCCAGGTCTGTTTCTTTCCATGTCTGTCTCTGTCTGTCTCTGTCTGTCTCTATCTCTCAGTCTCTTTCCCTTTCTGTCTGTCTGTCTCTCTCTCTCTCGGTCTCTTTATCAGTCTCCCCACCGACATCTTATTACCTCACATATAAGCTTCTTATACTATGAATGTCTTTTGTTCCTATAGCAACCAATCACTGCTCCTACTAATAACCTGTAGTTCCAGGCTCCATTTACTTTAATGGAGGCATATTTTTTGGAGAGTAACTGTAAAGCGCAGGGTTAAATTTTCCTGTCAAAACATAATCTACGACGTTCCCTGGGTCACATGAGGTGTCTGTGCAAAATTTCGTGATTGTTAATACGACGGTGCGGATACACTTTTCGTTTCACTTTTTCCCCATTATGTAGATAGGGGCAAAATTGATTGGTAAATTGGAACACGTGGGGTTAAAATTTCGCCTCACAACATAGCCTATGACGCTCTCGGGGTCCAGACGTGCGAGTGTGCACAATTTTGTGGCTGTAGCTGCGACGGTGCAGATGCCAATCCTGGATATACACACACACACACATTCATATATTATATATATATATATATATATATGTGTATGTGTATGTGTATGTGTGTATGTATGTGCGTATGTATGTGTGTATGTATGTGCGTCTGTATGTGCGTATGTATGTGCGTATGTATGTGCGTATGTATGTATGTGCGTATGTATGTGCGCATGTATGTGCGTATGTATGTATGTATAATATATATATATATATATATATATATATATATATATATATATATATATATATACACACACATATATACATATATATATATATACACACACACACACACATATACATACATACATACATACATAAATACATACATACGCACACACATACGCACACACATACATACGCATATACATACATACATACACACACAGTGCCTACAAGTAGTATTCAACCCCCTGCTGATTTAGCAGGTTTACACATTCGGAATTAACTTGGCATTGTGACATTTGGACTGTAGATCAGCCTGGAAGTGTGAAATGCACTGCAGCAAAAAAGAATGTTATTTCTTTTTTTATTTTTTTTTTAAATTGTGAAAAGTTTATTCAGAGAGTCATTTATTATTCAACCCCTCAATCCACCAGAATTCTGTTTGGTTCCCCTAAAGTATTAAGAAGTATTTCAGGCACAAAGTACAATGAGCTTCACATGTTTGGATTAATTATCTCTTTTTCCAGCCTTTTCTGACTAATTAAGACCCTCCCCAAACTTGTGAACAGCACTATACTTGGTCAACATGGGAAAGACAAAGGAGCATTCCAAGGCCATCAGAGACAAGATCATGGAGGGTCACAAGGCTGGCAAGGGGTACAAAACCCTTTCCAAGGAGTTGGGCCTACCTGTCTCCACTGTTGGGAGCATCATCCGGAAGTGGAAGGCTTATGGAACTACTGTTAGCCTTCCACGGCCTGGACAGCCTTTGAAAGATTCCACCCGTGCTGAGGCCAGGCTTGTCCGAAGAGTCAAGGCTAACCCAAGGACAACAAGGAAGGAGCTCCGGGAAGATCTCATGGCAGTGGGGACATTGGTTTCAGTCAATACCATAAGGAACGTACTCCACCGCAATGGTCTCCGTTCCAGACGAGCCCGTAAGGTACCTTTACTTTCAAAGCGTCATGTCAAGGCTCGTCTACAGTTTGCTCATGATCACTTGGAGGACTCTGAGACAGACTGGTTCAAGGTTCTCTGGTCTGATGAGACCAAGATCGAGATCTTTGGTGCCAACCACACATGTGACGTTTGGAGACTGGATGGCACTGCATACGACCCCAAGAATACCATCCCTACAGTCAAGCATGGTGGTGGCAGCATCATGCTGTGGGGCTGTTTCTCAGCCAAGGGGCCTGGCCATCTGGTCCGCATCCATGGGAAGATGGATAGCACGGCCTACCTGGACATTTTGGCCAAGAACCTCCGCTCCTCCATCAAGGATCTTAAGATGGGTCGTCATTTCATCTTCCAACAAGACAACGACCCAAAGCACACAGCCAAGAAAACCAAGGCCTGGTTCAAGAGGGAAAAAATCAAGGTGTTGCAGTGGCCTACTCACTCTCCTGACCTTAACCCAATTGAAAACTTGTGGAAGGAGCTCAAGATTAAAGTCCACATGAGACACCCAAAGAACCTAGATAACTTGGAGAAGATCTGCATGGAGGAGTGGGCCAAGATAACTCCAGAGACCTGTGCCGGCCTGATCAGGTCTTATAAAAGACGATTGTTAGCTGTAATTGCAAACAAGGGTTATTCCACAAAATATTAAACCTAGGGGTTGAATAATAATTGACCCACACTTTTATGTTGAAAATTTATTAAAATTTAACTGAGAAACATAACTTGTTGGTTTGTAAGATTTATGCATCTGTTAATAAATCCTGCTCTTGTTTGAAGTTTGCAGGCTCTAACTTATTTGCATCTTATCAAACCTGCTAAATCTGCAGGGGGTTGAATACTACTTGTAGGCACTGTATATATAACAGGTTAATATGTAACCTCCTAACAACTTAGCAGCGATCCCTATCAGGTTGTATCGTTGTTGGGATCGCTGGTAAGTTGTTTAGTGTGACGGTACCTTAACTAACCTATGGCAAGTGAGAGGTGTGGGTAATATGAAAGTCACACCTGAAACCAGAAAAAAAGGGGAGAAGTTGACTCAACCTTTGAATTGTGTGTCTCGCATGAAGCATGGATAACAGAGAGAGGAAAACATAACAGTGTGGAGAAGGACTTGGGAACCAGAATTGTTGAAAAACATCAAAAAGGTTACAAGTCATCAGAGATCTTGATATTCCATTGTCCACGGTGCACAACATAATCAAGAAGTTTACAACCATGGCACTGTAGCTAATCTCCCTGAATGTGGATGGCAGAGAAAAGTTAATGAAAAGTTTTGGAACGCAGGATAGTCTAGATGGTGGATAAGCAGTCACAATCAAGGTCCAAAGAAATTCAAGCTGTTCTGCAGGCTCAGGGTGCATCAGTGTCAGTGCAAACTATCCGTCGACATTTCAATTAACAGATAAGCTATGGCAGAAGACCCAGAAGGACCCCACTGCTGACACAGATACATAAAAAAGCTAGACTGCAGTTTGCCAAAGTGTATGTCAGTAAGCCAAAATCCTTCTGGGAAAGTGTTCTGTGGACAGATGAGTCCAGAATAAGTAGTACTTCTTTGAAGTATTTCGAAATCTTTAATTCATAATGGAGCTGCTTCCATGTTGTGGCTACCTCAAACTTCAGGTGTGATAAATTAGAGAACAGTAAGGGACCTATAAACAAGTTTTTTGTACTGGTCACACACACCAGTCTATAAAGACCAAGACCATATTAAACAGATTTTAAAGGTTTATTTCCATCTCTGTCTTTCATGTCACAAAAAACTGCTTCTGGGCGTCACCACCAGAGGCTGGGTAACAAAAGCAGCAGAGTGCAGCTGTGCTATGTGTTTGCATAAAGCCCATAGTAATTAATAGGAGTTATAAGGACATAAAGCACAGTTGGATATGCTGCTACCTGAATTCAGGAGGTATGCAAACAGTGTAGCTTGTGTTTCTATAACTCATACATTTGTATGGGCGCTGCGTACACAGCGAAGCACAGCTGCACTTGGCTGTTTTTGTACCCCTGCCTCTGGCAGCCAGGATCAGCTAAGGCAGGGATTGGAATAACTAATAATTATTTTTATGCATACAGCACAGCTCTAATGTATAGCGGCTGGTGCGGAGACCTGCTCATCAGCAGTTAGTGATAGGCATTCCAGCTCTTTTTAGTCATGCTGATTGTTTGGCTCTGCTCAGCAACAAGGCATTTTTTCTGCTTACAAACAGTTCTTCATTTTTTACCACTACCTTCCAAGACAGGCAGGGAGCCACATTCTGGTGGAAGGGCAAGTTTCATGCTGGTGACAGCACTATGATTAAAGGGAACCTGTCACCACTTTTTTGGCGTATAAGCTGTGGCCCCCCATCAGTGGGATCTTATATACAGCATTCTAACATGCTGTATATAAGAGCCCAGGCCACTGTGAGAACATAAAAAACACTTTATAATACTTACCTACTTACTTGCTGAGGGCAGATCAAAGTGCGCCTGCTCAGGACCTGAATGCCGGCGAGTGTGGATGACGTCAGGCACGTCGTGCATCGCGGCTAGAGAAAAAAGAGGACGAAGATGGCCGAAAGAGGCAGCGCCGGCACCAGAGAACGGAGACGCCCATATGGCCCACCACATGACCGTTAGGTAAGTATTATTAAGTGTTTTTTATGTTCTCACAGCGACCTGGGCTCTTATAAACAGCATTCTAACATGCTGTATATAAGAGCCCGGTGGTGGTGGCCGCAGCTTATACGCCAAAAAAAGTGGTGACAGTTTCCCTTTAAAATGGGAGGACCACTTTAGTTTCAATGGTCCATTCCTCCGTTTCCAAGAAAACACCATTCGAATCAATATGCAATTGGGGTTGAAGTATTTTGGGTGAGATACAGCAGTTCTCAAGCCTGTTTCTCCACCTCTATTCCCTGCCGTCTCCTGCTTGACTGTCAGCACAAGAGGAACAGAGCTGGAGAGAGCTGGGGGCAAGTCTACCAAAACTGTGTCAGACACAGATGTGGGTAGAAATCAGAAGTATGTCACTGAATTCCTCCATGCCAAAAATATTGCACCAACTGACATCCGTTGAGGCTTGGTGAAGGATTACAGAGACAATGCAGTGAACGTGAGCACAGTGAGCTGGTGGGTGATGGGTCTCAAGCGTGGCGAAAATAACATGAAATGCAAGCCATGTTCCTGGCTATAAAATACAGTATTAAACAGTTCAAGTTCAAAACACAGATGACATCGGTAGTAAAGTGATGTGTACAGCCTTTTGGAATAGAAAATTCTTTTGGATTCTCTGGACTCTAGAAAAACTGTCAGTCCTGAATGTTACATGAAGATGCTGACTAAGCTGAAGGCTCCAATTTCCAAAGTCAGGGCAGAGAAGAAGACATCTTATCGCTTGCAACATGATAACTGCAGACTCTACACTAGTGTCAAGAACATTGAGTAGATTGCAAAATTTAGCTGGACTATAAAGTCCAGGGTTGGTGCCTTCAGACTTCCATTTCTTTGGGCCAATGAAAGATGGACTGGGTGCTCAACATTATCCAGACAATGACGCAGTTATCGCAGGTGTAAAAAAAAGTGCATTGCATCTGCTGATTTAAAGTTTTATGAGTGCGGCATGTAGGTCCTAGTTCATGACTCGCAGAAGTACATAACAAATGGCAGTGACTACATGGAAAAATGACTAGAGATGAGTGGACTCACAGATAACCGGGGGAACCGGTGGGTCCCTGTTATATATATTTTTTTTTTTTTTTAAATACGATTCCGGTCCAGACTCTGGTCCCCATATAAGTCTATGGGAACCAGAATCCAGAGATTAAAAATGTTGGTAGAAGGGATCGGGGATAGCAGCGCGCGCGCTGTACGGTTTTATTTATTTAATTATTAATTTTCATACCAGCAGACAGCACCTGTTATTGGTTGCAGGCAGATGCGGTCACATAGGCTGGGGGCACGTCTGACTGCAAGCAATCACAGATGCCAAGATGGCCGGTGGGCGGGTTAAGCAGTGTGCCGCCATGACGGAGCCTCAGTAAGTATGAAGTGCTCGCTTCATTATTTTCTTTATAATTTTTTTTTTTTAAATTTCTCTAGTGCCAGATCCAGATCAAACACCTGGAATCCCGGGCACCGGTACGTTTGAATCCGCGTGGATCCGAATTTTTACAGTCCGGGTCTGCTCATCACTAAAAATGACATTATGTAGCGGATATCGTGCTCTATACAACTGTTATGCTTTGTATCTGCTGTAGTTGCCATGTAAATTTATTTTCGGATCCACCCTCTTGTTTATGACTGTGGAAATAAAAAATATCTGCAGGATGCCTTCATTTTAACATGCAAAAAATGGGTGTTGTATCTACTACTAGAGGGGTAGACTTCCTAAAGTGAAGCCGCAGCATAGTAAGCTCATTTAGAATATTTTATTCCTGTTAGGAAGGCTTCTGTCACTAGATGTCACTGCTCTGCTGACACCACATCCTAATGTGCGCTATCACGTACAACCATGACTTGTGATGCTTCCATGAAGGATCCATTCAGGCTTGTACATTTTCAGTTAAAGGGAACCCGACAGCTTAATACTGCAGGAATCCTAACCATAAGTTCACACGTGGAATGATTCCATGTCAAAATCTTCATCTAAACAAGCTTGAAATCACTAGTATAAGATTTCCTATTCATTTGAATGGGAAAAACTCCATATTCCTATGATAGTTTTTTTTTTATAATTTTTAACACCTGAAAAACAAAAATACATAGAAAATCACAAAATATTCCAGCTCAATTCAACAACTTTATCGCTTGAAAAATTGTTATACACAGGACATCAAATATTTACACGAAAACACTATAGTAGCGTAAGCATCAACGCGTTTCAGGTGTGCATTCACATGATGGGGGGGCATCGGGGATTTCATGTTGGTATGTCAGTCTTTTTATTTCGTTCTTCCCTGTTTAAAAGCATTGCAGAATTTATGAGCTCAATAATATTATTTATAAATCCACTGTAATTCAACATTGGTGGGGAATACATTTGATTTTTGATAAACTGTATTACAGGGAACATCAGAAAGAAGAAGCTATGAAGTGCCTACAGGGAAGTATGAAACGTTACACTACACAGCTAAAAACAGAGGCAATAGGAAGCTCCCGAATGAGCATGGCATACCCCTCAGCTTCATCTATTTCCTGACTAGGGGAGACTCTCCTGCTAATCCCTGTCAGATGAAGTTTCCGGATGCAGAGGAACAGTCTAATGCTGGCACATCTAGGTCACTCTAAAGGTCCTTGCAGTTGGTACACTAGTATTTTATTTGACCTTTCCTAAATAGAATTATACTCCATTGGCCGTAACATCTCAGGAAAGTAGATTAGATGTTAAACTGCACTTGAGATAACAACTCACTTCATATTAAGGAACCTTAGAGCCTCATTTTATAGTATAGTCCTCTGGGCACAGGGTTATCTGCAGCATACAATGCCTTCCTGAGCTTAATGAATACGTGACAGAAACAGAAATTAAAATACAGCATGTGTTCATTCTGACGAGCGTATTATATGGACATGTGGTGCCAAAGGAAAGATCAGACAGCACAATAAAAAAGGTTTCCTCACATGGACCAAGTGCCCATTAGAAAAAGAAAAAAAAAAAAATCACAGCATGTACTAGTCCGTTCCGTATTTCGGATGAACATCGCCCACAACTCCGCAATGTCTGGAATAAGATTTCTTTTCCTTCTGTGCCCTTTTATTGTAAAGTTATGCCCCACCATCGAGGTAATAATAGTGCAAAGTTTCCCTTCAACCAAGTGGGCGTATACCACAGTACACCTCTGTGAGAACTTGCTTTTTCTCTTCTGATGCCAACCAATCAGAAGCAGCCACACCCAGAGAGAGGTTTCGTGGTACACGCCTATTTGTTCGAAACGGAAAATTACCATTTTTTGTTCCAGCAGACTTAACTGGAACAGAGAGACAAAGAAGAAAAGAAAAACTAGTCCAGAATTAGTGGAACAGCACAAAGTCTGAGGAAGTACAGAGCTTAAATTAAAAAATTCAATGAAAGGTCTATTTAAATTCAAAATGCACATGTGAATCACTTGTTGTGCTCTACAGGTTCCGTGGCATGTAGTGTGGAGAAGCCAAATAATCTTCCATGATATCCTATAAAATGAGATGAACATCTGATGTGAAAACCTGCTGCTCCACAGTTGCCAAATCACCCAGTTCCAGGTAAAAAAAAAAAAAGCTAAATCCATGTGGTTGTCACAGTCCAAACAGTTACTGAATTTCTATATGAGGTGTTAACAGTCAGTGAGTCGAATAAATGATTGTGGATTATACTTCAGTTGTGTGATGGTGCTGCCCAATTAGCTTATTTCCCTTGTGTTGATAATTGGGTAGAGTAAAAGGTTTTCATATTCAACAATTATTTTTGGGATATTGTGGAAAAGCATTAAATTTTCCCAAACTGTATGTCGTAGAATAAGTGGAATGCAACAAGTGTCCTAAATGTTTACCCATGCTGTTATCTTCAAGGTAGCAGCGGGAACACATTTTGCATGACATTTCCGCATCTCATGTCCATGTTAGAAAATGCTTGTTTTCCCCAAATAATTCTAGATCTTTTTTTTTTTTTTTTTTTTTTTTTTAAGAAATCAGCATTGAGCCTTTCCTGTGTTATTCCATCTAAATAAAAAAAATGGACACTGGTGCGTTACCATTTCTCCAGCCTTGAAAGTTTGTTTCTATATGGCAAGTACTGCTTTGACAGCGCCAGACTGTGTGGCAACACCCAAACTGGTAACACATGGTAATTAGAAATGAGCGAAACCATGGACGTTTGGTCTAGATGGCTCAGCTGCACTTTTGATAAAGTTCAGTTCGGGACCTGACCTTCATTAGAAGTCACTGATTGGACAGTTCAGGTCTCCATTAAATGCAGCCAGTCATAAACAGAACCCTTCCGGGGATGGATGGGCAGGCTTTTTCCATTTTTTTTTTTTTGGTGCACACTACATCAGATAACACTCGTTACCCCCAGTGTGAGCAGTTCAAACACTGCAAGCGACTCGCACTGGGCTGAGCACCAAGCGTACCTGAGCCCGCGTGAGTGGTTTGCATACGTAAAGCAGGCGACCTCCGAACCCAAACTCTATTTTTTAGGGAAAATTCTGTGTTTGGTATGGACACCGAACACCGCACCTCAGGTTTGTTCATCTCTAATAGGAATTAATTTAGTCTTGCATTTCTAAGAGGAATAACAGGCATGGTAAAATTAAAGAAGTTGTCCACGACTTTTACATTGATAGCATATCCTAAAGGGGGCTTTACACGCTAAGATATCGTTAATGTTTTGTCGTCGGGGTCAAGTTGTTAGTGACGCACATCCGGCGTCATTAACGATATCGCAGCATGTGACACTGACCAGCGACTTTAAGCAACCTCAAAAATGGTGAAAATCGTTCACCATGGAGAGGTCGTCCCAAACTCAAAAATCGGTAAGGGTTGTTTATCCAGGTGGTTCATCGCTCATGCGGCAGCACACATCGCTGTGTGTGACACCGCAGGAGCGAGGAACGTCTCCTTACCTGCCACCGGCCACAATGAGGAAGGAAGGAGGTGGGCGGGATGTTACGTCCTGCTCATCTCCGCCCCTCCGCTTTGATTGGCCGGCCGCTTAGAGACATTGCGGTGACGTCGCTGTGATGCCGAACGTTTCTCCCCCTTGAAGGAGGGATTGTTCGGCAGTCACAGCGACGACGCCGACCAGGTAAGTATGTGTGACGCTGCCGTAGCGATAATGTTCGCTACGGCAGCAATCACAAACAATCG
Source organism: Anomaloglossus baeobatrachus (assembly GCF_048569485.1). NCBI lineage: Eukaryota > Metazoa > Chordata > Amphibia > Anura > Aromobatidae > Anomaloglossus > Anomaloglossus baeobatrachus. The sequence goes on along the minus strand of NC_134354.1, from coordinate 592,924,825 downwards.
CATGCGCGACGGGGGCGGGTACTTACACGCTCGCTATCGCTACAAATTGCTAGCGATATCGCTACCATGTAAAGCCCCCTTTAGGATTGGTCATCAATGTCTGATCGGCCGGGGCAGACACCCGGCACCCCTGCTGATCAGCTATTCCCGATGCCAAAGCTTCCCCAACAACTGATAGTGGCTGCGGCTGGGTACTTTCCCAAAATTGTTCTTTTATGGGGCATACAAGTATTTACTAAAACAGACAGGGCTGTTAGATCTTCTTAAAACAGTCTTTCCCTGTGATTCTCACAGAGGCCTCTAGATTCTCGTTACAGCTTCAGATGATTCAGAACCTGAGCGCTTACTGATATTAGAAACACAAATGATTTTATGCTCAGTTTTCCTAATGTCATACTTTGCCACTGTTTTTATTCATCGTGCAGTGAAATATACAGACTGGATGACAACAAGGTCTGTATTATCTCCTTTCTTGGCTGCATCAACTTTTCATGTCAGTTTGGACGGCACAAGAGACTTTGCCTAGAGTACAAGTTATATAACAAAACAGCAAATTTATATCTAATAGAAAAGGTGGCTACAACCCAGCACGGAATATAAATAGTTTGAATGAATGATACTTTTTCAAATATGATTTTCAGTATTGGAGTACTTTGGGCTGTTCCGTTTATGATCTTGTTAAGTGCAGGTTTACAGTAGCATTGAGGGATTGCATTACTACTTCCATTACATTCAAACTAAATTGGAAAGGATCCCAGGAAAAGAAAAACACAAACTTTTCCTTTGGGACGTTTCTTCCTGGGTTCTGTTTGGAAGGGAAAATGAACCCAACCTTTAACACCACTCTGGATGTGCACTCTGAGAAAACAGCACTTCATTATTATTGCATAAATGTTCACTGTTATAATAAAAAAGGGCGCTCCAGATTTCCCGTTGCTGGACCTCTCAATATAAGGTCATTCTGGAGGTTCTCACTACTTGGTAAACCTCAAATAAGCCTAGTTTATAGGGAACAGTCATAATGATATGTTTAAGGGGTGATCCGAAAATAATAATGATTTTCATCCTAAATGACTATTAATCGTAATAATTGAATAGGTTTTTCTGATATGCTTTAACAAAAAAAAAAAAAAAGAAAAAAAACCCCTCTCATTCCCTCTCTAATCTAACTACTTAATTTGTTTTACATATTTCTGTTTTGATGAAGCTCTGTTTGAAAATCTCCAGTGCAAACAGGATGTCATTAGCGGGCAGAGGCTGCGGTCACTGCTGTAGCCTCTATCCCCACCGCGAGACGCAGCGTCATCAGTAATGTCCGGTTCAACGGCTGGGCTAGTCGCATGCATTGGTTAGCAATTCCAACATATGCTCAGTAGGATCGTTTCACTGTTCAATTATCTTCTCAGTGCACAGTGACAGTGCGCTCCCTCACAGGTTTTCCTTCCTTGCAATGCACACTGACAGTGCGCTTTGTTGCCAACTGGTCAGTTTTCATCAGAGCTGGTGAGGGAACACACGGTCACTGTGCACGGAGAGTAATATTACACATTGACAGGTTTCTACTGACCATACATTGGCACTGACTCTTGACACATGCTTCCTGATGATGTCCCGCTTTGAACGTCATCAAAATGGATGTAGGTAAAAAAATAGATTAAATAGGAAACAATAGGCACTTTTTAATTAAACTATATTAGAAAAGATATTACATTACAGTAAATAGGTATTTAGGATGAAGATCATTGTTAGTTTCTGACCACACCTTCAAGTTTTTCTGTCATATAATACCACTTTGCTCACAAGCTGTTGTTGAAATTGCAGCTTACCCTCGGATTCACTTCAAATAAGTAGTTCAAGATGGGCCAATATTCTCCATTCACGACCAGGATAATTTTTTTTTCACATAAGAAGTTGTAAGAGCTTGAAAATATTTTCTCTGGATATCTTTGGATATTCAAATTATCCTTGCCTATTTGTCTAGTAATATGTGTCCATATTTTGATCTCAGATATATCAAATCAACACACACAACTAAAATGCTGTGGATAAACAAGCGCAATAGGGTCTTATCGCAATATAAACAGGGGAATATTCTGTTAGCAAGGTGCTCACCTTGTGTGATTATATCACCCACAAACAGTAGTGAAGGTAAAAAAAAAACAGCTGCCGCAAGATCCACGAGCCCAAAAACTGACACAGTATGTAGGAACCAAGAGAAAACGTGGATTAGAACTGCGCTGCTGTAAATGAAAAGATCCAAAATCACCAGATAGTAGGTGCGTGTGCTTTATTCAACGCGTTTCGAAGTGTAACCTCACTTCTTCATCAGGAAATGCAACAAATCACCCAAGCATTTCCTGATGAAGAAGTGAGGTTAAACTTCGAGGCACGTTGAATAAAGCACATGCATCTAGTATTCAGCAATTTTGGATGTTCTTTTTGTCAACAGCAGTGTAATCATAATCCACGTTTTCTCCAGGTTGCTGCATACTAATCACACACAGACACATATACATATTATATATATATATATATATATACACACACACACACACACACACATATATATTATAATATATATATATATATATATATATATATATACGCATATATATAAATATTACATACAATATTACATACCGTTTACATCGCTTTTGCTGCGGTGCGAGGTAGCATAGGAGGACACACGGTTCAAATAAAGTCCAGCAGTTTATTAAACAAGAGAAGCTGCATTACGGGTACTAAACAAACAAAAATCTTTCTTCAAAAAGGGACACACGGCTTGCTGGCCATCACACTCACAGTTTTCCAGTCCGTTAATTTAGCGGTTCGCCTGCACAGGTTTGGATCCACCTTCCTCAGTGGTATCCAGAGAGGCCTCAATACCTCTGTTCACTGGAGCAGCCTCTCAACACAGACTTCTTTTCAGGCTGGGGCCAAACGGGGCACTAGTGCGATGCTCGCATGACACTCTGCTCACGCTGGCAGCGCAGCAGGAGCAGAGTGTCATGCTAGTATCCCTGCGACTGCAGTCCGACTGTGCGAGCAGACCTCAGCTGCGGGGGGCGTCCCGGCTCTCAGGGAGGTGCGGGCCAGCGCTGCGGAGGGGCGGGCCGGCACGGAGGAGGGGAGGGATTTCTCTCCCTCTCTCCTCCGTAGCCGGCTATTGCGATTCTCGCTCTACACACGCGGTACACCAGTGTACCGCGAGTGCAGTGCGATTTTTCTCTCCCCCCATTCACTTGAATAGGTGCGAGAGAAAGTCCCGCATTACACCCGCAGCATACTGCGATTGTTTTCTCGGTCCGATTAAGACTGAGAAAATAATCGCTCATGTACACACAGGCTAGAATTGGTCCAAGTGGAATGCGATGTTTTATCGCACTCCACTCGCACCAATTTTCTCGCCGTGTGGCTTAGGCCTCAGACACATTCTCCTCCTCCTGGCAGTCTCTCTCAGTCTGGCTCCTGACAGTCTCTCAACATAGGCTGACGTCCCTCAGTCGTGTTCCATCCAGAGGCTCCTGCCTCTTGGAGATTAGCAACCTCTCTTCTCTCAGAGGCTGCTTCTCCTACAGTGTTGCTCCACACACTGCCTCCTCAGACTCCATCCAGTCTGCCATGCGCCAAACAACAGACTACATTAAAAAACCACGTGGCCTGTCAGATACATGTCAAAGACACCCATGGGCAGGGTATGTAGGTGGCCAGACTAAATGAACTATAATACAAACAAGTGGCACTACAAGTACCACAATGGACCTTCAGGCTTCCACATACATTCCTACATACCGCCCATTAGCAATGTAGCTGGTCGCCATCGCACAAATATATATATATATATATATATATATATACACACACACACACACACACACACATATATATATTTACACACATACATACACACACTTCCTTTTTCTTCTGACATTGGGGAGTATGCAAAGACACAAAAAAAAAAAAACACAAAAGTACAACACACATTCAACACAACATGGTGTACCCCTTTCCACAGCAATTATTTTTATGCAAGGCTATATAAATTATATTGGTAGTGGATTTCTTATTCTTTATATTGCATCATTTTTTCTTGCTTTTTTTTACCCAATTCATTTCACAAGTAAAAAAAAGACCTTTGCAGCATTTTAAAAATTAAATATATTATTCTCATATGAATATTAGCTACAATTACAGTGCAACGTCTGCGTCCTTAGTACACTACTGAGGTTATCTGGGAAAGAAAAAAAGAAGCACTGTTAGTGCTTCTTATTCTATATACACAGTGCTCATTTAGGACTGTCTATACAATGATCAGGAAGGCAGAGATGGTAATAAACCATTTCTGCCTTCTCTATGGGGAATCACGTTATTTCTGACAGACAGCTTTTGTGTCTGCACAAATTCAATGCAGTTGCTTAAAGGGAACCAATCACCAGGATTTTCCTATATAACCTAAAGCCAGTGCTATACTGGCACTATCAGGCTGATTCTATACATACCTGTAGTGGTCAGCTCAGATGTTTAGGTTTTAAACTCCAAGAAAGTAAAGTTTGTAAAATGAGCAGCTTGTTGAGTGACAGTTGCACTGGAGCAGATCATATATTCATAGTTATCCCCTTCCTCTGTTAGAATTAGCATAAGCATTATACAAGCGACTCACTTTGTCTAGCAGGACCTGTGGTGAGGTCATACCCATGTGACCCGGTATCCAGCTTTGGTGGCTGAGGCCCCGCCCCTTCATGGGTATGACCTCACCACAGGTCCTGCTAGACAAAGTGAGTCGTTTGTATAATGCTTATGCTAATTCTAACAGAGGGAGGGGATAACTATGAATATATGATCTGCTCCAGTGCAACTGTCACTCAAGAAGCTGCTCATTTTACAAACTTTACTTTCTTGGATTTCAAAACCTAAACATCCGAGCTGACCACTACAGGTATGTAAAGAATCAGCCTGATAGTGCCAGTATAGCACTGGCTTTACGTTATATGCAAAAATCCTGGTGATTGGTTCCTTTTAATATTTTAAGTCATTGGGTAGTCTGCAAGCAGTTAAGTTGAAATACTTGAAATTGCCCAAGGACAAGATTATTGCATTCTTAACAACTCCTTTAACACTAAAACTACTGAGGTAGTCATTTTGACTACTTTGCACTATATTTCTATATAGGTGTCACGAGTCCAGTAGTTCTAGTGTTAATAGCCAAAGTTGATGACATTTACATCACCTTATCTACGGCAATTCAGAGTCAACTCTAGAGGAAGCATATGACTGCTACACCAAATGAGCTACATCCTATAACATCTTTCATGCAATGAGATATAATATACATGAAATATATGTATATTATATCTCATATTGGATGGTTAGGGGTAGAGGACTGTGTGCATGTGCAATGAAGCACCCTTCCTAAGAAGGAGTAAACTTGTGTTACAACCCAGCCACAATGCTGGACTGTATAATCAACGGACTATTAGGCTACATGCGCACGCTGCGTTTTTTGCTGCGATTTTGCTGCGTTTTTTGGTGCAGTTTTGTTGTCAGATCTTTGACATTTGACTTCCCAGCAAAGTCTATGAGAAGTCAGATTTGCTATGCGCACATTGCAGTTTGTCAGCGTTTTGTCAAAAGTTTGTGACAAAAAAAATGCAGCATGTTCATTCTTCCTGCGTTTTGTCAACATTTGTCACAAAAACGCATGTTGTGAAAAACGCACCGAAAACGCAGCAAAAACGCACCTACAATTACAAGCGTTTTTTGTGACATTTCCAGGCTCTCTCTAACAAGGTGTTGTTTTGGCTGCAGTTTGTGACACAAAAAGATGCAGCGTGCGCATGTAGCCTTACTCTTCCAGTAACACAAGGGGGATATCCAAGCCCATTGAATTTGTGTGCATATTCTGACCCATGCCATGGGAGAGAAAAATTATTTTGCTTACAAAGGACTGCTCAATGTAGGACGCTTGCTTTTTTTTCTTATTTATGCACATGTTATGTTTTTGTACATTTACTGTTTGCAAATGTTCATTATTTCCTTATATATGTGTATGTATGTAAAGTATATACATGTATATAGTAAGCACTGTACCTTCTTTTTATGGAGGCCTAAAACGTTTATATAGTTTTGCTTGTTGTTATATAGAACAGATGTGAATGGCATGTGGGCACCGAGTACCTTGTGGGCATGGCATTGTGACTTACTGCCCTTTCGGTAAGTAGTGGCAGCATTGAGCGTCTTGGGTGTGTGGACTGGTTGGGTGTACATTTTGTGTTTAGTCTGTAGCCTGACCCCTAGTCACACCTATGTCGCAGAGTGATTGCCATGTCCATGGCAGTATTCAATCTACAAACTACAAAGAATCTCTGGTCTGTCTTAGCTAACAGAGCAAGGTCCCAAGCAATGGCATCCTTCTACCGGGTAAAGGTGACCTAATAGGACAAAGGCAAAGAATGCTGTAATGCGGACTTGCTTCAGGTTGTAATAAAAAAGTTACAGAAAAAAATTACAGTGATTGTTAAATGCAGTATTATAATCTGGAACATGTTAGAGGAATAAGTATTTCAAGAGGAAACCTGTGCAGAAGACTGTGAGCCGGCATTATTCACGGTGTAGAGCGGCTTTCTGCTACTCAAAACGAAAGCAGTCATGGAATTTTAACTTGAGACTGCGGTTATTTGACTTCTTGTAAACAAAGCAACTTCCTGTCGCTATATTCTCATTGCTCAGTCATGACCCCTGAATGCACCCACATGCTTCTAGCCTGTAACACTGTCTTGAAGTGATAACTCTTCCACTGTTATGAGACATCATACACCCCCTCCTTCATAAGTATGTGGCTCGCACCAGACACGCTTCCTTCGCAACTTCACATTTTGTTACAGCCAATTTTGGCAAAATTAATTTTGATGTTGATCATTAAGGACCATTGTTTTTTCAACTTGGGCAGTACTTACGAATAGTTAGTATAAGTGATGGGCGAACCCGAACTGTAAAATTCTGGATCCATACCAGATACCTTGTGTCTGTGTACGGACCCCCAGGGAACTCCTTGTAACTGTTTGGATTTGGCCACCGGTATATTTTTTTTAAAGGAAATATAAAGAGACTAAGGAATAAAGAAGGACCATTATAATACAGAGTCTTCCACGTGGCTGTAACACTACTTCCAGGTCCGCTCATTAATCCTCATACATATTAACGGCTTCCCCCGCACCGTCAGTCCCAGCGTCTGTGATTGGTTGCAGTCAGACTGCGCCCACACCCTGTGTGACAGCGTCTGTGATTGTTTGGAATCACACACACAGACTGCGTTCCTATAGTGTTATAAAAATAAAGGTTCCCCTATATTGTGATATGCAGCGCAGATAAAGCATACGGCTACAGGCTACAACCCCCAGCCATGAGCGTATCTTTTGTTTTTAACTTAAATAAATTTTAAAAAATGTTGTGTGGTCCATCCCAATTTTGATATGCAGCTATGATAAAGCCGATAACTGGGGACTGGTATTCTCAGGCTGGGGAAGCCCATGATTATTGGGTCCTCCAGCCTAAAAATAGCAGCCTACAGCTGCCAAGAATTGTTGCATCCACTAGATGTGACAATCCCAGCACTTTACCCGACTCATCTTGATTGTCCTAGTGAAGTGGCAATCGTGGTAATATAAGTGGTTAATTGCAGCTCACAGCTGCCACTAAAAGCTAGAATAGAAATGGTTGGCGTCTATGAAACCCGCCCATTACTAATACTGTAAGTGAAAAAAAGAAACAAACACTGAAAAAATACTTTATTTGAAATAAAATACAAAAATCCACCTTCTTCCAATTTATTAAAGAAGTTGTCCAGTTACCAAAACTGATTTTTTTTTTTCTGATAAATCTTGCTATTATGTGCCTCTCCACACATCTATCACGCTATTTTACCAATATTACCTTTTATCATGCTCTAGCATAACATCTTCATTTCTGGCTCCAGCTCTGATGGAGTTAATCGCTCTCTTGACTTCCTGGGTTCAGTTACTACAACTTCCATAATCCTTTGCAGTAACTAGCAATCTATCTCACACCCAAACTGTTCCCTCCCCTCAGAGCTCCACCACAACAGTTCCCTCCCCTCCTTCCTGTGTGCACTGCCTAATCATGGTAATCATGGTGTATAGAGTTGGTACTATGCAGCAGAAGTCACAGAGTGGAGCAAGTTAGTGACAAGTATCATCCGGTCACCTGCACAACAAATCCCAGAGTGGAGACAGTTAGTGACATACAGTACACTATGTGTCAGAGCAGAGCATGTCACTGTCTCCACTCTGGGACTTGTTGTGCAGGTGACCGGATGCTACATGTCACTTACTATCTCTACTCTGGGACTTGTTGTGCAGGTGACAGAGTGGAGCAGATTGGTCCCAAGCAGCGTCCAGTCACCTGTGCTGCTGGTAGGATTATATGATCACACTGCCGACACCGCCCGCTCTCCTGACAGCTGAGCACAGCGGGCGGGTGGACAGTGTGATCACATACTTGCGTGACAGGGGGGATTTCAGCAGAGGAAACCCCCCTGTACTCCACACTGGAGCCCGTACCTCCCACAGCTGACCGATGGTAAGCGGCGCGCCCTGCCTTCACCGCTCCACACTGGCGTCCTCCGGATCCTCCCCTCGATGCTGGGCTGTGACGTGCGGTAGTCACCGCCCACAGCCCAGTCAATCAGTGTGAGTGGCACCGGCATCCTCTGACGTAAGCGTCAAGTTTGAGAGCCCGGAAATGCCGGGACGTCAGACGATACTGGCGGCCACAGCTCCAGGGGGTCATGTGACAGGCACTGAGTGTGCAGGATAGCGCCGCTCAGTGCCAGAACTGGAAATACAAGCCAATGGAGAAGATGCATATAATGGTAAGTGACACTCATTGGGAAAATAAAAAAAAATGGGTGAACCACCCCTTTAACCCCAAACATTCAGATCCAAAGTAATCCACACGAGGTCCCACAGCAATCCCAGCTCTGCTACATACTGATGTTGCAGTGCGCAGGCACATTACAGAACATGACCGCGTGCTGCAGCTTCAGGCAGAGACTGACTGAGCCACAGCTGTGATGTCACTCATTTTATCTGCGGTCATAGCTGGAGGTTTCCATGGTACCCCTCCTGTGACCGCAGGTAACCTGACCTCAGATGACCTCACTGAACTCAGTGACTTCATCTCAGGTGAACTAATCCAGTTCAATGAGACCTGCATCTCCTGACAGAAAATCGCATTTTTGTTTGCCAAGAGATGCAGATATGGTGCTGAAATATATACACCAAATTTCTGCAACCAATCACAGATTCCAGGACTGATGGTGGGCAGTATAAACAGGGAATATGTATGAGGGTTAATGAGCGTTCCCCTAGTCCTTTCTACCAACATTTTACAGCACAATGTTTGGGTCGCTATAGACTTAGATGGGATTTAGAGTTCGGGCAGATGTTCAAGTGAAAGTCTGGCACCGAGCGTATTTTATTTATTTATTTTTTTTAAATCCGGACCACCCGCCGAACCCGAGCATCTGTAGGTTTGCCCATCTCTATTTAAGATTATGTATACAAGAAATAACCTTGTGTATCATAGGCCCAATTCAGATTACTGGTGTAAAACATATTGTAGTATAGCAAATGTTTTGCGGAATTTGAAGCTGTGCTAAAATCTTGAGACTTTTGATTGAGAGCAATATCAAGGATACTTGATTAATTCATGATAATATACACCCCCTATTGGCATAAATTATGTCTGAAATATACTCCAATCCCTGACTGGAGTAAATTCTGGCAGTGGTGCACAGCAGTAGAAGGATGTAACAAATTAATTATAAGGTGCTTGTCTGGTATATAAAAATACGAGCCTTGATGAATCAGGCCTCAAGTTTTTACCAACTCAAACATGTACTATACAGTATAACAGAGTTTCAAACACTCTCTACTTGTACCATTCTTCAGAATGATTAAATTATCAAAAGTACACAGTATACAAAGTAATCATCCTCAACAATGCTGTTCTATAAAGGCCCCATCACACGCTACGATATATCTGACGATATGTCGTTGGTGTCACGGAATTCGTGACGCACATACGGCATCGTTAGAGATGTCGTAGCATGTGACAGCTCCGAACGACTGTTAACGAGCAAAAATACTCACCTTCTCGTTGCTCATTGACACTTCGTTCATTTTCATAATCTCGTTCCTCCTTCTGTGCGCCGGTTGTTCATCGTTCCCGTGGCAGCACACATCGCTAAGTGTGACACCCCGGGAACGACGAACACAGCTTACCTGAGTCCCGCCGGCAATGAGGAAGGAAGGAGGTGGGCGGGAAGTTCCGGCCGCTCATCTCCGCCCCTCCGCTTCTATTGGGCGGCCGCTGTGTGACGTCGCTGTCACGCCGAACGTCCCTCCCCCTTCAGGAATAGGATGTTCGCCGCCCACAGCAACGTCGTTAGGGAGGTAAGTACGTGTGACGGGGGTTAACGACATTGTGCGCCACGGGCAATGAATTGCCCGTGACGCACAACCGATGGGGGCGGGTGCGATAGCTTATGCGATCGCACAATATATCGGAGCGTGTGACGGGGCCTTAAGTATTCGATGTCTACCAGAAGCTGGAAAGTCATCCTAATCAGCATTTTAGTGGAAATTATACTGTAGTCATCCATTCTGATACCTACATTGGTTACCAACACAATTCAGGGACAATAAATAGAAATTAAATTTAACAATTCTTATATTTCTTAGGAAGCTCTTTTTTCTATATTCAAGATGCAAAAAAAAAAAAAACCAAAACAACCTGATATAGACATGCAAATATGCGTTACACAATCATAAAAAATGCATTTAAGTTGTATAACTAGAGTTTTATTGTATCAAAATAAACATAAAACACACCAATAAACACAAGGACATTTTTAGGATGCTCTGGGGACCAAATAATAGAAAGCAGTTTGGTCTCAAAAGGGCTGGAGAGTGGTAAAAGAAGGGGTGTCTACAAGTAACAGTGAAGCATGGTGTTGGGTCCTTGCTGCATTTCAGCAAATAGAGATGGGGACTTGGTCAATAACACTTGCATTCTTGCAACACCATCAGTAATGTGTCTGATTGTCACCAAATTTATTCTGAGGCAGGACATCAACCCCAAATATATAGCCAATATCATTAAGAACCATAAATAGCACAAAGAAGAGCAAGAAGTCCTGGAAATAATGATATCACCCTAAAGAGTCCTGATCTCAACATCCACTCTCTGTGATTGTATAAAGCTCACGACTGGTGTAGAACGAAAGAGCGGGAGTAATGCACCCACTGGATTACAGGGCCGAACACGGGCTTATCCATTAGTGGTAGGGGCTTAGCTAAGCTACTACCGCGAGGCGGATGCCAGATACCACTCCTGTGGTAGTGATCGGGATTTTGGCAGCTGACCCCCAGGACAGGAGATGGACTTGGGTATGGGCACAGGTGCAGGCAGGTACAAGCAGGATGGCTGAGGCAGCCAGGCAGGTGAGTACAGACAGGAATGGTGAGCACGGAAGAGACAGATAGGTATGGGAAGACAGGTACATGTGACAGACATAGGGATAACGGGACAGGAGCTTGAGACCTGACAACTAGCCAGCAGACTGGTAGCCAAACTAAGGACGTTGCGTCGGCACCTTCCCTAATGAATGGATGCCTTAAATACATAGTGCCTCTCAGCCATAGACTGAGAGGCATTTCCTGAAAATAGCATGCCGACCCTTTAATAGGAGGGCCGATGCGCTAAGCACACTTCCTGGAGACCTGAGCTGCAAGCACAGGTCCCGTGGGGAGAGGGAGACAAATAAGCACATGGGCGGCCGCAGAGCTGCGGGGGAGGAACATGGTGGCGGCGGTGAGTAAGTCGGTGTCCCTGCAGGGATGCCATTGCTTCAGATTACAAGTAAAATCAGGATTTGAGCAAGGCTACATCCACAGATGATTTGTGGTTAGTTCTCCGAGATGTTTGGAAGAACATTCCTGCTGAGTTCCTTCAAAACATATGTGTAAGTGTACCTAGATGCTGCTTTGAAGGCAAAGGGTGGTTATACCAAATATTGATTAGATCTTGTTTAATAGTTATATTTATTTTTAGGGATGATCGAATACCTCAAATATTCGGCTTCGCGAATATTTGCCGAATAAATCACCGCTATTCAACTATTCGCGAATATTCGATGCGCAATGCAAGTCTATGGGAAACTCCGAATAACTTTTCGGAACTATTCGGGCTTCCCATAGACTTACATTGCACATCGAATATTTGATTAGCGGCGACCTATTCGAAAAATATTCGCGAAGCCGAATATTTGAGGTATTCGATCATCCCTATTTATTTTTTAAAGCATTCTTATTTTGCACTATGACCCAGCGTCATCATCTGCCATTCTGATTAAATGCACAATAGTGTATAGGTCCATCTGCAGTTTCTGTAACTCCATTCAGCCATGTGTAAAGTGTTCTGGCTCAGTGCTTTAGATTATCTATTAAAACTGCTCGGTTTCAACCTTTGTTCCAATGTACTGTCAGACTTTCCTGGACGTGTCAGCAGATCAGCAGATTGCAGAAAGTGATAGATAAATATGCTGGCACTTTAAAATAGCAAATAACTGGCAATAAATCTTCATTTTGTTTTAGTATATATGTCTGACCTATCACTTAATCTATGAAATATCCTATTGCTGGACACTAGGCAAATTTAATGTACAAACACACTGCAATGATGTATTATATTGCTGATATATCCCTATTAGCATGAATGCAGCCTGTGTAAGCAGGAGTGACTCCGGTAATATGGTAGAGCAGATGAATGGAAATATCTCCACTGAAAGAACATATGTATGCTAAATAGCATATTCTGACGACAAAACAGATATATAATGAAGATTTTCAGTAGAATTCTCTATATGAAAGGGTTTGAAAAATCAGGAAAATAGATGTGAGGCTGGCGAGACGCGCTGCAGGTACTAACTGGTAAGGGGAGACACCCAAACAGGCCACTCTTCCTTTTCCAGAGGATTTAAGACTCTGACAAAGTGAACGTTTCCCTCAGGTGAAGAAAAGTCCAGCTAGGACTCCCTTGTTGAGCAGACATCTTTCAGGCTGTGTTCACACACAGCATCCGTACAGTGGATACAAAGCTGACAAGCCTCCACAACCCTGAGTGGCTGCAGTCTACTATTTCCTATCTACTAACTTTTTACACAATCCGAGAAACAAGCCGTTTCTCCTGATTAACAGTGGATCTGATATATAGCACAAGTGAGATTTACTGCAGCCTATTGTATATGGCATGAAATCCCACCTACTGAAGAAGAAACATAACCGCTGCTGTGTCACACAATTAGTAAGACAGGTGTCACAACACAAAAAGGATAGGACGACCACATATCTCTTCCTTCCTGCAGATATTTCATAAAGTAAAACAAAAAAAGGCCCAAAACACTCAACAGTTTTTGCATGACCAGCTTGAGTCAGCACGTAAACTGCATATAGTTTTCAGAAAAAACTAGCAGTAACTTATGGGGTTAACAGATCAGGGCCAAAGATTTCAGGGCAATTTGCGTAACATAGAAATGAATGTGGAGAGCAGGACATGCTTGGCCACCTCTCCACTGACTACCAGTGGGACACAACAGGGCGCCGTACTTCAGATAGATATAGTCTCTGGGATAAGGCCACGAGGTGACGCTGAGTTTTCTACCTCAATGTTTGTAGATCAATCCGAGGAAAGGTATAATAGAAACATGTGCACCACTACTGCATGACTTACCAAATCCTAGTTTTTCTTACAAATACTGAGGTAAAAAACTCACCAAAAGCTAAACATGTGCATGTGGTCTAATGTAAAAAGAACAGATGAGCGGACCCATGGAAGTTCAAGTTCTGTGGGTTCAGTCGGATCAAGTTCATTTCAGGACCCGGAGTTAACCTGAACTTGAGACTGGAATCCAAACATCATTGGAAGTCAATGATTGGCCAGTTCAGCTCTCCGCCCATACACAGCCAGCCATAAACATAGCATTTCCGGTGAAGGAGGGCAGGGATGGGTTTGTTTTGTTTTATACACACTACATCCGAAAATTATGTTTTTACCCCCCGTTTGAGCCATTCAGATCCTGCAAAAAGCTCGCACTGGGCCGAGGACAGAGAGCACCTGAGCATACCGATGCTCAACGGAGTGGTTAGTAAACGTACACCCCCCAATCTCCAAACTCGGACACTTATTTTTTGTAAAGTTCTTGTTTGGTAGGAACCCCAAATTTTACAGTTCAAGTTCACTCATCTTTAGTAAAGATATATTCCCATCTGCTAAAAACAAAAATTGTACATGAACAGAGAGGTGGAAAACCAGTTCCATGTCCTGCCCATACTGTCCATAGGGCTGTAAAGTCAGAGCTCTTCTCTCAGTGAAGCACCTCTGATGTATACTTTTATATAGCCTGTGTTCAAATGGGTCTTGCTCACTTTAAATAAATGTAAATAAGTCTGGAATCCATTAACAAAAGGATTTTAAATGCAGGATAGGCTTTGGAGATCTGTAAAAATGGAAACAGATGCCTTAGAAATAGCTGAATACTCAGGGAATCTGTGTTTATGAGCTCTTCGGGCTCATACAGAAGTCAGTTTTTCTTGTACGAGCTCTGTGTCTTTCTCAGACTGAATTTCTATCTATTACAGGAAATAAAGTTGTTCACATGTCCATGTTTGCGGATTTTTTTGCAGCCAGGGTGGTCAGCACAAAATCTGATTGATTTTAATCCGCTGCATGTCTATGGGTCTGTGTAATAAAAACAAAAACGATCAGCACTTGGATGACATCATGGATAAAGATGAGCAAACCGATGTTCAGGTTTTGGTGTTCGTACGGAGTTCGGGTTCGGAGTGCGGAGAGCTTTACGCATGCAAACCACTTGCGCAAGCATCGCTGTGCTCGGGTACACTTGGTGCTCAGGCCAGTGCAAGCCGCTTCTCCTCCTTATAAGAAAACTTTAAAAAAAATCTTCTTACAATATGCACAAGGGATTAAGCTACAGTGGAGGACGAGCATAATTTGTTCTGGATGTGTGCTCTTAAACCAAGTTACTCTTATATCAAAGCAAATTTTCCCATAGGAAATAATTGAAAACACAGACAATTCATTACAAAACCCAAAAATATTTGTTGTATTTATAGAAACTTATTACAGTCATACATAATAATGTACAGTATTAATATAAAATTATTACAGTACACTAATACAAAATACTGTACAGTAAAAAAATATAAAAACCAATTAAACTAATTAAAATTAAATTAAACAAATTAAACTTTAGCTTACAAAAATTGTTGGGAGTGTGAGAGGTACTGTATAAGCAATGTGCTGTACTGGTTAGCAGAAAGAAAGTACACTACTGTATACACAAATGCAAATTGATAGACATGCTGTATAGTATATACTGTACTGTACAATGGTATACTGTGTACAGTATACAGTACATATGTACAGAAAGTTACCTCCACAGCAGGTCAGAGTGTGGTGAAAGGACAGAACCGGAAGCGTGTGCGGTGAGTATTTGCTCTTCTTGCAAATCATTGCTCTTAAACCAAGTTACAATTTTTTAGAAAGCTTTGCTTGTCTTGCAAAACGCTCTCAAACCAAGTTACTCCTAAACCAAGGTTCCACTGTATATATAATTTGTGGTCATGGAAAAACGTGTAAAGAGCACCCGCAGATTTTCTGTATGTTGCACAATGCAGTTCTTACTAAATGACAGAAATCTTCAGAACCAAAACAGAACTAAAATATAAGGTTTTCGTCACTGCAATGTCTGAATTCATTTATAGCCTCAGGTAAGAATAAGCACAGATTTTATGGTATGAAGTAAAAGAAAGCCACAAAACTGCTTTTTCACTATAAGGCTATGTGCGCACGTTGCGTAATTGCATGCAGTTACGCTGCGATCTGCAGCGCAGTGTAACTGCATGCGTCCTGCGTCCCCTGCACAATCTATGGAGATTGTGCAGGAGACGTGCGCATGTGGTGTTAGAGCACAGCGCTTCGGCTGCTGCCCGAAGCGCGCGTTCTAAGAAGTGACATGTCACTTCTTTTGTGCGCTCTGCATGAAGTCCCTGCTCGGTCTATGGGAGGGGCTACATGCAGAGCGCATGAAATCGGCTTTTGTTTCTGCAGCGATTTGAAGCGCACGTGTGCTATTCAAATCGCTGCAGAAATTTCTGCAGGGACAGAACACAACGTGCGCACATAGCCTAAAAGCAGAACACGTAGATATGATCACGTAGTACATTGTATCTAGACATTACTGCACATCATTGGCTCCCATTGTGATGGGTACAAGATGATGTATTAAGCTATGTTCCACGATAAACTATTGATATTGAAGAATTTCTGCACCATTTAAATTAGGTAACTTGCGTTTTTTCATTGCTTTTTTTTACATGCGCTTTAAGGCTATGTGCCCACGGGAGGTTAAACCTGCGGATTTATCTGCGGAAAATCTGTGGATTTTCTGGATTTTCCAGATAAATCTGCAGGTTTCAGCATGTACAGACACTCCCCATGTTATCCTATGGGGCATGGGGAGTGTCTGTGTCCATGCTGCGGATACGTGCGGCTGCGGAATAAGCTGCGGATGTCCCGCAGCCGCATGTAATTGCATGTCAATTATTTCTGTGTAAATATCTGCGGAAATCCCGGCTCTCCACTATAAAGATAGGGCCGGGACTTCCGAAGGTAATCCGCATGAATGTCCGCAGGTTTTCCGCAGCTATTTCGCTGTACTACCACAGCTAAAAATAGCTGCGGATTCCAGGGAGCTGCTGCGGGAAACCTGTGGCCGTACTTGCGGATATATCCACAAGTACAAACTCCCGTGGGCACATAGCCTTATTGTGTCTTTGACGCTGCATTTTGTGTCTCTTAGTGATGTGTCAGGTTTTAAACAAAGCTGCTTTGTTTTTCATACTTGATGGTATTTGGCTTTGACAAAACTTTATTGATCACTTATGTGCGGATTCCACACTTTTTTTTGATAAGTTTCCGCAGCAGAAACACTAAAAAGTCCATGGGAAAAATCTATACACAAATCTGCGTGCATATTTTTTTTTTCTTTTTAACACATAAATTAGGTCAACGGATAGCTTACTTATCAGTTTTCATTAGGCATAAAGGATGTTTAACAGTTTGCCTGAAGTGATTCTTCAGGTTTGTATATATGCTTTGTCTATACTTTTTGGGGTGTTTTTCTCCTTTTCATGAAAATCCAATCAAAATGTGAGTTTTTGCTGTGAGTCTTAGGGGTGCTTTACACGCTACTATGATTTGCTAGCAATGTCGAGCGCGATTGCACCCGCCCCCGTCGCACGGCCGATATGTGGTGATCGCTGCAGTAGCAAACGTTATCACTACGGCAGCGTCACACGCACATACCTGCCCTGCGACGTCGCTGTGACCGGCGAACCGCCTCCTTTCTAAGGGTGCGGTTCATTCAGTGTCACAGCGACGTCACAGCAGCGTTACTGAACCACCGCACAATAGAAAAGGAGGGGAGATGAGCGGCCGGAACATGCCGCCCACCTCCTTCTTTCCTCCTTTTCCGGTGGACAGAGGTAAGGAGATGTTTGTCGTTCCAGCGGCGTCACACATAGCGATCTGTGCTGCCGCAGAAACGACAAACAACATCGTACCTGCAGCAGCACCGATATTGCGGAAATGAACAACGTGTCAACGAGCAACCATTTTGCACGTTTTTGCACTCCTTGATCGTCGCTCATTTGTGTTACACACTGCGATGTCGCTACTGGTGCCGGATGTGCGTCACTAACGACGGGACCCTGACGATATATATCGGCAGCAATGTCGCAGCGTGTAAATGTAAAGTACCCCTTAGGCCTCCTTCAAACATCCGTGTCTCCAGTACGGGTGGCATCTGTTTTCACACGTCCCAGAAATACAGACACACGTAGACCCATTAATATCAAAAGGGTTGGCGCACACGTCCGTGTTTTGACATGGACTGTGTGTCTATGTGGTGTACATGTGTGTCCGTGTGCTCCACACAGCGCCATGTCAGTTTTCTGCCGGCAGCACGGGTGTCACACGGACCGCACACTGATGTGATTCACGTGACATTACTGTGACACGCACCAGAGGAAACACACGTCACTGAGAAATAGATGTATTTTTATACTTACCTGTCTCTGGCGCTGCTGTCAGACTTGCTTCTGTCCTGCTCATTATGCTCATGAATATTCACTGCACTGACTATGGACCCAGAAGCAACAGCAGCATCAGAGACAACAGGGCCGGAGACAGGTAAAAAAAAAAAGTTTGTGCTGTCCGTGTGCTATCCAGATGTCACGTAGATAGCACACAAACAGCACACGGATCACACATACAC
This sequence comes from Anomaloglossus baeobatrachus, assembly GCF_048569485.1. Classification (NCBI taxonomy): domain Eukaryota; kingdom Metazoa; phylum Chordata; class Amphibia; order Anura; family Aromobatidae; genus Anomaloglossus; species Anomaloglossus baeobatrachus. The sequence goes on along the minus strand of NC_134354.1, from coordinate 592,906,389 downwards.
AGAAGGATATATGCACCTACACCACGAACGCTCATTTTTTACATGGATGTGTGAAGAGGGCCTTAAGCTTTGTGCACACGCTGCATTTTTTTCACATTTTTTTCTTGCAGCAAAGTCTATGAGAATCCTGAAGGGCTGTGCACACGTTGTAGATTTTTTTTCTTGCAAATTTTGGTGTAGAAAATAACTGCACCAAACAATTGATATTTACTGCATTTCTCCTGTGGCAATGTACTAAAAAGGCATGTAATCCACACATGACTATCAAAGTTTTGCCAAAGCGAAATACCAGAAGTATCAAAAACAACGCAGAGGAAATGTAGTTGCTGAACCATCTGTATTGTATGTCTGTGGCAGTGCCTCTCCTGGTTTCTCCCTCTTTTCTCCCCTCTCTTCTCCCCTCTCCACAGACTTTAGAATAAGCGGCTACCTGATACTTCAGTGAGTCCGTCTCGCTTTGACCAAGGTGGATTTAACAGTTTTCAGAGTAAATGACAATCTTAAGAGGCAAGGAGGGGGAAGAAGTGGAGAACAAAAAATAATAAAGTTTCTTATATTTGATTTTACTACTGATGTATTAACTTGCTAAATTGTTTGCAAAGTAAAAAATGTAAGTAAAAACAAAATATAAAACAGAGGTAATCTAGCCACAAATAGCTGCATATATTCAATGTTTAAGCATGAGTTGGGTTAATTAGTTTCAATGAAAAAGAGTCCAGACATACAGAAGCTTATCCCCTTAGTGCCCACCAGCACGACACCCTGCTGCATCAGTCACGACTCATGTTGGCACCAACCAAACAATGAATCCGGCACTCAAATTTTGCACGAATGAGTCAATAATTTTAATGTGGCAAAATTGTGCAGCACTCCTAGCGAATACATCACTTTCCCACATCGCTCTCCTCCTGCACCCAGCGTGGCATCTGGACTGTGTACGTTTGGGGAAGGTTTCTTTGAAACCGAAACGTCACGTTGTTGTACACCATTTTTGCCACAATAAAATTATTGACTCACTTGTGGAAAATTTGGGAGCTGGATTCTGTGTTTTGTTTGTGCTATGGAGTTGTATCCTATCCGAGCACCTCACCATACCAGGAGTGCCATATTTTGTATCAGCATGTTGACACCACCCATGGCCATTTATCTCTTTTGTCAATAGGGCTACAGCAGCTAGTTTGTTAGTGTGGGGGGTTCATTTTTAACCCCATCTGTATCCTGAGATCATGATTGTGTGATTCCATTGGTTGCTATGGCAACTTATGGCTAAATAAGGGCCTTAAGGGTGCTTTACACGCTGCAACATCACTAGCGATCTCATTAGCGATGTGACACGTCAGATCGCAGATAAGATTTGCCAAGATCGCACATAGGTCATTTTTTGTAGCGCCGGTCCCATGTGCGATCTCGACAAATCGTATGTGCAATCTGGCGTGTTACATCGCTAACGAGATCGCTAGCGATGTGGCAGCGTGTAAAGCACCCTTTAGAGTCTGCTATAATGACCTGTTCAGAAGTTAGCAACATATAGGGCTCCTGCGCACGTTGCGTACTTACATGCATTTACGCTGCGTATTGCACTGCAGCGTAAATGCATGCGTCCTGCGTCCCCAGCACAATCTATGTAGATTGTGCATGATACGTGCGCACGTTGCTTCTTTGCACGCAGCGATTTGGGTGCTAAAATTTTTACCCAAATCCGTGCATTCATAAAATGAGCATGTCAATTATTCCGTGAGCTATGGATGCAGCTCCCACTCTGTCTATGGTGGTGGCAGCAGCCAGAGCGCATGAAATTGTCTTTTTTTTTTTTTTAAACAAAAATACTGCATCCATTATGCAGTGTTTCTGCAATGATTTGAAGCACACATGTGCTGTCAAATCGCTGCAGAATATTCATCAGTTACGTGCGCATGAGTCCTTAGGTGGTAAAAATAACATGATGACTTTCCTGTCATAACACTTTGCATTAAATCCTGAAAAGCAGCTTAAGGGTTAATAAGCCAGTTTTGAGTATGTTAAGGGGACAGTTTTTAAAATGCTATCATGTTTAGGGGTTTTCTGATATACAAGTGCTCCAATGTCACTTCAAAACAGAACAGGTCCCTAAAAAAGACGGTTTTGTAAATTTCCTTGAAAAAAATAAAAATTACTGCTGCAATTTTAAAGCTTCTAACATTCAAAAAAATAAAAAAAAAGAACATTTTACAGATGGCGCTAATGTAAAGCAAATATAAAGTAAATGGTATTTATTACCTATTTTGTGAGATGTGACTATCTGGATTAGAGCGCGCTCACTTCGGGTGCATATTTTCTAATGCAAGAGAATTGTTCCAATTATGTTAATGACACTCGGCTCATACTCAGAGTTTGAGCTGAGTCAGTTTACGGTTTTCAGAATCTGATCACAGCTGAGAAGACAGAGAACTTCATTTCTCCATCTTCTCCATTGTCTGTCAGCCTATATATGGGACTGCAGTAGGATGACATCCAAGTACAATCCGATGATTTCCATGCAGCCATAGACTTCTATTGGTATGTGTCAGCCTTATTGGATGAAGGAGTGGAATGCTGCAATTTTTTTCGCATACCAATTCGGCAAAAGAAGAAAAGTGCAAGTCAACACTACCCCATAGTCTAATATTGGACCGAGCGCTATTCGACAAAACATTGGATAGCATTCTGCCGTGTTATACTCTCGTGTGAGAGAGCACTTAAAAATGATAATCAAAGTTTAAAAATTGCTAATTTTTAGAAATTCATCAAATATCTGATATTTTTTATAAACGCAAAATATATTATTAATTATTATTATTATTATAGCGCCATTTATTCCATGGCGCTTTACAAGTGAAAGAGGGTATACATACAACAATCATTAACAGTACAAAACAGACTGGTATAGGAGGAGAGGACCCTGCCCGCGAGGGCTCACAGTCTACAGGGAATGGGTGATGGTACAATAGGTGAGGACAGAGCTGGTTGTGCAGTGGTGTACTGGACTGAGGGCTATTGTAGGTTGTACGCTTGTTGGAAGAGCTGGGTCTTGAGGTTCCTCTTGAAGCTTTCCACGGTAGGGGAAAATATATGGACCTAAATACCATTATTATAAAATATAATGTGTCAAGAGCAAAAGAAATCTCAAAATCACTGGGATATGTTGAAATGTTGCAGTTATTGCCACAAGAAGTGACATCAGAGTTGACAAATTTGGCCGGGTCACTAAAGGGTGGAAGGGTAGAAAATTATTGTCAACAAAAATGTAATTATTCATCTTTAGCAAACTTCAAAAGAAAAAAATCAATCAATGAATACACTGGAGCTATATAGTTTCCCCTATGTAATGTATTCCCTTCCTTCTATGTGGGATGGATTTTTACAGTCAATAGAATGAAAGGAGACTTTATTATTCCCATAAACTAGATGTATGAAAGTACGTCCCGTTTTTATGTACATCCAGTTTTAAGTACATTATTATGTTGTGTTTTTGTCCCAAATTTCCCGGTCTTGATGTTGTTCTGCGCTCTTATTTCTTCCAGCACGAAGCACAAGCTGTCTCTGTGCACGGAGCGAGCGCCCTAAAATAGAGCTGAGCGGTGACCTCACTCACACATGCTGTCATGTCGCAGAATGTGAAGATTGTTTCTTGTACGGGAAGACAGACTTTACATCTGTATTCTATAAGAACGTCATCAATGTTATTTTCTCATAAACAAGTGTTACTAGATTTTATGTAAACATTTGAAGAGTAAGATAATTATATAAATTATATCAAATTCTGCAAATTTAAAGGGTTCTAGAAAGGTCACAACTTTTATCCTATTTACAGGCTGAGATAAGTGTCTGATCGCTGAGGGTCCCACTGCTGGCCCCTACTGATCACAAGAACAAGGGTCACGAGTAGCCTGTTTAAGAGAAGTCGCCATTGAGCATGTGCGGTTGATGCTTTTTTTCAAAGTCTATGAAGATAGCAGACCTCTGTTCTCAGCTGTATCAATCGGTGCCATAGACTTTGAATGGAATGGCAAGGTAGAGGATCAAACATGGATATGTATAGGGGTTTGGAAGCAAAGCTGTAATTATAATTAAAGAGAATTTCCACTTTCCAACTGCCCCCAAAGACATGCTTAACTAGAAGTAAATGCAAAAATCATGAAACCACTCAGTCTATAAAGATGTGGTAATCCTATTGACACTACATCATTTTAATATTTAAAAAGCAGTTTTATTGCAAAAGCGATTTCTAGGAGCATCACAGTGACACCTTGGCCCTGTAACACAGGTAACACAGGCCTTCAGAGCTCAGATCCAAATGAAATAAATGGACATTGTATTTTTTATCTTTGCACGATTCTATCCTCAGTATTCCAGCATTCTGTTATTATTATTATTATTATTATTATAATAATTTTATTCATTTATATAGCGCTATTAATTCCACAGCGCTTTACATACATGGGCAACACTGTCCCCATTGGGGCTCACAATCTAGAGTCCCTATCTGTATGTCTTTTGAGTGTGGGAGGAAACCGGAGTACCCGGAGGAAACCCACGCAAACACGGGGAGAACATACAAACTCCTTCCAGATGGTGTCCTTCGTGGGATTTGAACCCAGGACCTCAGCGCTGCAAGACTGCAGTGCTAACCACTGAGCCACCGTGCCGCCCGTAAATGACTTCTACAGAAATAGAAAAAAAAATAATAACATAAGTAAATGTCATTACTTA